>NW_023276806.1:221200323-221800323 GCF_003668045.3 Cricetulus griseus
TTAAACCTAAACATTTATAGCCAATTGATTTTGGACAAAGGCACCAAGTATACAAAATGGGCATGGCACTAAGACAATGAACAATTTTAAGAAAACTGGCTATTTACTCAGAATAATGAAATTAGAATATTATTAGAGCAGGCACAAAAATTCAAAATGATGACAACTTACATGTAAGCCCTGCAATGGTAAACCAATACATTAAAATATAGTGAGGCAGCTTCACAATATTGGTGTGAGAAAATATTGCCTGGGAAATAACCCTCAAAATTCAAGTAATAAAAGTAAAAACATAGGGAACAGAAAGATCTAGTCAGGGGAAGAATAGAGGAGAGCAAGAAAAGAGATACCATCATAGAGGGAGCCATTATAGGTTTAAAGAGAAATCTGGCACTAGGGAAATGTCCAGAGATCTACAAGGTTGACACCAACTAACAATCTAAACAATGGTGGAGAGGTTACCTTAAATGCCCTTCTCCAATAATGAGATTGATGACTACCTTATATGCCATCCTAGAGCCCTCATCCAGTAACTGATAGAAGCAAAAGCAGACACCCACAGCTAAACACTGAGCTGAACTCCTGGAATCCAGTTGCAGAGAGGGAAGAGTGATGAGCAAAGGTGTCAAGACCAGGCTGGAGAAACCCACAGAAACAGCTTCCCCTTGTTTACAAGGGGTTGCTCATGGACCCCAGACTGATAGCTGGGAAACCAGCATAGGACTGTTCTAGACCCCCTGAATGAACGGGGAAGTCAGTTTGGAGGTCTGGACAATCTATGGGGCCACTGATAGTGGTAAATAGGATTGTGTCCTATTTACCCCTAGGACACAAATGAACTTTGAGAGCCCTCTCCTCATAGAGGGATACTCTCTCAGCTTAGACACACAGGGAAGGGTCTAGGCCCTGCTCCAAATGATATGACAGACTTTGAAGATCACCCATGGAAGGCCTCACCCTCCCTGGGGAGGAGAAAGGGGTTGGGATAGGGGGTCCGTGGGGGGGCAGGGGAGGAGGGGAGGGAGAGGGAACTGAGATTGATATGTAAAAAAAGCCTGTTTCTAGTTTAAATTTAAAAAGAAAAAAAGTAAAAACATAAAAATGGGATTGCTTTTTTCATAGTAAAATAAACATTCAGCTGAGTAAAAAGGCAAAACAAAATACTTTGTGTTTGCAAAGTATTTTGAGAGGTTTGAGTATATTTGAGAGGTTAACATTTGAAATATATAAAGCACTTAAGAAACCAAAAAGCAAGAAAACAACACAACTAAAGTGGGCAAAGTATTGGAGCTGGCAATTGTAAGGATATATATATATATATATATATATAATATATATATTATATATTGCCCAACAAGTGTATTTTAAAATGCCCAGCATCATTATGTTATGAGGGAGATGCAGATTAAAATCCAACCAAAAATCACTTTTCTTTATCTTTTCTTTAAAAGAAGATGATAGAAAACAAATTTAGAAGGGATATGGAGAAAAGAATTTGGTACTGTTTGTTGGAATGTACATTAGTAAAGCATTGTAGAAAACCACACGGACTTTCCTCAAAAAAAAAAAAAGAATATTATACAATCCAGCAGTCCTACATTGGGAATACAGAGAGACTGGAATCAGTTGTGGTCAATGGGATTCTCATTTCATCATTGTCCATGACAACCAAGACATGGATTCAAGAGAAGCGTCCCTCAGCAGCTGAACAATAAAGAAAGTGTGGTATAGGTACACCACAGAAAATTAGCCAGACTTTCAAAAGAATGCACTTCTGTCATTTGGAACAAGATGGATGAGTACATAAGGCTGTCCACTTACTCACCATGTCCTCTGAATGCAGAACATGAACCAGTAAAACTCACAGGAATGCTTGGGAGCATTAAAGAGGATCTGTGACATTATTACTTTAAGGAATAAAAAGTTTCTTTTAATTTGCTTATTTAATCATTCTACATTGTATTAAGACAGTAACCATAAATGTAATACAATTGCACTTTGTCAATTAATACAATTAATTTTTTTAAAAATGCTAACATTGTGAAAAAATGGCCAGGTGTACACAGAATCCCCACATTATTCCTTATAACTACTTGGCAATCTATCACTATGTCAAAGAATTTAATGTCTTTTGCTTATACATTATAGGTTCAGATTTTGTTTTTATGGATTTTCAATTCAAGTGAACCTGAGTTTCTCAGTGTCGGTACATGCTTCTCATGCTTTTTCTTTGGCTCTTTTTTTGTTGTTGTTCATTTGTTTTGCCCTATTCTGTTTTTTTAATTGATATTATTTTTGGATGCCTATTTGTCTTTTAATGAGAGGAGAGAGAGAGAGAGTATGGATTTGGGTGGCTTGGGAAGTGGAGAGGAGAAATGCAATTAGAATATATTATGTAAAATCTATTTTCAACTAATAAATAAATCTCAAAAAATGTTTAAAAAATTAATGTACTATACCACTGCACAGAGTCACAAACTATATATTTTTTCTTTTTTTTCAGATTTTTTTATTTGAATTAGAAACAAGATTGTTTTATATGACAATCCCAGTTCTGTTCTCCTGTCCTCCCCTACCACCCCTCCCCCCAACTAAAACCCTACCTATCACATGTCCTTTCTGCTCCCTCTGGATGTTGAGGCCTTCCGTAGGGTGTCATCAGAGTCTATCGTATCCTTTGGGATAGGGCCTAGGCCCACTCCCCCACCCCACCCCTGTGTGTCTTGGCTCAGGGAGTATTCCTCTATGTGGAATGGGTTCCCAAATTCCACACCTGTGCTAGGGATAAGTACTATGGAGGTCCTGTAGATTTCCAAGGTCTCCTCACTGAAATCCATGTTCCTGGGAACTGGATCAGTCCCATGCTGGTATCCCAGCTATCAGTCTGGGGAGCAAGAGTTCCCCATTGTTCAGGTCAGCTGTTTCTGTGGGTTTCACCAGCCTGGTCTGGGCCCCTTTGCTCTTCACTCTGCATCTGGATTCCAGTTCAGTTCAGTGATTAGTTGTGGGTGTCTGCTTTTACTTCCACTAGCTGCTGGAAGTACATCAGGTGGCATATAAGTCAGTCATCAATCTCTTTATCATGGGAGGGCATTTAAGGTAGCCTCTCCTCTGTTGCTTAGATTGTTAGCTGGTGTCATCTTTGTAGATCTCCAGACATTTCCTTAGTGCCTGATTTCTCTGTAAACCTAAAATGTCTCCCTCTGTTATGGTATCTCCATTCTTGTTATCTTCTATTCTTCTCCTGACTCAACCTTTCTGCTCACTCATATGTGGATTTTAGACATAGAGTAAAGGATTACCAGCCTACAATCCACACTGCCAGAGAAGCTAGTCAACAGGGAAGACCCTAAGAGACACATACATGGTCCCCTAGAAAAGGGAAAAGGGTCAGGATCCCTTGAGCAAATTGGGGCACGGGAAGAGGGGGAAGGGAGCTAGGAGAATGAGAAGGAGACAAACTATATATTATATGGGGACCTAGAATATAAGGAGTCAAGGGCCTAAGCTATTGCCAAGGACAATTGGTTGTTCTCCATAAACTGATAAGGTCCTATTGCTGAAGACAACACCTACACAACTCACTGAACACAGAGTAGTTGAGCTGGTGCCTGCCTAAAGCCTTCCTCCATGTAAACTAGCGTTCATGGAAGGTACTCTGCAAATTACCAAAAAAACACCAATCATCTACCTATAACTCTTCAATCTGCAATGATTACCTGCCTGCAAGATAAGCAAGTGCAATAACAGCACAAAGCTTGTGGGAGTAACCAACCACTATCTTATTGGATTTAAGGTCCACTCCATGAGAAGGAACCCATCCTTGACACTGCTCAAGTGGCCAAGAACCTAAAACCATATAGGCCAGGGTACTAGGGAAACTCAAATACTAGTGTTCTGCTAAAAGAGCATGGCCATAAAATGACTCCATGATCTTTCCCTGGTGCATGAACTGGTTTTTTGAAGCCCAAGGTGGGATGCCTTGCAGGAGGAGCTTGGTCCTGCCTCAACTGAATGTTCCAGACCTTGTTGACTCCCCATGCAAGGCCTTGCCCTTTCTGAGGAGTAAGTGGGGGTGAGCTGGGGGACAGGATAGGGGAGAGAGGGGGAAATGTGGTTGGTATGTAAAATGAATAAACAAATACTGAAAAAAATGACTCCTGATGACATTCTGCTATACTCAGAGATCTGGTGTCCTGCTCATCTATCATTGTAAAAGCTTCCTCCTTCTGTAGATGGGGACAAATACAGAGACCTACAGCTGGAAAATGTGCTAAGAATGAGAGATCTTAGAACACTCAGTCCTAAATAGAATGTCTCCCTCAAATCTCTCCCCTCAGGACTCAGGGAATACTGTAGAAGCGAAGGAGAGTCTATAAGATCCAGAGGAGGTAGAGAACATCAAGGAAACAGGGCCTTCTAAAAACAGCAGGACTGTGGTGACATTTTGTTTGTGCTCTAACAAATGAAGCTTGCCTGGAGATCAGAGGATGGAGCTAGCGGCTAGTTAACCATAGAGGTCTGGAGGTCTGTACAGACAGATAGGAAGTCATAAGGTAGGGCAGAGACAAGAGCTCTGCCCTTTTTGGCTAAGAAGTTAGCAAGGTAAAAAAGTGGCTGTGACTTGTTCCTTTGTCTCTCTGATCTTTCAGTATTTACCCTGATATCTGACTCTGTGTTTTTATTATTAAGACCAGTTAGAAATCATGCAACACAGGACAATTGCACATATGAACTCATAGAGACTGTTGCAACATGCATAGGGCCTCCATTGGTCTGTATCAGATACAGTCTCATCACTGAGAAGAAAATTGGACACATGACCCCCATCCCTAACCTGTAAAGATAACTCTTTCCGCCAGCTGCCTGGGTTCTGCCGCTGCTTTAAGTACCCCAAATAACACACAGAGTCTTATATTAGTTATAATGTTGCTGGCCAGTGACTAGGATTTCTTATTTGCTAGCTCAGTCTTAATTATCAACCATAACTACTAATCCATATATTTTTATAAGGACTTCTCTTACCGAGGACCTTATGTGTCCTCTCTTCCTGGGATCACATGGGTGACCCTCTCCCTTTCCTACATTTCCCAGAATCCTCCTTCTCTTCTAGTCCCACCTAACTTGCTCCCCTATTGGCCAACAGTGCTTTATTTATCAACCAATAAGACAAACATACACAGAAGGACCTCTCCCATCAGTAACCCATAAACCATCTCCAGTTGATAACCATTCAGAAATAAAATATTAGTTCTTGCCAGCATTCTTACTGGGAATACAGACCCAGTCAGCTCCCAATGCCTAGCAGTGAATGCCCAACACAAAATGAATTCAGTAATATCTTAAGAGGTTGTCTCATAATGTGTCCCAAGGTATTTTCTTTTCTTTTTAAACTTACAGTCCTCTGTATATATATTATGGCTTTTCATTTTGTCTTTTTATGGCTTCCGTGTGTATATAAACAAGTGTGTTTCTATGCCTATATGTTTTTCTCATACTTTTTCTTTGGCTCATTTTCCTCTGTTTATTTGGTTGTTTTGTCCTACTTAAGTTTATTTGTTTTATCTTATTTTATTTTACTATTATTCTTTAGATGCCTACTTGTTTCCTGATGAGAGACAGAAGGGGTGTTGATTCAGATGGGAGGTTAGAAATTAGGGGAAGGGAAACCATAATCAGAAAAAAATCTATTTTCAATAACAGAAAAATAGAGCTAGACAGTGATCATGCACAACTTTAATCCCAGAACTTGAGATGCAGAGGCAGACAGATGTCTGTGAGTTTGAGGCCAGCCTGGTCTTGGTCTACAGACTGAGTTCCAGTGTTGTTATATAGAGAAACACGGTCTCAAAAAAAAAAAATTGAAGAAAAAAGTTAAGAGCCCCTTCAATATTGATGAAGAAATTAGAGGCAAAAAAGAAAAGAAAAACAAAAAAATAAAAAATAAAACAATTAGGAAGCGATATAGGAAAATCCATGATTTGGCTCAATGGTTGACCTCCATGTGGAAAGTTGGAAATCTAGGGATCATGTTGTACCTCAAGTCCAAGGCAGATTGGAGGCCAAATTCTATCTTTCTCAATGGAACTTCCTGTCTTTCTCTTAAAGCTTTCAACCGATTAGGTGAGACCCTGAACATTATGAAAAGCAATGATCCTTTATTCAGCATTCAGTGACTTAAATATGTGTTCACACCAACATCTAGACTAGTGCTTGACCACACAATATGTTATCATGGTCCAGACAAGACTCACAAAAGTGGCCACTATGCTCATCTTTGATGTTTGAGTCCTTACCTTGATTATGCAGCCTCAGTTAGGTTCCTATTCACCTTCAGGATGAAATCTGTTGTCGGGAATATTCCCGTTGCCACATTCTTCAAGCTTAATTCATCCAGCAAACATTTGTATAGATTTTCCCTAGAGTTTTTAACCCTGAATCAAAAACAGAATGAGTATCTGCCTGTAGGAAGCACTCTGTTAGCTCCAGGGACAGGTATTCCATACCCCATGAGTTCTGCCCCTGCTACTTCCCAGGCAAGCTGCCTTCTCTCCCTGCCTTTGCAGTCTATACAGGGAAACCATTCTGTCCCTTTTGCTCTAGGGACATGACAACTCTCCCTTTCCTACATTTCCCAGAATCCTCCTTCTCTCCTAGTCCTGTCTAACTTGCTTCCCTATTGGCCAACAGTGCTTTATTTATCGACCAATAAGACAAATATATAAACAGAAGGACCTCTCCCATCAGAGTGGAGAGTTGACCCCATTTGAAGAACCCAGGAAATACTTTACTACTCCCAAATACTTCCCCACTGACTCTCTTAAAGGCTGTAACAACCTTATGCAAATTCCTATCTTTATTTATAGGCACACATTTCTGTAGTTGGTATCCTGGTAAAACCAGACCCCAAATTGCTCCCAAAGCCCAGAGTTAGCATTCTGATCTAATAACACATGAGTTTCAGTTCACTTACATGTCCTGTCCAGAAAGTAAAAGGAGAAAGGTCTGGATACTGGTTTAAACTCTGGGAAAAGACCCTGCCTTTTGTGGACACGGGAAATGGATGACTCCATGTTTGCATCATCCATCATAAACATTTGAATGCCTGCTTTGTAAACATCACTGCCATCATGCACTTCCATAGACACAAGATTTATAATCTATAAATAAAAGCAGATATCTATGACAAGATGCCGACAGTGAATATGAATATATCACCTTCATTGCGCAAAGATGTTTGGCTGGTTTGAAACATCATTTTAACTCAGCACATTTATTAGTTTTTATGCATTAAAGTGAGTGAAGTTTGAAAGTCGAATGAAATAAATCATGCCTCTCCTGGATGAAGCAGGAGGAAACCTATAGTTCAGGGATGTCTTCACTCCTAAGTGGAAAGGTAACTTCCCCAGGAAGCTGCTGTTTTAAACAGTCACTTCTTCCAGGCTATCTGTAGAGACAAAAGTCACCTACAACTCTCTTGGTTAAAAATTTACAACACAAAGAGTCATTCCTGCGGACACCTGAGAGTGATGATTGGCTCAAGCATTTTTTTTTTTTTTCTCTTTCCTATTCCTTCCCACCCCTTCTACCAAGACACTTAGGAAACCAGGACAACTTTTCTGTTTTAACCCCCAAGAAACTTGAAAGGCTCATGATCCAAGACAAACAGAGAATTGAGAAAAGAATTGACTGGGTTTTTGTTTTGTTTTGTTTTGTTTGTTTGTTTTGTTTTGTTTTTCTGCAAAGGATTCTATTTATTATTGGACTGTTTTCCCAGCTTTTTAAAATTACATTTTTGGTTACAATATTTCATGTATTAACACAGTGTGATATTTCAGGCCTTTAACATGGTTAATCTTAGGCTATAATTACCTCCAATACTTTGCTGTAAATTAAACAAAAATATGAAATGAATACACATTAATATGCTGTGATAGCTTTGTTGCTTTTGTTCTGGTGGAAGCTTCACCCCAGCCCTGGCATCCATATACCCAGAGTCTGGAATGTTCTGGTGGAAGTTCCACCCCAAGTCCCCAGCCCTATATCTCTCCAAACTATGCTGCATCTCAGAAAGCCCCCGACAAATGATGACCCCTCCCTAGAGATGCTCAAGACCACTCCCACAGGGTATTTAAACTGTCCCGGAAAACAGACTCGTGGTTTTCCAATTTCTCTTTTCCCTCTCCTCTCTGTGGGGCTTGAAGGCCATCCCAGAGAGTGGTATCCATTAAATGTGGGCTTTTTCTTAATCCGTTTGATTTGGATTTTGCTTCGGCAGAAGGCTTATCCGGGTGCAGAAACTTTTCAGGTTTTGGTTTAAAAGATTACACACAAAAATGTATAGCTGAGTGTGTCCTTTGGAGCATAACTGAGCTGGTTCTGCTCATTAGGACAGGTGTCGACAGAATTTGCCTGTCCTTTGCATGGTTTCTTAGAACTGAAAGTTTTTTTGCCGAGCTGGTACTGGAAGGAACAAAGAGCTTGGGCTTCTGAAAATGGAATGGAGAGTAAAATAAAGCAAATCCTTCATTACGATGAGAGAATCTTACATCACAAGGGAAAGAAACTAAGATTCTGGTCCTGGGTAGTTTGAAGTTGTTTACTTGGCATCGGGTATTGGGAAAGCCAAGTCTCTGTGATGTATATTTCTAGGTTTCATTCTCCATGTTTAATTGTTGTCTTGTCCTTCCCACAATCCCACTGAGCTCACTTCTTCGCTAGAATGAAGCTAATTCTGTAAAACATGTTGAAGCCACCACGTGTTTCTTCCTGTGACCTTGCTGTTCTCGGTGTTCACACAAACCGCTCTTTCCCAACTGGACACTGGCTTTTTGCTGTATTTATCTAAGTTGGTGAGATTTTCTGGTGCTTGGTCATGTTGGGTACTTATCTCCAAACTCATTCTGCCTGCAACTTGCAAGGAATGAGGGCCAGAACTGAATTGAATATGCGGCTTGTAGTGATACAAAACAGACATACTGCCTTCTGAGACTGTGAGGCAAGCCCTTGGTGTTATTCTTTTGTTTAAGCTGCAGCTGCTGATACAAAGAAAGGAACAACGGATGAACAACCCACGTGGAGTTTATTTACCAGAAAGGGGGGGAAAGGGGGATGGGTAGTCAGCCAACCCAAGAGGAGCCGAAAAGAAGAGAAAGAGGGATGGGCGGCAGGACCTTTTAAAGGGGAGGTTGCTATGCGCACTGGGGTTTTGCATCTGCGCAAGAGCCCTCACAGGTTGCAATGCATGGCGGGTGAGTGCCCCGTTGTTGGGGGCAGGGGCAGGGTCATCCAGGTGTATTGTTCTTACACTTGAACTATACTTTTTGCCCTTTTTTTTTTAAATTTCATTTTACATTGAAACTACAGTTATCCCTCCCATACCTCCTCTTGCCCACCTTGCCTCCTCCCCAGCCCACCCCCCATGCACTCCTCATCATGAGTCTGTGTAGATTTTTCTATCACAATCTTGACTTCCCTTGCCCATATATTCCCTCTTCTCTCTCTTCTACTGGATTCCCAGAGCTCAGCCTGGTTCTTGGCTGTGAATCTCTGTATCTGGTTCCATCAATTACTGGATGAAGGCTCTATGATGATAGTTGGGGTATTCACCAATCTGATTACAAGTGTAGGCCAGTTCAGACATCCTCTCCACTATTGCCAGGTGTCTTAGATGGGTCCTCTTTGTGGATTCTTCAAAGTTACCCTAGCACCAGGTTTCTTCCCAAGCCCACAGTGTCTCTCTTTATTAAGATATCTCTTTCATTGCTCTTCCTACTGTATCCCTCCCCACCTCTGGAGCTCGGCCTGGATCTTGGTTGTGGAGTCATCAATTACCTCATGAAGGCTCTATGATGATAGATGGGGTATTCACCAATCTGATTACAGGGGTAGGCCATTTCAGGCACCCTCTCCAATATTTCTGGGATACTATACTTTTTTTTAATGCAATAAACATCCATCTTCCATTTAAGATTTGAATCTAATCTTCTATCTACTAACAACACCAATTATGTTTCTGCTCCTAGGGTTTATTCCTCTAGAACAGTGGTTCTCAAACTTCCCAATGCTGTGACCCTTTAATACAGTTCTCCATGTTGTGGTGACCCCAACCATAAAACTATTTTCTTTGCTACTTTATAAATGTAATTTTGCTACTGCTGTGAGTTGTAAATATTTTTGCATAGAGAAGTTTGCCAAGGGGTCATGGTCAACAGGTTGAGAATGGCTACTCTAGAAAGTTCCGTATCATTCATGTTATTTCAACATTCTTAGTGTTTCCAGTATTAATCTGAACAGGATGGAAACTTTATAAGTAAAAAATTAAAAATACTTTTAAAAGCAAAATTCTCAAGTTAGTCTATTTGCAATCTCCCCATTTAGAAAATGTCAGGCTAAATCTATTTACATAATAAGTTCCAACAGATTGCTTTGAAAACAAACAGGATTACAAGGCATAATTAACCTTTTGCTTTGACATACATCAAAATAACAAAGCATTTGCAAGCTACATTGTTTGCAAATATATTTTGTTAAGAAGAATATGTTCTCAAACGTATCATGTCAAAGGGAGAACTTTCTGTTCTAATCATTTGAGTCATAGAGGCACATTTAATTTTAGGATATTTAGGAAATATAATTCCTGAAAAAATATGAATTCGAAATGTATGCATTCTTTACAATTTATATAAGAAAAAAAATTAGAAGCCCTCTTATCTATCCCATGCATTAGAGGAAGGCAGATTGAGTTCAATCTAACAAAATAAGATGTTTTTACCCCAAAGGTGAAGAAGCCCTCTATCTTTAAGTTTAATAACCACACACAAAAACAATCAAAGCAAGAAGTTATGCTGTAACAAAGAAACACTCTAATGGTTGGGTCTTAAAACATCTGTCAGTTTTTTCTTTTGTTGTACTGGGCATATTTATGCACAGCATTTGCAAGCAAAGGTAATATTCGGGAGATAAAATGCCAATCAAATGTTTATCTAAATATCTCTGAAACAAACTTCCTTTTTCTTTTTAAATAGCTACTGTTTAAGCCATGAAAACAAAACAGAACAAAAACAAAACATAACAAAAATACAGATTTACATCACTTACTAAAATATTGTCTCATTTTTCATCTCAATTTTCTTTGAATACTCAGTCTTCATTATAAAGTGTTACATCAATTAAAATAAAAGAAACTAACACCAATTATTGCGTTGTACAGACAGTCTTTAACACAAATGATGTAATTACTTTATCCTTCCCAGGGCGGCATTAGCTAGCACACTGTGGTTGTGGAGTGCCTTATTGTTGACACTCTTGCTGAAGAAGCTGAAGAGCATCTTCTTGTTAGATATTACTGCTGTGATTTAAAACACTGAACAAAAGCAGCTTGGCAAGGAAAGGGCTTGTTTGACTTATAGGTTACAGTTCTTCATCAAGGGAAACCATGTCAGTTATTATTCTCCATCAAGGGAACCCACAGCAGGAACTAGGAGGCAGCAATTTTGAGGCAGGAACTAATGCAGAGTGCATAGAAGAATGTTCCTTATGGCCTTTCTTCCATGGCTTCCTCAACTTGCTTCCTTTCGTTTTTTCTGCTTTATTTTTTGAGGGGTGTGGTTAGAGACAGGGTTTCTGTGTTTATCCCAGGCTGTTCTGGAACTAGTTCTGTAAACTCTGCTGGACTTGAACTCAGAGAACTGCTTACCTCTTCCTTCTGAGTACTGAGATCAAAGGCATCCACCACAATGCCCAACTGTTCAACTTTCTTTCTTATACAACCTTGGACCACATGTCCAAGGTGCTTGCATTGCTCACAGTGGAGTGAACCCTCCCCAAACCAATCAGTGCCCCATAGACATGCTGTGATAGTTTGAAATAAAACAGCCCCCAAAGAGAGTGGCACTAGTAGGGGGTGTGGCTTTGTCAGAGAAAGTATGTCAATGTGAGGGCAGGTCTTTCGGTCTCTTTTTCTCTAGCTTCCCTCAGCATGAGAGTCAGCCCACTTGCTGTCGCCTGAAAAATGTAGCAATCTCAGCTCCAGCACCATGTCTATCTGCACACTGTCAATCTCCCCTTTATGACCATAATGGACTGAACCCCTGCAACTGTAAGTGAGCCACCCAATTAAATGTTTTCTTTATAGGAGTTGCTGTGGTCCACTACCAGAGGAGCTAGGAAACAAGGAGGACCCCAAGATGAAGGGGATGGGGACAAGAACCCTGACCAAAGTGGGGCAGGGAGAGGAAGGAGAGCCTTCATCCTGCTGCTATTAGAAGCAGAAACAGACACCCACAGCTAAACACTGAACCACACTACTGGAATTCAGTTGTGGAGAGGGAGGAGGGACGAGTAAAGGAGCCAAGACTGAGCTGGAGAGACCTGCAGAAACAGTGAACCTGACCTACTGATAGCATGGAGACCCTAGTCATAAAGCTGGGGAAACAGCATTGGACCAAACCAAGCCCTCTGAATGTGGGTGTAGCTAGGAGGCCAAGACAGTCCATGGGACCTCTAACAGTGGAGCCAGTCTTTAATCCCTAGAGCACAAATGGACTTTGGGGTCTTATTCCCTATGTAGGGATACTATTGCAGTCCAGATACAGCAAGGAGGGCCTAGGCCTCCCCCAAATGATTTGACAGATTTTGAAGGTCCCTGGTGGGAGGCCTCACTGTCCCTGGGGAGGAGTCAGGGGGTGGGTTGGGGTGAGTTTTGTGGGGATCATGGGAGGATGGGAGGGTGAGGGAATGGGGGGGATGGATATGTAAATATGAG
Source organism: Cricetulus griseus (assembly GCF_003668045.3). Classification (NCBI taxonomy): domain Eukaryota; kingdom Metazoa; phylum Chordata; class Mammalia; order Rodentia; family Cricetidae; genus Cricetulus; species Cricetulus griseus. The sequence goes on from NW_023276806.1 coordinate 221,213,090, forward strand.
TAGTAATTAAAGAATTAAAAAAAAGAAAAAGAAAAAAAAGTTGCTGTGGTCACGGTGTCTCTTCACAATAATAGTGTACCCTAAGACACATGCCTACATGGCAATCTGATGGAGGCAATTCTGCAATTGAGGTTCCCTCTTTCCAGGAAAACAGTTTATGTCAAGTAGACAAAACCTAACAGGTACTAAGTATCTCCGGGAAGACATCAATCAAAAATATTTCATGTTGGAATACAATATATTTAAATCTGTTTTTTAACCTCAAAATCACTAGATTTGAGCCTTAGCAAGAATTAAAAAATTCTTAAATTCATGTATGAGTTAAAGATGCCTCGTGGTTTTTCTCTTCAGCAATATTGAAATACAATATTGTAGTATTGTAGTTTGGATGATGCCATCAAGTGAGGGTCTTAGTTGCAAGTACAGAAAAACATATCAGTTTAATGTGATTTCTTTTTCCTTTCTCACTTTAGCCCCTTTGTGTCCCACTCATTTAAGACACCCATTTACCACCAATCTACAGTAGACTTTCTTAGAATGTTTAGGAAAGCCACATAGAACATTTTTCTCTCCCAACCTGTGTATTTATTTTAGCGTATGTCTTGTGACATATTCTGTCTGAAATATCTGACACTGTACAACTGGCTCTAGCTGATTTGTCAATCCAGGAGCTTCAAACCATGTTCACTTTCATATTATTTTACTTATAAACTGATTATAGAAAAAATGCTAACTGTCAAAAGCAGAACTGGAGGGCACTATCAATTTGATTAAGATACACATTCTAACTCCTTTTGCATTATAAAGGTGTGCTGTTTTTCAGATTTACTCATCTGGGTGTTGAGTGCTATTGTGAAGAGAAACATTTTCCTGGAGCAGCATAGGAGGCAAAGCTTTAGTCAGAGCAGGGACTTTTAAAAACCATGGGTCTATTCCTGAAACAGCATATTTCATATAAGCTAAAATTTTTGGACTCAGCAGGAAAAGTGAGACCAGAAAAACTATCCAATATTCATCTCTCTACAGGGTCTCACTAGGGAAATGAGGAATTGTGACTTTCCTGAGAAACAAAGACAAGCAAAAGTAAGTGTGTGTGTGTGTGTGTGTGTGTTTGAGAGAGACAGACAGAGACATACAGAGAGAGATACACAGAAACAGAGACAGAGGGACAAACAAAGAGAAAGAGACAAGCCAATTTATTACAAGTAACTGTCTTGTGCAGCTATGGAAGGTTGCCAGATCCCAAAGTGTGTAAGATATGTAGGGCTAGTTGATAAGTTAGAAAGCCAGGAGAGCTGGTGGTATTGCTATGAATGGCTGCAGGTCTAACTAATATTTTAGTTCATATCTGAAGGCAGGAAAAGCTGTTGACTTAGCTCAAAGGCAATCAGGTGTGAGAAATCCTGACTTGAGGACAGTTAAGCAATTTGTTCAAGTTAGAGCTACAACAGATTGGGTAAGACTCAAACACAGTAAAGTGGGTAATATTTTTTATATAGTTGACTGATTTCAATATTAATCTCACCCAGAAATGTCAAGAATAAGGTTTGACCGGATGTCTGGACACCCCCACCCCTGACCAGGAAAATTGACAAAATTGACACAGAAAATTAAGCATGATCTCTCTAAATACAAATAGATCCTAAGTCAATCACCCAACTCAATTATTTGATGATGATTACAAAGTGGAAGATTTCCCTTGCTCATCTAATCTATAATCACTCATGGCATCTTTAGAGGACCAGGATTCTAACTGAAACAGTAGTTCTGTGCTATGAGTCTCTGTGTGTGTTCTGAATCATACATCGGGACATTTTGCATAACTCATATTTATTGATATTATTTTGAAGCTACAGGTTCTCTTTATATCACCTCTGACATTAAGAAACTGTACTATAAACTTCCTCCATTAAGGATCAAGTAGCCTATGTATCAGATGACTGCTTGAGAGTTATGAAATCTCAACTATCACCTCTAATCCCATCACTATCTGTCCTCTAACCCATCATTTGGGAGAAATAGGAACATTTAAAGAAGCACAAATCATAAAACATAGTTAAAATACCAGACCCCAAGAGAGAACAGATGCAGCTGATCTCTTGTATCTTGAATGACAAGTTTGAATACTAAGAATTAATTCTGAGACTGTAGTCTTCAGTCATTGTCAAACAGAAAACACAAAGATAGTCTTCGTTAACCCTGTCATTTACCAATGGCGTGAACTGGCTGCACTGAATGAATTCTATTTTAAAGTTTATGTATTCTTTAATTGTGGTGTGTGTGTGTGTGTGTGTGTGTGTGTGTGTGTGTGTGTGTGTGTGGCAGGTGATCATGGAAGGCAGGATGATCCCTTGAACTAGAGTGATAGGTGGTTGTGAATTGACCAATATGGCCTCTGGGAAGAGTCCAGAGTCCAGAGCAGCAAACACTCTTTACTGCTGAGCCATCTCTACAGCCTGGACCTGGGGAGTTTAGAAATATTCTGTGAATAATCCCCAACAGGCTTAGAGATGAAACGGGGTTTAAGAGCCACAGAGGACAGCATAAGCTCAACCGCGATGTTCTGTGAGAGTAGCACATGCCATTCAGAGGCTCTTTGTGCTTTGTCTTAAAGAAAATGTCAACAACGTGTGGAAACAACACTCTGCAGAGTGGTTGACCTTTCCCAAGGAGACTGTTCAAGGTTTTGTGTATCATGAGTAATGGAGAAGTCACTGGGTATTGCCTCTGCATAGAGCCTGTTTCTGTGCAGGATACAAAATGGTAAAACACAGCAAAGGGCCTTGGGTTGGTGGTCTTGATCCCTGTGACACTCAGGTGCACTCTAAGCCTCTTGGATTCATGAAGAATAGCAAGCAGACTGTCACCAAGGTAAACCTAGTAAGGTCTCAAAGGAAGGCCTTGTGAATTCTGCAGCAGAGTCTGTATTGGTAAAGATCAAAGCGACTGGTACAGACCAAGTCCCTCACCCATTTTGCAAGAGATCTGAAAACTTGTCATTCCTTCAAGTTCTTAGTGGAGTGGGCAGGGCGAAGACAGGACAGATGTGAAGTGTTTGTGTACGGCCTTGTTGTCAGTCAGAGTATCTTTTAGAATGAGCTGCAGTTTATTCAAATATTTTGCTGATTTAATTGGATTTTGGTTCCCTGATTAGAGAACCTGCCTCTATACAACTCTAATTGAAATTCCTTTATCAAAACATGGCCTTTTGCTTCCTTTGTTTTTTAGAGAGCAAAAGTTTTTAATTTTTAGGAAATAAAATTTACAAATATTTCCTGTTTTTAATTAATCAGGCCTAGGATTTGTTTAGAGTGTATTTTTATAAATGATATATACTATGTATTGAGCCTTATTATTTTTGCTTTGAGGTGTGTTAGGGAATCTGTATTTTGTGTGTGTGTTCTTTGTTTTGTATAGAGATATCCACCTTCCCTGACAGCACTTGCAAAAGGGTTTCATTCTTTCTCCAATAAATTGTCTTTGTGCTCTGATGAAAACCCATTGGATATGTATATGTGGGCCTATCCCTGTACTTTGAATTATTTCAGTGGTCTATACTACCCTGACAATACTACCAAACCAGCTTTATAATAAATCCCAGGGTAAAGGTAGTAAGAGTGTTTAGGACAGACATCCTTGCTTTCTTCCAAGTCCTAAGTTAAAAACAAAACTCACTCTGCCACAATCAACACCAGCATCACTGGTAGCATTTTTATAAAAGATTTATTTATTTATTATGTATACAGTGTTCTGCCGACATGTAGGCCTGCAGGTCAGAGAGGGCACAGATCTCATTGCAGATGGTTGTGAGCCACCATGTGGTTGCTGGGAATTGAACTCAGGACCTCTGGAAGAGCAGGCAGTGCTCTTATCCTCTGTGCCATCTCTCCAGCCCCCACTGGTATCATTTTAAGGTCAGCTTGAGCAGGTTCCTCCTCCTACCTTCTCTGAGCATTTCTGTCATGAACGGGTGCTGACTTTTTCTTTTCAAATTACTTTTCTAGCATTCTTCTCTCTGTGTTGAATTGATATCAATGTAATCAACAGAACAGTAATAGTGATTTCTCTAACCATGAGGAAGCTAAGCAACACACTTAGAAATAATCTGTAGGTCAAAGAAGAAGCTCTGAGAAACATCACAAGGCAAATTGACGTGGGTGCAAGTGAAAATGGGACATATTAAAACTTGTGGGTAGAAGGTAAATTGGTGCTGAGTGAAACTTACAGCACTAAATGCTTCCATTAGAAAGGAAGTGACATCTCATGCTAATAGTGTATGTGCCTAACCAAATAGGAGATCAAAGAACTGAAGGAAGAAATAATAATGTCAGAGGAAAAAAAATCAGCAAAACCGAATGCATTAAGGTAACTGGGAAAGTTAATGCAGCAAAGCCAAGATGACTAGCAAGACTGTCTCAGTATGATTGACAAAGCTCTAGCAAGGGTTAAAAAACAAGAGAAAAGCTACTCAAGTGTGCTGGCAACATGACCAATAAAATGGGTACTAGTACAAACCTTGTAGTCATGAAAAGGATAAGACAATATCACAAATGATTCTGCATAATTAAGTCATTTGCAATCCTTCTATCATTAAGAAGAAAACTGAATTTGCAATGTTAGAGTTGTGGCAAAGAAATCCCAAGGCCCAGTTGGTGTCTCACACCAACTCTTCTAGAAGCAATTTCTTATAGAAAGTAAAAGAAAACACAGTCCACACTTCATTGTATTGAGTTAGTAACTGACACCAGAACTGTTTGGAGTTCAGGAAAAAGTACAAATCAATCCATATTCCTCTTGAATATAGAGATAGAAGATCCTCAAAAATATTACTCAAATCAACTTGGCAAAGAATGGGAGAAATTGTGTACCATGACAAAGAAGGGTTTATTCCAGGCATGCAATATTTCAATACTTCAAAAGGCAAACAATTTGTCTAGCAATAAAATACATAGGAAATCATGTGAGGACCACAGGCCTTCCCTGGTCAGAGAAAAACTGTGTTAGAAACCTGGGGAAGTTTCTTCTCCAGGCCTTTCTGCACATCATTCAGCAAATGAGTTTATCTAGCTATTTTTATCATGTTTATCAACTACCTACCCGTCTACTGCCTACCTAGCTGTCCACATGTATATAGGTTAAAGTGTGCCTCCAAGAGTTAGTCCTCAGAAAGAGTCCAAGGAGTTCCCAGTGAGACCTTTTGAGAGGCAGAAGTGGGAGCTGACGCTGACGGGGACATGAAAGGAATGTCTTCACAATCAAATAGCAAATATTACCGGGAGTCTGCTGGAGACACCACCAGAGTCAAGTTGCAGGGTGAGAGATGAGCTGAGCATCAGAGCCAGATGAAGTACCAATGCCAGTGTAGGACCATAGAGGCTGCAGAGTTGGAGGGCAGGATCAGGTCCAGAGGGAGCAGATGCAAGCATGGACACTCTCCTATGGAGTGGGTCTCCAGTGCAATCAGAAAGTAGCCAGTAATGCCATGATTTCTCCGTCAGATGTATAACTGACTGGCAAAGTCTTGCTTCCTTATTCTGTGTGCTGTCTTTTCCCTCAGTTGACAAGTCTCCTTGGCTGTCCAGGAGACTTGTTTCATGAGATCCCATTTGTTGATTACTGGGTCTTATTTCCTGTGCACCGGAGTCTTGCTCAGAAAGTCCTTACATATACCTGTAAGCTGGCACATGATTGCTGCTCTTACCTCGTGCACTTTCATGGTATCAGGTCTTGTTTTGAGGGCTTTGATCCATTTGGAGTTCAGTGTCACATTACGGTGAAAGATAGGATCTGGTTTCATTGTGCTGCGTGTTGAAATCCAGGTTTCCCAGTACTGTTTGTTGACAGTGCTGTCCTTTTTCTTTCCAAAGTGTGTTTTTGACATCTTTTCAAAAACCAAGTAGCAAGAGTTGTGTGGAGTTTGCATCTGAGCCCTCTCTTCTATTCCATCGATCCGTGTGTCTGGTGTCCTGGCAGTGCCATGCTGTTTATATTATGATGGCTCCGGTATGTGGAAATCAGGTATGGTGATACCCCCTGCTGTGTTCTTTTTGTTCAGAGTTCTTTGGCGATTCATGGGCTTCGGTGGATCAGTATAAAATTTGAGATTTTTTTTTTCTGTATCCATACAGAATAACTCCGATTTTCAGTGGAACCACATTGATTCTGTGGATTGCTTCTGGCACAATGGCTATTTCTACAATATTAATTCAATTCACAAATATGGGACATCTTTCCATCTTCTTGCATCTTCCTCAAATTCCTCAGCAACTTAAAGTTTTTAATTGTAGAGCTCTTTAATTTTTGTGGTTAGCTTTATTTCAGAGGGGTGTGTGTGTGTGTGTGTGTGTGTGTGTGTGTGTGTGTGTGTGTGACCATTGTGAATGGCATTGTTTTACAGATTTCTTTTTTAGTATGTCATTCAAATATAGGAAGGCTACTGATTTCAGTCTGTTGACTTTGTATCCTGCTACTTTTCAGAAGGTGTTTATCAGTTCTTTTTTCGGTGGCTTGCTTAGGGTCTCTTATTATTCACACCAGAGAATCTACAAATAGGGATATTTCAACTTCTTTTCTTATTTGCCTATTATTTCCTTCTCTTGTTTTATTGCTCTAGTCAAGACTTAAAGCACTGTGTTGAACAGAAATGTAATTCCTTACATAAATAGATGTATAGACAAAAACCACATGATCATCTCAAGTCTATTGAGATGATTCTATAGACTTTGACTTTGTCTCTATGCAGTAAATTATATTTATTGATTTATGTATGCCAAACTGTCTCTACATCTCTGGAGTGAACCCTAATTGGTCATAATAAATGACCTTTTTAATGTTATCTTGAATTCAGTTTGCAAGTACTTTATTAAAAATGTTGCACCTGAGCCATACATAGTGGCATGCTCCTTTAATTGCAGCACTTGGGAGGCAAAAATGGGCTGGCAAATCTCTGTGATTTGAAACCAGCCTGGTATACAAAGTGAGCTCTCCAGGACATCGGGGCTGTTATACAGAGAGATTTTTGTCTCAAAACAAAACAAAACAACAACAACAAAACAAAAAAAAAAAAAAAAAAAAAAAAAAAAACCCATCACCACCACCAAAAAGAATTTTTTTGTCTATGTTCATCAGAAAGATTTTTCTGCAATTTTCTTTTTCCATTGTATCTTTATATGGTTTTGGTATCAGGGTGATTCTGGCTTTATAAAAAGTAATCATAAAAAGTAATAAATAAAGCAACTAATCCAATAAAAGAGTTTTCATGTATAATACTTCTAGGTAACACAAAATATTTTAAAACACCAAATTACTTTTCTGTTACTCTTGACTTTAAAATATTAAATGTTTTAATTTTTCCCAGAACTTGTTTAGAAACCAATCGTTATGAAAATCTATGCAGCCATTGTAAGATTTCATGAGTAAGTGAAACTTTTACCTTTTGACTCCATTGAGTGCTGTTTTATATCAACAAGGATCTTTTTAAGGTTTTATGAAACACCGAAGAAAACCCAAGTCCCATTATAATAGGTTTTTTTAAGACATGAGGAATACTTAAGTTTAAAACTATGTAATTATGAGGACTTTTAATACATGTATCTTCAAAATGTTCACATATACATGCATACAGACATTTTTAAAGCAGGCATGCCAAGAGATAAAAAATACTAAGTAACTATGTCAGCCTAAGATAGAATGAATGGGAAAAATGAAAGGGGCCGTAGGTTCTGTTGCTAAGTCATTTGGGGAAATTCTGGGGTAGACTGAGGTTTGTTCATTCTGTCTTAGCACAGAATGACACACAAAGAATTACATAAAGACAATTACATAGAAAATACACATGGTACATTTACCTTAAAAAGGTAAAAATATTTTTTCCAGCCATACATTTTTGGAGAGAACAACGTTAACTCTTGGCACGTCCATCAGTCTGCCTTGTGTATTGCTGCCCATCAGTCCATATCACTGAAAGTATCTAAACTCATAAGGGTTTTTATTTATACAATGAGGCCTTTTCTCTTCATCCTGTGCCTATGGATCCCTGATGGATGTTATATAGCTGAGGGAGTAACAGAGCAGGTCACAGCCTGCTCTCAATACTCTACTCCAAGAAAACCACCAACCCACCATGCTCTCTCTTCACAGAACTCCACTACGATCTATAACAAGAACCAATAGGTAGTCTGATGGTTAAGATATCTTTATTCAGATAAACACCAGCCAAATGCAAGCCAGAGCATGCCAGGAACAGTAAGGCAGGGAGGCCAGAGAGAAGGGGCCTCCCATGGGCTTGCAGTCCCTTAAAAACCTACCCCACGACATCCTGACCTCACCTTGACCACGCCCTGACAGGTGTGGTCAGGCACACCTGTAGCCAGCCCTTAGGAGGCGTGGTTACGGTGTCTCCCTACAACAATCAACCTGAAGAATAGGTAAAAAGAGGTTCTCAGTAATTCTCAGTGGAACAGAAGCCTCAGACACACACCAGTCTTGGCAGTTGAGGGAAGACAGGAAGTCAGGACTCTGAAGTAACACTGTAACTGGGAGGGTTGAGACAGGTGAAGAGAAAATAGTGAGAGGTGATGGGTGTCTCTGAAGAGAAAGAGGTCTACAAGCATGGAAGAGTGGCATTGGGTGCCCAGACAACGACAAACCACAGCGCTGGATAGAAGGAAATCAGTTTCAAGTAGCCCATCCTGTATTAACCAACAGACCACAGGACAGAGCGCTGTCTGCTTTCTCTAAACACAGTGTCTCAGTCAATAGCCTTGAAGCTGTTGTGGATTCTGGATCACCTGGGCTGTTTTTATCGGTATCTGGTCCCTTTGTTCTGAAAAATACATGAACTTTTAAAGGTAACATACACATCTATATTAATACAAATATAAACTCTGTGTTGTACACCAGCCAGCCAAAGTTGACTTTTTATTTTATGTGTGAGCAGGTAAAATATACAATCATATGAGTTATTTTAGGTTTACTTTTCCATGATGGTAGTCAGGATTTCAGGAGGTTTTCTTGATCAAACCTGATTTTCCTTACCCCAAAATCCACAGCCTCTCATCTCCCGTGGAAATAAAAGCAGAAACACTTTCCCCAATTTTGAAGCCAAGATTTTTAAAAAATATATAGGTTAGCTTAATCTAGCAACTTTTATAATCAAATGTTTTTAGTAGTTATTATTTGTTCATTAACAGTCAAAAACTCTGAAGACAACACAATAACATACATAATCCAGACTCTGTGTATTTTCCATTTTTATGTGGTTTATTATATTTTATTACTCTATACCCCCTTTAAAAGAACTTTACTATTGTTTTTAAATCATTTTTAAATCTCTGGCTGTTTCTACCCTTGTCTCTGTCTCCCAAGCCTATGCACATTTTTTAAGCATGCTAAGACCTGCTCAGAGGCTTTTTTTCTGAATCTGTCTTTACTGTGGATCTCTAACCGTTTTTCTCTGTATGAGCAGCATGGGGCTGTGCTCTCAAGCCTGCAGGCAGTGCCTGGCTGGGAGAAGCCTCTTTGTACCACTGCCGAAACCGCTGTGATGTAGCTCAGCTGCATGCTTCATCTAGGGTACGTGTCTCTGTTCCATGGCCTGCATGAGAGACATGAACTATGAAATTGCTTTTGGCTCCATTTGTGTGTGTATAGAACCTTTTTTTTTTTAAGTTTTTTTCAGGCTTTATGTGGATGTATATGTGCCACATTGGAGGACCATATGCCTGGTCCCAAATAAACACTCAAAACCTTACATTAATTACACAGAGTGCTTGGCCTATAGCTCAGGCTTATTACTAACCAGCTCTTACAACTCAAATTAACCCATTTCTATCTATATTTTGCCATATGGTTCATGGCTTTGCCTGTCCTCTAGCAGCTTGCTTTCCTAGCAGTTTCTGGCATCTCCTCTCACTCTGCCCTTCTTTCTTCCTGTATTTTCAGTTTGGCTTTCCTGCCTAGCCTTATTCTGCCTTGTTATAGGCCAAAGCAGTTTCTTCATTAACCAATGAGAGTAAAACATATTCACAGCATACAGAATGTTTATCCTACAGCAGTTACTTTTCTCATTACTTGACAAAGATGAAGGAGAAAGTGTTGATTTTGGCTTACAGTTTGATGTACACAGTCTATCATGGCAGCTGCATGGGGGTACAATGCAGCTGACCACACTGCACCCACAGCCAGGAAACAAAGAGAGTTCAATGCTGGTGCTCAGCCCACTTAATCTTTTCCCCTAGTCTAGGACCTCAGAGTAAACTGTGCTGCTCATGTCGAACGTCATTTTGCTTCAGTTAAAATTCTCTTGAATGTTACCAACTCCTAGGTTACTACAAATCAAATCATGTTGAAAATGAAGATTAACCATTCAAAAAATAAAATAATATTCAGAAGTAAACAACTTTAAATGTAAGATAATCCACTCTACAAATAAATACTAAAAGAGATAGGTGTTAACAGCTCTCATTAATTTAAGATGTGTAGTTGACCATATGCTCAAAGTGGTTAAATTTCTGTATGTGATTTGCCGATGAACAGTAACTGCTTTTGTTGACAGCATTAATGGAAGCTGAGTTCTGAACAGTGGTTAGAATACAGCTAATTAGTGCTGGATCTATAAGGTGCAATTTTATGCCAAGGAAGATCTCTGACGATCAGAGCTACCTCTGAAAGCCCTCGTGCTTGAAAAGAAGCAAGTTTGCTACCACTGGAAATCCTCAGGAAGTAGCTGGGGCTCCTGCAGCAAACACCTTTCTCCCTGGACACACAGATCTGTGGACGCTGGATATCTGATTGCTAAGTGTCCTACTTGCTTCAAAACCTGTTTTTCTCTGGAAGCTTTCCCAACATCTTGTCTTGGCCTCCCAACAGCTGCCTATTAAACTATCTCCGTCATCACTTGATGACCTCACTCTATGACACTGAACTTTCACTTCCAAAGACAGCCACCACCACCTGCCCTTCGCCATTCCCTCTTCTATGAAGGTCCACCATGGAGCTCCCAAAGCCTGGAGAAGAGATCTTGCCCCTTTCTGGATTCACAAGAAATCCGCTTTGAGTAAAATGCTGTTTATTTTCTACGTGATCTCACCAGATGGACAATGGTAGTGCAATACTGTCACTGCTAATCCCGTACCTTCTACACACATTTACATATTGTCCCCAAAGCATGGAAAACAAGGGTTCAACTAGTGACAACCTGCATACTTTCTTTCTGGCACAAAGCCTTCTATGCCATCATCGTTTATTATTTTTTTTTCAAAATTCCTTTTTTATCAAATTCCTAACATAAAACTTATATTCTGAAGGAAGGATGATGAGATTGGGACAAAGGAAAAGAAAGGAGTTCACAAAACGTATCTGGGCTTAGATTTTTTTTTTAAAAAAAAATCATAACGATGCTTTAACCATTTTATTTTTTTCATTTTTTGCATAACTTAATAAAAACAGAACAGTTCAACAAGACAAGAGATATAAAGTAAAAGATACACAAAACAACTTGAAAGCATACATTTGCCAGATTTATGCTCAGTTAAATTTGAGATAAATAACAAAATACTTCTTTTTCCATGTAACTACACCTCAGCCAACACTTTTGCTGTCCTTCCGTGGCAGTTATGTCCCATTGAGCTCTCTCCCTGAATAAGGGAGCTACAGCATCTCTCTTCCTTTCTTGGGGGACAGAGAAGTCAATTCAAACCTCAGTATTCTTACCCATTAAAAGGGAATAGTGACGTCTGCCCCACAGCTGGCAGATGCCACTATTGACTAGGATCAACTGCAATTGGCTCTGTAAAACCGCCTGCATTGGAAGATGTGCTATGGGCAATGATGTTCTTTCTCCTCCTTTTAAAGCAGGTGCTTTGTGGTCATTCCTGAATGCATCGTCAATGATTGCATGGTTTCTGTTAAACGGTATCAGTCAATATGTTTCTCAAGTTTCACTACAATGACACAGCACACAGAACATGGTATGTGTGCATGACATGGAACGAACAATATGTCTACACTATTACTAACTGGACCTAGAGAGTTATCCAAAAAAGAGAGAGAGAAGACAAAGTTGGAGGGGAAGATATTGGGAGAGATAGAGGAGACTTAGAGGAGGAAATGGGAGTAGTTATAATCATATTTCATCAAATATCTGGATGAAACTCTCAAGAACAAAGAAAAAATAAAAAGTAGTTTGGCTTCCCTAAAAATATAGTTTTGTTTAAAAAAATCAAAAGAATGACAGATAGACACTTTTGAGCAGTCCATGCAATTTGATGACTCCAAAGCATGTGTGTGTAGGCAAGACACATGATCTTTAGTTTCTTTTTCTCTTGGTCTTGGCTCTTCACATGCTTAAAGGCTAAGGTAAGATTGCATTATAATCTAGTTACATCTAAAGAGAGTTTAAAGTTGAAAAACTGAGCTGCATGTTATTTATGTGAATTTTCAATAGAAGCTGAATAAAATAGTAAATTCTACTAGCAAAAAGACCCTGGTTGATACAGGTACTCTGGTGTCTCACATGACCAAGGGCTTGGGCATTTGTCAGTATTTAGGCTCCTTATTCATACTCATGATAACAACTCTTCAATAACAAGATGATAATCCAGCAAGAACCATGAATGTTTGTGGCTGTTGACTGTAAGGAATATTCATAAATATCAATAATCTCATCTTTGTATGTGTATGGGTATACATGTGTGTATTCATATGCACAGGTATGTGGGTATTGTGCACATATATGTACATGTGTACGGAGGCCAAAGAACAACCTCAGGTGTTGTTCTCCAGGGAATGATCACCTCTGGTACCTTTCTGTTTTCTGCAATTCTTCTTACATGGTTCCAAATGTTTCCTTATTTAACCCATCGTAAGGGGCTTTTAAGGACACAGACATGGCTAAAAGGTCAGCACCCATCTACATTATTTCACTAGTGATCTGTAGTTATATTAATTAAAACTCTGTTTTTTTTTTGGTAAGAAGAAAAACTGTTGGGCATTATATTTCTTGGTTTCTTGCTTTAAAATAATTTCTCCACAATTTCCCATTCTATTGCCAGAGCAGCAAGCTGGACTGGAGGCTGCCAGCGGAACTAGATGAGGGAGGCAAGACCAGTCTTGCTTTTCTTCCCAGTGTAAGAAATTTAGTAGCTTAGGGAGAGCAGGACCCTTGCTGAACTTTACTTCTGACATTGCCACTGGGGCCAAGATGGGTACTGTGGGGGTGATTTCTTAAACTTGGCCTTGGGTAAGAGGGAAGGATTTTGAGACAAATAATGACAGGTGATCCCCTCTTTATTATCAATTAGTTTCAAAAAGATAAAGACAGGATAAGAGACCAAAGGGGGGAAAATGAGATGAGGTAACTTGGTGGTTCCTGCAAGGCTGAGGCCTTTTCTTTCAGGAGGAAATCACTCTCCTACAGTATTCCAAATTTCTCCAGAACTGAGGACCATAGAAGCTAGTTTTTGAAAGTCACAGTGTCAGGTGGGAATGTAGCCAAATGCCCCCCACCATTCATTGATCTGTGTAACCACTGTTGCTGTGCAAGGCTCCTGTGACCATTTTAAACACAAGTTACAAATTCCTATCAGTGTGATTCAATACCAAACAACTCACACTTAAAAGACACTCATAATTCTCTACTATGCTCCAAGTGATTGATGAAATTTAAATTATAAAAGTCATCTTGGGTTTATTTCCAAGGTGTTCTGAGAAGTATTTAAATGCTCATTCAAGAAAATACTTTCCTACGACAAAGTACTTACTGAGTATGCCAGTTTCCAATGGTAAGGTACTCACTGAGTATGTCAGTTTCCAATGGTATGGTATTACTGAGTATGTCAGTTTCCAATGGTAAGGTATTACTGAGTATGTCAGTTTCCAATGGTAAGGTACTTACTGGGTATGTCAGTTTCCAATGGTAAGGTACTTACTGAGTATGTCAGTTTCCAGTGGTAAGGTATTACTGAGTATGTCAGTTTCCAAATGTAAGGTACTCACTAGGTGCACTGGGTGCTGCCAATGCTGCATCCATCTGTGGATGGTTACTAATTATAATCTCATTTAGAATTTTATTGACACACATTTAAATCTCAGTGGCATGAACTGCAGTTATTCTGCTTACAACAAGCCTTGTCACAAAGATTAATGACTCAGAAGAGCTAACTAATGCATCTCAGCCTAAATAATGTTCAAATAACCACCCCATTATCTGTAGAAACAGCACATTTGTTTGTTTAGTCAGTACAGTGGGGAAGGGAGTATGTATGTGTAGACATATCAGACTGGAGGGGGAAATTTCAAGTCTTTTGAGTTATAAGTTTTCAACTACAAAGAATCCTACTAAAAGGCATGTGACATCAATCAACAACAGTATTGTTTTTCCATCACATGAACGCATCTGCTGACTTCCCGAACGTTTCCATTTTCTTTCCTTCTCACTAGTGTTCAGGGTCATTTTTCTGGTCCAACTTTTGAAGAATTTGAAACTAAATCTGAGACACTGTTGATTGAAGTGTGCACTAAAATATGCTCACATGCTACCAGCTTCTTTTGTTCCTCTGATCATCAGCTTGTGTTGGGGCTAGAAACCCAGAATGCAGTAAGATGTCGTGGAAGAAGGGATAGAGGAACCATAACAGGAATTGGAGACAAGCCACAGTGAGACAAGGGGACAGAGTGGAAGGAACTCATTGCCCAGCTGCCCCAGTGTGACATTTCTATTTCTTGTAGGTCTCCTTTTGCTCATTGGCCCATGCTCTGCCCCCTGAATGGAGGTGGGGAGGGGAGTACGCCTTAAAGAGAAAATGTTCTTCACAATGGAAGTAGAACTGGGCATAACAGTTAGACTCTCCTTTGGAGCTGGTGTGGCTGGAAACAGTGACAGTGTCACGTGAATTTCTTAGCAGTCAGAAAGAAGGCCCTTTAGGGAATTTTCAAAAAAAAATGCATAAAAGAAAATACCCCCAGCACTCGCCTGTACATGGTGTAACCATGGATTCTTACATTTACAAAGCAAGACCTGTTATTTTCTGCTAGCAATAGGCTCTGCTATTAAATATAGAAGGCACACAAAATTGAAGGAGTTTCACCGTGGATCCACAGTCACTGTGCACTGTGCTAACTAACCCTTTGGGAAGAAGACAAAGACCCAGTCAGGAAGTGGATATGACCATGCAATTCAAGCACACCTGCGCCCTGTGGAAATGTGGTGGGCCAGGCAGTGGGCAATTTGTGAGTCAGATGACTAGAGATGCAGACGGAAGAACACCGGGCTTAAACTCTGGCTCAGCCTTTGCAGAGCGACCTTGGAAAATGCATAAAACTCCAGCTGTGATTTCCTTCTCCATAAATAAGGCTAATGATGTGTACCATTTACCTACATTCTAAGCCCTGTTCTAAGACAGTTTTCATATTTCCTTTCTCACCCCGAGGGAGCAGGTACTACCATTGCCATTTTAGAGCAAATGAAATGCTCTCTCACAAGATGGCATAGTCAGGTGACCAGAAACCAGGCAAGGATATAAGATTGCCATCAACACACATCCAGCTCTCAGTCAGTTGGAGACAGGAGCAAATTGGAGAAGAAATCCACATTGACTTTGTATATAATATGTATTTTCCCAAATGAACCAAACAAGATGCATGTACTTGGAATTGACTTATAGGGTGGTTGGCAAATACGCAGGCTATGGAATCAAAATAGATTCCTACATATCTTCTCTAATGAATTGAATTTGTTCTGTAAGAATTAAACAGAAAGTAAGTGGACCACCCAGTTTCTTCCCTTGTAGAGTTTGGGGAAGACAATAGAGGTAGTACTATGCAGATTTTAGGGTCAAAAGGATGGAGACAAGGAATTTCAAACAGTCTTAGTGACAGTCAGCTTACATTTTAGATTGTTACTGTCAATTATAAGATAAGTGGCATGCATATTCTTTTGGAAAAGGGATACACATAATTCTTCCAATTTGCTTTAGAGAGAAGGAGCATATCAACACAAAACAAAGGATGCACTTGGGGCATTTTCAGAAGTAACTTGTCCCATGGCTCTTCCATCTTTGGAATTCTCGATGGTGAACTGGTGAAGATTAGGGGAAAAATTCCTAGCAGTCTCTCTCTCTCTCTCTCTCTCTCTCTCTCTCTCTCTCTCTCTCTCTCTCTCTCTCTCTCTCTGTCTGTGTGTGTGTGTGTGTGTGTGTGTGTGTGTGTGTGTGTGTGAGTGTGTGTGTGTGTGTGTGTGTGTGCACGCATGCATAGAACTTTATGGAAATCTTAAACTTTAGCAACCCAGCGTTTCTATTTTAGGAATGACAAGTACTTCAACAGAGCATGCACACCTCCTGCAGAGCCCAGCTATGGCTTTGCAATACAAACAGGTGCCTCCTCAAATGCTGCAGGATTTGTAAGGACGGTTGTGCATGAACCAATCCTGCCAGATGTTTAAGGCCTTCCAATATTTGAGGACCTATCAGGAAACAATGTTTGCAACCAGCTGATTCTCAGACAATGCCATCTGGTTGGCTAGCTGCCTTCACCAAATCATGGCTTCCATCTCTGTCTGATTCACTCAATCAGCAAACCAAAGACTGGATTGCTGTAAAGCATGATAGGTCACACTAGCTGTCCTCACGGCTCCACTTGGCTCACCACTCGTCACTCAGGCGTCAGTTAAAACTCCCCCAGAAGCAGGAGCATCTTGCCCATCCTGCTGCAGTCTGTGTACACAGCAGCCTCTCCAAACACAGGTCACAGGGCTCTAAGATTGACCTTGTGGAAAACTTACATTTACTATACTGAAGTGGGCAACAGAGAAATAACTATTGTCTAAAAACAGAAAGAAAAGCCTAGCAGCAGCTTGGTGAAGCATCTGGTCTGCACCTCTGTGGTCAGTGGGAAGTTCCAGGTGGACAACTCTGCAGCAAGTCCACCAGGCAGCAAGGGCAAGGCTAGGAGCGGTGGGTTGCTATGTTGTGGCTTGGGTCTTCGTCCTTCATTTAACTCAGGCATTTTGTCAAAGTGACAGAAAAGTGACTGGTCATCACAAGCGGTGAAGCCAAATGCAATAGTTCTCAAACGCTGGTGTGCCTTAGGGCTTGATAAAACTGCTGAGCTTCCTCCCACAGAACTAGGCAGGGCAGAAGAATTTGCATGTTTAACAGCTTCACAGTTAATCCAAAATTGCTGGGTTATTGCTTGAGAATAATAGACCACTGCTAGAGAGCCACTGGTCTACAACAGTCTATTAAAACCAAGTCAGTTTCATATTCTGCAACCCACAGGTGATTTTTAAAAATTAAATGCCCTCCCCTGATAATGAGACTGAAGACCACCTTATATGCCATCCTGGAGCCTTCATCTGGTGGCTGATGGAAGCAGAGGCAGACACCCACAGCTAAACACTGAACTGAACTCCTGGAACCCAGTTGCAGAGAGGGAGGAGTGATGAGCAAAGGGGTCAAGACCAGGCTGGAGAAACCCACAGAAACAGCTGACCTGAACAAGGGGAAGCTCATGGGCCCCAGACTGATGGCTGAGAGGCCAGCATGGGACTGATCCAGACCTCTAAACACGAGTGTCAGTGAGGAGACCTCCGCAATCTATGGGGTCTCTGCTAATAGATCAGAATTTATCCCTGGCATATGAATCGACTTTGGGAGACCATTCCACATGAAGGGATGCTCTCTCAGCCTGGACACATGGGGGAGGGCCTAGGCCCTGCCCGGGATGATGTGACAGACTTTGGAGATCCCCTATGGAGGGCCTCACCCTCTCTGGGGAGCAGAGAGGGATGTGGTGGGGGGTTAGATGGATGGGCGGGGGCGGGGGGAGGAGGGGAGGGAGCTGGGATTGACATGTGAAGCAACCTTGTTTCTAAATTGAAAAAAGGAAAAAAATTAAGGAAGTGAAGTTAGTTATTGTTTCTTTTAAATTGCACACACACACACACACACACACACACACACACACACACACACACACACACACACGCACCTCCCTTCCATGGGCATGAGAGGATTAATCTTTTCTCCACAATGTTGAGAAGTCAATAAAGAGTCTAACCACTGAGGTCCAAGATGGGTGCTCTGGAAGATAAGTATATACCTGACCATCCTACCTCAAAGGAACAGACCAGCGGCTCAAGAAGGTGGGCAGGAACTCCTGTCCAGGGCTAGAGTTCTGAGTGAAGTAAGAGTCTGGCTAGATGCTGCTTAGGACATGCCCTGAAGCCCACACACGATAGCTCTGGACCACGCGCTCTTCTGCGCACTGCTTCCCAGAGCATTCTAACTCACATCCACACTGGCAACTGTCTCAGGTGTCTCCAGCTTCCATGTGCACCCGATCTCCACAAACCCAGTCCTCAAAGACCTCAGTTTTCTCAAGCTTAACTCTCCCCCCTCCCAGGCATCAACAGATTCTACTGCTCTGACTTCCAACTCTCTCTGAAGTTTGACAGCATTTCACCAGACCCCCACCACCACCATACTCGGCCTTACACTCCTTATGGCAGTCTTACTGTGCCAGGAGCCCTTCTGTGGCTTCTTCTGGAAAACAGTGATTTGTTAAAACCTGGAATCACCACTGATTTGGTCAGGTGAGTCAAATCCCAATCTGTCTCTTTCTGTTCTTGACAAAAGTTTCACATGGGACCCTCCCTCCTTGTCATTTGTGCCCATTCTCTTACTGTGCCTGCCACAGGGCCTTTGCTGTTCCGATACAGCATCCCGATCACGTTCTCTCAGCCTACCACAACCCACCTACCTTCCCAGGGGCAGCCACTCGGCTCCTTCCACAAGGCTTTCCACACTCATTAAAACTGGGTCGCCAGCGTACCCATCAATGCTCCTTACTAACCTTTTTCTATCACACCTGTCCTTGAGAAGGGATGTTTCATAGAAAGGACACATTTTGGTAAGGGCTTTATTAGTTAGACAACAAAAGTAAGGAGAGGTTAGGCAGCAGGGAGCCAAAAAACCTGTCTTCTGATACATGTGAAAGCACCCTGTGAAGGCTC
This sequence comes from Cricetulus griseus, assembly GCF_003668045.3. Taxonomy (NCBI): domain Eukaryota; kingdom Metazoa; phylum Chordata; class Mammalia; order Rodentia; family Cricetidae; genus Cricetulus; species Cricetulus griseus. Next base: position 221,232,102 of record NW_023276806.1, read on the forward strand.
TAGAATTGAACTTTACCTGTAATGCCAGCACTGGGGAGGCAGAGGCAGAGGCAGGAGGGGCCTCAGTTTGAAGTTTCGTGGACTGCATAGTAAATGATGTGGTCTAAACACAAACTTTCTGATTGCCTTCAAAAACATGTGGACCATTAGAACTGAACAAGTATTTTCCATAAGCAAAAAAAAAAAAAAAAAAAAAAATCCATAAAAAGCCGAACTAGTCTTAACATTTACCATGATTACACTAGAGTAATAATAATTCACTAAGCATTAATCACTGTCAAGAGCTAAATGCCATTTTATCAACTATAAAGTCTATGTCAAAGTTAATTTTCAAAGCAATATGATACATGTCTATGTCCTCCTCCCCTGGTCACACTTCTGTTTGCTTTGGAAACAAATGGAATTCATCTTCAGGTTCCATTTTTTTTTCCTATTACAGAAAATAACTATGTTTTCAAAATGAATAAAGTTATTAGCCTTTTTTATGACTACTTTTCCGTGGGCAAGTGAAAGAAAGCTATTTAAAATTTCATTTTAGCACCCAGTTAAATAAAAAAAAATGTAAAAGGAGGTTCTTCCTAAAGGTGTGATCTAATACTCCACAGGCTTTTCCTGTGCCTGATTTGTAAGCGGATTAAACGAGATGATTGTGGTGGTGGGAGTGCTCTGCAGGTCTCTCTAAAGAAAGGGGAACAAATTAGTCTATCTGAGCTGTGCGCACCCTCCCAGCATTTCAAAATGTGATACTATATATATTCATATATGTAATTCCAATTTATCAAAGGATACAAGGCCTCCATATGAACTTAAGACTCTGAATTCTGTAAGACACTTTCACATAAAATGTTTGAATTAAGACAAATTTATAGAATCAAGTGGGGGGCCTACCTACAGTCATTTTTTTAAAGAACAAATTAATTCCATTTACTTTCTCAGCTTTTTAGTTCTATTTAGCATAGTTCACAAAATATTATAGCATTGTCATTCAATGTCACCATATAATGTATTCCAGAAATGTCTGGTAGCTCTCCTGTTATTAAGTAATTTTGTGATTCGAGCTTCCTGTAACTGTTTTGATGTTGAGCTTTTTATGTTACCTTTCAATGCAAAACCAAAACAAAACCTTTTCAAAAAGCACAAAGGAAGAAACCTTCCCTTTTTATTCCTCAGATGGAAAGAGTAAAGCCAAGGTGGACTTACAGGTCTGCAGAGCACACAGCTGGGCCCCTTATCTTAAAGGAAGCATTTCTTTTGTATCTAGTCCTATTACCTGGTAAGAATCAGGTTCTAACAGTCAGCTAATTGCTGTTCATTTTACCCAGAGAGAGGTATCTAAAGTAGAAATGAATGGATATTAAAATAAAATTCCCATTTAAAAAAATTAGCAGCTTCCTGTCAATTAAGAAATAAGATTGACCAGCTCTTTATCTATCTGACTGAATATGCCATTAAGGACCAAGGCCAACTCATGTTTACTTTGAAGTGGTGGCAAATAAATGAAGGTGGGGGGGATATTTACCTTGTAAGCACACAACCTCCAATTACAAGATAATGTACCAAACAAGAAGAAAGGTTTAAATGTTTCCCCCAGCATGAGTGCGCGCACACACACACACACACACACACACACACACACACAGAGACAGAGAGAGAGAGAGAGAGAGAGAGAGAGAGAGAGAGAGAGAGAGAGAGAGCGCACATATGCTGAAAGGGTTTCACATTCTCTTGGCTTAGGGAAATGAGTGGCAACTGTCTTATCAGCTTCATGCCAACCACATGCCAACCAGATCTTCCTCTCACCCTCTCAGTCTCACTAGACACAAGGCCAATTTCTAATGAAGTTCCTCAGGGTCCCGGGGCCACTGATGTCATGGATCCCACACAGAAATCCCTGGCCCGACATGGCCCAGCTAAGATACCCTCTGCCCAAGGTGAGAAAGAACACACATGGACACTGACTCTCTCTCGACTCCAGAAGTTCAAAGCAGCAGCACACAGGACTTAGTTGGCTTCTCAAGCTCCGTGTTGATGCTCTCAAAGATTTCACATAAGAAAGGCTTATGTATAGCCCATGCTTACACATGACTAACGACTCCTCTGTTTTCAGCCATTCAATCCAGATTTTGCTGTCATAAAAGTTGAATTCAAAGACAGCAAAGCTTGCAGATTTCACATATATACATAAACAGTATATATATGGAAATTGATGTGGCTCAATACTCATGTACTGGAAAAGTGCATGCAATGAAATGACCTCCCACAGGGGTTCCAGGATATAAGAGAAATAAATGAGAGCACACCAAAAAATACATTACTGTTTTCCTGTCGGGTAGAAATACCAAAATGCAGTTCACACAGCCGATCATTTGAGTGTAACATTTATTAAATTTCATCATTTATGATCACCGTTGTAACCAAATCAACCCTGGCAGAAGCTCTGACAGTTAAAAACAGAGAACATACTGATTTTCAACTATTTTACTGACACGGTCTTTTAAATTCTCATGCAATGTTCATAATTAGGAATACTGTACATTCACCCTCTTATATTTATTAATACACTTTCTAAAAACTAATCACAGACACACTCGTCACTGTTCCGTCTGACTCTGTATTTATAATACAGTCTTCTGCAAAATGTGTAAGTGTAGCCACATAATAATAATTACGACAATAAGATAATTTCAGGAAAAGGTTACAACAAATGAGAGCAAAATCTGAAGAGACTGGGCATATAAAAGTCACTTGAGAACACCACACACACTTGAGTATTTTCTGTTTCCAGTTCCAAAGGACATGCTCAGAGTTGCCTTAGCAGAGAATTTTTGTCAGGAGTGCATGAAGAACTGCCTTTCATGTCTTATAGGTGGAGAGAAGATTAGTGCCCGAGGAAAGAGCTGTGTTAATTATCGTTTAGGTCTGTCTATGTCATCTATAGCTGCTAGGAGCTTTTGTCTTGCTTTCTTATTGATATGCGATCCCAGGCAAACATTCACCAGGTTGGTCAGCTGCTTCGTTGAATATTCCTGCCCAAAGAAAGAAAATCCAAGTTTAACATCCAATGTACTAACACTGATACATCTGATCAATACCACAGAAGAGCAGGCAGATATTTGGTGCTGGTGGGTGGTTCTGAGCACTGTAAGCCAGGGCAAGCAAGGGACATAACAGTTGGCGCATAAAAGGCAAACTGTACTGTGCTGTAAAGGCGGGGAGTTAGGGCAGAACACACTGGAGGCAGGTAGCAACAGAATCTGCTTTAATACTACACAGTGATGAAATGGACGGTTTATCACTTTAAAGGTCACACATACTTCATACTTGTCTCTGTGGTAGTCTTTAAGTTATCAAAATACACTGTCATTTCAAATTTTAAAATGCACTCTACATTTTCCTTTTAGTTAAAATCTCCAACAGAACAATGATTCTTGTTTACTTACTACATTAAAAGAATAAGCCCTAAAGGGGGCATTATTTCTGCATCATGTAATAGACACATAAGAGCTGTGCTTTCTGTCCTTCCATAGGCACTGTGGACATCCTCACAAGCCTCCCTCCACACCAGCCCTGAGCATAGGCAGCTCACTCTGCCGAGTGAACAATCAGCAGCCATATGTTTACAGGATTAGTGTTTTGGTTCTCAAGTATCAGTGGAGAAAAGAGTGCTGAAGTTCTCCCGCAATTCTGGCTTATTTATCAAAAAGTACTTAAAAATAGCATGTATATCTCAACTTAATTCCAACCAATACTAGACATTTCAAAAATCATACTACGGTTCATCTTTTTACAATGTTAAAACTCAAAAGGATAAGCCAAATAAGTTAAATACAAGTGACAACTTATTTCCTTACCCAAATGAAATAAAACACTACTCAGCTTTACCCATGTTTAGTGCCCAAGTGAACACTGGAGTTATTATAAGTATTAAGATTTGGTGATTTTCTTTTTTTTCTTCTCCTTCCTTCTTCTCCCTCCTTCCTTCCTTCCTCCCTTCCTTCCTCCTCCTTCCTCTTCTACTTTTTTTTTTTTTTTAAAGTTTAGTTTGGTTGTTTTTATTTTGTTCCGTTTGAGACAGAATCTTACTAAGCCCAAGCTGGCCCTAAACTACGAAGCCAAGACTGGTCTTGAACTTCATACTCCCCACATTTTTCCCAAGACCTCTTCGCATTTGTCTATCCAGACAAATGATCCAAGGGTCACACAGAAGTGCTCCCTGATGAGAACATTGTGTGTGTGTGTGTGTGTGTGTGTGTGTGTGTGTGTGTGTTTGATTGATTAAGCTGAAGAAATTTAGCATTCTAAATAACTGAAGCAAAACAATCAAACCTATATGAAAGGCAAAATATAATGCTTGGTAGGAGTGTAGCCATATGTTTTAATATTTTCAAATCGTCCCAACAGGAGACCGATAAGGATGTCACCATTTTACTGTTTAGAGGTTTTATAGCTTATGAATCATTTCAGTGTTACTACACTCAATTTATTTTGATACAAACCATGTTCAGTCTCTTCCTGTGATGCAGCATGGGAAAACCATAGCTCATGTCCTAATTCTAGGACTCAAAAGGATGTGACGAGGTAAAACATCACATAGCTAGTGTGAATATGGTGAAACCAACCTAAATAGTGTTTCTTCGTATTTACTCTCATGATTCTGAATTACATAATATACCAGACAAGGACAGCACAATGGAAAAGAGCACACATTGACCCCTGCTCTTACCCTGTGCTCTTTGATCCAGCGCTCCATGTCATTCTCAGTTAGGTAGTAGGCTTTGATATACGTTTCCACAAATTCTTTATCAGGAATGGGTCTAATGTCAGTTAGTTTTTCAAGTTTCGTTAAAAATTGTTGAAAATCCAATTGCATCAAGGCACGACCTTCATTGCTGCACTTCTTGACATTAGCATATCTAAGAGACAAAACAAGAAAATAACAAGTGATGAGATGCCGATAAAAACAGTACAGGAGCCTTGTGTTCCAGGAAAGGGCTGTGCTCAAGCTATTCCTTTACCAATCTGTCTAGTCTTTGGTGTTATTCCTATCTATGCTTCCCATCCATTAGTAATCACACATGTCATTCACATACTACATTAGAATTTAAGGAACAATTAACGCTTTCTTGAAACTTACCCTTCCACAATCGTTCTGTTGGCTAATCGTATACAATGTTCCCAAAGTATATTCGATACAGGCAAAGGTATCCGAACTCTCTTAGAAACTTCATTTAACCGCTTGTTAAACTGCTCAAATTCCTAAGAGGGACAAAAGTCATGGCTATAATTTTAGTGCCACAGTATCCCTCCCCCCCAAAAAAAAAGGTCTAAAAAAGACCCAAAGTTGTAGATTTTAACTAAATGAAGCAAAAAGGGGAGAGGTTAATGTCCTAGACAATTTGGACTTAGTGTAAAAGTTTCAAAAAAATCTAATGAGGGCTGGCAAAATGGCTCAGCAGTAAAGGCCCTGCTGAAAGTTGTCTTCTGACCTCACACTCTTCTCATCTCTCCTCTCTCTCACAGACAATAAGTAAATAAATATTTTAAGAAAAAACATAGACTATGTTATAACACAGAACATATTACATTTATCAAAAGAGAAATAAACATCATCAATTGACTAAACAATTTTAATCATGACTTCACATTTTTACATCTCAAAATTTTCTGACTGTCTACTATGGAGTTGTAAATGACTTAATTTGGAGAGACACAGTTTTAAAGTCTATTTTAATAAGCTTTCAACTCAAAATTAACTATTCATAGCATGTCAGTACTTACACTCCCTTGAGAGCAATCTGATAAATTGTTTTCTTTCCTAATCATTTTTAATATTAAATACACTATTACATACAAAATGATTTGAAAGTTATATCATAGTCACAAAACTTTAGTACAAAGGAAAACCATCATTCAACATTTTTATTAGCTACAAAAAAACTAAGCATTTTTATTGTCTTAACTTTCTCAAGATTATATTGAAAATCAAAGCATAAAGAAGTACTTTAGGAGAGGGGGGAGGAAGCTACGAGAGTGAGAAGGGAAGAAAAGGAAGGATGCAGAGGTCATGAGGAAGCAGAAATTTTGAGTCAGGTGTAGATTAGAAGAAAGGACATATGATAGGTAGGATTTTAGTTGGGGGGTGGTAGAGGAGGAAGGGAGGGAGAAGGGAACTGGGATCGTCATGTAATTCAATCTTGTTTGTAATTCAAATATATTAAAAAAATAACAAAAAAGAAGTACTTTAGGAAACATGAGTAACTTCACGACAGCAGTAAACAGCTCATCTTTCAGTGGATGGTCTCTTTGAACTACTGTCATATACAAAAGGAAGGCCACTGACTCTTCCCGGGCAGTATATTTCACATAAATTTAGGAAGGATAAAGGTGGAATTTTTGAGAATAGAGAAATGATATAATGTTTAGTAAGTTGGGACCAATATGTGTTCACAGGTCCTAATGAGACCCGGGAAATCACCTGGATCAGGCCAGGTGTGGGGCACGGTGACAGCTGTACTACCTATTGCTTCTTATCTATTCCCACACCACAGCTTTTCTTGCTGATTTATTTTTTAACAGTTCATTGCTTTTTATTATTTATTTTAAAGAAATGTGTCTCCAATTCACTAAGCTTACCTTTTGAAATCAAAGCTAAATAACTAATTGCTCTCCCTTAGCTCTTTCCTTTCATGGATCTCACAGAGCAGTAGCACTGGCTATGGTATTTATTCATGCATTTGCTACAATAAACTACTTTGGATTTCAAGTCATAGCTTGGTAATTTTCATAAATATTGTACTTTAGAAAGCTACAGGCTTAATACTCAAACTTACTGTTTATCGCTAAGTTCAGTGTTCACGAATACAACTTGTTAAATAAACCACCACATTTTACTCAGGATTACATGAAAGCAACAACAACAGGTTTTGCTTTTTCCCAATTTAAATTTAGGAAAGTAAACAAAAACCAGAAAGTATCAGATAATTATTCTGTGAATTTAAAGATGGCCTTGGGCCACTAAAAAAGGCTGGATTCAGTTAATAATCTGAATGATATTCTTCAGAATAATTATTATTCATTGTTAAGACTCTTTCTGCGACCAGATCAAGTGACATTCCTTTCCCACCTATTCCTGTCATTCCCCCCTTGGGCTGCTTTGTCTTGTTCACAGCGTTATATATCACTGGATAGTAAATACCTCGGGAATGTCCTCAAAGTCACAGAAGTTCCTTAATTACCAACTGTACCAGCAGGTGTCCATCAGGTCAGGGGGTCATAAGTACAAACTGATTCACAAATGACAAAAGGTTAACTGCAACTCTCTGTCGGGAACTTATAAAAAGCAGGCATGACCCCCACACAGCAGATCACATAGGACCTTGCAAAAGCAATGTGATTTCTAGAAAACACAACCTGGAGTGAGGAACATGCTCCTGTCACAAAGAGGACGCAGAGCTGCAGAAATGACTCTTAAGCAGAAATACCTTCTTGGGTTTAGAGCTGTGGCTACTGGAGTCCTATCAGGACAGCAGCCATGGCAGGAAATACTCAAACTAATTCCATGTTAGAAACTAGGGCACAAAATAAAAAACAAACAAACAAACAAAACCCCCCACAAAAATGCAAATCTGTAAGTATCACAACTCAAACAGAATTCGGAGTCCGTGTACATCAATTCGCTCCCATGCTGCCCTCCCAGAAATAGGTAGCAACTAACTAGAATCTCCTATTTTAGAGCACACACATCTCTTAATAAAGTGATGATTAGCAAAGACAGGTCCCAGAGCACTTGCCTTCAGCAATGCGTCCACATAGATGTTGTGTTGTGACATGATCTCTTTGACATCCCATTTCACATTAGCCATCAGGAGAAGCATCTGTTCATAATCAATAGCTTTACCAGCCACAATCCAGTAAATGGGTTTTCGTAGTTCACTGGCAGTTGAGACTGTCTGAAATGTTCCACAGAAACAAAAGCAATTACTTCTATAAGTGCTACACCTGAAAGAGTATTTTGTCCTTTTCTAGTATGTACTACATACAAAAACATAAATTAATGTTTGGAGATTTCAGTTAAGAAACTATTTTAACATAAGACAAAGACCTTGTTCCACTTCCCCATCTCTCCTCTGGGTACCTTATTTTGAGATTCCATTCTCATTCCTAGCCTTCAACTGCCCCAACCCCACCCCTAGTGACAGCACTTAACATTCTTCACCCGCCTCCAAAGAGTCCTTCCAAAGTACACAAGTGGGCAAGCTGCTCACCTCTTTTCAAACATTCTAAGACCTTCCTGGATCCCTTGGAATAAAGTCTAATTCTACGTTGGAACACTTCAGGTAAAAAGGCTTCTGATTGTCACCCCAGACGCCCTCCTGTTCCCAGCTCTGACAATTTGAGTGTGCCTCAGACTCACAGGCATCACACTCTCTTATCACTGTCTCTCCAACTTGCTCCCTACCCATCTGGGTTCAGTTTAAACATGACACACTTCCTCCAGATAGCCCTGCTAGACAACCTTCTCCCAACTCAGCTCACCTTCCTCCAGTCTGGGTTAAGTTTGCCACCAGCCACTTCTTCAAAGCACTCTTAACAGTGTTCTAAATACAGCTCTAATTGCTATCTATCTATCTATCTATCTATCTATCTATCTATCTATCTATCTCTTGCTCTTTCTCTCACCAGACTAAAAGTTGTAATGCTCACTAAGATGTTAATTTAACACAGGAGCCATAAATAAATAAAAGGATACTTTATCCTGCTCCCCTGGAACCTGATCTAGTGATAATTTAAATGATGGTGGCAGCTCTACCTTGTTTACAGTTGAAATGACAGACCAGACCATCTCTGACCTGAGAGTAAAACTGCTGCAGAAAGGGCTTTTTGGCTGCAGGCATCACAGCATCCAAATGTGGCTGAAGGAACTCAAACTGTTCAGCCAGGAACACCCTAAAGAGAATAAATAACCATGTCATTAACAAATGGCAGGATGTAGGACCTGCCATTGTTGCTGTGTAATGAATCTGTTAAGATCAAAAACCAACTGAAAACTGATTTCATCTTAGTGACTTTGTTCTGTGAACTGGATGAGTTTCTTTAACACCACACAGCATCGGATGCTCATTTATCAGCTAGGGGAAGTGTCACTTCAAGGGATATAATCAGGCTCCAAGTTCTGGAGCCTGATTCACATGAAGACAGGAGCTCCTATGACATAAAAAAGAAAACACAAACAAAAAGCCCTAAAAAATAAGGTTATCTTAAAACATTGACTTATTTTATGTGTGTGTGTTTTTTTTACACATATGCATATACACTATGTGCATGCCTGGCGCCCATCAAGGTCCGAAAAAGCCATCCATCGGGTCCCCTGGGACTGGGGTTATAGATGATTGAGAGTCATCAAGTCAATGCTAGGACTTGAACCTGGATCCTCTGCAATAGCAGTTAGTGCTCTTAACCACTCTCCAGTCTGTGGCTTGTCTTTTAGAGGATTTCTTTTAAAGATTCCATTTAATAAATATATACAAGAGATTCAAAGGGGATATTAGTCTTAAGTAAGCAAACTTTCCTAACATACAGCACACAGGCTCAGCAGAGGCAGGTACATCTGCTCTGGCTGCAGGAGTGGCAGGTGGTAAAAGTGCACCTGGACTGTCACCTACAGATAACACTACCACCGACTACTGCTCTTAGATTTCTGCTATGTATGAGAGAATATTTACCTTATATTGGGCTGCACCTTATGAACAAGTTATATGCTTTAAGTGAATTAACTTGTGGTTTAGAAAGACCAAGAAAAATTCTTGCTGATGCCAAAAGTGAATTCTATGTAACAATAGCAATGAACTACAGTTACCATGGATTCTTTGGCCAACAGGGAAACAGAAATATACCTTTCACTTTTTAAAGTCTGACTTAAAAAGGATCATCTCGTTAACTATAAAAATGTAACACATTCCCTTACTTTCATTTACATAATTAAAGCCAACCATGAAAAGCTAGGGTTTTTGGTGTCTGGTGAGGCAGAGGCAGGTAGATCCTTGGGGCTCATTCTTCTCCTGATCTACTATACTTGGCAATCTCTAGGCCAGTTAGAAACCCTGTCTCAAAAACCAGGTGAACAGCATCGGAGGAATGATACCCAAGATAGTCATCTGGCTCTCATATGTATGAAGACATTCACTTGCACAAAGATGAACACTTCCATACACATGAACACACACACACACACACACACACACACACACACACACACACAAACATGCAATTAAAAAAATCAGTTAGTAGTCAATGCTAACATAGATTTCACAACAATGCTTATTAAGTGGTTTCGGAGTAGTAGTATTATCCAGCAATAAATACAATTACACACGTCTTACTTTTTATAATTTTCCTTAAATAGTTATGGCAAAGCAACTGCTTTCAACAACTTACAAGGATTCTGTGGCTACCACTCTCTCTGCCAACCCATATAATGTATCCCCAGATGTCAAAATCACTAGTTGATTGAGGTGTGGGCTGGGTACCTTCTCCTTTCTTTCTTCTGCCGCTGTGAGTGTGGCAGTCGGATCAGCTGAAACTTCCTAGAAAGACAACACACACAACACCTGAAACAGCAAGTCTGCTAGGACTAAAGCGCAGCTCTCACAATGAACTCGTGAGCACACTCACAGGCACGCGCCGGCGCATGCACTGGAATATACACTTAGCATTAGCCCCTTTCTTCTTCTTCTTTTTTTTTTATGCTTTGCCACTATTTGGAATCTTCCTTTTTATACTAAATTAAAACTATTTCACAGATTACCCAATACTGCATGGCACCATATGTAACATGGCCTAAAGTTAGCCAACACAGGGAATCTTCATTAACTAACGACTGTTTAACAGAGAAATGAACCAGTGATAAGATTGTGATGTATGGTTTGATTTCACAATCAAAACTTAACAATCATTTCACAATAAAAAATTAACCAAGGTAATCTTGGTATAATCTCAAGAAGGCAGGACTAGAAGGCAGTTGTAAATTTATACAAAAGTAACTAGACTGCACACATCTGGTTCACTCATGAGAACAAAGACGGCCAGAATGAATCTAGGTGAGAGAAGTCGATGAATGTGCTGCACTGTGTAGCCACAACACTGGTACAGTTCGTTTGTGGTCAGGGAAATGCTCAAGTCTCAAATCCTCTTCACTTTCACCTGACACCAGGCTCACCAGCAACCTCCTCATCACTAAATATCTTTGCAAGGAGTGAAGAGGGTACAAGTTACACACTTTCCTGAACAGCACAAAAATATCTCATATCATAAGCAGTCTAGAGGTGAAAGCACCTTGAGACCTGAGCTAGGGAGTCCTTGACTGCAACTTGGAGTAGCTGGAGACCAAAAGATGGCTATCCTGGGTTCTTAACACTCCAAAGAGTTGACTAGAGTTACATCTGAGTGGACCAGCTTTTTTGAAAAAACCATGAAAAACTGCTGCTGAGAGCACTGAACTCACACCAGTCACTTAAGTAGTCACTGCACACAAGGTCAAAAAAGAGAAGTTCATTTACTATTTTTGAGGGGGCGTCAAGGGGGTAACATTACAATTGCAATAAAAAGAACTCCCTGGCTCACAAATAATACCCAACAATGCTACTGATTTTCATCAATTATAACCTTTGTTTGGCTTATGGTACCTTTTCTAGAAATGACTTGGCAACAACTTGCATTTATTGCATTTTGAAAAAAGCTCCTAGAAGAGAAATTCAAAAGTACTGTTAATAGAACATATGTTGTGTAAATGAGCAATTGCAAAGCACTGTGTGTGTGTGTGTGTGTGTGTGTGTGTGTGTGTGTGTGTGTGTGTGTGTGTGCGCGCGCGCGCGCGGGGGGGGGGGGTGGAGGGGTTGGGGGTGGGTGTAAAGCACTTGCCTAACTGCTTCCTTGGTCCCTTCAACACAAATGTGTTGGTCTCACCCTTAGTTACAAAGCTGCCACAAGTACATTCAAAAAGTACTGGAATGGCTGCCCGAAAGGTTTCTACATTAGCAATTTCCTTTGTTCCTATCAACACCAAATTTTCGGGCAATTATATGCTTACAGTGAGTTTATATATAAGAAAATGCACTTAACTGCACTAGGCAGGCACAAATATGTCAGGCTGACATGAATGAACGTTGTGTGTGCCATGCCTTGGAGCAGCAGTGCTGGGCTTCAGCATACGGCAGCCTCGTGAGCAGAGGAGCACAGAAGAGAAATTTGAGTCTCTAATCACGGCACAAGTCATGGTTTTGCCCTTTGCTGCCATTATCCTACCACTAGAAAAGAACTTAAAGGAACAGATTTTCTGGGAAAACTGAAAATAATGCTTCAATTTTTAAAATATTGTTCAAGTTGGGTGTCACAGTGCACACCTGTAATCTCAGATTTAAGAGGCTGAAGCAGGAGATCACCAGTCTGAGGCTAGCCTGGGCTACACAACAAGGCCCTGTCTCAAACAAACACTGAAAGTTGGGCCAAAGGTTTTTAGCAATTTAGTGGTCATCTCTGTGGTGGTTTAAATAAGAATGGCTCTCATAGGTTCCCATGTGAATGCCAGGTAGTGGAACTCTTTGCTAGGATTAGAAGGATTAGGAGGTGCAGCCTTGTTGGAGGAAGTGAGTCACTGGGGGAGGGCTTTTCAGTTCTCAAAGCCCACGCCAGTGTCTGTCTCTCTGCATTTCTTTCCTCCACCTGACTTGTGGAACAGGATACAGTTCTCAGCTAATTCTCCAGCAGTTTGCCTGCCTACTGCCAAGCTCACTGACACTGTGTTCCTTAGCATGATAATGGATTAAACTTCTGTAACTGCAAGCAAGCCCCCATGCCTTCTTTTATAAAAGTCGCTTGGTAATGGCTTCTCTTCACAGGGATAAAACAGCGACTAAGACAGTCACTAAACAGAAGATTAAAGACTTATTGCTGGCAAAGGATCAGCAGTAGCCACTTCCTCCTGTACTTTCCCTCGATTAGAGCTTATGGGTTTTCCCTCAATGTGGAAAACGAATTTTCTAAAATTTGAACTGAATTTCTATGATAAATCACTTCAGGTAACATTTTTAAGGATCAAAATGGTTCCATTTTCCATTTATAATTTAAAAGTGAAAATTAGGAGATATGTATAGAGAAAAGAAAACTAAAAAGGTCTAAGGTTTTAACTGTCATGTAGGAGTAATGTAAGAAAAAGTATTTCTACTTAGTTCAACATTGATTAGGCTATTTTAACATTTGCCTATCCAAACAATGTAGTGACTCCATGTTTTCTGTCACACTGGACATAAAGCTTATATGCTAACTTAAAAATAATCTTAGACCAATGTATACTAAAGAGCAAATAATATTTTCTAAAACAATAAACCAAGGCTTATCAGTGCAAGAATAAATATAGACACTAACGGGGAGTGGGGACACACCCATAAAAAATATAAACTGTCTTGGAAATTTCGATTGTATTCTAGGGAGTACTCTCCCAAAGCAGGAACTAGACAGAACATTCATAAACAATCCTTACAAACTGAAGGAAGAATGATGGCTTGATGATTTTCATACCCACAGTCAATCTGCTGATTTAAGAGATAGTAAGGCTAACACTTAAAATTGGGACATGTTTATTGGGAGATACTCAGTCACACTGTGAACCTCGAGTTACCAGTTTGCATTAATTAAATAAAATTAATCTTAGTTCAGGAGGCTGAGTTAGCAACAAGTTTACAGAAAGTAACCATAGAACATCAGAGGGCATCTCAAAGAGACAGACACTGCAAGTAGTAGGGAGGGGCTTTCAGTGACATGGCTTGTTTGTTTGTTTTTGTAAAGTGGAAGAATAGCCCTTTCAGGAGACACCAGCAAGGGGAGAGGGTTAACTAGTTGTTACTCAGCCTCTCTGAGCTGGCAGGTTTTCACCACAGCCTTTGAATCTCAAGTCTTACTTATAAATAGGAAGATAGAGATTTAGTTAAAGCTACCTTTAGTAGCAGCAAAAGAACTGGTGCCTGTGGGAACAGAATTTCTGCCAGGCTCTGTAACCTGAGAGGCTTGGCCACTGCCAGATAAGTAGGCCAGGAACTGCAGAGTTGCAACTGCTGGCTGAAATAGCAGCAAATTGAGGTGCAGCCACTGTGTAATTTTCTAAACACATGTTTAGAAGGAAATGTACCCAAAAAATAGGAAGGAAGAAAGGAAGCATGCCGCTTTTGAACATAAGGCTGCAAATTTGACAATTTTACCACTTGGGGGACACAAATTCATCCAGTTATTACCACAAGAGTTAGGCAAATGTCATGGGCATTTAAGTGTCAGGAAGATAAGTAGAGGTGTGTTTCAAAGAAGAACTAGCTTGGACTGCTGCTTACTTGGTTATGTGATCCCATTATATAATTTACAGCAAAACCTGAAGCATAAAACCATGCTTTAAGGGTTAAAACCAAAATTACAGTTTGACAATCATAGTCTAGTAACAAGCAGAAGTGATAGAGAAATGCCCAAATGACATTAATGATGAAGTTCAACCCACCACCAGTCTTGAGGCATTCTATCAGAAACAAGAAAAACTTCAGTTGAATATCAAGATCTACACAGAATAAGGGCTGATGGCCATATTTCCATAATGAAATATGGAAAACTATCCAAGTAGGCAAAAGCTAATGGATTTTAAAAAAACAAAGGCAAGCAGGTAAGAAGAAGGAAGGAAACAAATGATGGTTAAAAAAAGGAATCATTATCTGAAAATGAAGTTTAGAGATTCATGAACAGCAAAACCTAAAGAAGTCAAGTGAGAACAGGATACAAAGGCCCGAGGATCATCTACGTACACTTCCAAGAGAAGTCAAGGTAAACGCAGTACCACAGCTGGGCTGTTGGCACTCCACAGCGAAGGGTCTGTGCCTATGTATTCAGCCAATCACAGTTCAAACATACATACTTGAGGGGCAAGGCATGCATCTGTATGGAATGTCATTACCTCTAAAGGACACAACATATTACCATTTATAAAACATTTATATTGTGCTAGGTATACATGTAATGTAGAGATGATATACAATACATAGCTATGTGTAGGTTATATACAAATATGCTATTTTTACATAAGGGAGATGAATACAGGTGGTACACATGGGAGCTTGGAATCAATGACCTGCAAACACTTCAGGATATAGATGTGTGAGACCAAATTATCCCCAAAAGGTAGACACTACTTATTTCTCCTACTGAAGCAGTGGTCACTAGAGACAGCAATGCTCAGATACTGCATCGCTGCTCAAAGGTCACCATCTTAGCACTATCCATTCCATTTCATCATAGCACTCATCAGGGCCCAACACGGTACTATATACATTATAAAATATATTTGTCTAAGTTCCTCTCCATGACAACAAAATATACAATTTAAGAATACGAGATAAGAGTTTCTGCTTTTGTACACTGACAAATTTGTAATATGATAAACATACTTGGCATATAACATTTCAGTTTTCCTTTCTTTTCCATTTTGCTTTACTATTTTATCATTTATATACCTAAATACATTATAAGACAGGGTCTCACTGTTGGCCTTGAAATCTCAATTGTCCTCGCTCACCTTCCCAAGGACCTTGAGATCAGAGGCATGCATCACCACACCACACTCAGTTACTATTTCTTAAAAGATATATTACCATTGCTTTATAAAAATTTCAATAACAGAAGTATGCATGCAATGTAATCATTATGAAAAAAAGAGGAAAGTGAGTAAAGGAATAAAGGAAAATCAAGAGACGACTGGGTCAACGTAGTTCGGACATCTGTCTTGGCAGCTGATTTCTCACCAGTAACCAATCAGAAGAAAGAAGCTCCTTTCTAGTTTTCAATGCTTATGCAAGCTTAACAATCACTGAGGATCACCTTTACATTGCTCTATAATCTTAAACTGTGCTGTTTACCATTGGACACACCAAGACCCAGTAGTTCCTGCTACAAAGCAAACCATACCCAAGCTCTTGAATTTCAAGGTGATTAAAAAGTGAAGTCAGACACTCCCTGAACACAGATCTTCAGTATCTACCCAATCAGAGATCTGTCAGACTATTAGCAACAGGTTCTTACTTCCTGTATGAGTTTGGTATAACACTAAGGGGATCATACACTCCACAGGTATACAGATACACAGTTGGTCTATGACTATTGGTTTCACAAACTCCATCGAATTAATTCCAAGTCATTACTTACCAGGTCAATAAGGCTTTCTTGTATTCGGTTTAGCGTTGTTCTTAGTCTGCTACTACTGAGGCCAAGTCCTGTGGATTCCAACTGAAAATAAAGAAAACCATGTTACATAGTTCTGCAGGTGCTGTCGAAGAAGACCTGAAGTAGTAATGGGCTTATTAGCTCAGACACTTAGCTTCTGCAGGTCTCCAGAATTTAAAAATTTTAAATGCCAACACATCCAAAAAAAAAAATAACAGTCAACTATTAACCCAAAAGGAAACAACAAACTCTCCAAGGCCTAGAAGCTCACAGTAACATGTAAGGAGCTTGTAAATTATCAGGAGAGAGACCATCAGAACTTCTTTCCTACAAGCTAATATTTTCAGTAACAAAAATTAAGATTTTAGATTCTTTAAGATGGTTCACTTTGGGTTACATTCTCTGTTGTGCTTATATAGAAGCAAAACCAAAGTATTACTAATGAATTAAAGAAAGTCTGTTATGTGAAATAAATCTTCTCTTAAGCCCATCAAACATTTCACAGCACTCAATTGTGTTCATTACAAAAAAAGCCAAAGCATTCACAGACGCCATCCCATAGCACATAAATGAGAAAGCGTGAATATTAAAACATGAGATGGTAATCAGTCCCTTGTACAATAACCCAATTGATGAAATTATATGTAAGTGAAAGATAATAAGTACATACAGGTACTTCGAAAAAAGTTAAAGAACCCTCTGTGATCCAAGAAACTTAAAAATGTTCTTAGTAGTAAACTATAAAATATAATCTCATTGGCACAGACATAGAAATGGTGAGTGTGTGGTGATGTGGGCAGACACATGTACGAGTATGCACACGCTCACACGCTTCTTCTCCCCACCCCCAGGGACAAGAATACAGCACACTGAGTGAGATGATTTATTTATCTAGGTTTTACACACTTCATTATTTCATCTCCCCTCTTAAAATTTATATCAAACTAAATCAATCAATGTAATTGTACGATACTCAAGAATTGTTACCATCTTTCAACCAATGCAACTAAACTAAGGCACAGATTTCTTTCCCCGTGAAGATGTCGCCACCTTTTGTGCATGTAGCCCCTCCCCATTCTTAACTGCTGCATGCCCTAGGTCACTATGGTTTGTATTTTCCTAAACAAAAATCAGAGTGAATTTCATTTTTGTTGACTTTAAGATTCATCTGTGGTGTGAGACTGTTGGTATTTTGCGTTACTTAATTCTGACAGTGTAAACAAAACACAATTTTTAAAAAATAATTTAATTTTACTTTATGTGCATTGGTGTGAAGGTGTCAGATTCCCTGAAACTGTCATGTGGGAGCTGGAAATTGAACCAGGGTCCTCTGGAAGAACGACCAGTGCTCTAAGCGATGACCCACCTCTCCTGTCCCCAAAACACAATTTTTAACTAAACATCTGATTACCAGTTTGGGGTTTTGCATGATGCTACCATGAGCATTCCGGTCTTTGTCTGACCAATACATTTATTTTCATTTTCTTGGGTAAATATCTAAAAGTGAAACTTCTGGGTCACATAGTAAATATAATTCTATAAATTCCTGCCATGACAAATTCTAAACTAGCTATGTCTTCTTTTTCCCCGTGAGGGAAGTATATGAATCCTAGTTGTTCCATTTCATGGACGGAGCATTTTCTCCACTGCTCCTACCCCCATCAGTATGGTTTGCACCTTACCAAGTTCTACTTTTTAAGGACAAGCTTTTGGTTTCAAGGACTTCTGTCCTCTTGCTCGCTTTCAATTTCTTCCATTTCTCTTTACTATGTACTTTCTTCTGTTCTTTCTGAGTTTCAGTTGCATCTTTCCTACTTACTTTTTGCTGGTTTTATTCAAGTCTAGACACCTCCCTCAAAGCCCCAACTTTCAGTATGCCATGCTTTCATCATCACCATTCAGTCCGAAGTATCTTCTAATTCCCTTGTGATTTCTTCTTTGAACCAGTTTAGGTTTGGATGTATGTCATTTAATTTCCAAATACCTGGGGTTTTCCTAGTTATTGTTAGTAATTTCCAACCCAGTTACACTGTCATAAATTATAGACATTGTTATTAGATTATAATCGTCTATTAGGATATGCATAGTGGCCCAGATATGATGATCAAGTTTTCATTATCCTTTAGTCTGAACACTTCTGTAAAACACTCTTAACTGCTGAGCTATCTTTCCAGTCACCAGTTTCTAAATCCTGACTGATGCTTGGTACATTTGGAAGTAACAAATTCTGGGGCAATAGTTTGTTGATACTTTGTCTCTGATTGTATTGGCATTCTTTCATTGGAACATTGCAGAATTAAAAACATGGGTCATCAAAACCTCTACTAAAGGATCATCATGCCTTTGGTATACTTGTGATCATAGCAAAGATACAAATATTAACAGAAATGATGTAAGTATACATTAAAGTTTATACGTTTTCAAAAAGGAAACACATCAATAAGAAAGTTATTGTAATGAATTAGGGATTCACTCTCACACAGAAAACTTGCACAAATGCAGGCACATTGGGGTAGAAAGAGATAAACTAGCCAGGCGGTGGTGGTACACGCCTTTAATTCCAGTACTTGAGAGGCAGAGGCAGGCAGATCTCTGTGAGTTTAAGGCCAGCCTGGTCTACAGAGGTAGTTCTAGGACAGCTAGGGCTGATGCATAGAGAAACCCTGCCTTCAAATACATACACACACACACACACACACACACACACACACACACACACACACACACACACACCCCAAAGAAGAAGGAGGAGGAGGAGGAAGGAAGGAGGGAGGGAGGGATGGAGGAGGGAGGAGGGAAGGAGGGAGGGAGGGAGGGAGTTGAAAAACTCAGTAAAAGCTTAAAACATGGAAAGGAAGTATAGGAGACATAATTCTGAGGAAGTCAAATGTACCAGTTAGCAAAATTAATTACTTAATAAATATCAATGCTAAGGTTGTGAGCCAATATTTAAAAAGTTGTCTCAATTACTATGCAATTATTACACAGAGATCCAGGTTCAGCACATTTTTCATTGCCAAAATATATCAAGGTTAGGAAAGGCTGTTTCACATTTTCTGCCAAAGATCTGAATAATATGCAATGTTTATCATATCAAAGCTTAAAATTAATGTATAAACTATATAATCAGACAGACATCTGACAATTCCATATTGACAATTCCAATTCCCAACAGTGTTACCCACTTATATAGATTATAAAATTTACACATATATGTGTATATATAAATATCTACATACACATACATACATATTATCTTAAATATATATACAGAATAAAGCACTTCACATTTGAAAAGAGAATTTTTTTTCCTCTAAAAGCTGACTTACTGAATCATTCCGGCCAAAAAAGGTGTATATTGCATACAAGTAATAGTCAAACAGCTGGGACATGCAGTGGATAACGTCAAAGGCGATCGGCTTGAGGATGGTCATCATCTGCATGTACTTCCCTGGAAGGAACGAGAAGCCGAAGGTGAGTGACAACCAAGCTCAGCCCTGCTACTCGTAACCACTGAGAGGCAGCAGGAGGAATGCTACATTACAGGAATGCTACATTAAAACAGCTAAGCAGCGAAACACTGCATCCCTCATCACAGGAGCCGCATACCTAGTACCTGGCAGGAATTACAACAGTTCCACCATCATGGAATGTTCTACAAGGCAGCACTCTGAATGCTCCTACTGCCAGGTTTCCCTACTATTACACTGCACTGCCTGTCAAATTCTGGCAGAAATTCTTCTGCAGACGACACTATGTAAGCACACAATCCTTATTCTGGATGATTCAATTGAAAATAATTTCTTCAAAAAATTTAACTGCAATAAGGTAATATACAAGATACTTGAGAAAAAGGGTTTGTGTTTTTTCAGAAGATCACATACACACAGCAAAAGTGAGAAAACAGAAAATCAAGCGAAAGAAAACTGTACAAGGGAAGCAATGCCCATGCCTCTCAACCTCAGCCCTGTGAAATCAGGTGCCAAAGACCAAGAACATTTATCATGTCCCATACCCACAAATTCAATACCCTAAAAGTGTGAGTAACACATACTTCTTACTCTTTCCTTTGATTAGAATCCTATGTATTCTTCTAAACATGATCAGATTGAGTTTCCTCTCAAAATTAAGAGACAAATACCATTTACCAATTTATCTGAAGGATATAAGAGGAATAAGTGAAGTTTAACTGTCAAGTACACAACTCCAAGTTTCTAGTTATGTTTCTTTTCTGACAGGAAATACATATACCCATGAAAAACTCTTTATCTATACTTCCTTTGTAGACATAAAATATTAAACCAGACCATGTGTTGAATTTCAAATAACTCAGGTCCTGGCTCAACTCCATGTAACTTAGAGTTATAAATTTTAAATTGTCACGATTAAAGACAACATGATTCAAAACAGAAAAAAAAAGCACATATCAACTGCACTAGAGGAAAAGAAAATGTCTGCTATCAACATCGACGTCATTTCTTCAAAGTGAGAGTACATTTTAACCTTTATAACAGAAAGTTCTAAAAATCAGGTGGTCAGGAAGAAAAAAAATCCAAATATATCAAAGTAAAATAAAACTCATCAATCAATCCATCTATTCTTATGCCCGTTTGCAACTCTTTTGTTTAAAATTAACTTTTGCAATCACTTCATACAACCAACCATACCTTTTTCTAAAAGTCACATTTGAAAAATATCTGAAAGATTTGCTCCTTGAACATTTCCAGGTCACTCTGCCAGCATCTACTAAGCTTCAAACACACAATTTCCTAAGCAGCAACTCATTAACAGGTAAAGTAGCATGACCCCAGAAAGGAAAAGCATAAAAATAGTATATTACTCTAGCCATTTAAAGATTTAAACAATATGTGATTAATTAGTAAACCAGGGCTCACAATATCTGTAATACACAGCTTCTCTTCATTTCTATTAATATGAAACATTGCCCACATAATCTTATGACACATAGATGATTCATCAGTGGGTAAAAGCAATTTTAAATGTATGCCTAAAAAAGAATAACTTTTTCTTCAATACTGAAAAAGCATTAATCAACAAAACCTTTTAAAATACAACAACATATCTGGCCTTGTGTTAAAGGATGAAAAACTACACAGAGCTCTACCTCTCACATCTCAAAAGGCTGTACGTGAGAGAAGCATTAATTGGCTGGCTACCTGAGTATTACAGTGTAGAACAGGGAGAACTGTACCTTCCACTTCAAGAAGCAGAGCAGGCCCACAGTCTGTGGTCTGGGGGAGGCTTACATATCTCCTCAGATCTAATGAAATTCAAGACTTTACAATGAATTAAGCTTATGAAGAAAAAGGGGTAGGGTGAGTAAGAAAGGTAGGTTTGAAGAAAGAGACAGACAGACACACAGACAGACAGACAGACAGACAGACAGACAGAAACAGAAACACACACACACACACACACACACACACACACACACACACACACACACACACACACAGGGGGGAGAAGAAAAGTCTCAAGATATCAGATTGAGTGGGTAAATCTTTACCAAGCGGCAGGTAATTTCACCTTTGCATACCACATAGCCTCTATGGCAACTGTACTGTGTCACTGATCTTCTTTTATTTACTTATTTTTTTAAATCTGCTTCATCCTGCTACTACAAAAGGGGACAGCCACAGTTGACAATATGTAAACAAATGAGTATGCCTGTATTCTAATAAAAACTTTATTTACAAAATAAATGTAAGAGTTTGCCAATTCCTGTTTTAGAAAAAAAGATGATGGATGGCACAGGCTGGATCAGTGGTTTAATGGTTAATATTGAGTACTGACTGCTCTTGTAAAGTTCCAGAGTTCAG
Organism: Cricetulus griseus; assembly: GCF_003668045.3. NCBI lineage: Eukaryota > Metazoa > Chordata > Mammalia > Rodentia > Cricetidae > Cricetulus > Cricetulus griseus. The sequence continues at coordinate 221,254,187 of NW_023276806.1, forward strand.
TTCCAAGGAGGCTCAACCAGCCCCAGGCACAATCCTGGGGCTGTCAATCAAGCCCCAGGTGCATCCAGCAGCCTTGGCAGGCACTTGCACAAGACCACGCTCACATGTGTGCGCACGAGCACACACACACACTAATCAAAATAAATCTTAAAAATAAAATTATAAAACAGGTTGGTGGAAAGCATTAATATGCTAAAAAGTCACTAAAGGCACATGGCAAAGGTGGAAGGTGGAAGGTACTCGGGCAGGCGGCGACCACTCAGAATCAAGCAGGCACAGAGAGAGGGTAATCGGCTGGGAGACAGGAAAAGGAGACCCACGCACGTGAGACAAACTGCACTAGTCTATGTTCCCATCCCCAAGGTCCCCCCATCAGGCAGTCAGAGGAACAGGCTGCCAAGCCTGACCACCTAATACAACCAATGTCCTGTTGATTTCTCTCTTAAAATCAAAACAAACAAACAAACAAAACACTAAGGTTAAATAGCAGGTGACATTCTCTGTAGCTGAAACAAACAAACAAAAAGGCTAGAGGAACAAGGGGTTCTTCCTAAGCCCAACAGAGCCCTGAAAATCAGACCCTTAAATAACTTTGACAGGAAAGGAAGGAAGGGAGGGAGGGAGGGAGGAAAGAAGAGAAGGAGGGAGACAAAAAGAAATGTTAATTTTGACCACATATATTACAGGGTTTTAAATCCCCAACGGGAAAGTAAAACCCAAGATTAAAATGATTGGAATGACTTTTAAAAACCAAAGGGTCTGCACTCTGTAGAAAGAGGCTTAAATCCACACGGGAAAACTATTTCTCCCTGATGAATCTCTTTTTGATAGGAGAATGCTGCCTAGACACAGGGTATCACCTCCTTGGCTCAATTCCAACACTGTCGTACCTACAGACCACCTGAAGTGGAGAGACATGCCTTTGTCGTTTTAACCTAAAACTCAAGAGATGGCTAAATCTCCTTTCCTCTCGCTCCCCTTCATGCCATCTGAGAGGGATCTCACACTGTGATTCTAGCCACTCTACCCAAGTGCCTGAAAATAGATTATCACTCTCACAGTAGTGTAACCTTGGAAGCCAAAGGGAAAAAAATACCCTGAGAATGAGCCTATCCCGAAAAGCTAATAGACTTTAATTACGACAACTGAGAAGCCCGGACTTCTCCTGGTTCTCTGCCGAAGTCTTAAAATGATAAGGCACTGCATTAAACAGGCCTGCCCCAGCGTGATGAACCCTTTCTCTGCTCAAAGGACTCCGACTTCAGTTCTCCTAACTCTGCTTATGCCTTCGCTTCCCCTCACATCACCATCCAGGCACAGTCAACAACTTCCTTTGTCCCCCACACCAGCTCATTATACCAATGGGACTAAGGGTTCACTTTCAGGGTCACCTAGTCAGTCCCCACTGGAGGGGTACCCCAAATGCCACATCTGACAACTCCACTGAGCTTGAAGAAATAAGATAGATGGACCACAGTGCCGAAATGTCAGTGTAGGGAGTCTTTAGAGGGGAGACTGATGAGAACAGGCGCTAGAAACCAGACAGCAGACTTGGTGAAAGGGTCCCTTTAGGAAGCAGCAGTTCCACAGATGTTTTTGGTTCTCTGGTCAGGAAAGCCAGAAGAGAGCTGGGTTTCCTTATTTCCCCCTAAATGAGCACCCTGCCTACAGGCTCTATGTCACAGTAGGTACTGAAACCTCGGTTCAGACTCTAATCCCTTCTGGTGGACAGCTCTGGAATTGAATCTCTGGATTTTAATGATAGAAATGGGGTTCTGTCTATTCCCCAGTTTCAGCCCATGGTACATGATTTTAGTGGTAACCTCCTCAAAAGGAAGAAGTTGTGTAGGCTTGATCAGGGCTCTACAGAGGCCTCTAAGAAAAAAAAACTATTTCTCTAACCTAAGTGGAGACCCAACATCCCAAGCCACCACAAACACAGAAGAGTTAATCCAATCACTTGGCTAGGGGACCCATCCCTCAAGAAGGCAGGCTCGCCTTAAGCCCATGCTACAAAGACAGCAGGCTCATTAGTTCTTTAAAGAGACCACGCCCTTCTCCCCAGACTCTTGCACCCTCACTCCAGGACCATCACAGGCTCTGACTCCACCCACCTGTTTGAACCTTCCTCAGAAAGACATAATGGTTCATTTTCCCTCTTCTGTTTTCCTTCTGTGTGCTGGCCAGAGCTTGAGAATGCCTTCTTTGATATTCTGAACTTTTTCACTCTTTCTCTAAAGTGCCTTTGAACTCCATGTGGCTGCTTATCTGCCATGTGAATGACCTGCGTGACTAACCCAAACATCATGGTTCCCTTTCTCCCTCTTTGGCTCCCAATTAGAAATCTATAATAAACCTCTCTAAAGTGAAACAAGACAAACAGCCACCTGAACAATTAAACTTGGGAAAATATTAAATTAAGAAAGCTAAGGCTCATGAAATGGGTACAGGCACCAGATTACAGTCTACCTTACCTTGGGATTTGGGACCCTGTTCCCATAAAGCAAAGGCTGCCAGGAAGTTGGCTGAGCCCACTTTATTCTGCACAATGCTTCTAAGCACATATTTTACTGAGGGGCAGCAACTAGGGCAAACCAGGTCATCCTGGGAAGATTCCCACACAGTTGTCCAGACCGTTACCTTAGACATGAGTACATAATCAGATGCCACCAGGCATGGGAGGACAAAGGGAGGGAGGGCCACTACAAAGAAGCTGGGAACAGAGGAGCCACAGAAGAGAGGCAGCAATCATGGAAAGCATGGAGAGTGTGCAGAAAAGCAGGGGGAATCTAGAAGGGCTCTTAGGGAATAAAATATAATTTTAAAAACAGCCAGCCAGGCTCTACAAAAGCTTTTCACAGGAACACATGTCTTTCTGCTCACATAGCATATCCTGCCATCCGCCCCCCATGTCAGTGGGAAGTCCCAGCTTCTGAAATGGGGAGCCCCGCTAACTAACTTTTTTTCTCTTCTTTACACAAGGAGAAGCACTGCCTTTGCCATTCAGTCTTCAAGCATTTGGTAGTTAAAGACACCCCTCGCCTCCCTACCTCCCAGCCCCCACCTCCTGCCCCTGCCTTGAGTGGCTCTCTTCAAACTCTACTTCGTGTGTATTCACAAACTGATGAGAAAGGCAACCCCAGGGAGACAGAAAAGTCCACAGAGCAGAGATTGGGGGAGGGGGCCAAATAAGAAGAGGAATGCCTTCTAATAGAAGACATAGAAGAATATACACCTTCTGCAAATTGCTACACCAACCAAGAAGTTAAACATTGTGTTTGGTGCTTGGATTTAACAGAAAGACACATGACATTCTCCTTGCTCATTTTATTCTAATGTAATAAAACATTCACACTAAGATGCAATATGACTCCTCTAGTCACTTGAACTGGGTATGGTTTTTTGTTGTTTTTTTTTTTTTCCCAAGACCATTAATATGTGGCCAGCCGCATTATTTTCATTATCTGTTTCCCCATTCTTTATCAGACTATTATACATCCACATCTCTTGGCTACAGCCCTGCCCCAGACACTTCCTGTGGCTAAAGCCACTGATATGGGAAACCTACTTCTTATTTAACCTACTCAGCAGAACCAGACAAACTATCTCAAGCCGTGTATTCAAAACATCAAAAACATCCAAGTCCCCATGAGGTTAAGAAAGATGACAAGGTCCTTCCAAAGTTTCGAGTATCCATCTGTGAGGACCACAGGAGCGAGTGTTAGTGCTGGGGGTGGAAGGACCGACGGATGGAAAGCTGCCTTTGTACATCTGAAAAGGGCCGGTGCAAAAACCAGAGCACACAAAGCACAGATGATGTTCTATTTCTTAGGCAGACGGACTCTAACAAACTGAACTGGGAAAGAATCTGATTCTGCACAGGGAAGGGGTTTTCAGCAATTGGATGGTCTAGTAGCAGAAGAAGTGGCCTTGTGATATAATCCGCTTTGAGCAATTCTGAGTCGTGAAACAAAAGCTTGACAGGCACCACATATTATGGACCCCACTGAAAGAAAACCTCATTTGGGGGGACTTAGCGCAGACGACCTCTCAGCACCCTTGCAATTCTGATTCTGCAATTTCTAAAGAGTTATTCATGCTGCTGTCCTGCTACCTCTCCTGGACAAAAGAAAAGCTAATTATCCTGACAATAATTAGCCACAGAATAGCTTCTCAGGATTTGTCTTTTTTTCTGGGGCTTGAAAATGTATACCTTTTCTTCTCATTTCAATATGACTTCTTGCATATTTTTCTCTAAAGAAAGATGGACTAAAGCATTTTGTACATTTTATCGTATTCACATATGATATTTAGAAATTATCTTAACTAACACAGCATTTCATCAGAGCTGAAGTTCCTCCAACAAGGCAGTACATGAAAGGCATCTTTGCAAATAGGACATAGAGATCCTGCAGCCAACCATAAAATCCCTGACTGCTGTCGACAGCACTGTAAAAGAAACTCTCTTAACTTATCTGTCAAATGTATGGACGGATTTGTGAAATATAAAGGCTGAAAGAATGCAAGATGTTGAAATATCGACACCCCTCCCTCGGAGCTGGATGTTTAGGGTGGCATTTGCTCCTGTTTGCCTTCGATGAGATCATCTAAAGGTCTCATCTGTAACGAGACAGACACATCCTCTGTGAAACCCTCTGTCTAAGAACAGCAGACAATCACTATTCACTCTGCTTATCTGACAGGAAGGCTGGGAAGCTCTAGGAGGCAATTAAGCTGAAAAATATTGTGCTGTGAAGTTGGCACTATCACCCTTATACACAGACCTCTAAATCAATCAACTGGAATGCTTCAGAAAAATCAGAAGGTACAATAACTTAATAGGGAGCTAACTGAAAGAGTGAAACTGACATTAATATTTGTATACTACTGTGTGGAGCATTTACAGGGTAGGAAGCCCTGACACAGAAGATTCTTAAACCCCTCACTGCGGCAGAGACTAAGTAATCACTCAAAGGAACTTAAGTAAAAATAATTCGGTAACCACAGCAAACAAATGCGACGGACATAGTTTTTAAGAAATAGAAAGGTATGGCTACTCACCAACAAGCCTTATTACATTCAGTGTTGTGTTTGTTAAGATGGGCGCATTCACTTTATTTAGACTGTAATCTGATTTCTTCCTGCTCTTAAGGGTCTCTCGTGAAACGCTTGCCATGGAAAACAAAGGAGAAAGGCCTTTAGACTGCAGACTAATAACCCAGTTGGCTACTCAGATGATCCTCTCGCTCCCACTCATAACTTATTTACTGAACTACTACATAGGTGAACTCACAGCCCCGAGAGAGGAGAAATAATAAACACATGAAGTTCTAGAAATGCATTTCTTTGATTCTAGGCATTCTGAAGACTCTACCCTAAGTATGTGTCAACATTTCTTTATCTTTACTGAATTCAGCTTTCAAATCCCAAATAGTCTGCCACTTTATTTCACATATGTCTTGTGTTTTCTTGGACACCACTCTGCCATTTATTGATCTCTTTTTTTAAGTTCTCAGAGTTGTTTGTTACTTTTTAACCCCTTGGATCCCCTGATGAAGTGAGTGCTCTTTCAAGTTCTGGGTTCCTCTAGATGATTCCAGTTGTTTCTGTGATGTGCCCTGGGCAGATGGGCTGCTTTTGTTGTGTCTGATGTGAGGCTGAGCGAGTACAGGGACTGTGCCCTAGGCCTGGGGTGTGGGAGTGGCAACCATTCTGAAATCTGTAACCCTTCTGAAACAAACGGAGTTTTCTATGGAAGTTATACACTGAGGCATAAATGTATCAAATCTATGGATTTCAGAAATTTATGAGAAAAATATCCTCTATGAAATTGGAATTAAAAGAAGATATGATGGCTGAGTATGAAGTTAACGGGTAACACTATTTTCAAAAGAGAAACAGAAGATACATGGTAAGGCCACTTTTTAAAGGGTATGAGGTGATAGGGGAAGAACATGAAAATGATCAAAATCAATAAAATTCTCAGAACACTAGCAAAAACATTTGGAAAAGGGTGTGGTTATGTAGCAGGTAAAGAAAACAGTCTACTGAGAAGGACAGAACTTCACCATGCTGCCATGTGCAATACTTGGGCAATGCAAAGTGCTGGGAAAGGCAGGCAGAGGCTGCGCCACCAAAAACACCAAGCCTGAGGAGCACAGGGGCTCTCTAAATGCACAGGGAAAAAAACACTTTGGAATTGAATCAAATTTCTATCTAAGAAAAAAATCCCAGTGTACAAATAAGAATAGTTTAAAAGGTCAGAACAAGAACCTAAATTAACTAGCAAAATTGGAGACCCACATCCATGAGGAGCAGACATTACCTTATACACTAGTTTCAATTAAAATTGCTTTCCCTTTGGCCAAAATATTTCCTAAACAGATCCAATAAGTCAACAAAAGCATTCCATTTAGCTCAAAGATCTATTAATGTCTTAAATCTGCAAAACCCAATAAAATCAAACTTTCCCAATCAATACAGTTACAATTATATGGATTGCTCACTACTAAGGAGAAGTTACTTCAGTCGAGGTTCCAAGTTAATCAATTGTTAACAAAGTGTAAAGCATACTTAAATCTATCATTTAAATATATATGTGTGTATTAACTAAAAATATCTGATATTAATTCACTTCAGAATAAAAATATTAGGCCCAATTAACTGAATAGATGTGACAAAAATTCCTAATAAAATTAGGGTAGTTTTGAAGGGTAAAGTTTATCATAAAACAAAACCTAATTACTAGCAGGGAACCATAATAAAACATCAAATACAAACTCCACAAGGCTGGAAAAGTAGAGGAGACACTGTATTTACAAGATTGGTGCAAAAAAAAATTGATCTGTAAACTAAAAGCTCTTTGATTAGGCCCAATATTTTCATGAGATGAGAAAGTAACTTTTATGATTTGAGAAGAGATTAGCTTGTGGCAGTATTTTTTATTCTTTTAATTATATTTATTTGGGGGGCTGTGGGTGGCAGTGGTGTGAGTACCAAGGTGCATGTGTGGAGGTCACAGGACGACGATAGGAGCAGGTTCTTTTCTACCATGTGGAACCTGGGACTCAGACTCGGGTCACCACTTGGTGACCAATGCCATTCCACCAGAATGTGAAACTATAATTTTTATAAAGAAATGAGAACATGGATGGAGAAAAATATCAGGAGACCCCATTGCTAGATGAAGAGCTATAGGCAATTCATGGCTATTAAGAGAAGGAGATAAGTGTGTGTCAGAGACAAGCTCCTGAGTTATGTAATCAGAAATGATCAGCCCCAAACCCGTGTTATCAATGGTCCACGTTAAATGGACTGAGCAGACTGTATTGTGTACATGAGTGCATGGTGAATGGTGGAACAGAATAGCTCAAAAAGAGGTCATGAATTTGGGAGGGAGTGGAGAGACATGAGAAGGGTTAGAAGAGGAAAAGAGCTGAAAATGATGTGAATATAGTACTCATGTATGAAATTCTCAACAAAATAAAATTAAAATATTGCTGCAAAATCAATGGCAATGATAAATATGCACAAAATGTTATAATAAAACTTACTACTCTATGCAATTAATATACAAGAAACTAACTCGTATCTGTGAAGGAAAGTGGTCTGCAGAGCAGAAAACCACTGACTGAATGAGCAAATCCCAAAGTACTTTTTATAATGTCAAATACACTGCATGAATCAAAAGAAAACCTACATTTAAGCCAGTTTAGTCAAGTAGAATCAACTAATATTTCCTGAATCATAACAGTCAAATCCCATCAAGTAAATTAATTTGTGGAACACCTAAGTTAGGCTTTGCTTTTCACATAAATATTTTACTCTTTTTCCTGCAATGTCACTGGGATGGGGGAAACCTACGCACACCGGTCTTTCCGAAATCAGTTTTTAAGGTGCAGGGATTGCTGCCACATCAATAACCACTGAGCCACCTAGTCCCCATCAGTCACCTCTTCACGGGCACATCGCCTGTCTGCTCATCCACGTAATCCCGTTTCAGCTCTTCGGGGACGTCGCTGTCACTGTCATACTCCTGATAGGCACTCTTCTCCTGCTCATCAGACTCGTACTGAAGAGAACACAGTGGGACAGGCAACAGTGGCACACGGGATCACGTTACTGCAGTCTCTCAGCACAGAAACGGTCACCATTTTAAACAAACAGAGGAACATTCTTAACCTAGTTTTAATTTTCTTGGGAAGAATCAAATTCTTTTTCCATTTTTCTCTTTTATCTCACTTTTAACTAGCTCAAAAGAAAAGGAAAATAAAAATATTTGTGTTGTATATTTGTAAATAAAACAATATTCACAAATATTCACAACTACAACTAATACCCATTGGACCTCAAAGAAGAAATAGTGTGTTTTAGACTTAAAAAGATCTTCTGGTGGTTTTTGCAATATTTACTTTACAAGGCTGGGATCCAATTCTGGAACTATTACTTTCATTTACTAAATACACTCAGCACACAGACTGATTGCCACCCCTGAGGATGTTCAGCTGCTGAGAGGCTCACTCCTGTGATAAGGGTTCCTTCTTAACAATTTCCTTGCCCTTGTGGCACCATGGACCAATGCCATCGGGGAAAGGATGCTGCCAGCAAGGGAACCAGTGGCAGTACCAGCATCGTCATCACCAAGTGATTAAATATTGGCTAGTATTCCCTGCATTTTTGACCATGTACTGTGCCAAGTTCTCTCAGGAATTAATCTCTTAAATCCTGAAAACTCCATATATAGCTTAACCACATATACAGTTAAGTCTTAACACCACACATAGGTGAGGAGACCAACAGGATAAGAATACCAAAAGAGGTCTGTGGCCCTAGTTCAATTCCTTTTGGATAATGTTACTGGGGGAAAGTGTCAGGCCTTATACAGATGTGAACCAGTCTCAAGGACTTAGACTGTATCTGCAAAGCTTAGACTCTATACCAATAACTATTTTTTAAAAAATCATGACATCTCCCTGTATTTACACATAAGGTGATCCTATCAACATACAGATAAGAATTCTGCTCAGCAGGCAGAGGCAGGTAGATATCTGTGAGTCTGAGACCAGCATGGTTTACACAATGAGTTCCTGGTCAGAAAGAGCCACAGAGAGAACCCTGTCTCAAAAATCTGCCAAAATAGGTTTCAAAACTAAAATAGAAAAATAAAAGAAATAGCTTTTCTCAGACCTTAACAATTCTCACTTGGTTCCATCAAGTCTAAAATTAAAAATCACAGTGGGTTCCTTTGGAAATGACAGAGAACAAAAGGACATACCAAGTAATGTCCTGTTCGAAAGGTATGATTTTGGAAACACACTACAGAGGACCGTGAGGCTGGCACTACTCTCTACTGCAATATGTACAGCCCAAGAGGCACAAGGGTAAAGTACCTTGTCAAGGCCCACACAGCTAATAAACTGATGTGCTGTTAGTGCATGTAAACCCTTCCTACCAACTAAGTAATTCCTGTTTTTAATATTGCTCCAAGCAGCTCAAAGTTGTTAAAAGATCACACTTGTAAATTCTAAATCTGAAAACCACTGTCAGGCAACTAGGCAATAACTCTGTGGTGGTCTGAATATAAATGTCCTATATATTTCAATGCTTAGTCATCAGGGAGTGGCACTATTTGAGAGGTATTAGGAGAAAGCCTGTCAATAGGGACGGCTTTGGGGTTTCCAAAGCCCATGCCAGGCCCAGTGTCTGTCTCTGCTACCTGTAGATCTGAATGGAGAATTCTTGTCAACTTCTCCAACACCATATCTGCCCGTGTGCCACTGTGCTCCCCACCACGACGCTGATGGACTAAACCTCTGAGACTGGAAGCCAGCCCCAATTAAATGCTTCCTTTACAAGAGTTGCTCTGGTCATTGTGTCTCTTCACAGCAACAGACATTGACTAAGACAACCTTACTCTCAGATAAAAAACACATGGAATAAAATACTGACTTGGTTACTCAGAAGGGGAGTCACAACAGAAGCCCAGGTGCACTAGTCCCTCAGTCATCTCTGTTGAAGTCACCAAAGCACTCCCAAGGAGAAGAAATATAGCATAGCTAGGTAAACACACTGATAGAATATCAAGCCAACAAGAACAAATATACACTTCAGGACGCCACTGTGAATAAGCATGGTACACTTGTGTAGTCATTATCTACATAAGTCATCTTGTAGGGACACAGTGTATGGCAAGAATGTAAGTGGTAAACAGACAAGCAATCCAGAAATTACCAGTTTACTTCACAACACTTAAAAAAAAGAAAACTCACTTCTGCTTCACAAAGCATTTTAAAAACACCACATACCCCATTAGAAGCCAAGACATCTTCTGTTTCTTCATCTTTGTGGTTGGCTTGAATTTCAAATGGATTTCCACCACTACAGTACTGCTCAAACAAAGTCACAGGTTTTGAAGAAGTTGCCGACGGTTGCTTACTAGGTGAAACCGATGGGGAGCGGGACTGTTCCAGGAATTTAAATTCCTATACATTGAGAAAGGACCAAATAGCTATTAGAAAAAACAATGAAATCTAAGCATATAAACATATCCTTTCAATGTAAATGGAGAGTTAGAACAGGAGGAAGAGAATGATCTTCAAGTTATTCTTCACCTTTATACTTCACAAGTTGTCTGAGAGCACAATCTTGGAAACACGTAACCATTCTAGAAGACATTAGACAACAGTGCCATGTGAGTCACAGTGGCCTGGTCAAACAACTCTGGCCTTCCTTGAAGGAAAGGCAGAGACACGTTTTGAAATGACAAAAAAAATTAAATTACACAAAAGCAGAAGTCCTGGTAGGATGCTTTTAACTTACATCTTTCAAAAGAGCAACTGCTAAGACACTGCTGACTCGTGTTTGTGTCATGTAAGACATACTTACAAACACAAGAAAAGTATCAAGTACATATCTATCTTTATTATGTTGGTATCTGTAACTATCATTTAATTTCCTTCATACACCAAGAAACAAAGAAGACAAACATTCATCCTCCTAGACTGCTACATCAAGCCATTATGGAAAGCCACCTGCCTTCTCTTTGCTTCAATTTCCTCATCTTTAAAATGGGAGGAACAATCTAGACTGGGGAAATAAAAAGCGATAGAGCTAAAAAGATGCAATACCTGATCGAACTTCCACATTACAAAGATTAGCAAATTGAGGCAGTCTGGAAAGACTGGGCACCAAGTTCCAGGTTACAGCTCATTGGAGGAATGATTCAAATAATCTCTAAAGTTCACCTGTATTACAAAACTCTTGACAACTAACAACAAAAATAAACATTTTCTATACCTGGCAATATTAATCCCAAATTTAAATGTCTGTCATACTCAGAATTAGTCTTAAAAGGTCCAAGGGCATTATTAAAAAGTGTCTTAAATTTCTACAAAGTACATTGACTTGTTCACTCTACCATTACACCATGTCTCAACCCCAGCTTTTCTTTTATAAATGCCAACTACATGTTAAATCAGATCCAACACAATGCCTGAAAATCATGACATTATTTTTATAACTCTAAACAAGTGTTTAATATAACAATATGATTTCTTTACAAATCCACAGGAATACATTTAAATAATTAAGGTGTAAATGGTTTTCAAGGCAACCATTTTGAAAAAGAAAATAATGCTTGATAGTTGGAAATAACATGTTTCCATTAAAAGTTCTCTTACAATTATATCAAGTACACATTAAATATGCATGATCAATCTATTAATAATCAACCTATTAAATAGAAATTCAATAAAATTATTCAAATACATACTCTAAAATGTTAAGCTTAAAATTTTAAATGTTAAGGAATTATTTTAGAAGTCATAGATTCTGCCAATTTAATGCTATTTCATTGATGCTAATGTGTTACTTTTGTTGTCCCTGAGCACGCACTAATTACTGCTGTTAGTGTTTCTGCTATGCTAGGAAAGCAGTATGATAGGACTGGATCTGAAACCACATAACATAAAGACTATCTCCCTATTAAATTAAACATCGAGACAGACAACTCAGCAATTAAGAGCTCTAGCTGCTCTTCTGGAGGACGCAGGCTGAATTCCTGGCACCCACATGACAGGTAACCACCATCTGCAATTACAGATCCAGGGGAGCCCATGACCTCATTTGGCTGCCACTAGGACTGCACATGTGGTACACCAACATACATGAAGGCAACACATCCAAACATATGATATAGAATTTAAAAAATAATAACCAAGTACTCTTTAAATACATCCAGAATTTTCTTCTTCTTCTACCTGAAGGAAATCATTAAACACAATGTACTTTCAGGCCATGGACCATGACACAAACTTTGAGGCAGGAGTATTTACCCCACTGTATTTCAATCCAACTAATTAAAGAGTTTTTCACAAACCCCTTTTCCAAAGAATCCACCTAGCTAATAAAAATTAGTATTTCTTACAAGTACCTTTTTCATTTACGAAGCATGTTGTCAATACCAGCAAACCTGTAACTGTGCTCTGACCTAAGTGTCCATTCATGCCTTTCGGGAAACTGCTAGTATATAACATATGCCACACAGTACCAAAATACAACTGACTCACTTTCTGAAAAACTTCCATAACACAGTGGGTTCTCTTCTGAATTCAAATGACAATTCATAGTGATGGTTACTTTCTTTAGTCAAAAGTGTTTACTGAGCATGTAAGACAAACATTGGAAAGTAGACTTCAGGTCCATCAGCAGTGAATTCTTATTAATGGGCCTGTTAGGAATCCCTTTCAAGGAAGGAGCTCTCACATACATGTTTTTGTTAGTAAAAGAAAAAACTCAAAATAGTTACTAGTAGACACTTTTCTTTGTTCTTAAGAAAAACTTACATGAAGCTGCAAGATGCTGAAATTTGACTTAACAGGGCAAAGCTCCCAGGTCTCATTCTCTAAGAACATCCTCAGTTCATCCAGCCGTATTCTTAAAGAAAAGAAAAGAAAAACAATAGTCTAAAGAAAAAAAGGAAATACAAGAATGGAGGAAACAAAATACAATGTAACAACAGAATTACCATCATCACAATCACCTTTAGAACCAATCAGACTAGCACAATGAAGTACAAAAGCTTGCTTCTGTTAGAAATCCTATGATCCTTAAGAGAAATGTAATAAACATAGGTCAAATATTTACTAAGCTCAATACTTTTAAAAGTGTAAAACTGATGTGTAAGAAATATGATTTTTATTAAAGAACTAAATTTAAACCTGTCACCAACTCATGCACTTAAATTTGTCTTAACTATTCATTTACCAATGCCAAAATAGAGAAACAACTAGCAGGTTATACAAAAATCATAAATATTTATGTATTAGAGTATCATAATATGTCAAGTGTCAGACTACAAAGTGACAACACCAAGATGACTATCATTTTCCAAAGGTCTTTAACTGTGTCTATTTCTATAATGCACTGAAAACTCCGCAGGTCAGCACTTACACTCTGGGCAGTCTACTAACTACCTATATCACACCAATGGTTTTCAACACTACTGCTCTCATTTTGGGAAGAAAGCAGGACATAGGAAAGAGAGAAGCCACAAGTCTTAAGGCAGCACAAAGAGTAATAGAAATGGGTTAATTTAAGTTGTAAGAGCTACTTAGTAATAACCCTGAGCTACCAACCAAGCATTTATAATGAATATTACATCTCTGAGTGGTTATTTGGGAACTGGCTGCCTGGGCACAGACAAACTCTACCTACTACAAACAAAGAACTTTAGATTTACAATGAATAATAATAATAGTTTTTCTCATATTCTTGATAGAGTATCCCCAACTATCCTACAAAGAGATACAATAAAATTATCAAAAGTTAAAAATGGCTTTAAATCAGCAAATCTTATAAAAGTAAACCTTAGATAAATAGTCTTATTACCTACTGTATTTATTCATATCTTATTGCATTTCTTACCTGTGGTGGTTCTTGAAATAATTGATACTTTGTTTTCTAATGGACTCCTGCAAAACTTCAGACTTGCTACCACAAAATTCTTCTCCAACTTGCATCAACCTAGTTGAACAGAAAGGTCTATGTAAGTTTCAGGAACACCCTTAAAGAAAACAAAACCAGCCCAGGCTCTTTCTTTAACAATTATAACTCATAAAAATTTAAATTTGGGTATTTAAAAAATTTTGAAGATCCTACAAGCCCAGTCTATCTATCATAAATAATTATATACCCCTCCATAAAGAAGTTAGACAGAAAATTAATTAATTTGTTTTTTTATTCTTATGGTTGAATGAATTAAGCCAGAGAAGACAGTATCTCAAATACTACCTGCTGACTATATCCAAAACAAAGATAAAATCATCGTATTTGAATATAGATAAATCAGTTCCAAGCAAGTAGGTTTTTACTTTTAGTTGAACATCCTGTAAGACACAAATAAACAAATAAGTAAATTTATTCTGTAGTAACATATTAAAATGAGATGGCGATACATTCTTAGTTTTATATCATCTATCTGCAAAACCAACAGTCAAGTATCTTTAAGAATAACCTAACAGGGATAGTCCCATGAATGTTTTAAGAAATAGTAGTATCCACAATCTCACTAAAACTTGACATAGTTATGCAAAATCCTACTTAATGCAAAGACATAAATACACACACACACACACACACACACACACACACACACACACACACACACAATTCTTATGGTAAGAATGGTATCTTGGGCTGGAGATGACTCAGCAGTTAAGCACACATACTCTTGCAGAGAACTGGAGTTCTATTTCCAATGCCCCAATGGCTCACAACTGCCTATGACTCAAACTTCATGTGATTCTGTGTCTTTGACTTCTTAACACACCTGCCCTAGGTGCACATAACCACATACACTACATACACATAATTAATAGTACATAAAATCTCTTTTCAAAAAAGTATATTCTTATGAGAGATGGGACAAAATCATTATGTATACCTGGCTCTGGTTTATTAGAAACCCAAAGATAATGCATTTAAAAATGAATAGCTGCAAAATATACACCAGGTAACATAAAAACTGAGAGCTTTCACAATAACCTGCAAAGTGCTATAAAATGGGAACTTTCACTTGAAAACATGCTAAATCTTAAATAGGCCAAAAAAAAAAAAAATCCAGACCAAAAATTTTTCTTCTAAACAACTATTCTAAAATTCACCTAGAATAATACCCAATGCTGGGCTGACTTTGCTTGCTGAATCTTCAGGCAAGTTTTAATAAATCATAAATAATATATTACCACAAATCATTGCTTTTTAAAAAGTGAAACTATGTAAGGATGGAATAAAAAGTTATGAGCAATGCTGAAAGATTTGTAATACATTAAATATACTACAAAGTATTTAAAATGAAAGAATAAAATGTTCAGATAAATAAGCCAAATAATTAAAACAGTAAACAGTATACATATAACATATACAATGGCTGAATAAACAGGTGTAAAAAAATCTGCTTTTTGATATTTAATAATGTCAAAAACACTATGCTAACAACTTTATGTATGGGATAAAACCAACTTCCTTCAGCAGGCCTTTATAATCCTGAAGAGGCGCAGAGACTAGAGTGTCAAGTATTACTTTGTCTGAGATCTTGTGCCTGCTGCTTGGCAAAGCTAAGTCTCAAATGGAGGTCTATCTCCCTTCAAAGTCACAAATTTTCTTTATACTTTGTAACAAATGAAGTAGACAGAAGTAGAATTATCCAGAAAGTGGTGAAGAGGAAACTTAACTAGTAGAAGGAAACTATTTACTGTTCAGATATCAAACAAAATACACAATGGATTAATTATTCCTATATATTTCAAAAGGGTAGAAATTAGAAATTATAGAATAATTTAATCAAACTAAACATTTCCTGAGTGTCTATTAAACACTTCAAGTAATATTCTAGGCATTACGGACACAACAACTAATATGCAGTTTAGAGGCAGATATACAACTGCCAGGTGAGCACTAAGCTGAGCTCTACATGGCGAAAGACAAAAAAGATGCCAATCACAGTATGGCATCATAAAAATACTATCTGCACTTAAAATAATTATAAAAAGAAAAATACACATAAGGGACTACTCATTATCACAAGTCACTGAGAATCTATAAAAACAGATTAAAAAAAAACAAAAATTCACAAAACAAATTATAAAACTCTAGAACAGGTTGAATACGAGTAGTGGAGTATAGGAGCAGGGGTGAGCAAGGGGAAGTGGGAATAACACACCGGAACTTGAAATCTGGAGTATGACAGTCAACTCAAAGGAGACAAGGGTCAGATTTAAAAGTAAGATGACTTCCATAAAGTGGCCAGATGCTTAAGTGTGAATGTACTAAATTTCACATTGAACAGGTTTTCATTTACCAGAAATACCATCAGGTTCCCATGTCAGATGAGACCAACTATATAAGATGCCAGGAATAAAAAGGGCACCACTGATTACCAGAAATTCTACCATGAATATGCTAATTTCCACTAAGTACAATAAGGGTCTATAAGGAGATTAAATCATAAAATATTTATGTCTGGCCCTGGGTATATATTTAATGAGCATGAGCATATATATTCATATATAATGCTCAAACAAAAAAAGCCCCAAATCACTATTATTGGATTAACACATAATAACTTAATATTGTCATAAGAGAAAATATAGTAGTCAAAAAACTATAACCACAACATATATTTAAATGTTAAACCATAAATACAAATTGTATAACTCAACATAGGGTTGTCATAAACCAGAGCACTAAACTATAAAGATTAAATGATACTTGAAAAAATTTACATTTTTAGGGTGTTTCCCTAAATTATTTTTTTAAAAAGAAATCCTATATTAGATATCAAACTGAAAATTCAACCTAATTGGGGTGGGGGGTGGTTAGACAGAGTTTTTCAAGGTTGCAAAGATTACAAAGAAATTACACTCTGATCTAGTAAGGACCATACTTTAAGCAAATTTCAGACTACAACTGAACCAGTCAACTGAAAGAAAACATAAAAAAAAAAAGATCATATTATTGTCTCATATTTGGGTATACTTATAACCTGTGTGATGGAATTCGAACCCGCATGGTGAGAGCAACAGAAAGCAGAGCCCTCATAAGGCTTTAGGTCATGAGGGTGGGGTCCCTGTGATTAGGACTGGTGCCCTTATAGTGACTGATGCCTGAGGGACATGGCTTTCTAGTTTCACAACTAAGGACACAACAAAAGGCACCATCTGCCAACTAGGAAGCAGAACTTTACTCAACACGGACTCTGTAAGAATTCTGACCTTATCTTCCCAGACACAGGGCTGTAAGACCCAATTGCTATCTAGTGTGTAGTCCAAATGGAAGTCACTGACAGCAGCCCAAATGAAAATAAGTGTGCCACTTTCCTCAAAGAAGCTCCTCGAAGAACTAGACTGATTCTTCCCCATGTTCTGACCCAAATGTCCCCTACTTAGTTCTTTCCTAAAATTAGGCAGAAAGGAAATCAAAAAAACTAAATAAAATAAAAAATAAAAATAAACAGGACAGCTCAATAAAAAAAAAGGTGCAAATTCTTGAGGAAAGCATGATTTTCCTTAGTCATGGAACACATGAATATTTTCCAATGGGAATTTTCAAACGGAGACTTTTTCTTTTCAATTGCTCTCTGAGTCAATATAATTATCAACTAATTACAGAAATTAAGTTAAATGATAGCCTTGTTCCAAAGACGAGCGAGCATATGATTAAGCCTGCAGAGAGTGCAAACACACAAAGTTTAGAACAAGAATTTCTACAACAACTCTAGTGTGAGTGTTTTGGACCACAGCTTCTATGAAAGTAAACATGAAAATAAACCAAACCTGCCATATTCGAGTAAGGCCATGCTCTAGTTTCTTTTTTATGTAGCCACGATCAAAATTGGTTTCTTCGGTACTCATCACATTACTTCCTTCTGAAAACAAAAAAACCCCAGCATGCTTTTAATTAAATGTACTGCTTTTCAAAATTTTCTGTTGTTGTTCTCTCATTTTTATTAGCCAATCTAAGATAAAAAAACATTTTTTTTTTTCCCCAGGGCAGGAGATGGCTCACTGGTTAAGAACCCTGGCTACCCTTCCAGAGGGTTAGATGCCTAGCAACTATATGGCTCTCACAACCTTCTGTAACTTTGGTCTTGGGGGAATCCCACACCCTCTTACAGTGTCTGCAGGCACCAGGCATGCATGTGGTGGACAGGCACACATACACGTAAAATGAAAAAGAAAATATGCTCCATATGTGTGCATTCAAGATAATAGTACAATCGGGCATGGGGACTAAGCCCCTGTGATACATAGATAACTTAAAGACTACATACTGCATGTGAATGGTCCCAGGAGAAGGCATGTGGCCCCAGAGCCACACACCACCTAGTTCAAGACCATGTGACAAGCTGATGCCAGGGCACCAGAAAACCAACTCATTTAACTGTCACGTAATATGTATGCCAACAAGAATAGAAGACAGCAGGAGGTAAATTAGCATGGTTTTACTGTATTTTTATAATTCATAATATATTTTTATAATGAACCATAATATTAATCATTGCAGATAAACAATTTAACAATATCCAGTCCAACACGCAAGATCAATATCGTTCCTCAAAATAAGTTTCCCTCCTGAAAATACAAACACACTTGTGTATTACAGAGACTTGGTGTACTGCAGAGCAACAGTCCATTATCTTCTCTCAGGTTGGCAAAGTGTCCAATGGTACTTAGGAAAAGACCATCCTTGTCAGTCTACAGATATACACTTGGTCCACCCTTGAGCACTGCTAGAACGGACTGCATGCATGACCTAGCTGTGGTGACCTGGCAGCTTAGCTATGCATCTAAACTACATCTTTTGCGGTTTGTTTAGGACTTAAAGTGCTAGGATGACAAACAGTATCACTATAGAACTACAGAAAATAAATTTTAGAGGTCCTTTAGTTTTACAAAGGGACTGGGAATAATCTCATTGTATTCTTGCATGTCTGCATTTAACTATTCATAGTCCTAGACATTGCTGGTGGAATGCTGAATTAGTCAGAGAACCACATTCTCTTAAGATACAGATTAGAACAGGGGATTTCATATGGAATCTTAAATAGGAAGTCTAAATACGTAAGGCTCAAATCTGGTGTGACTGAGTATCGGTACTCCCATCACCACAGGGTCTTATCTTGTTCTCTACGGTTTTTGTTTTAACACTTGTATTGAATCTCTAAGTATGTACATTTAGGAGTTCCTATATCAATTGCAAATGCTAATTCTACCTGAAATGTGCCCTTTGGTTTATCTTTAAATAATGTATTAGAAAATAAAAGAGGTGCTGACGTATCTTACTATTGGCTGTACCTAGAAAAATGTAAAAAGTGACAAAGCAGAGTAAGTATGATGAGAACCTTCTCACTGAGCTAGGGTTCCCAGCTGTGACTGAAGCCTGGCCCTGCGCATGCCTGGCAGGCTCCCCACCACTGAGCTAGCTCACTCCTAGTCCACTGGCTTGAAGTTCTGGCTTGCCTCATGCTCTCTCCGTTCTCCTCCCTCTCCAACATTTCTAGTCCATGATACAATTTTCCTTTCTTAAGTTTTGCTTTCTACAAGAATGATTACACATGTTTTCTAACATGGCTTTAAAATTCTGTTTAATCAAATGGTAAGATTTGTGTATCTCCTGTTTGACCAATCACAGAAACCAGGCACCCCAGAAACTGGAAGTTATCAAAAATAAGTTCAGCAAAAAGAGTATCTACATTAAACTTCATGACCCAGCATGATTTATGCTATATTAAACAAGTGCTAGTAAAATTATTTCAAAGTAGTTCTGTGTGTAGGCGAATGTGCATGGGTGTGCAGGGGCCCATACGTGTGTGTGTGTGTGTGTGTGTGTGTGTGTGTGTGTGTGTTATGTGCTTGAGGGAGCCACAGGTTGTTGTGGTGCAGTGGTTTGAATAAGAATGGTCCCCATAGGCTCAAATACTTGAATGCTTAGTCTCCAGGAATGAAACTCTTTGAGAGAATTAGAAGGATTAGATGGAGTGGTCTTGGTGGGAAAGGTGTGGCCTTGCTGGAGAAAGGTGTCACTGGGGTAGGCTTTGAAGTTTCGAAACTCCATGTCAGGCCTAGAATCTCTGGGATCACGATGTAGCTCTCAGTTACTGCTCCAGCACCTTCCTGCTTGCCACCATGCTTCCTACTATGATGATAATAGAATAAACCTCTAAATTTGTTAAGCATGTCCCCAATTAAATGCTTTCTTCCATAAGAGTTGCTTTTGGTCATGGTGTCTCTTTATAGCAATAGAACAGTGACTAAGACAGAAGTGGGTACCAGGGACCAGGGCATTGCTGTGACAGGCCTGACCATGCTGCTTGCTGGCAGCATGTGGACTTTGAATTAGGTAAGCAGTTGACTTCATGGGCCATACTAGCAGGAGCATGGAAGACAATGGTGCTGAGAGTAATGTAAATTATGACGCCCAGACTCTGAAAGTTTTAGAGGGGAATAATATTGGTAAGTAGCCTTCAGGTCATTCTTATTAAATTTTAGCAAAGAATGTGGCTGCTTTTTGCCCCTGTCCTAAAAATCTGCTTGAGGCTAAATTGAGTTTTGTACTGACAGCATTAACAGAGATTTCATGACAGCCTAGTATTGACTATTTCATGTGGTTATCAGTGACTGCTCTTATGTAAATTTATAATGAAAGAGAGTAAATGGAGCGAGAAAAATACAAAATATACAATTTGAGGAGAAAAGGAACACGAGGGAATGTTTTGTTGGAGCCAAGTCCAGTGCTCAAGGAGATAAAAGTTTAAACAAAAACCTGATGCTAGATGGAATAAGGGGAATAGTGAACTCGTGGCAAGACCTCAACCAGGTAAGCTTCCAAATTTTGAGAAGGGATTAAAGGAAAGTGTAGACAGTGAAGGAAACCATCAGCAATAGAACCCTGATGTAGACGGAATTGAACAATGGGGCCATGGTCCAGCCCTAGCAAGCAGTAGAACTTGGCGGCTTTGGCTACCTGGTTCTGGATTTAGAGATAAGGATACAAAAAAAAAAAAAAAAAAAAGGATTGGGATCGTCCTCCTTGGCTAAGGAAAGCCTCTGAGGCCAGGCATGAGGCAGAGGTGTCACTGCATGGTGGCCTGGAAAGGCCATTGTGTGGTGAAGGTGAATCCTGGATTGCCTTGGAGACTCCAAGATGTTTGAGATACCAGAGTCCTGGGATACCTGCCAAGAACACCTGAAGACCGGGTGTGGAACCAGCCCAAGAGAGAAACGTGTTACAATCAATGAAGCTGAAAGGAGTTGGAGATCTGAAGAGTGCTTTGACATCAGACATGAAGATGCAAAATTGTTTAGTTTGCCCTGATGGTTTTCAATCTTGCATTGGTTCAGTATTTCCTCACTACATTCCCTCTCTCCCTTTTAAGATGGAAATGTATACTCTGTGTCATTTTATGTTGGAAGTATGCAATCTGTTGGAAGTATGTAATCTGTTTTTCTTTTTTCTTTTTATTTTACAGGGCTTAAAATTAATAGAATGCCAGGAGTCTCAGAAGAGACTTTGAATTTCCGACTTTTAGACAATGTTGAGACTGTGATGTACATGGGACTGTGATAGCCTATGGGAACTTTTGAAGTTAGACTAAATGTGTTTCTGCATTATGATACAGCTTCAAGTAAGCAAGCCTCTAATTAAATGTTTTCTTAAGAGTTGCCTTGGTCATGGTTTCTCTTCAAAGCAATAGAACAGTGACTAAGACAACTGATATCTTTTTCAGTTGTTTTCCACCTTATTTTCTGAGACAGGGTCTCTCACTGAACCTGTATTTTGCTGTCTTGGCTAAGTTGACTGACCAGTAACTCCAGCTAAAATCCAGGGGCTTTTATAGTTACAGGGGATCCAAACTCAGGTCCTAATGCTTGAGTGGCAAGTGCTTTACTGACTGAGACATCTCACAAACCTCTAATTATCTGAAATATTTAATCTCGGCTATTGTTTGAAGAGGACCACTTAAGACATAAATTTAAAAAGAATGCCTAGTAAAGTTAGAAATTCCTACTCTATTAGCATTGTATACCATAACTACCTAAAAGTATATTTTCCTTATAGAAAGGAATGCTTTAGAAGTCTTTTTGAAAATAAAGTTCATATGCATTTGTGTTTTGCTTGCATATGTATCGGTGTGAGGGTGCTGGATCCCTTAGAACTGGAGTTATAGACAGTTGTGAGCTGTCATGTGGGTGCTGAAAATTTAACCCAGGTCCTGGGAGAAGCAGTATGTATTCTTAACTGCTGAGCCATCTCTCCAGCCCTGTTTTAAATCTCTTATGACACTGTTTTCCTGTTTTCTCAAAAAGGAAAATACTAATATATTTATTAATCCTCAGAACCTAACTTTATTTTTACAACTTGCAAATTAGAGTAATGGTGAATATTTAGTATTGCTTTCCTAGTAAATCTGAAAAGACCAATGTCTTACCAGGTTTAAAATCAGTAACACTAAAAAGAATATTTTTTAAAGCTTCTTTTTTTCAAAACAATTCAGTTCAAGGGCCATCAGCATGTACTCTCAAAACTGGAATTACCTGCCACTTGGTAAGTCCTTTGGATCAGCTAATCCCCAAAGAAAACTGAGCTTTTGTAGGACCTGAATAACCTTCTTTGCTGAGTACTTAATCTATTGCCACCAAACTGTCTCAATTCTACAGGTGGAGCCGTCTCTTCTCACCAGTATGCCAGAAATGCAACACATGTTATACCTCAATTTTAAAACAGAAATCAAAACCATTTCCTACCAGATGCTGAAGCTGCATCCGCACTGTCATGCTTCTCATGCCACTCCATGGTCCTGTAATAGCTGAGCATGACTTCCCACAGTGCTTTGCAAAGGTCTGCCAGGCATGGAATGTAGCTGTCTGGTGTTACATGCTGAAAAAAAGGAGTCAATTCCCAAGAATGATATTTTCTTAAATACTCACAGCTAATCAAAATGAAATGATTTATTATTAATCAAGCAAGTACAAGTAAAATTACAAGTAAGGAAATTTCTTCCACGGCAATAGCATAAGAAAATCAATGTAAGAAAAAAATTTCAATTCCCACTTCAACATAGCTTTTCATTACTCGTTAGTAATAACCGTCCCTATAGTATGAATCAATTTTGTCCCCGAACCAATTCAAGAAATTATTGAACTGGTAAGTGTTCTCAAACCATACTTTTAGCTTCCCTCAATGTCAGAACACAGTCCAAGAGTAGAGTCCTGTGAGGAGATTTCTGAGACCTTGTGATGAAAACTCCAAGTGAACAAGTCTTATAACCTCTGTTCTCCATAACATGGGTTGTTCTTGGAATGTTCTCTCGAGACCCTACAGATGTACATAGCAGTGATTTACTTCAGCTGTTGTTCTTCATATGCCTCTATGGGAAAACATGCTTTCTCCACGTGTGGCTTGTCCTTGTGACTGAATGCCTTACTCATATGATTTTCTTAACCCTCAGAGTATAAACTGTCTGATTCCCTGGATAAAGTTGGCTAATGTATGAAACTTTAGTGCACTTCATATTAGGCCCTGCTTTCCCTGATTCATGCTAACTAGAGTGGTAAACAGCCAAATACATATGCTTTTTCAAACACATGTCTAAACATGTAGATATGGTTTTATAATTATTCGTAGAGCAAAATGGCAAAATGAAGGCTGGATTTACCATTCAATTATTTCATTTGTGTAAAATGAGTAAACAGCTTGACAATCTCTGAATTCTACAGATGCTCCAGAACTCACAGATACTCCAGTTACATAAAACATTTTAAAGCAAGGTATTACATACAAAGACTATGGAACACTGCACAACTCTAAGGGATGAGCATGAGGGCCCTGTCCCCATCTTTCTCCATCTATTAAAACAGGCCTTCTGCATTCTATTTCCTATTCTACCTTGTAAGCTTCCCATCAGGCATAAGGCAGCATCTGCTCCATTATTAGATTTTCTAGATCCTTGAAGTTTGAGCTCAACCCATCAGAGAGGACTCTGCTGATAAGCATAGTCCTCCAGTAGGAAGTGCTAGCAGAACAGAGCTGTGTCAGACAGCTACATCAAGCTACTGCTCAGGATGCTCACATGGCCACGGCCCTCACAAGGTTGATGCTCAGGATGCTCACATGGCCACAGCCCTCACAAGGTTGATGCTCAGGATGCTTGGCATGGCCATGGCCTTCACGGGGCTGCTTATGATACAGCATGCCCAGGGACCTTGCCGGGCTGCTGCCTGAGATGCTCACATGCCCACCGCCCTCACTCTCAAAAGGCCCATTCGTCCCAGAATGACTTCACACCCGCAAACTCCTCATTTACCCAACACTAACCAGGATGTCTCAACTCACTTTTGTAAGCATGTCAAATTTCTCAAACTGAACCACAAAGTAGGGGAGTTAACCTCTAGAGTCAGATTGTCTATGCAAGGCTTATGACAAAAATGCTTGACTGGTTTAGTATTACAAAACCAATTAATATTTGCCCTATTAATAGATGGAAGAAGGAAAAAATGACTATCTCACAGACACCAAAACAAAAAAAGCTGACCATCACTCATTTAGCAGTCATTCCTAATTAAAAACTTATGAATAAATTAAGACTGACCTCACAATTCCTTAAAGCACAACTACTGTGATCAACAAACAATTAAGGATACTTCTATCTCCACTACTGTTTAACAGTTTTAGGAGATAATGGCCAATATAGTTAGACTGAATGACTAGAGCTACACAAATGAACAAAACCTACTTCAGTCTATGAACTGACACAGTAACTGGAAACGTCTACAGATCAATAAAACTGACTCAGTAATAACCCAGCAAAGCTAAAGGTTATAAAATTAACATGCAAAGTAAGATTCATGTTAATAACAATCATTTAGATTTATACTGCATGAGGTACCTCATTTACAATAAAAGAGAGGAAAAAGTTTTAGGATTCTCTGAAATATATGTTCAAAGACTTCATGAGGAAAATCATGAGGCACCCTGAAAAATGTAAATGACTTGAGATAACACAGAGTCCAGCATATTGTTGATTAGAATATTTCAGTGTTTACTAACATATTATGCAAAGTTAATTCATTATCTTACTACGGTACCAATTTTTAAAAACCCAGTCTCTCATAAGGTAGCACACAATGGGAGGGGCATCTCACATCATTAGGCAGTAGCTCCCACAAACACTGCTGGACAACTACACAGTCAACAGAAGAGAAAAAATCAGACTCACTTCACAACCATGCACAAGAATATACTCTAAATAAGAGATCTACATAAAAAATACAATTATACAGCACTATGAAAAAAGGTGGAGCATTTCCTCTCTGGTGGTGTTATAAAGAAAACTCTTTTGTACATCTCAAAATTCAGAGGTAAAAAAGCAAAACCTCATAAACTTTTACATTAAAAGAAAGAATTTGTATAACCATAAACAAAGACAAAATGCAAATGATAAACTTGAAAAAATTCACATATATACATAGAGAACTAAGATCCTATGTCTAGACATAACTCTAAAAAAGTGAAAAGCTGGATGGTAATGGATGCCTGCAGTCCTCTCTATGTGGAATGCTGGGGCACGAGGATGACCCGGAGTTCTTGCTGACCCAGACAGTACAGCAAGAACTTCTCAAAAACAACAACAACAAAAAAAAACAACAAAGTTTGGTGGGGAGAGACCAAAAATGAAGATGCTTCACAAACAGAAACACAAAGTATGACCTGAAACATGGGAAAGTATGTTCAGCTTATCTTTCTTGTTTGTTTGTTTTTTTAAGACAGGATCTCGGTGTGTATCCCTGGCTGTTCTGGACCTCACTCTGTAGATCAGGCTGGCCCCGAACTCAGATACCTACCTACCTTTGCCTTCTGAGTGCTGAGATTAAAGGCATGCACCATACTGCCTCATAGCTCAGCTTATTTTAACTGGACAAACTAGATAAAGAATTCCACATCAAACCACAACCCCCACTCCATTGTTGGAAGGAACCTGAAAAGGTGTAATCTCACGGAGAAACAGAAACCACCCAACAGAACAGCAAATGTATTTTCATTTCAACAGAGCAATCCCACCTCTAGAAAGTTATCCCAATGATGTATTTTAACAAAATGTGTAACTAAAAGCTACTGAAGTCTATCTAAATCCCCAACTAGAGGAGTCTGCAGAAACTACGACATCATATACACAACAGAATGCCACGCAGCTACGGAGAGTAATTCCCCATGTTTATGTTTATAGCTGCTAGCTTACAACGAGCCAGTTGAATTCTTTCTCCTTAGTTTACTTTAGCATATCGTTATAGCTGACTCATCCCCTACCACATATACATACAACGAACAAGAGCAGGAAAGGTGAAAACTGTATGGCCAAATGGAACAAAACTTCAAAAGGCCCAGCCTATACCTCAGCCACCATTCACTCAATAAAGCACTCATCCAAAATCAACTTTAAAATTTTTCACAGATTCAACATCGCTTTAATTTACATTTATATTATGCAAATGTATTTCATCTAAGTGTATCCTAACATTCTGCCTGGGAGATAAGAGGAGGACAACATTAGGTATACTTAAAAAAATAGAAACATACAAAGAACTGTTACAGTACACCAATGAATTTCTACATCACATCACAGCTATCAAACCACACAATTAGAAGTTAAATCTACTCCCTTTTACTCCACACAATGTGAGGACGAGGGGCTCCTCCTCCATGCTACCTCTCAGGGCTCCTCCGTGTGCCATCTCTCAGAGCCTCCTCCATGCTACCTCTCAGGGTCCTCCGTGTGCCATCTCTCAGAGCCTCCTCCATGCTACCTCTCAGGGTCCTCCGTGTGCCATCTCTCAGAGCCTCCTCCATGCTATCTCTCAGGGTCCTCCGTGTGCCATCTCTCAGAGCCTCCTCCATGCTATCTCTCAGGGTCCTCCGTGTGCCATCTCTCAGAGCCTCCTCCATACTACCTCTCAGGGTCCTCCGTGTGCCATCTCTCAGAGCCTCCTCCATGCTACCTCTCAGGGTCCTCTGTGTGCCATCTCTCAGAGCCTCCTCCATGCTACCTCTCAGGGTCCTCCGTGTGCCATCTCTCAGAGCCTCCTCCATGCTACCTCTCAGGGTCCTCCGTGTGCCATCTCTCAGAGCCTCCTCCATGCTATCTCTCAGGGTCCTCCGTGTGCCATCTCTCAGAGCCTCCTCCATGCTACCTCTCAGGGTCCTCCGTGTGCCATCTCTCAGAGCCTCCTCCATGCTACCTCTCAGGGTCCTCCGTGTGCCATCTCTCAGAGCCTCCTCCATGCTCTCTCTCAGGGTCCTCCGTGTGCCATCTCTCAGAGCCTCCTCCATGCTATCTCTCAGGGTCCTCCGTGTGCCATCTCTCAGAGCCTCCTCCATGCTATCTCTCAGGGTCCTCCGTGTGCCATCTCTCAGAGCCTCCTCCATGCTACCTCTCAGGGTCCTCTGTGTGCCATCTCTCAGAGCCTCCTCCATGCTACCTCTCAGGGTCCTCTGTGTGCCATCTCTCAGAGCCTCCTCCATGCTACCTCTCAGGGTCCTCTGTGTGCCATCTCTCAGAGCCTCCTCCATGTTCTCTCTCAGGGTCCTCCGTGTGCCATCTCTCAGAGCCTCCTCCATGCTCTCTCTCAGGGTCCTCCGTGTGCCATCTCTCAGAGCCTCCTCCATGCTCTCTCTCAGGGTCCTCTGTGTGCCATCTCTTAGAGCCTCCTCCATGTTCTCTCTCAGGTTCCTCCGTATGCCATCTTACCATCATTTAACAGATGCATCAAGCAAGGTATAACATATGTGATATTTTTAAAAAACAACTGAAATTATAGCAAGCCTGTTTGTCACTGATTCAAGTATAAATGATTCACAGGTCTAACCAAATCAATGCCCTTATCTAAAAGTCTCCCCAAAAGAACTCAAATTTTATTATAATCTAATACATCAATGTCTACAAGCATATGGGAATAATACATTTTACATCAGATAGCAAGATAATTCCTGTTTTTAGATGTTTATTTAAATTAGAAACAAGCCTGCTTCACACATCAATCCCAGCTCCCTCCCTCTCCCTCCCTTCCTCCCCAGGCCCTCACCCACCCCGCACCCCATCCCCCTCCACTCCCCAGGGATGGTGAGGCCCTCCATAGGGATTGCCAAGGTCTGTCACATCATCTGGGGCGGGGTAGAGGCCCTCCCCCACATGTCCAGGCTGAGAGAGCAACAAGATAATGTTTTTTCTTAAAAATTTTGTTTTTATTTTATTATGTATACAACATTCTGCTTCCATGTATATCAGCACACCAGAAGAGGGCACCAGATCTCATAACGGATGGTTGTGAGCTACCACGTGGCTGCTGGGAATTGAACTCAGGACTTCTGGAAGAACAGCCGATGCTCTTAACTTCTGAGCCATCTCTCCAGCCCGCAACAAGATAATTCTTATCTAAGTTTATATACTAAAATTCAAACTATAGAGACCATTTTGCTACAAAATATAATGTTCTAAAGGGTGTTTCCAATATATATAAATTCTGACATATTAATCTGGGCTTGTAATATGCTGGGAATAAGATTCATATGGCAATAAAATTGAGCCATTTCCACTAGACCATGCAAGCAATTAGCATCTACTCTCAAAAACCTACTTCTTAGCCATATACTTAAAAACCTTTGCAAGACAGGCATGGTGGCACACACCTACAACCACACCTACAACCTAACACAAAAGAGACAGAGGATGTGTGTTACAAGTTCAAGTCCAGCTCAGGCTACATACTGAGAGCTTGTCTTCAAAACACCAGTCAGTCAGTAAATTAAAAATAAAAGTAAAAAAATCAATTGTAATCTGTATATTCTAATTAGTTTATGAAAAGCACCTTTAAAAGTAAACTGCAACTGATAGGGAAGCATCCACTCTGTGACTAGATTTCATAGTGTTCAAAGGTGCTGTGCAGGTCACTGGGGGAGAAAAGTCATCAATAAACTTATTCTGTGGTCAAATCTGCATGTTGCTATAACGATCTGTGCCCATAGAAGTCATAATCACAGAGTAACCAACTGCTTTCTGATTAGATGTGAGCCTGTTCCACAGAATTCATGCCTGATACTGTAAACCTACCAAAACCCCAAGGTTAGGTAGGTCACAGGACCTGGGCAGAGGAGGAGGCACAGAAATCTAGTACTGCTGGCTTGCTAACTGGGTATTTCGTCAACATGCCTTCTAAATATTTTTGTTTATAGCTACTGCTTTCAATTTTGGTCAAGTTTCAGTTTTGTAGCAGCATCAGTCAATGGAGAGACTCATAACTCGTCAAAGAGCTGATAAGCAACCCTAGCGCTCAGACCTAAATGGGAGACCTATATCAGTTTCCGCAAGGCTTGAAGGAATATCGAAGGACGGGGGTAGAAAGACTGCACGATCTCTGCACGAAACACTAATCTTCTCAACATGACACGGCTGCTTCACTACCAAACTCATGGCAGCTATATAAGGCCTGCACAAGATCAAACCAGTCAATAATTCTGCATGGACAGGACAAGGAGGGACTCACAGACTTCCATCCTTAGCTGAGGGGCTGTAGCAGTCTGAATGATAATAGCCCCCAGAGGCACATATATTTGAAGGCTTGATCTACAGTTGGTGAACTATTTAGAAAAGATTAGGAGTTATGGCTTTGTTGGAGATGTGTCATAGGGGAAGGTGTTTGAAGTTTCAAAACTCCAACCCAGTTAGCTCTCTCTCTGCCTCCAACTTATGGATGAGATGTAAACTCTCAGCTACTGTTCCATGCCATGTCTGCCTGCTTCTGCCATGCTCCCCACCAGGATGGTCATGAACTTACCCTATGAAACAGCAAACAAGCCACCATTAAATGCTTTCTTTCATAAGTTGCCTTCCTTGGTCACGGTGTCTCTTCACAGAAATAGAAAAGTAACTGAGATAGCAACTAACTGCTGCTGGAGGAAGAAGCCTTTTTCTCCAGAGCTATGACCACAGGTAGACGGCCATATGCACACAGTCACCACTAATCAGACTCCCCAAATTATCACAGAGTGTGGTGAGGACAGAATATGAAAGGGGGGCTTATACTGGGGGTCTGGGAGAAGCAAGAGGGGGAGTTAAGTATGTACTAAGATACATTGTATGTATGTATCAAATTATCAAGGAATAAATGTTTTTAAAAACATTTCCAGATTTCATAGGAAACTTTATTATAATACACAGGCATGGATAAAACGTGAACAAAGACAGTCAAAAAAGAAAAATAGGTAGATAACAACATAATTACATACAATCATAAAACAGGCAGGCAAAGAAAACAACCAGACAAAATTACTGTCTGGATTAACAGCCTATATAAACTTCCACCTAGAAATCAAATCTTCAGCCCTATAGAGCATGACAGGGAAAACCTGGCCAAGGAACTGGAGGCTCTGGTTCAACACGTAACTAGTTCCATATTTGGCAAGTCACTTCTCCTTACACAAGAAACCACTTTGGATCTGTTTCACCTTCCATAGCAGAGACAGAGGTACCCAGACTTTCTACCTCATCATTTGCTTAAGTCAGTCTAACAGAGAAGCTCAGCTCAAGTTCTGATCAGAGGACTCATTTGCATCAGGCCAGGTATACAGTATGTGGCTCAACATTGCAATTCCAGTTCTATGCTCACGGATGGAAAAGTGCAATTAACCATGAATGAATCAACTCAGAAAATACCAACACAGTGAAACACTTCTTCTTGAATTGTCTTTAAGGACAGGAAACAGAAGTGCAATTTCCCGTATCTCTCTCCATGTTCTACAATTGTTTTCCACGATTACCTTCAGTGTAGCTGCTACAGTTAGAGGAAAGACAAATGTGGTCTCTGAGAAGGGTGACTAGGGCAGAAAAGGATTATTTTAATAATCGTTAGAGGGAAAATGTCCACATCGACGGAAGGGACTTTCAGGTCTCCTATTGGGGGTGAGCATAAATGGCAGGAAGCACCCTGCCGCAGGATTGGCTTCTGAAACCTGGCTCTCAAGTGCAGAAATGTGACCACAATCTCAACACCATAAAGGCTCCTTTCTCTGTATTGTTTTGGAGCCTGTCCTGGCACTCACTGTGTAGACCAGGCTGGCCTCAAACTCACGGAGATCCACGTGCCTCTGCCTCCTGAGTGCTGGGACTAAAGGCGTGCGCCACCAATGCCCGGCTCTAATCTATTCTTGATGAACAGCTTAAATTCCACAGCTCTGGCCTCTCATGTCACCACAATCAGTTAGTTCAGAGAAAGCCTAGGACCTCCCATCTATATTATTAACCACTGCCAGTAGCCTACCTGATCAGAATTCAAATGAAGAAATTAACTTCTCAAAAGTGGTGACATGTTAGCCTCGATTATAAACAGCGAGTTTCGGTGATTTTTAAAGTATAGTGTAAACCCAGCCATAAATATAATATAAGCAACCTTTATGAACTTGAAGTATACAATGGAAGAATATCATCTTTTCAAAGTTGCTACAGTGAAAAGTAAAGTGATAAATATGAAGGAGACTGACAGCCTTTTATTTATGCTATAACTGTATTCTTTTATTTATGCTATAACTGTATTCTTAAGAAAACTATTATTATCTATAAACACACCAGAAAGATGCTTCACTATTAAAACCCACCACAGGGGAATACTTAGAGGTCCTGACAGTGTTTTTGTTGTTTTAGATTTAGATCTAGCACTCTACTTACACCCTAACAAATATGCAGAGAACAAATGTCCTGGTATCTTACAGAGCCCCAAAGTCCACAATGCCAACGCCCCCCCACACACACACATACAAAGATTCACAATTTAAAAAGAACACCAGAGCCACAGAGTCACTAGCACCACTGGAAACCTGCCACTGCACTGGCAATTCCTGGCCACAACAGCACTCGGCTCAGTTAGTTAAAAGCATCTATGCAGGGCCTGAATTCTATCTCTAAGTGGAAAAGTGCTTAAAAGACATACCCGATTGGCTGCAGCTCTCTAATGATTTCTGCGTGTGTCAGGCTGTAGATAATGTTAATATTGTATGTCCTTTCTAACCACCAGAAACCTGGCAGTCGCAGACAAAGCACAGAACTGAATGGGACATGCCTAGGCTTAGACTAGACTAGAGTCAATATGACACTCCATAGATTTTTTTTTAAATAAAACATTTGACAAATATTCCTAGT
This sequence comes from Cricetulus griseus, assembly GCF_003668045.3. Lineage (NCBI taxonomy): Eukaryota > Metazoa > Chordata > Mammalia > Rodentia > Cricetidae > Cricetulus > Cricetulus griseus. Next base: position 221,286,426 of record NW_023276806.1, read on the forward strand.
ACCTGACTAGATTCCTGACCTAAAAACACAAACAGCTAGTAGGAAAACTGCCATTCTCAACTATCAAGCACTTGTCCATTAGTGCCACATAGGTATACAGACAAAAAGATCACGTAAGAGCATACTGCATAAATAACAACTGAGACACAGAAAGTGTCTCGAGCATCAGTCTTAGGTGTTTCTAACTGCTGATAAGTGGCCCTAATCAAATTGATACCAGCATTATAAAACTGGCAAAGCATGCATCATTTTGTATGAATGTGTGTGTGTGTGTGTGTGTGTGTGTGTGTGTGTGTGTGTGTGTATGTATGTAAATATATTTCAAAGTTTCAAATGATAGTGTGTGTAATGGTATCTGAAATGACCATAAAAGCAATTATTTAAATATAAGAACACTGTTGAATTAAGAATGGCAGTTTTCAGCAAAAGCAGACACCTACAGCTAAACACTGAGCTGAACTCCTGGAATCCAGCTGCGGAGAGGGAGAAGTGAAAAGCAAAGGGGTCAATACCAGGCTGGAGAGACCCACAGAAACAGCTGACCTGAATAAGGGGAGCTCATGGACCCCAGACTGATAGCTGGGAAACCCGAATAGGACCGACCCAGACCCCCCTGAATGTGGGTGTGAGTGAGGAGGCCTGGGCAATCTATGGGGCCACTGGCAGTGGATCAGTATTTATCCCTAGTACACGAATGGACTTTGAGAGCCCTCTCCACTTAGAGGGATACCCTCTCAGTCTAGACACATGGGGGAGGGTCTAGGCCCTGCTCCAAATGATGTGACAGACTTTGAAGATCCCCCATGGAAGGCCTCACCCTCCCTGGGGAGCAGAAAAGGGCTGGGTTAGGGAGTTGGTGAGGGGGAGGGAAGAAGGGGAGGGAGAGGGAACTGGGATTGACATGTAAAACAAGCTTGTTTCTAATTTAAATTTTTAAAAAGGGGGATAAAAAAGAATGGCAGTTTTCAGCAGGTGTCAAATAGTTTCTACCAGTAGATGATTTCATTTCTGCTCATAGCATATTGAGGAATATTTCATGTGTGTGTATGTGCTTTCTATGACTAATAATTGTAAAAAGCATTTACTCAAGAGGCAATCCACAGTGATAAGCTATTTGTTATCTGATAATTTAAAAAACTTATAGCTATTTTGAAAGATCACTTTATCATCAGCTTTTTTCAAATGACAATAATCCAAAAGAAACACAATAGGGAATAAATTGAGCATTTTTCATTCATCAAAATACATAGGCCTATTCCAAACTGCAGTCCTAAATAATCTGAATGTAGAGGACCATCTCATGAAGTCTTGACTTTAAAGAGCACATGAAAATACACAATACGTGTACAAACAGATACAAACAACAGTGCTAACCAGTGCAAAAAGACCCTCATTTGTCTAAAATGCCTTTTTTAGTTAGGAGGAATTATTTTCTGATTAATGGAAATTGCAAGCTTTAGTAACTGCTCTATCACTTAAAGCCATCCATTAAAATAAAAAAGGTGACTATTTCAGTAATAAATATACTTGATTAAAAAATAAATGTTTCTAAGATCAGAAATATCAAATGATGGCTCTATTTAAAAGTGGACAAGTATATAACCATGTAACTATATCAGACTCAAAGGCAATAACTACAAAATGACTAAAACAGTCCTGACTTAAAAAACTGTCTTATAAAGATATTTCAACCACAATAACACCTGTCATTAGTAACTCCCTAAAGTACCAAATACACCTTCTAGATCAGCTGTTCTTAACCTCTGGGTCAAGATTCCTTTCGGGATCAAAACGACCCTTTCAGAGGGGTCACCCGAGACCATCGGAAAACACAGATATTTACATTACGACTCACAACAGTGCTTACATTATAATTTACAACAGTAGCAAAATTACAGTTATGAAGTAGCAATGAAAATAATTTTATGGTTGGGGGGTCACCACAATATGAGGAACTGTATTAAAGGGTCGTAGCATTAGGAAGATTGAGAACCACTGGTCTAAAATATTCAAAAGTAAGAAAATTTCTCTAGCTTCCAAAAGATATACACACTGTCCTGTATTTTTCACAAACTTGTTGAAAAAAACGAAGATTAGCTAATTCTTCATATTAATTCCTGGAATTTTTTTTTTTTTTTTTTTTTTTTTTAAGCAGCCATCTACTTCCTAGAAGTGTTAACATTTCCTATCTGAAGCCTGAAGAGGCTCACAATGTTCCACGTGAGATCAAGCTGGAACGAGTGACCACAGTAAACAATGGCACCCATCACACAGTGTCCCTGCCTTCAGCCTAGAGTGCCACCCTCCAAACCCTTCCTGCACACTGCTGTGACACCACCCTCTCTTGGCTGTCATACCCTGCTAGCCACTTTTTCAGATTCCTTATCCTCTTTTCCATAACCTAAACCCAAAATGCCACAAGCCAACAGCATTTACCCTTTCCCCAATCTTCTTACCTGGTCTCAGGCCACTAACTAAAAGGAGATTCAGACAACTTCCAGTTCTGCAGCTACAGCCCTACCTGCCCATGCTCTTTCATCCAACAGCCTCAACAAGGCCACTTGATGTTTGACAGGAACCAAACAAGGAAAGATGGTAGAGCATGTGCCCACAGTTCAGGAACTTGGGAGACTAAGGGAGGGAATTAAAAACTCAAGGCTAGTCTGGACTATACAGTGAGATTCAAAAACCCAAAAGGACAACTAGCAAAGAGATGCCTGGTTTCTGTCTGTGGTTCTGCTGCTCCCCAAGCTGCACTGGAAAAACAAATGACACTACCATTTATTTCCAGCTGTCAGCCTCTGTTCTTCTGCTGAAGCACACTCTAAATATATCCACTCCTCACCTGTTTTATATGAAGAACCACATTGGAAAAGAAAAAGACAATGATAAACATGATTGTTTTTTACTTTACTGGCATCTTCAGGCAGTAGACGCAAAGAAGTGGGCAGTTACTGATTTCCAACCTACAGGAGAAAAGACCAATAATGAAACTAATGCCTACCGTACAGAGATCTTTATATTGCAGCTTCTGGAATTTCGTGTCTGTGTTTTCAGCACACAGCTCCACATAGCCAAGCACGACTTGAAACACAGTGTTGTGAATGGCTTGAGTGAAGTGCATATGGAGTTGATCCATTGCAGTCTAGGAAAAGAAAAACATAAACAGTGCAATTTCATAGTATTAAGTAAATTGGAAATGATTTGACAAAACACAGAAGAAAAACCGAATCAGCTGTAACTACAACATACAGATCATAATCATCCTTACATTTAACTGTGGGATAGACTGTGTGCAAAGAACCTTTCACATTCACATGGCATCACCCCACCCAGGCTGAGTGTGAACGTGAAACTGTGCTTGCTCCTGCTCTGCTTTATAACTGGTGTTCTTGTTCATTCTCAACCATGTCATAGACATTTGTAGCTCTTTGCACCCTCCACCCAACTTACCACATTCCCTTACACTGTTTCTGTCATTCCTGGATGGTCAGCTTCCTGACCAACCTACTTAAATCAGTACTTTTCACCACTCTTCTTGCTTTCCCTGGTTCTAGCTCTTTGTAGCACTTCCTATAGCACCCTATAGCATCTTCATTTACAAATGTTAAGGTGTGCTTCCCTGGTGGACTGAATTAAGAATGGCCCTAGAGGTTCCTGTATTTGAATGCTTAGGCCCCAGGGAATGGAACTGTTTGAAAGGGTTACACTGATTTAGGAGGAGGTTTGGCCTTTGCTGGAGTAGGTGCGATCTTGGAGGGGTGTCACTACAGGTGGGATGTGAGGTTCAAAAGACCAATTTGGGCAGAGGCACTGCCCCACCCCCACTTGCTCTGCAGACAAGGATGTAAAGCCCTCAGCTTCTTCTCCAGCACCTGTCTGCCTACTGTGCGCTCCCTACTAGGAAAATAATGAACTAATTCTCTGAAACTGTAAGCAAACCCTCAAATGTTTTCTTTTAAAAGAGTTGCCTTGGTCATGGTGTCTCTTGACAGTTTTTCCAAGACACAGGTTAAGATATGGAAATTAACGAATACAAAAACTAGGAATTTTAAATGGTAAACAATTCAAAACATTTGGTAAAGTCTTCAATTTCCTTCCAAAACATGGCACCATTTAAAGGAAAGAAAAAGGAAAAAGCTTGAGTCTCTCATGTGTAAATGCTGAGTGAATAAATGCATAACCCTAAACACAGAAGATATGAATGAGCCTTGTTTCACATTTTTCATGGAAGACTTTGGATTCAAGAGTGCACGTGCACATTACATGGCAAGCTTCAGGCCTGGGGAAATCTGCTAGATGCAAGGGCCTATCTGACAGATAAATGTATGCAGTGAACAACATTTTATATACCCTTTGAAGGAGTCAGGCTAGCCTGTCTAGGAACAAAGCCCCATAGTAAGATCTACATCCCAGGACCAAGACTTAAGGTACAAAACACCACATGTCATCTCTCATTGAATTTGAGTTAGCTTGTACTTTTTTTCCCCTTCCTTTGTGACTGTTTGTTTGTTTATTTGTTTGTTTGAAAATAGGTTTTTGGCTTTTGCTATGTTGTCCAAACTTCCCTTGGGCCTGCAATCTTCCTGTCTCAGTCTCTCAAGTGTAATATACTCTTTAAAAATCCTACATAAAATTGTGAAAGTATCAAGCTTGGCAAACAGTCCAAACAAGTTTTAGTATGTTTCAGTCACATTATTTACACTCAGACTCTGTTAGTGAAATGCTACCATTATCAATTCAGCACTACAATGCACTTTGTTGAATGAAATTTTGGAAGGACATCATATTGATCATATTCAGACTCAATCATGAAGGTTGGTGGGTTCCTAATTATGAACTACATCTGCTCAGAACTAACCTGTGTTTTTCCAAGAAGTCGATAAGCTTGCTGAACCTTGGTATAATGGTTAATGTCAAAATTCTTGCAGATTTTGGAAAGAGCTACGTCCAACTGTTCCTGTGCAATCAACACAAAAGTAAGAGGTGATGAGGAAACCGTTTTCAAAGCAATGGAAAGAAAATACTGATACTGTCTTCCCTTCATTTATAACTAATATCTATTTGCCATTATACTGGATTAGTCAAAATCAAGTATAAGTAAATTATAATTAGCCATTATAATAAGCTTAATACTTAGTTTTATATAATTAGCATTGTTATCAATTTGCCTTGAAACCTATATGTGACATTTCAGAAAAAACAAAATAAGAATAGTTTTTCAAGAGACCTTACTTTATAGTATTTCTTAGCTTTGTATTTCCTCAAACATCTGCTAAAATTGCATAATTATATAAACTGAGTGTGTAGGATTTTAAAAAATACAATTGTTTTGCAATAAAAAAGTAATTTTCAACCAAGCACTAATTTTGAAAATACATACCCAATTAAGCTTTTCCATCTTAAACACACTTCTTATTGGGTTTCTATTTTAATGGTTTAATTTTAACATAATGATTTTCTATATGCATAGAATAATATTTTGTATTAAAAATTAATAAAGAGTCCAGCAGGGGTGTCACGTGACTTTATTTCCAGCACTGGGGAGCAGAGGCAGGCAGATCTCTAAGTTCAAGGCCAGTCTGGTCTAAAGATCACATTCCAAGGACAGCCAGGGTGTCAGTCAGGAGGCCTCAGCAATCTATGGGGCCTCAGGTTCTAGACCAGTATTTATCCCTGGTGAATGAATGGACTTTAGGAGCCCATTCCATGTGGAGTGATGCTCTCTCAGCCTAGACACATGGGGGAGGCCCTGCTCCAGATGAATGACAGACTTTGGGGATCTCCCATGGAGGTCCTCACCATCCCTGGGGAGCAGAGGGGGGGATGGGATGGGAGGGTTGGAGGGCGGGGGAGGAGAGGAGGGAGAGGGAGCTGGGATTGACATGTGAAGAAGGCTTGTTTCTAATTTAAATAAAAATAAATTTAAAAAAAAGAAAAAAAAACAGACTGAATAAATACTGAGTTCTCAAAGGAAAGCCCTCATTAAAAATATTCAAAGTACTATTTACTTACAGAATTCAAGTCAGTTGCTTTAGCAAACAAACAGACATTGTTATAATTAGCAAATAACTGCATTTATGAAAAAGGACTTCTTTCACAAAAGGGCATCATAACTTTTACAACTATAGTACCCGAATCAGGAAAGCTAATGGTGGGAAGGGAGCCCAGTAACTTATTGCTCATGAAAATGAGCCCCCTGCTTTGGAAATATTACCAACAAGGCATGAGGATTCTGAATACAAGTAGGAGGATGAGACAGCTTCAGGATAAACCCTTCTCTCCCCACTTCTACAGTTTCAATGATCTGAACATGATATGAGGAGGCTCTGGAATTTAGGAGAGTTTTATCAGTTAACAATTACAATGAAATCAACTTACTGTGCCAAACAGATAAGTTATTTATAAAGTATGACACACGTAAAATGTTTCTGTCATACTATAACATGACAACACATCTCTCTCCAGTGTAGAGAATCACTATTTCTAGAAATAATGACGTTTTCAAATTCTGCTTTAAGGTCCCCCTAACTCTGGAAACATTATTTAGTTTACAAGTAGATTAATCTGACTGTACACGGACATTTCAAATGAAATACAAGAGATTTGAATGTAGTAAACTAGGGCAAGAGAAATAAAACGAACAGGAAATAATGCTGTGCCTGCCTAGACAGAAAAATCTAAAAGGAAAAAGCTGCCCAACTTATAAAGTCCTTACCTCAATTTGTTCCAAAGTGTCCTGCAGCTTTGAATTCAGCTCACTATCAAATAAAAGAGGGTTAGCAGTGTCTATCTTTAAAGACTAAATGCTAAATAAATATTGTTGATAAACAGCAAATCAGTACCCACAGTACGTGTAGATGAAAAGTAATACAAATGGATAAGAAAAACAACTAAGTGAAGAATCTACAGAGAATTAAGAATTAAAAGTTCACAATACATTTTAAAATTAAAAGCCATAATTTAAATAAAAAGTAAAATTTCACAAATGAAGGTAATTTCTACAACATAGGAATAAAGTAATAGAAAACCAACTTTTTAAAAATACAATTGAATGAGACCATATACCTACAAGGGCTAACAAAAGCTATGCAATTAATGCCAAGCTGAAGTAAACAGAGCACAGCGTGGTGACATATAAAATCTCCAACAATGTGCTCACCTATGTGATCTCCTATAATAACCAACTCTTAATCAAAAGCCGAGAAAGCATTTTTTATTTGGAGAAACTAGTAGGCAGCTTCTAAAGTCTCTGTAGCAACTTAAGAGCTAAGAGCAGCTGAGAGAGCCCCACAGAACGAGGTTCGCAGCACCTTACTGTAAAGTTACTGCAATGAAACTGACACTGACAGGACACAGAGTGAAGCTATGGCTTCACATATGGCTAATGGCTCAGATACTCGGCACAGGGGATACTCAAATGCAAACAAACAAAATAAGAGATAATAAGTGGCACTGGAGTCCATTAGTCATTCTAGAAAAGCAACTATGAAAAACAGCAAAGCAAACAAGCAGAATGGTCAAAGGATATTTTTAAAACAAGACTGCATCTTCAAACTCTGGTTGGACAAGGAACAAATGGAACACTCAAGCAAATGCTCCATGGGGGGGACATCCCAACAAGCTCTTGGAAAACTTTAAAGGCTGCTGTGCTGTGGTCCACACTCAGGCTACCTCCCAGCTGTTCCAGGGCTGTACACACATCTAGTCAAAGTGCACACACAATTCTCAGAGCCTACTTGTAACAGACAAAAAACTTAAAGTTGATACTATTTAAATGATATATTACCAAAAAAGGTCTCTGAAGTCAAATAAAAGAAATCCAATCTCTAGCCTGGCGATGGTGGCGCACACTTTTAATCCCAGCACTAGGAAGGCAGAGGCAGGCAGATGTCTATGAGTTTGAGGACAGCCTGGTCAACAAGAGCTAGTTCCAGGACATGCTCCAAAGCCACAGAGAAATCCTGTCTTGAAAAACCAAAAAATAAAAAATAAAAACAAAAACAAAAAACCAACCAAACAAAAAAAAACCCAAGAAATTAAATCTCAAAAAAACCCAAACTTTTTAAAGTAGTAAGAATGAGTAGAAGGAGTAAAAGACTTAGTTCAACACATTGAAATCTTAGGTTTTCAATGCGATCTGCTAATGACAGACTTGACTCTCAAACTCCTAGCTGCCCCTGTGCATTGAGAGAAGGATCACAAGGCACAATTCACTATCTGTAAGTTCAAAGCACTTAAGGGCAGAAAAACATACAAAAATAGAAGTTTACTTCTGATATCATTAGCCTCTGGAAGAAATTTTCATTCATATATATATATATATAATATATATATATATATATATATATAATATATATTTTAAATAACGAGGACCCTTTATTGCCAAAACACCCCTGACAATCCTGCCCTCATACTATAGACCTCCTCCTAGGGCTCCTTGTATGGCTCTGTACTGAGCCACTCAATGCAAGCTAAGCAGCTAACACCACAGGGAGACCACCATACAGACAATTCACCAGAAAGGAAACCAGCAGCATGAGGTCTTTGATGGTCTAAAGGACAACTGTTCAAGACTACAGAGAAAAATCTATTTTTTAAAAAGCATACAGTGCTTATCAGATGTATATTTTCACCTGAACTTAGATGCTGGCGGTTAAATTCTCTAGTAAAACCAACTGTGAGCGGAACTAGATCTTTAGGACCCCACCATTTCAGGGTTGATGCCTTAGACATATTCAGATCTCTCCCCAGAACTGACACATGATACACAGAGGAATCCACAGCGATAGATTAAAAAAATACTTATAAACAGAAGGCAGATTTTCCTTAGGGGAGGGAAGGAGGGAGGGAGGAAAGGAGGGAGACAGGAAGGGAGGAAAATGCACTCTAACCACTTAAATTCAGCCTGTGAAACTTTCTATCCTGCCCGGCTCCCTAGGGTCTTTATCTGCACTTTCACGGTTTTATTACTGCCTAGTTCTTAAATACAACACAACCTGCAGCACCTAAAGCAGAAGTAAAATCACATTATTGTCCCATGATCAATAAACACTTTGGTAGCTTCCCGAAAAATAAGGACAAAACAAAAGCCAACATGGAGCGAGAGACCCTCACTGCGCACTCACTATTCAGTACTTTATCCCTGTGGACTGCAAGCATTTCCCTAACCAACCTCTACTGCTGCTCTCAATGTTCACAACTACAACACCCTTTCCAGTCCTAAATGCCTTCTTCTCTATCACTGCTCTGCTCACAGTCCCCTAGGTTAAATCCTGGGCGATCTGTGACTGTGTCTCCTAGGGGCAAGCCTCCAGGGGACAGTCACTCCTCAGCGACTCCAGGACTAAACTCACTAGCTGACTTGGCCATCCCGCAACAAAACTCTGGGTCAAACCTGCAATGCAAAGAAAAATCATTAATTAGGCCCCATTCTCTACTTTAATAACTAAAACCATAAAGACAGGAGAAGAAAAACATCCACATTAGACTCTGGGTCTGCAAGGGCTTCAGCCACAGAGAAATAAACAAAGCTACCGAGTGAGGCTGAAGAGTCCAGCAGAGCTTGAGCTAGACTTACAGAGAGGAAGAATGACAACATATCAGCTCTGCATAACTGGTACTCATCTTCTTTTAGGAAACCGTTCCACTTTGTAGGAAAAAGAAGCATTTCTGAATCCAATGGGTCACTATAAAAATGGTTGTTTATACATAAAATTATAAATCTAACTGTTGTTTTATTGCAGTTATTATTTATGGTTGCAACATTCTCTTTCAGTGAGCATGGCAATATAAACAGCATGTAGAAGACTATAAACATAAAATGGAGACATCAATTTCATTTTACTAAAAAGGTTCTCAAAATCTCCAACTGCAGTTTGACCACAATTGACTACTAATTAAATATACACAGAGAGAAATTAGTGATGAAGGAGTGGATATTAGCTGTGCAGCTTTTAAAAGAAGTCCTTGGGTATCACTTAGAAATGCTGAGTTCAAGCCATTTTAGTCACTTAATCAAAGTATATTAAAAAGATTTATCCATAAACATTTCTATAAATAAAAGCTACATTCTGGTTAAACAAAAAGTCACTAGTTGTAAGATGGAAGGCTAAGAGCTTTAAAAAGCTATCTGCAAGCCCAACAGAATGAATGGAATGCTACTGCTGAGTCTGGGCACCGCTAGAGAAAATGCAAAAATAATGTACCCACAAATAACTAATTAAGTGCTTTTAAGTAACTGCTCTACACACACACAGACACACAGACACACAGACACACACACACACACACACACACACACACACACACACACACACACTTACACTTTAAAAAACTGGTCTTAGGAAGACTGCAAACCTTTGTACAAACCTGATGATACAAAGAGATAAAACAGCACACAGATAATTAGCATGGTGCTAAACTTGGCCTGACCTGGTACTTACAAGCCAGGTGTTTCAAGTCAATTCCCTCAAGATCTCTGGGTTAACTCTAAAAGACTTCTTCCAGCTCTAAGATTTCCTGAGTCTAAAGCATGCTGGTCATTTGTTTCCCAATTATCACAGTTTTCTATATGGTTCTGGAAAGTTCTAAAACTTTTACAATGAAAATGGAATTCCAAATTTACAGTTTATATCCATGAACCAGGAAAATACTAGTCTGCTTAGCTTACAGGCACCCTAGAAGGTTCCAATCTACTCATTGGAAAGAGAATTTATCCACAGACCTCAAAGAAGACAAAACTTCCAAATACTGTAAAATCAAACCAACAACCCTGAGATACCATGGAGTGTCTCTACAACATTCCAAACTATTTGATGGCTACAGCAGAACTAGTAAGATGACTTTAGTTATAATCACATCTCTCTCCTCAATTTGTTTAGAAGTCCCCTACCTAACTTAGCACAACCAATCAGCACAATGCTTGGAATCCACTTCCAAGGATATTAATCAAACAACTTCAAACTTTATGAATTCTTAATCACAGTGAATTTGAGAAAACAAAGAAAAATCCTGAGCATAGTTGTGTCCATAGCTAAAAGCTGTGAACATTTACTGTATAACTTGAGGTCACAAAAATGTTGAGATCATAGTCTGAGAAAAAAAAAAAAGATCCTTTAAGCATTGTGTTGTGATACAAGTACAGTACTCAACAAACTCGTTCTGACAACTCACAAAGTTTTGACACATAGACACGGGTCTGTCAAGAAGTCTCTCTCCAATGAAATAAAAAGTAATAAAGTAGTTATGACTTTTGGGATAACTTTCCTTGAAACTGATTTAGAAAATTTCAAGTGAAAAAAGAAATTAAATACTTCACACAGATACACTTTAACATACACACATTCTGAATCTTATTCCCAGTAAATTTCAACTATATGACTTCATGTCAATCAACTTGAGAATTTTCAAATAACATTGCAGAGGTTCTCTGTCAGTCATAAAGGGAACAAAATTGGTATTAGTTTATTTTATTAAGGATGCTGAAACACAACACATCTCAACAAAGACACAGAAGAGGTGCCTGTTGCCTTTCATTTTGGAGCCAACTGAGTGTCTCAAGTGTCTCTTGGAACAGTGAGTATTAAACTGCAGGCATCTTATGTGAGGTCTCCCACACAGGGCCACTGTTTCTTTATGTAACAGCAAAATAAGAATTCTAGTTTTCTTGCTTTCAGAACCAGTCAGCCCGAAGCTGTCCCTAATCTACTCAGCACCTCCTCTTAGACCGTAGACCTCTTCGCTCAAACTCAACCTTGCCATTTTATTTCAATAAAGTAGTCATGTGACTAGAACCCTCAAGCAATCAAGACCAAATTAAGACATGGCCAAGCAGATACATGGTTCATATTAATTTGACTGAAAAAAAATCATCAGAATGCAGAAATGTTCTAAATCATGAAGTTGTTCTCTTAAAGACATTTCTACTAAGGGCAGGTGTGGTAGTGCACACCTTCAATCCCAGCACTAGGGAGGCAGAGGCATAAGTTAGAGGCCAGCCTACACACATGGCAAGTTCCAGGCCACCCCTGCCTCAAAACAATCAAACAAATAAAGATAAGTAATTATAGGGGAATATTAATGATTCTCTAGCATTCAATAAGAATGAAAGACTTAAATAGTACTTAAAATTTGGGTATGGAGATTCAAGTATAAATTAACTACTACTCCTAAGATTAATAGAGCATCAAATTGTTTTTTTACTGACTCTCAGGTCTAAAAAGTGGGGATTCACAGGATCACCACAGGACACAAAGCCTTAATAACATAGAGCAAGTTCTTCATTTTAGAGATCTGTTACACAAAAGACATTAATAACTGAAGACAGTCTATTTCAATATTGCTATAGGAATAAAACTCAAATGTTTTATCACAGAAAATCAAACATTTGAGGTCATGACAAGTTAACTGGCTTGATTTATTCATTCCATGTTATATAGGAAAATCATAATATCACTTTGTACTCCATAAATATATAACTGTTAATACATAAAACTGTAAATCAACCTCGAAACTGAGTAATTTTTTCTTAAAAAGAAACGTGAGTTTTTTCCAAGTAGGAACAAGAACTAGCATAAAGAGATGAAGTAAAATGGGCAAGTGGCAGAGCTAGGCAGGACAAAGCCAACTGTGCTGCTACAAGGCATAGAGGGGCCTGCTTCACCAGCATAGCCCCCCACAGAGCTGCACCTTTAGATAAATCACATGTTAAAAGTCCAACTCTATTAATCAGTTTTCTTAGGGAACCTAAGGTGAGCTCATGCTACCCCAACGTCATTGGTATATACAAGTGCAACTCTACCCATTTATAGAAAACAAAAGCCTCACCACATCACAGTCACTCGCAAATGCAAACAATGTGTGCTTTCAAAACACTGCGTCATCTAAGATAAAGCAACTATTAATTTAGATTCTCATTCAGATCACTTTCAGTTTCATGTCTGATAACGCCTCTTCCATGTATCACAATATCCATTAATACATAAAAGTTCTTGGGAGGTACTTCTGACTAACTTTGAAAAGCCCAAATCTGAATTACTTTCAGACATTTTACAGCCAAATCTTGTTATATAAGACATTTACTCTAGCATAACTAAAATAGAATTTTTAATTAAGGAAAAGTGCAGTTTCAATAGCTAACCAGCTTCCTCAATTTCCTGCCTCCAACCCCATACTCATTTCTCCCTCCTGTAACAGACAGTGACCTTTGCAAAGTCAATCCTTGCAAAGTCTTGGCATTTTATCTTCTATTTTACTTTCCAATTCTTATTCTTTTCCATCAACTTTCAAATATTCAAGTTTCTTTCTTAAGTCCATGTGTTTTCACAAAATTTCCTCATTTTATACCTACACTTCAGCCAACTTTCCCTAAACAGGACACCAAAATGGTTGGTCATGACTTCTTTGTTGGTAAATACAACAAATATTCTCAGTCCTCATTTTGCCTGGCATTTCTAAAACTAAGATTTCACTCATGGTGCATGAATGTCTCATCCACGACGCCTTTATTTGGCCTAACCCCCTTTATTTTCCCCTACCCCCTTCTTCCTCCAAGTACTCACAGGAGACCCACAATGGCAACTCCTGGAGGAAAGTGGGATCTCAGAACTTCTAGTGCACTCACAACTGCTTTCTTTTGCATGCCCAGTTCTAGTTCTACCTGCTCCATGCAAGAGCACACCAAAAGTCTGTAATTGACTGCACTGTGTATGGTTCTCCACAGTCCTGTTACACTCAAAGCAAAGAACCTGGTATAAATAGTAAATGCACAACTGCTTCCATAATTTCACTCCCAGAGGCAAGTTATTACTGCTGTAGCAAATGCACCATAAATGGGTGCTCTATGCTGTTTTTGGAACTCAGAACATGTCAGAAGTTTCCAAGTATCTGTGCAAGGCCCTGGGTACACTTCCTGGCCTTGCCAAGCAAAAATATTAAAAAGAATGGAGGGAGAAGGGAAGAAAGGAACTCCTGAGTATAGTCAACACACTACAAGAAATTCTGTATTCACTTAGATAATCTAGTTAAGTGTAAACGCTGTTGTCAAGCTATTTAATATGGACAGTTAAAATGGCAGGCAGTTCAGTATTGGGTATTTTTAAAAAATATCCACTTCAAACAAAAGGTAAAACACATTAAAATGCAATCATTAAATACTACAAAGTTGATTATTATATAAACTGAAATAATATTTAAATTGTCCAAAGACCAACTGTTTGAACCATCTAGACCTTTCAAACAAGATACAATTTGTTCAATATTTCTATGATAGACGAAGCAGTGGTTCCCAACCTTCCCAAAGCTTCGACCCTTTAGTACAGTTCCTCATGCTGTCCTGGCTCAACCATAAAATTACTCTGTTGCTACTGCTATAAATCACAAAGTAAACTTCGGATATGCAAGCTATCTGATATGCAGTATCTGTGAAATGTTCATTTGACCCCCTCCACCAAGGGGGTCACAACCCACAAGTTAAGAAGCACTGGCTTATAGGAATAACCCTGAAGAGATACAGGAAATACAAGGAAGATGGGAGCAGATTTAGTCTCACCTATTAAGTGTACAAAAATGACTTCACTCAGACTGGAAAGAATATACAAAGAGAGTTTCAAGAGGTGACAAGGGGCAGGACTTAAAAGCATCTGCTCCTCCAAACCTCAACAGCTGTGCATTGTTTTACTGTAGTGCCCATGTATGAACACACATGTTAAACCAAACACTCCATATTAAGCCTGAACACTAATTAATGTCATATGCTGAACAAGTCCTAAATAAAAATTGCTGACACAGAATCAGGTTAAAATTTGTATACTACTATACCTTATACAGCTGTAGTGTTTAAATGTGCTGGCAGCCTTCTGACATTCCAGACACAGCTGAATGGCTCCTGGGTAGTCCTCCTCCTTAAGACAGAATAGAAGCCATTAGACTAGAAACAAGTCCTTAAAAGGCCTGATAAAAACACATGCTGTTGATAAGCTAACAATATGCCTCTTAAACAAATATCAGAAGGCTATTAAGTAACAAAACAGAGGCAACTAATCTCAGGCCTAAAATCTATGTAGAGAAAAAAAAAAAAAAAAAAAACTGCAACAACTCTGTTCCTCGGAATCCTTGGTAACAACTTCCCGGAGAACATGACTTAAGAGTGAGAGCTGCTTCCCAGGGAGGGCTTTCTCTAGCTCTTATGGTATCTTCTTGTCCTCTGACATGTTAGACTGTCTCACCGCAGCCTTAAAAACAACAGACCCAAGTGACCAGGAACTGAGGCCCTGAGGGGAATCTCCCTTCTAATAGTTGATGTTCTCAGGCATTTTGTCTTACGAATAAACTAACATAGTAACTTAATAACATGCTGTTATACAAACAGTAATTTAATAGCAAATGTGTATTTCCCATAGATGTCTCAGACCCCAGTTTAGTAGTTCTAGTTTAGAAGTAATACTGATTAAATAGAAAACCACAAAATATTTCTTTATGCTTGTATTTAAATCAAACACCATGGATGCTAACATAATTGCAAAGTACCTACTCCATGAAGATCAAGTATAAGTTTCCCATAATATTTTAATATGTCATTATGCTTTAGTAAACCTTACTATAACAGAAAACATCAAAGAGAAACAGATGGCTAGCTCAGGAAACAAATTACTATATGAGATATCAAATACAAGGAAAATGGTACCCATTTCACCAGTCACTTTTGTATGTTAATTGTGAAATTTGATTGTTTGAATGGAATCAAAAGCCTAAAGCCAGTATACAAGGTCAGGCAGTGGTGGCTCATGCCATATTAATCCCAGCAATCAGGAGGTAGAGTCAGGCGGATCTCTGTGAGTTCGAAACCAGCCTGGCCTGTAAGAGCTAGTTCCAGGACAGGCTCCAAAGCTACACAGAGAAACCGTGTCTCCGAAAAGAAAAAACAAAAAAGCCAGTATACAAAGACTACTACAAATAAAATGTATTCCCAAACAAACTTCATTTCCAAATAAGTCCATAAAAAAGGTTCAAGTACCTTTCCTATTAAATATTCTCCTTATGACAGATACCAATCAAAGAAAAACACAGGTCAGAATTTTGTCCTTTATGATTTTCCACTGTAACATTACTTCAGCAACAAGAAATTTACAAGGGTCGTTAGCTTACCTCCAGCATTTCACTTAAGCGCACATCCGTTCTTTGCTGGAAAGGAAAAATCAAAGGTCAAATCTGTGTCAGCCATGAAACTATTATATTTTAAGCTTCATTTTTTATTATTTAAATTGTGTGTATGCAGGAGTAGGGCAGTATGAACATGTGACTACAGGTGCTTTTAGAAGCTAAAGGCTCTAGACCCCACGTGACCTCGAGTCACAGGCAGGTGTGAGCTGCCTACAGTGGGTGCTAGGAATTGAACTCAGGTCTTCTAGAAGAGCAGTTTAGGCTCTTAACTGCTGAACCATCTCTCTAGCCTGCAAGATTTAACTTTTAAAAGTGACTCATACATACCAGTGTCTTTATGGTTCTCAGTGACTTCAGAAGGCCAATCAGCAGCTGACGCTTCCTTTGATTTGCTAGAAGGCCTAAGCTGGCCTGAGTAAAACCTTCCTTTGCAATATTCAAGTGTCTGCGGAGGGGAACAACAGTACAAGCACTTTACATCAGGAGTGCAGTTGGGCAAGCAATGAGCAGAGTGCTACTGAAATGAGGAACACCACTCAGACATGGTGGGGGGACTGGTACCAACCCACCAACTGCTCTGTACTTGGTAAGCCAAGTACAGAGACTAAGAATAGGCATCTCAAAACAATCTTGCTATTACATATCACAGTCACACTATCAACGATCAATTCACAACTGCTCTTGAAATAGTTTTGAGCTTAGCAAACAAACTCATGGAAAGCAATACCTCCTCCCATTTGTGCAGATAACAGCAGCCAGCTGAAGACCTGTCTGCAATGATGTAACTCTTTCAAGCTCCTGTGGGAAGATGAGATATGGGTTACGGTCTCAGGCATTTGCTTTCTTCCTATTTATATGACACTATGGCAAAAGCTCTAGTGCTTTCAAAGAAAAGCGGCTTTGAAAACAAACTAGTAACAAAGATACTCCAACTTGAAAACTCTTAGTATATTATATGAAAAGTAATTTAAAATACCTACTTCCAATTGATTTCCACAATGACAAATGACAAAATATTTAGTCAGTATTGTAAGGAAATCAAAACCCAATCTGTTTCAGGCAGAAATAACATACCAATAATACATCCATTTATATCTGTTTCTGTCCAACAAAACTTGACAAAGTAATTAAGGATATGGCAAATCTGATTTCTGTTTGCTAAGGGGTTTCCATGAATTTTCAAAGCTTTTCAATTCTTTTTTTCCCTCCCATTTCGGTTATATGTGCACTATGCAAAACAGTGCATGCTATAGAAGCCAGAAGATACTGTGTGTCCTGCTCTGTCTCCAATGTTTCTTTTACAGACAGGGTCTCTCTCAATCCAGAGCTAGGCTGGCAACCAGCAAACTGCAGTGACCCTTCTGTCTCTCAAGTCCCACAGCACTGGGGTTACAGGCACACCCACCACACCCAACTCTTCACATGAGTTCTGGAGTCATGCCTCAAGTGTTCTTACCCACCAAACCATCCCTCCAACATAGGTTCTCTGTTTCCAGTGAGGACAGAGATTCAGCTATATAGTTGAGTTCCAATAGCAACATATTTTTACATGACCCAGATTGAATTACTAATCTATACATTTGACACAAAGTTCATGAAAGCAATTTTCATTGGTTCTTCTATATTCAATTCAGTAAAATGTCACAAATATATATACATATACATATACATACACATATACATACATATACATATACACGCATTCATACACCAAACTGATATAGAATACAGACAAAATTATAATTGTAATGTCTAAGATTTCAGGTAAGTCACTCAACCAATTTTAAAATTTTACTACAAGTGGCAAAGAGTATCCTACCTTTACATAAGCAGGCTGTTTTTCAAGAATCAAATCTGCCACTTTTTTAGAGACCTACAAGAACACACAACCAAGTAGAAGAAATAATGAAAAACCCCTCACACTTTCCACTATACTATATACTTCAAACTTTAGCCAAATATACAAGCCCACCACCCCGTAACTCTTAGAACAGTAAACATTTACCTAGGCTATGAAGTAAGTATAAATTAGCAAAGTAATGGCATAACCTCACTAGAAACTCAATGAAAGGTCCTATGAATGTTGGGAATATACACTTCATTTTCTGACTTAACAAACAGAAAGAAAAGAACAACCATCCTCAAGGGGAAAGGGTCGAGTTTTGAAAGATGAATGAATTTGTTAAGACAAACTTAATTAACTGAATTTACAGAGATAATTAATCTCTGGGGAAGAGAAGCTGTTTGCACCATGTAAGAAAAATAAACAAGCCGTTTTCTCTTCTATTTTGAAAATCTAAAAATACATGGGTTTCTTTGTCAGTTTGTTTGGGTTTGTTGATTGGTTGGAATGATATGAAGATTTTGTCCTTCAACTACTCCATGAATAATATTAATGTGCACAGGTTCATACTATAAGGATTTTGAACACAGGAGCCTTTTCAACTACTCATGACATCTAGTACCAAGCTCGGGCTAGACAGGTACTTAGCGGGTACACAGTTAGCTCCCCTTCCCCAGGCCATATGAGAATAAACTCTTAAACACATTAAATAACTCCATTAACCCTTTTATGTTTGTTTAATCTGCATATAACCTGAAATGATGTAAATTATTTTCTATATACATTGGCTGTTTTTGTCTAAACTGAAGATAGACAAGCTTTAAACAGCTTTAGTCCAGTTAGTGAAGAAACCTCAATGTTAATTCTCAATATTGTTTTAAGAATCCTACAGATTCTGCAGGTCTAACAATAGCTTAGTTTAGAAGACACAATTCCCATAAGAAAGTGCCAAGGAGAAGCCATAAGAAAATATCATCAGGAAGCTCTTGTTCTAGCTCTACCTCACAAAAATCTGCCCTGTGGAAATGTGTGCAATGTGCACAAAGAACCTGTCAACTTTTATTCAGATGAGTTCACAAGGAAAGCTGATGGTATAGATACTGCTAGTCTGCACGGTACCCAACACTGCTACCCCCAACAAGACCTCCTAGCACGCCCCTGCATGTAACAGGAAACAGAAGCAGTTATTTCCTTGATTTGGAGAAGTGTGAGTAGCAGTCATGTGTTAAATCCAAACAGGTATTTTTTTTTTTTTTTACTAATGCTCCTCAAGCTTAAAATAATTAACAAGACCATTGTATTATTAACTAATCTTCCAGTGAATTTTACCATAAAAGCAAGTTCAGCCTCATACAAAGGGAATATGGAATTGCAGAATGTTATAGCATTAAAGGAAATGTGGGCCCACCTGTCACTGTACACGCAAAACAAGAGTCAGTAGAGTTAAGCTGCCCACTGTTATAGTCAAAAAATGACAACTATGACTTTCTGATTCTTAGTTCTACTATATGTATATAATATACATATATATATATATATACATATATATATATATATATATATATATTTTCAACTGCAAAGGAGACGTTTACTTTGAGATTAAAAAATGCTCCACTACAAAATCCTGGGTAGAGAAGTCATATACACCTGCAGGTGCTTACTCATCCGGAAGTTAAACCCTTTGATTACGTCCAGAAGCCAGAGACAGTGCCTCCATCCCTAAAAGGAAACCTATCAAAGCAACAGCAGGAAAAGTGCTATGACATAAAACAGTACAAATAAGTCCTCTGAATCATGATGGACAACAGGATATGTATATATTAATGTACGGTGTTTCTCTGTAAACATTACATCTCTGTTTTCATGTACAGTTTCACCAAGAAGCAATGCTTTTACTTACTGCAGCTTGTTGTTGCTTTAATTTGTCTCTGTATTCCTCCAACTCTTGCAGATTGAGAACAGGTGGAAGCTTCTATAGCAAAAAAAAAAAAAAAAAAAAATCACACACACACACACACACACACACACACACGAAGATTAAGAACTAAACTGTTAAATTTGGTTTCATTTCCCAGAACCCTTCTTTCTAACTAGAGAAATACAAATGTACTTGGCACATCCCGCTGTCCTCCAAGGATTCTTCACAACCCTACCTTGCTCAACTCCAGTCACAAAAGCCTAGGTACCTGTTTTATACAATCCCTGGTTTCAACCTCCTTCAGCCTTGTCTCACCCACTGCTGCTCCTCTGCTGCAGGAAGCCAGACTCCACCTGGCCTCTCAGCAGAAAGTGTTGAGAAATGATTTGGGCCAGGAGAAAATAAGAAAAGATTCTAACATTGATCCCCCACTCTGCCTGCCACCCCTAAGTATAAGAAATCTCAACGTAGCCATTTCCCCCTGGAATATTATGAATAAACTGAATACTATGTGACAGGCAACACTCTAAATTAAGTCAGCATGAAGAACATGCAATTGTGTATATTGGGAAACAGATTCCAAGTTTAAGATGCATTTGCTATGGAATCCCCGTGAGTTTATACTGTCAGCATCAGACCGTTTGTGCAGAAGGCTTTTCTGCACAATACACATTCACGATCAAGAGTCAGTGCTTTAGCCAAGCTGCAGTGGTATGCTTGTGATCCTGGCTGCATAAGAGGCTCAAGTGGGAGGGTCATTTAAACCTGGGAGTTTGAAGCCAGTCTGCACATCTAGAGTCAGGCCCTGGGCACAAACCAAAAGTCTTACATAGCTTACTTTTCTAAAGCATTTGCTTTACATTTTAAATAATTAAATTTCACATTTTATTTTAGATAGCATTTTCTGAAGACATTTAGGTAATGTGGGAAATATGATGAGAAGCAGTATAGCAACATGCTGCATAGCAGCAATTAAAAACCCAAAGCACAGAAGCATCCTCAAGTTGCACTTAATAACATGGGCTGGCAGTTCATTAAGTTCATATTATGATAATCACAGACCCGTTAGTGTTTTAAAAAACACGAGTTTCCTCCAAACTTCAGATCTCACAAATTCATTCATATGCACTGAGGAAATAAGCTCCAGATGTGTTCTAATCAAAGTTTCTTTTTACCTCGAGCTCATACTGAACAATATCAAATGGGTCCGCAGAAAAATAGACTTGCTCAATACTATTAATTAGCTCTTGTTCTGCTTGAGGGTCGCTCGGCTGCTCTCGAAGCTCCCTGAATTCCTCCTTAAAAAAAAAAAGTCATAATTATAGTATGTGTAACTGTTAAAATCCGTCCACACAGATACAAATGGCCTGTGTCTTCAGTCATGCACCTTCTGAGAGCCACTCTGACCAAGTACACAAACCAATTAGAAACCAGAAAACTAGGAAACAGTCAAACACTAAAACACTGCTTTTCTACTGGGGGTGGGGGCTGGGGAAGGAATTCAGACTGTAATCTGAATTGCTCATATACCAGAAAGGTCTAAGAACTTAAATGTTTAAGAACAGAAATGCAAGCAACTCCCTGAATCTATCATAGACACATATCACAGACTCACATTTTAACCCACCAATAATTGTCTAAAATCTGTCTGACCATCTCAGTGACTTGTGGGACACAGTCAGCACTGGAACTCTGGCAGTGAACATCTGCCTCTGCGAGGTACGGGGGGGGGGGGGGCGGCTAAGTAAGTATCGCTGGCTCAAGGGCAGCTCTACAAGCTCCATCCCGTGTACTAACAGTGCAATTCAGATCTGACTGTGTACCAAAGCTGAGTATTGGATAAAATGTCTTCTTTCCCAGGATACAGAATGAGGCTGCCATAGATTTCTTCTAAAGAAGCTTGTCAGACTACACTAATATTAGTGACCTTATACTAGCAATTTCACTGAATTATTTGACAAACCTTTGGTTGGCTAGAAAATTTCCTCAATTCAGATATCTACTTCTTCCCACACAGGTTAAAAAGATACTATGCTAAGCTAGGTAAGGCACACATGCCTACAATCCCAACACTTGGAAGGCTGAGGACAGCCTGAGCTATTCAGCAAGACTGTCTGAGAGAAACCAAAGACTCTGTCTCAGACAATAACAGCAAAACACAGACATTGTTTTTAATCAGTTCTTTGAATAACCTCAGCAACAGGGAGGTAGAGACAGGCTAATTCCTGGGCTCTCTAGCCATCCCATCCAGTCTATTTAATACAGTCCAATGTCCAAATGAGGGAGCTGGTCTCAAAAAATATGGTGGAAGACTCCTGAAGAACAACAAAGTTTGGTCTCTGGTCCATAGCCATGTGAACATGTACAAGCACCTGAAAACACACACACACACACACACACACACACACACACACACCCTCTCACAGTGAGAGCTGCACTTCTGGGGTAGCAGCAGATGAGAAGGGAAAGTTATTTGCAACTCTAACCACTTAGCATCCTGAACTTAGCATTGAGTGGTACTCAAATATGGCACAGGGTGTGTGTGTGTGCGCGTGTGTAATCCACACCACCTGTGTGGCAGCTTCGACTCAGTCAATGTAAATATAAAGTGAGGGGGAGAAAATGGAAAGAGAATTTGGAATGTTCTGGCAAACCTCAATCCCTTAAAAGGACAGACCGGGATCTGAAATACAAGCGTCAGAAGGGTGATGTTGCCTAAGCACCACAAGCAAATAAATGCAGTTGGTACCATTCAAAAAGAAATGCTCAACATTATAAAACCAGTAATATTAGAAACTCCCATTTGTAGCCGGGCCTAAACTCCCAATTCGTGCAATGATTGCGGTATCACCTTAACGGTCTAACGGGCACCGGCACACAGCAGCACCACACTGATGCTCTCTAGATAGACGGATCTGAGGCACAGGTCTCTCCGGCTTTAGTTGCAGCTCTGCAACCTTGAAAATTTGATTTAGCCTCTTCAAACCTAGGTTTTTAATTTTTCACCTGTTTTAAAGTTATTAAAATTGCCAAGGGGAAAATGTGATTTCATTTAAAAATATCTCACCAATGTACATTTCAAAATGTAATGAATTTATAAGAACAGTGCAATCTGTAGAAGTACAAAGGTCAGGTGCTATTCCTTCCTAGCGATCTACTCCGTCAACATCAGAGAGCACAAAGAACTGACATGGAATACCGCATACTCTGATAGGGCAATCTGAAGTGAAGGGCAGCGATGAAACCTAACAAGGCAAGGAAAGACACCGAACACACAACGAAGGGCTCCACCCAAACCAACTACCCTGATACACCACTGTATTCCGACTAAACAGCCCTCCTCTGGACCCATCTAGTGAGTTCCCTGGGAACACACCGCCGAGCTCATGCAAACTGGTCAAAAGGGACGTCTCCTGTGTGCAGCGCCGATGCCTGTGCAGCCTGCCAGGCTCTGCCTGCACCTAATCTCTCCCTACATGCGTCCTCAGTGCTGGGCTGCCTGCTCAGTCAGACCCCACACTTCACACCGTAACCACCCCCTTATTCTCCATCGTTAAGCTCTGCAGAGCCAGGATTCAGAGCGCTCCGATAATTACGGATCAAACTATAATTCAACAGTCAATTGTATTCAAAAGGAACATGAAACAAAAACAGTTTGGGAACTCAACATGATCCATAAACTCTTAATGCTTCTATTAGCAAGAAATAACAAAAAAATATTAGATGACTTGGGAGTATTTTATGTATGCAAATTGGAAAAATAAACAGAAGCTATATTGTACATTTTAAAATAATGGCTGCACAATTTTGCTAGAATTAAAAACTCAATTCCTAGCATTGGAGAAACATAAAAATCTGCAATTCTTTATCTAAAATGGAATCTGACAAGGGAATTTATAAGTGTGAGATAATATTTTATATACAAAAGAACAAAAGACTTCCTACAAAAAATTTTAAGGCAAACTTGTGAAAAAATAGAACCAAATAAAATTCTTTATGGCATATCAAAATATGTTAAGAAAAAAAGGCTAAAATAATGAGAAACTCAGACTATGTTTAGAATTAAATAGTTCAGTCTTGCCAATTGTTATATTATTAATGAAGTGTTTAAAGGATTTATTTTATAGCAAGTGTTCTGGTTTATAGTATGATTAAAAGAGTATTAAGATTAATGTAGTGTAAATGCTGTCTAAAATGTGAAAATCCAAACTAATCTGTCAACAAGGCTATAAAATGCAACAACACTTAACTGCTAATCACTAACCTACAGAAAATGCACATCAATGCACCTTAGAATTCAGGCTGGAAAGAAACAATTAAAATCATGGATTTAACTGCAGACCGAGGAAAGCAGAGAAGGCAAAAGAACAAATCAAACCGCCCCACACTGCCATCAGGAGCTTACTAGCCTGCTTCACAAGCTCCATTGCTTTCCCTTGCTCAGTCTGTGGAGCTACACACAACACCGATTTCACTCTTAACATGTGAAACTCCCAGATGCCTGCACCCAGAGGTGAGTAAAATTCGGCATTGCCCTAACAGTTACTACAGCGGGCCCGATGAACAAATAAACAGCAAGGCAGGGAATAGGGAAGGAAAGAGACAAAAGACACCAAGGCGTAAGTGCTCTCAACCTGACAGAAGAAAGAGGCATTCAGAGGACAGAAGAACAGAGAGAAATGCAAGTTTAAGCTGAGAAACAAAACACAGTGCAATTCTGAAATTATGCTGCAGGACCAAGCAATAAAGAGCCTTGATTTAAAAAAAGAAAAAAAAAAGCATGCTCACCAGGAAGCAAAACATGCATGGATATACATTAGGATGTTTTCCTCTAGTTAAAATAAATAACATATGCCATTGTGTCAGACACTATCAACAATAAGCATAAATGTTCGGTATTTTATTAACAGAATAAAGCAAGCAGGCTTATTTTAGCAGACTGTCAGGGAGCCGTTTCGGCAGCAGCCTCACACAGGTTGAATACATTACCACCCAGGCTGCTCTTCCACTTTGATTATCTCAGAGGTAGATAAAGCTACATGAGCAAACACATAAAATGCACATATGAATGTAACTTTATGAGAAATGATTATAGCAGATATTTCAGTCAATATCTCTGCTTTAGCCGGCTACTTCTTATCTCAACAGAAAAACAAAAGGTTTTATGGGGATTCAAATTCAAAGAACAATTTAAGCCCTCAAATGAAGGATGTTATGAAAACATTCCCAGGATCTTTATGGTTTCTAAAGAACTAAACGACCACTTGACAAAGAAATTTCATCTCTCAAGAGAATGCATCTGTGCTTAAGGAAAAAAATAACTAAGTTTTGCATTTAGCTACTACTTTCAAATCATCCATACTAATTGAGCCAGAGTCTATCCAAAAGTAACTAGTTGTAACTTCGTAACACCTCCCTCACAGTTAAAGTCAACATGCAACAGCTTAAACAGGTAACAAACAAATTTAGGTTTTTATTTAAACACATTACATAATTATGTTATGTAACCTGACATAAAACTCTTCAGTTCGTAGATCATGATCAAAACTCTGCAGAAAATTAATAAATACTAGAATCTCAACTCCCCTTTTATTACACCATAGTTTACATATGCTCAATTGTCTACCTAGCTGGCAGAGAGCCTAGAGAGAGAGACAAGAGACACACAGACAGACAGACAGACAGACAGACAGACAGACAGACTGACTAACACTATGTGTGTTGGAAGGAGAATGGGAAGGAGAGATTTTGTTCTTCTAAAGTACATATTTGCCATTTCTTTTCCTATTTTGCTTTGCTTTTTTTTTTTTTAACTGTTAGCATTCTTTTACCAGCCAAGACAGCAACACAAAAATGGCATTCTGTTACGATTGCTGCAGTGAGAAGCTGCAATCTCATAAAACTAATGTCATGTTAGCGCTCTAATCGAAAGCAAAACATAAATAAATTCAGTTGCCAAAATCTATATACAGAGAATAGGAAGAAAAACATACAGTTTTCAATATTCGATCAGTATTATTAAAGTCATAAATCACTGAACAGATAGATAATAGGTTTGATCTACTTCCAAATGAAACAATTCAAAAACTATTTTCAGATCTCAGATACCCTAACACCATGGACCACATAAGATTATAATGAATTGCAAGATGTCTGATTACATGGGGAAATGGAACATTTTCTTATATTCCCACTAGAACAACAGCAATAATCTATCAAATGTAGCGGCTTCCTGTTTGTTTCTGTGCTTTAACTAAAGCAGGCTTTAAACCCGGTTTTCTTCGGGTTCCCAGTGCCATCTAGTGGAGTCGTGGTTATATTACAGTTTGGAAGGAGGACTCAACTAAATAATTTATGAACATTTGTACAAGGCTGTTAAAATGTGACTGCTTTAACCCAGGCTTACAATAAAATTAGGTAATAAAAGGATTTTAATCATTTCATGAAAAAAATGATGAATAAAAATTATTTTAACCATACATATTTATTGCATTTGATAGAGTTAAAATATCACAAAAGTTAGACATCATAAATTTTTTATTTGACCTTTTGTCAAATACTTGTACAGTTAAATGTCAACCCAATGGTGGTTTGTGGTAACATACACCTTTAATCCCAGCACTGGGAAGGCATGGACAGGCAGATCTCTGTGAACTCAAGGCCAGCCTGGTCTACAAAGCAAGTTCCAGGAAAGCCAAGGCTACACAGAGAAACTCTGTCTTGAAAACCACAAAAAAATTACTCAAGTCTAGGATTTAATTATATTTCCAAATTTACTATAGGAAAAACTCTGAAGATGATGACATTAGAAATATTAAAAATTGTAAGCTATCTTTAAAAATAATCCTCAGCTTCAATTAATATTAAACTGTCTGCCCTACTGAGATGGCAATACCGGAGAGAAGGCACAAACAGAGAATCAGACAGAAAAACCCAGCACATACCTTCTCTGTTTTTCTTTAGTTTAAGGTCTCTCTAAACCCTCTAAAAGACTACGACCTGTGCCGAGAAAAGCCACTCAGCGCCTGCAGCCCCAGCGCTGCTCTCCTGAACCTTGTAATTTCCGTATCTAGTAAAAGCCTCAGTCTTGAACATTTCAAATGTCCCTCCAACTCAAGGCTTCTGCATTTCTCCACCGCATGGCTCATCATGCAGGCTGGTCTTCAGTCCCAGCAATAAGCCAGCACACACACCATTCCATTCCCTTTCTTTCTTGCTTGCTTGCTTGCCCCCCCCAGCACCCCCCAGGGTTTCTCTGTAGCTTTGGAGCCTGTCCTTTCTGGAACTCGCTCTCTCTCTAGCCCACCTTTCCTCACCAGTCTCTAAGGACCCTGCCTGCAGTCAGGGTGCCTGCCCTAAACTGCTCCTTGCTCTCCCCCACCAGGAAGACCATTCAATGCCCACCCCCCTCCTCTTAGAACTAACCCAAGTCTCACAAAAATACAATTAAAAAACAAAACAAACAAGAACAAGTAACAGATTCTCTGGCTCATCAGACATACAGACATACACACCACAGTTCCCCTTCACTGCCTCCTTTTCCTAGGGAATTGAACCAGCATGGAATTTGCAAATCTTAAGCATTTTAACCTAACCAACAGCAGTATGATCTATCCTAATAATCCACTCCCAAACACACTATTCTTTTATTCTAGAGTCTTCCAATTATCATAACTCAAACTAATCTATTTCTTTTCTAACAGTTCCTTCCTCCAACTTGAAAGATACTATAATTTAAAAAAAAGAAGAAAAAAATTCATGCATTAAGCTTGTAAACAGAGCTGTTCACATGAATGTTAGGATATTAAAATCTACACTGTATCAGACTGCATATAAACTGGGTTTCACTTTTTATTCAATTTCTTCTGCCCAAAGGGAAAAAAAATAATAAAATATACTTTGGGGCTTGGAATGCTACAGCCTAAAAAGAAAAAGAAATGAGCTCATTCTTGAACAGGGGGATTATTTCAATGTTCTGCCTATATACTGATGAGTGTGGTGATGCCATTAAGTGGAAGTATTTAAATGTTTCTTCGAGGCATTTAAATGGCATAAGGAGTATAAAGTAATTATCAATATACCTATCTTAACCCATCAGTGAGTAGCTTTAACCCCAGTAATACACTGTATTTTCCAAGCAACAGACAGATTATTAAATTCATAATCCAAGTTTCAAAATCATCTCTGGAACATGTATCACTTTTGTAAAACAACATGAGGGGAACACAGTTCAAGCAGAGTAGCCTAGCCTCACTGAGTACACCTCTTCACCTGATCTCCTTCAAGATTTTTGTCATGCCCTTGTGAACTATGTGCCTTCGCTGATGTGACTGCAACAAGAGCAGAGCCTCTTTACTGAAGGACTTTCCACTGCTGCACTGCCAGCTCCATAGTGCAGCGCACAGCGCTACAGTACAGCACACAGTCGGTGCTCAAAACTGTTACTGAAAATTCACAGGGGGACTACAAGAAGAAAACATCAAGCTTCAGATGTGTGTGTGAGTATACATACACACACACACACACACACACACACACACACACACACACATATAAAATGCTCTGCATTAAAGTAAGCAATGCTTACTTTATAATCAATGCTCTGCATTGAGTAAATAATCACAGAACTGGAGCCCTCTTGGCTGTCAAGCCCAGTAGTGACTGCAAGCCCAAAGCACAACAAACTTCAGTCTACCACCAGGGTATCACCATTCTGGACTGTACAGCTCTCGTGTGTGCAGAGCCACTCAGAGAGAGGGTAGCAGCCCCGCAGCCCCCAGTCCTTGTGAGGCTGTTAGCAAGCAGAGAGTGAACAGGCATGGGGAGCTTGGGAGGCTTTTTTATCTTAAGTCTGACTGAAGCTTATATCAGAGGCATCACTTCCTATTAACTATTAGTAATTCTTCAGTATGTACCAAAAAGACAGGTGCTTAGATATGACAGTCACCTCAACTATTTTCATTTGTTGATCTTGTTACCCCAGGGCCAGATATCTCAAAGAAACACAGTAGAGGGTTCTTAGGAAAACTATGCATAAGTCCACTGCCACCACTATTTCAAAAAACATCAGGTCTTGAGGTATAAAGACCATTCTTATTAAGAAATTCACATATTTTAAATGAGATTCACTCATCAACCTGATATTGATTCTGAAACACTTAATACAATCAAATTTAAAGTATGTCTACAATGTATAATCATCTATTTTCTTCATCAAATAAATACAGACTATTGCTTATCAGTTAGGATGTATGGTTAGTCCTTACTTTCTAACTGTACCACATATATAATTATATACATATATACATGATGCCTAAGTCTTTGTCTGAACTATTTCATACAAAAGGATTATAAGCATTTTATCATACTGAGACACTATGCTTGTATCTGAACTCCACTAAAAATTAAACAGTAAGTGCAAAATTTACTCCACTGGTGAAAGTGTCTGAAGGAGAGAGGGACTGACACTGGGGTATGAGAAGCCTCAGATAACTGAACAAGGAAACCCTGTATTAAGGAAACAGCACACAGCCTGACAAAGATGAGAACTGCTGCTGGTGGGAAAGTAAACTGGTCCACCCATAGTTAACTAAAAACTGACCCGCCATGCAATGCTGTACACAGTTCCCCTACATTTACCCAAAAGACTCCTGGCAACACAGCACAGACATTAGTCACTAGAGCTAAGCTATGGAACCAACAGAGGTTTCCAACAAGGAATGGATGAAGAAAATGTGGTTTAAATACATAATAGTCTGTTCTTCAGCCATTATGTAATTTACAGAAAAATGCACATAATGACCATATTAAGCAAAGTAACTCAGCCTCAAAGACACTCAGTGAATATGCTCTCTCATTTACAGGGCCAAGACTATAAATACATAAAATTGGGTACATACAAATGACATGAAAGCAGAAGCTAAACTACCTGGGGAACAAAAGGGACTACCAAGGAGGGTGAAGGCTCAGAGGGGACAGATGATGGAGTGTGGAGAGGAGTATGCTCAGAGTACATTATGAAGTTGTATGAAAATGCCCCTATATAATCCAATACAATAAAATAAAAATATAAAAGAAATTCTAGTGAGAGAAAAAAAAATCTTGTATTGAGATGCCAGACACAGCAGAAGGGTGTTTTTAATTACAATGCTCAGGGAGGCTGGAGGTTTAATTCAGTGGTAGATTACTTTCCTAGCAAGCAGGGGACCCTGGGTTCAAAAAAAAAAAAAGATAGCTGTTTAAAAACAAAATCTCTCTCTCTCTCTCTCTCTCTCTCTCTCTCTCTCTCTCTCTCTCTCTCTCACACACACACACACACACACACACACACACACTAACCCTCAAATTAAAATCATTTAAAAGCCTTTATCTGTTGCAGAGCTGTGATTCACAGAACAGTTCGCAGCAGCAGCAGTCCATAGACACTAGCAGCAGGGTTAACAATGGCTGACAGTCTCCAGGGGGAAAGCCAGCCAGCCTCCAAGTGGCCTGCATTAAATTGTAAGCTGAGATGTTCACAAGAATACCAGGAAATTAAAATCTGAAATCTATCAGACTTAGTACAAGTTGGGTTTTATTTGTTTATTCAAAATTCTCTGCCCAAAGGAAAAACATAATTAAATATACTTTGGGGCTTAGAATGCTACAGCATTAAAAAGTCAGTAAATAAATTATTTTACCTTATGTCTTCAAGTTACAGCAAAAAAGTAAGTAAAATACAAACACACACACATACACACACACATATCTGCCTTCAAGCCAAGAATTTGCTATAATCAACCCTAACTTTATTAATTTTGCAGTGTTTGCTTTACTAGTGACTCATACTGCATCCCCAAATAGTGAAAGCAAAAACATCACCTAGCTTATCCCAGCAACCACCTGCTGTGGGAAGCAGAGCTTCAGGGAAGCAATTAGTACCCAGAGGTACCCAGTCTGCTCTTGGGGAAGTGAGAAGTCACACCGGTGATACATGGAGATCAATACCTTTCCAGGGACCCGAAGACTCTCAAAGGCACCAAGATCACTGAGGCTCTCCGGAGGGCTTTTCAGACCCTTAAAAAAAAAATGACACAGATTTAATTGTGCTAAAGAACTGTAATAGGGTAGAACACACCTAGTGAAACGGACATGACAGTTTTAAGATGAGATTTTCCTTCTTCAAAATACAGAACCTACATTCTAAGAGCAACCATCACTTCACACACATGGGCTGCTATGACATCAAGTAAGTGTGTGCTTTGAGCATTTAAAATGATAAAAGTACCATGTGGTAGAGTCAGCACAGCAGCACAAGTCTAAGTTAGCCGAGGGACACTTGCAGGAAGACCCCCAGGCTCAAACAGCATGTAAGAGAAGAGACCACTTACTATTCCAGCATATGTGCGGTTGATCACCTGGACAAAATGGTGATGACCCAAGAGGAGCATGCAGGCTCCTTTTAAGCAGAGTCAAGGAGAGTTTCAGGGACAGTGAGGTCATCTCAAATGTAATTGGTAAGCAAACACCAGTTACATTAGTATACTTTAACTGGCTGAGGTTTCACCTTGTTCAAGCCTTGACAGGTCCAGTTGAGAGCCATAACGGGGGGGGGGGGGAAGATGGAGGCCCGGGCTGTAGGGCTTGTCCTTGAGACATTGTGGGGCTGACTCAGGCTTTGCTGTGTACTCTTCCTTGGCCTTGAATGTAATTTGTTGATAAATGGCCCTTCACTGGGAGAGACACCTGTCTGTCCCTCTCAGAGAACTTAAATTTAGTTGGAAAAGTCGGGGAGTTTAACTGCTTCAAAATAACCAAAAGAAAGGAAACATGCAAGGCCTTCTATAAACACACTTTTATTTAAGTCATTAACAAATTTACCTTTAAAAAGGATTCAAGCAAGTCATAGTCTTATGATTTACAGATAAAAATCCACTAACCCCCTGATAAAGTTCAACACTTTTAAAAATGCTAAAACATAAGTAAGCCCTTCCTTAGCCTTGGCTCATTAATGTAGCCAATTCATGTTGCTTTGCAGCCGCTGTTAAGCACTGTGTACCGTCGATATGTAGAGCATGAACTGAATGATTCTGCAAGGCTTACCTATGCCAAGGAAAACTAGGAAGACAGAGAGAACTCAGCATTTAAACTCCACTTCAAAGCCCCATCTTAAAACAGTGCTGTTTAAAGAACTGACATTAATCTTTTATGTTGAGGAGAGATTTACAGCATAGACACATTGCCCTTTAGGTGCCTCCCATACCAAAATGTATAGTGTGCTTCTGCCAGTAACTCAGCCTAAGACGTTCTCTGTAGGATGTAGGGCGCTTATCTTGCTTGATATGAAATAGCATCAGTCACATCTACAGGTTGATAACAATATTTTCTACCATTATTCCCAGATTATCCAGCCCGCCCATCCTTACTTCCTGTTAGCACACGCCCTACCTCTTGTCTCCAAGAAACAGAAAACCAACACGCCAGCAGCTTCAGAAGTATCTCCTCTTAGGAATCGAGATAAATCCCTGTGCTTCAAGGCATACAGTGCTTCCCAGCACAACTAAAGACCGTGTACAGTAATATCATCCGGGGTCTTTTAAAGATCTTAGGGCCCCAGCATGAACCTAAGGAAAAGGTACTTCCAGACTGCGATGAGGAGTTGCATTTTAACTAGCACCAGATGACTTGGAGGAAACACAGCTAGTCATTCCCAAAACAATCTCTCAACTGAATGAGGGAAGCTTTAAATACTAAGTGCACATTCTTCTTTCACACTTTAAGTCTCAGGGGAAAGGAGAAAGCAAATGGTAATTGCCTCTATTGCCCAATGGCAAGCAGAGTTCCCAAACACAGCATGTGCACGCGCACGCGCGCGCGCGCACACACACACAAGTAAAAATACTGGGTAGAAATTATTGCTCAGGCTCCAATCTCCAACTACTCAGCACTTTGTTCTCATGGGAGCATGCAACTGACCCCAGCCTGCAGCTTCCAGGAACACTGACTAGGGTAAAGTCTACTGTAGTCTAATATGCCTTGCAATGGAGTCAGTGTCGGAGCCTGTTGCAAGGCTTGAGCTGTTTGGCCTATCCTGGGTTTCTCACCAGCAGCTCACATGATGACACAACATCAAAAACAGACTCAGACAACTAAAGCTTCATAGACATATGTTAGACACACACTATACCCATTGAAAGCAAAACTTCATCAATGATACTGTTACTCAAATACCATTTTCAAAGTGTTATTAGTGTGTCTTTAAACATGTTTTAAAGGTTAACTAATTTGACAGAAACCCTTGGGTGAATATAGCATGTCTTTCTCTTTCCCTCAATGCTAGAATGTAAGTGTAATAATACCAGTATCTAGAAAAAGGCTGCATCTCTAAATTACAACACAATTATCAACAGCAAGCATGGCAGCTTTCTGCCAAATGTACAAAATAAGAATAATAAAAGTTGGAAAGCTGTGTCAGGAGCCAATGGAGTGGACTGGACTTGGAGAGACCACCTGGTTTGCACCTTGACTCTCCTGCAGCCTTGCACAAACTACCTACCCGTCCTTTGTCATCTACTCCAACCATGGGATAACTCTGGGGTTGCTACAAAGAATGAGACAGCTCCCAGGAGAAACCAAAGCGGGACCAGTTACATCAAAAAATTCCTGGAGTTTTAACCATTACTCTGAGAAGTATTAGGATCACAGAGAAATAGCTTTTCTTTAAACCAAACAGAAATGAAGAAAAAATAAAGACCTGTGTGTCTACAAATATATCTGACACCCGACTGTAATTTAAGACTATAGGTTGTTAACCCTTTCATTATCAGCTCTTTTTCCAGAGCTTTACCAGAATGAATTCAGTTTGCTATTTTCATCTAAGGCATGAGTTCACTGCTATAACTGTGGTGCTCTACTTCTTCTACATAGAACGTTTGTTATTTTGTTATCGTCATTGCCCATGACCTGATGTTCCTTTCTAATTGCTTTTACAATTTAAACATATATAAAATTCAGAATCAATAAACCTGCTTTTGCTCTTTCTTTGTCCAAATCAGGTCAACAACAAAGAAACTCCCATTACAGCTATATGAACTTCTGACCCTCTTATGAGACTAGCAATTTATGTCCTATCAGGACAAAGAGACATTTGCAGCTATTTGTGTTTCCTTTTCTTTGTAGCCAGGTTTGCTTATAATTTCTCTCCAACTCTCTCCCCTACACGTCTGTCTTGAGCCTACCCTAGCCAGAATTGCTTCCCCTCCACTTCATAAGTGCTGCTGTCAGAGCTAGAGAGATGGCTCTGCGGTAAGAACACAGGCTGTTCTTCCAGAGAACCCAGGTTCAATTCCCAGAACCCAAATTGCAGCCACAACTGTCTGTAACTCCAGTTCCAGGGGATTTGACACCCTCACACTGACATACATGCAGGCAAAACATCAATGGACACAAAACAAAAATTAATTCTTTGAAAGTAGGTAAGTAATAAATGCTGTTGTCAGGTCCCAAAGCAGACGCTCACCCAAGACTTGCCTGGTGATCTCCAGCAGCTTTTAAATCCTTGATTTTTTTGTTTTGTTTCATTTTTCTCGGTACCCAGCATTCATTCAGTAAATATTTATTAAGCATATGCTACATAATGGTGGTCATTCATATTGCTAAGACTTCGTAAAATGGACAGCTCCTTCCTATTCTACTCTGCAGAATCTCTCTCTTAACATGGAGTGAAAAGGGTGGTTTGGGCTTTTCATATATCTACAGTCCCTCCACCTGACTTCAGCCAATACTGTCTGTCCATCTGTTTTTGTCTTCCATAGATGTGTAACTCCTGAAGGTTTATATATGCCTCAGATTCCTGCCCATAAACTCAAGACACATTTGTTCAAGTCTCTACTTTTTCTCTATTTAAATATCTAAGCAGCCTTCACACAAACAAGTCAAAAAGCTTCTTCCCTCAAATCATGTCCCCTCCAGTTTCCTCTATCTCAAAAAGTACCAGTTTCAATCTTCTAACTACAGGGGCTAAGCCAACTTGGGCCATCATTGACATTTACCCAGCACATAAGGCAATTGTTTTAGCTCTCCGTTTACACCAGGTTCACAAGGCAGCCTCTCTGTGCACCTCCACCACTAGAACCTCGGATAAGGCCCATACTCTCTACCACCTGGGTCACTGCAGGCGTCTCTCAATTGTTGTTTTTCCCTTCTTCATCTATGACTAAAGCCTTTCTGGAGTGCTCTATCAGACTACATGGCTCCTCTGCCTGCCATTGCACTCCGAATACAAGTCACGGTATTTCTATAACCTGCAATGCTCCTGTCTTCGGCTCTATGCCCTCATCCTGACCTCATTCATCTCTTAAGCCTCTTCCCTTACTCCTTTACTCTGCCCACACTGGATCACAACAGTTCCTCCCTCGGGGCATCTGAATTTGTTCTTCTGCTGGTATTCTGCTCACCCAGCTCATCCACTCACTTCTTTCAGGTCTTTTGGGCTATTTTCCCGCTGAGGTTCCCTATGCCCACCCCATATCTAAATTGATCCTAAATTGTCAAAACTCCCAGGCCTCCTTACCTTGTTTCCCTCAAGGACTGTTCACGATGTCTGCCTTGCACATGTCTATTCTATTCACTGATGCCTTTTTCCAACCTGGAATAGTGCCTGGCACATAATGCTCAATTCAATTTGTTGATTGAACTGAAAGAACAGAGGCCAGCCTAATGGGGAATGATGAGTAACAGACCTCATCTAAATAAGGCAGGCTAACAAAGTACATCCTTCCCTGCGAATCTTTTGCAAAGAAAGATTAAAATGGCCAAAGGGAGAGAACACAGATAAAATTAAAATTTCATAAACTAGAATTTCATTTCTCTTTAATATGTGTTAACAACATAACAATCAAATATGTAGAAACCTTATATGTTGAGCCCTAAACATATATAATTAGGAGAGTCACACATTGGTATAAACCTCCTAACTTTATCTTCTTTTAAAACAATATTGCTCCAGCAAACTGTATATGTTCTGAAGATTTTTTTCCTCTCCAATTAAACACAGATATAACCTACTATAATTCAATAAACTGGCTGAGGCTTAAAAATTAATACTTTCAGCATAGTCTGAATTACACTTACAAACACTATATACTATCATTAATTATCCAGAATTTTTTTTTTTTTTTAGTTCTTCTCTCCCACTCATTTTCACAAGGTAAGATTCAAAACCAAAAATATCCAATCACTAAAGCTACTGTACAACTATGGTAACACAGGCACCAAATGGAAGTGACTGCCAACCTTGGGGCAAAAGGTCCAAAGGCAGCACTCACAAGGTAGTTTACATGTGATATAATAGGTGAATGAGCATGCTAATTAACAAGCAAGACCAAGCAAACCAGCATGGAAACACCTAGGGCTTGAGGGGCTGCAAGTCAACTCTTAATTTGTCTGTTCTCTCTTCTCCCACCTCGGGATGGAGCAGCCTCCAAACTCCTTCTCAGGTAAGAAGCAGTGGGAAGCACAGCAAAGGGGTCAAAGGTAAAGGACTGCTAAATGCCTCTACTCACCTACCTGTTTGTTTTACTATTCACAAAACATATGTTTTCCTATTTTCTTGACACCAGATATATTTTCCTTGAAAAAGGAAAACTATTATGCCAGGATCATGTATGTACTGTCTATCAGAAATGACATGTAACTGTTCCACTACAGAATTCTCAAGTATGTTAGGAAGTCATTTGTATTCCTGTTCTCTTTTTGTTAAGAAAAAAGAAATTACAAGTGAAACTTTAGTGAAAGGACTCTACCAACATTTTTAAGCCACACTGATTTAAAACTCATCTACGCTATGCTTGTTTCTTAATAAAACAAGGACAAACAGCCAATTCTATTTATATGCCACAGGCAAAATAAAGGTTTCTGAAATTAAATGACAAATAACTAACTAAATAAATTTCTGCAGCTTCTTGAAAGAAGTTGAGACACAGTATTAGGAAGGCCTAACATGGGAGACAGGATACAGAGTGAATTAGCATTCTGGCAAAAACAAAAGGAACACTGTTTTGCCATAACAAGGATTTTATTTTTTTTTAAGTAGCAATACACCAAAGAATGTTCGCATATTCTAGCTTACTGATGACCTTCTCAGCGGTACTTTGAGATAGGAGGTACAGAAAAGCAATTGTCATTCTCATTTTCACATCCGGAAAACAGCTACAAGGTTTGGAAGAGTTGCCCCCGAACCACAACGCTACCAATGTTGCCTACAAATAGTCCTGCTCCTCCACCTTGCCGTCTTGTCTATTGCACAGACCCCACCTCCCTTCCCAGGACACCTACTGGCAAACCACCGCCTGTCAGGATGAGGAGGGATCCTGCAAAAGACAGCAAAGGCAGAGGAGGGGCGACAAAGACAGCACTGGCTGGCCTTATCTAGATGACTGTGTCTAGGAGGACAGTACCCACAAAGAGTCGAGGTCGAATCAAGGAGGCTCGGGTGAGTTTTCCAGGCACTACCTAGCTGCCCAGCACCCCCGAGACCCGCCACCCCCTAGAACTTAAGCCTCCGCCCACCTCTGCCCGGGGACTGGGAACTCTGCTCCTCTCCCAGCCGGAAGGAAGGAACTCTTTGCTTCAGACTACAAGGACTCACCTGCCGGGTCATTAGAGATTTGATTTTTTGCATGTCGAGGTTGAGAGAGGATTACCCCGCCGCAGAGAAGTAACAAATCACACAAGACCACCAGACAGCCGGCTACAACACAGGGAAGCCATAGTGAGTAGTCACGTGGAGCTGCCCGCCTGGGTCAGCCTTCCTTTCGCTGAGGATGCTGGGAAGTGTAGTCTTCCGGCTGCAATCGCAGAAGGAGAGCAGTAACCTGGTTAACTACATTTCCCAGCAAGCAACGCTGAACCTGTGCTTGGAAAAGGCTTAAGCGAGGCGGATACCTGAGACCTAGGTGTTCTGGCGGCTCAGCTAAACAAACTCTGAGGAGACCGTAGATAGTCCAGACTGACAAGACGCCCTCTAGGAGTGCGAGAGGAAGGGGTGGGAGGATGAGAACGTGAGACTGCCCTCCAGAGAGAGCACCCGGACCAGTGTCCTAGACCCTGGGTGTGGCCCGAGGAAAGGGGGAGACAGGTACCCTAGGATGCTGATGGCCAGCCTCAGGCGCTTCTTCATTCTTGCCCTTCCCTGTAGAGAGCTCTAATGAAATCAAAGGATTTCGTCTAATCCCCAACTATCATTTTTTTTTTCTACCTGCTTAAGCAAAGGCAAGTCTTGTCAGTAATTGGGAGAACATGTGTCACTGTAAAGTTATCTCCGGTCATTAGTGG
This sequence comes from Cricetulus griseus, assembly GCF_003668045.3. NCBI lineage: Eukaryota > Metazoa > Chordata > Mammalia > Rodentia > Cricetidae > Cricetulus > Cricetulus griseus. The sequence goes on from NW_023276806.1 coordinate 221,324,660, forward strand.
TTACAGCGGAGAAAGTAACCGGGGAGCTTCGGAGACTCAACTTTATAAGGATTTCAAATTATGAGACTATGGGGGGGGGGGCAAGATCAGAGCTGATAAAAAAAATAAGTAACACTGAAGATTTACAAATCGGAATGGCTTCATGTGCATGACCTCATATATCTGCAGGAGAAGCTTTTCCTCCTTTTTTTAATGACAGTTTTTTTTTTTTTTCATACAATATTTTCGGATCAGGTTTCCCCTCCTCCAGCTCATTGTAGATCGGCCCCACCCACCAACTTCACACTCTTTCTCTCTCTAGAAATAAAATAACATGCAAATGAATAAAAAAACAAACAACAAAATAAAAAAGAAAGAAACACACACCCAAGCCCATATGCCTGAGTACCTTATGGAGTTACAATTATCTCCATGTTAAAAATGATGAATCAGGTGTGGAGAGATTAAAGAACTTACCTAAGATTAATGCAGATACTTAAAGGTTTCATGTATTGTGTTGAGGAGCGATTCCTAAATCATGACACCAATGCCTTTTAACTACACCAGTTTAACATTTGTTACGACATGGGCCCTCTGGGAGGCAGCAGTTGTCAACCTGACTTGTACAGAGGTTTGGACTCCAGCCCGGAAATCTGCATCTGCAGTTGCCTCCTCCAGTGGTCTACTCTTCCTGCAGACTGTACAACTTCTCAGTATCAAATGTAATTACAGTGTTAATTATAATAAATGTTTTCCTTCCCCAATTCGTCTTATATACAACCGTTCATGTCATCTTATGTCACCAACTGTCCTCTGCTGCTTTTGCTATTGTAAATAATTCCATTAAGGGATCTGTATTAAAGAATATTGCTGCTTGAAATGCATGTAGTAGATGTCCATTGTGTAAAACAAAACCAGCCTTATAATTTACTATGTGTTACTGAAGAGGTCAGAAAACAATTGTACCCTAATCATCATAGACAGAGATTGTTTTAGGTTAATCATTTTTAACACAACGATAACTACGACCAGAAATCAGTGAGGATATACACACACCCCTTTTTTTTAAAAAGCAAAACCAGTTAGTAGATTATCAACTTGCTATAAAATACTGTGGTGAGACAATCCATCCTACCCTTGCCCTGAGTCCCAGGCAGCATCTCACTCTAGCCCAGGCTGGCCTCAAACTCACAGAGATCTACATGACTCTGCCTCCCAGTGAAGCCATGTGTCTGGGAGAATTTTCTTATACTGACAAAACTCTTTGGTACTATTTTAAAGAATTCTGTCTGTTTGGCAGCACCTGAAATTAAATTTGCTTTTGTGACTTCAGTGTAGATTTCCTGAACTCACAAATTACTCTCACAAGCAGTTATATTTACGAACGAACCACTAGAGGGCGCTTGGTCAAGGTATGCAGTCCTTGTACAACTCAAGCACTGCAAAATTTTTAACAGGAAAAAGAGCACAATCATGGTTCATTCTGGTATTTAAATTATTATTATAACACCTACTATTTCCTTCTGTCACAAATATGTATATTTTAATATAAATGAGGAAGATACTGAAATTTTTATAAATCCTTTATATGCTATTCATTTGACACTAGAAAAAACCCCACTATACTGTCTTTGTTGCTGACATTTTGGCAAGGAGCCTGGAGCCCTCATAACAAACCATCCTTTGGTTTGAGGACACTATAAAGATCTTATTTAATAGGAGCTGCTTGTGTTAAGACTGATCTAAATGGAGTGAGGGAGCTTGTATGATATGTTTTAAGTCCTGTGTCTCTTTCCAATTGGATGTTTCACCGTCCAATATGAAAGTTTGAGTGCATTTGCTGTGAAACAGTTATGGAGAAGACAGCTTAAGTTAAAGAGCACAAGGAGTTTATTTCTGGGGAAGCATGTTACGAAAAATGAGCACAATGCTTAGGTGCCAACTATCAATGACTAAGAACGTTCTCTGTAGTCAAGCATCTGAGAAGTACACAGCTAAGCAAATGAACTGAAGTAAATATGGTTAACATTGCCATAGATGTGTGTGTAAGATTTAGAGAGTGTAGAGAAACTTGTAGTCATTGTTTAGAGCTGAGGATGTGATTGAAATATTTCTGAGGTATGGAGAATTGTAAAACGACTGACTTCTATAAAGGACTTGGGTTTCCCAACAGTAGTTCCTGTAACAGGAATTAATAAAAGATCCAGAGACTGATATGGGGGTTCAAGCTTCAAGCTGAATATCAGCAAAGCAAAGCAGTCGGCCACTAGCTCTCACCTCTAACTCAGGCTGAAAGGGCTGATCCACACACGAGCTTTTCACCAAGTCCCAAACTGCTGCTTCTCCTCAGTGTGGCTGGAGAATGAATGCCTCATACTGAATCTTGCTCCTGTCTTCTATACCCATCTAGTGCTGGGATTAAAGACATAACCTCTGTTACTCTTTTAGACTGATTCAATTTCATGTATCCCTGGGTGGCCTTGAACTCAGAGATCCATCTACCTCTTAATCCTGAGTGTTAGGATTAAATGTGTGTACCACCACCTCCTAGCTTCTGGCTGATGGGATTAAAGGTGTGTGCCTGGCTTCTCTGGCTTGTAGCTGACTTTGCTTTTCTGAATCCTCAGTCAAGCCTTAATGAATCATAAATAATATATTACTACAAGTACCTTTGACTTTAGACACTTTCTCAACAAGTTGGGAGCCTTAGTGCAAAGAATATTTCCAAAGTTGGTTTCCAGAATAGCCATTTTTTAATTTTTAATAACATTTTAACAACAGTCTTTGGTTAAGCAGTTAAAATGAAAGCCGATGCCTTCCTCCTCTCAATTGAATTTTTTCAATGGAGTGTCCTACTAGCTTTAAGTCAGGAGTTTTTTGGATTTATTTTGCTTTTGGCTGTGTGTGTGTGTGTGTGTGTGTGTGTGTGTGTGTGGGTGGGTGTGGGTGTGGGTGTGGGTGTGGGTGTGGGTGTGTGTGTTCCATTTCATGCAGAAAGCTTGGGCCAGAGCCTTCTTGAAAATGGTAGCTCACAATTTACCATACTAAGCAAAAATTCTCAGACCATCTACTTCCATGACAGTGACAGGAGGAAAGGAGCTGGGATGGGAATATGAAGCCAGAACACACAAGTAAGACTTTTATGGATTGCTGGATCACTTCCTCTAAGATTCAACTGAGAAAATGTGGTGTCAGGTTATTATCTGTTAGCATACACTATACATTATAACTATACACAATGCATGCCTCATTCCCATATAGAACCTTGCCTGCAATTTGTTTTAAAATCTGTGAATCCATAGATTCAATAAAACTATCACATCTATTTATGGTAGAAAATATAACAAAGAAAAAATTCACTAAACTACTCTAGTGGTGTGCTTTGGTTCTTTGGTATACTCTTTACATGATAATCAGTAACTTCAGGAAGATGAATAGCTACATGGTAAATTCATTTTTAAAAAGCTTCAATTTTCAATAGAAAATAATCAAATTTCAAAACAATGACATATTTTTTTCATGCCAGGAAACCAGATTTGGCATTTATTTATCAAGTGGTCACCCGACAAGATTGTCCTCATCCTTGTGATTATGAATAACTCAGTATAATTTATAAAACTACACTGAAAAATTACTGAGAATCATTTAGAAAGTGTTCTGAAAGCCACAGCCCTGTGTTCTTGCAAAGCATATAACAGGTGTTCCTACTCCCTGTGTCCTTTGTATACACATTCATTCTGTATTCAAATCACAGAAGCAAGAGGCAGGATAGGGTCTGTTACCTCACTGCTAATTTCCCTAGCAAATAAACCAGCAGCTGCTGGTCCATGAACCAACTTGCCACTGAGAACAGGGCGCGCATGCATGGGACAGGATGCTTTCATGGAGTCCCTCAGCAGCATGGCTGGGATCTTTCTGTGCAAAATATACTTTCTTCTTATAGGTAAGGCTCTGGGTGAACTGGCTTTTAAGTATCTGGGGTTTGGGTTATGGGGTTTTGTTGGTTTTCTTTGTGTCTTATTTTTTTTGTAGGCATAAGGTAAATATTTGCTTTGGGCTGTAGATTTTTCTCAGATAATTGAAGAACAGTTCAGAACCTTTTGACAATAACACACTGTTCCAGCAAAGAAGCAGGGACATGTAGCAGAAATGAGGTGCAAGAAACGACTGCTTTTGTTTCCTTGGAGCAACTGCTATTGTCAGTGGGACTCGATAAGAAAGTTAAGGCAGGTAAAAAAAAAAAAAAAACCTTAGGGGTTTCTTCTTTTTCCGGGGCTTATGGATAGTCTCAATAATCTTAATAGTCAATGTTTTAATTGGCAAATGTTCTAATAGTGTATTAAGTTAACAACACAGAATGAAATTCAAAGCAGTTCATAGCAGTGGTTTTCTTTTAATTCAAGGCATTGCTTAAATTAAAGATAGTTAAAGAACAAACTGTTCTTTAATATAAATGTGGGGAATGTGAACTTCAAGCTAAACTAACAAAAAGGAGAATTGTGTTTAAGAGGATCAGTGCTCTAAAATGACTGATAGCTTTTCTCTTTGTCAGTGACTACTCCTATTATTTTTTTGCTGTGTCTTAGTATTTTTCTCTCATTCTCTTTTGTCATAATCTGCCTCTCTATATCACCCTGTGCCTTTATCCATCAGTATTCTTTTCACCAAATGTCCCATTTTCTATCCTTGCTATTATAGGTCTAAAAAGCCAAGTTAGTTTCTTGTGCTGTGTACATTGGTGTGAAAGAACTTTAAAGGGAACTTCTGGTTCTTTAAAAATTAACTTAGATACACCAAGCAATTTGAGCTGTGGACTTTGGGGGCATTTAAAGCCTTACTTTCAATAATATATTTTGTTAATTTTCATTATAATTATGACTATTATTCACTTTGTATGGAACACATATAAATCTCACTGACATAAAATTGCCTGTAAATTTTGAAGGTTCCCCCAAACTGTGGCCATCTCAATTACTATATGGTCATATTATCAAATTTAGCCCTGAAATGTGTTCTTCATTTTAAAATTGTTGTAAAATCATCTGCTACCATACGTTCAACATCATCCTTGCCTGTTAAGTGATCCTACATTGGTTTCTCATTTGTTTTTATTTTCAAAACAGTGGGACTTCTAGTTTTTCACAAATAAGGTTTTTGCAATTGGCCTTAAGAAGAACTCAGGAATCAATCCAGTTGAGAAATTTGACTAAAATAAAATTAAGATAAATTTGGGAGACGTCACTAGTTCACAATAAAGCTATTGTTAGAGACCATGATTCCCCTCTTTACAGAAATTCACTTTCTCTGAAGGTGGTGGGTGGTAAAGGACACAAGGAATATACAAATCCCTTTGCTTCTAAAGTACTGAAATTTCTTTGTACCTTTAAAACATGTTAAAAATAAGCTCCAAATGTATGATTAGTCTATTCAAAATACAAATCCCTGATTTCTATTTTTTCTAAAGATGCAAGAGTTTATTTTCAGTCAACAGTAGTTGTGTTATGTTTGCTAACACTGTGTGTGGTCATGGGGAAATAAATACCAACTGTTCTGAGCTGCCGTAGAGGCTACTCTGTAAATCCTAATGTTTGTATTCAATACAGTAGAACTGCTCTGTTGCTGAGAGGTGGCTTTTTACAGTGTACTTTAAGTATTCCTAACTTTATATACTTTTGAATGTCCTGTTATTATATATTTTAAGAAGTCTCTAAAGTGAAGTTATTGCTGGAATTTTGGATGCCAGGTTATGAGTAGTATTTTCAATGTTTTCCCCAGTTGCTGTTAGTGCCTGAAAGGCAGAGGTCTTAACAGCTGTCTGACAAATACTCAGGAAGTATTTGTCAATCTCATAAAAACAAAATTTTCATTTTTGGGCAAATATTCAGAATACCGAAAGAAAATTAAAATTCCATTAATATTCCTGTCACTTGCCTTCCTGAAGTTTATCTGCTCGTACAGAGAGAGGCTGTGGGAAGCTCCAGTCCTTCATGTTTTCTAAAGCAACTAGAAAAGAGCAATTAAAATTTTCTCCAGGTGAACCTCATTTTTCTCAGTTAGTAAACCACTGTGTTTGAAGACACGGATTTGGAACACTTCTAGCAAGAAACACTTCAATAGAAAGAATGAGAGCTTCTAAAAATCACAGGAAACATAATGTTATCTGTTTAATCTCGGAATCTCACAGTGGTAGTGTGGTCTCAGTGGATTCATGCCTTTCTCCATAGGATGTTAGCTGATACAAGGAAACTCATTACTTGCTGACACTTGTTACCTATAAATTGTCCCATAAAAATAATATAGGCATTGGGCATGGTGGTGCATGCCTTTAATCCCAGCACTTGGAAAGCATAGGCAAGAAGCATATCTCTGTGATTTCTAGGCCAGCCTGGTCTACATACTAGTTAAGCCCTCAGAGTGAGATAGTCTCTAATAATAAAGTAACAATAATAATAATAGTAATAATAATAATGTAGGCAAAATGCTATATAATAACTGTACTACCTTTCACTATGCTGTATATATTTTTCAAAATAACCACACATATTTGGTAAAGAATTTTCATTTAATATGAAAACATTGAATACATTCAGAAATATAGTGGGCTGTGTATTATTTAAGACTTTAATATATGGCTCATTCTCCTAAACAGTCCAGTGAACTAGTTTCCCCTACTTAATGGTGAGTTTAAACACCATATAAATTTGTTACTTTTGTCTGTCGTGGTGATACACAGCTCTAACCCCTGCTTCAGGAGGCTTAGGAAGGAGACCCCTGAGTTCCAGGCCAGCAAAGGCATTTTAGTGAGGTACATTTAGTAAATGTCCCAAATGTCCCAAAATGATTTTTTTCCACTAAAGTAGTTTTTTGTTTGTTTGTTTGTTGGGGGTGGTGCTGAGGGCTGTTTTTTAGGCATGGTCTCACTATGTAGCCCTGGCTGGCTTTGAACTTATTATGTAGATCAGACTGCACTCCATCTCCCAGAGATCCACCTGTCTCTTCTTCCCAAGTGCTGGGATTAAAGTCATATGTCACCACTCTGAATCTTCTGTAGAGGCTTTATTTGTCTCCAGACTGCAGGATCTGTGTTATACTTAGTGTCTTATGAAATAAGATTCTCTTCTCATAACTTATGCAAAGTCTCTAAATAGTCCTGCTCAAAGTTGAGAAGCCAACATTCGAATCAAGGTTCAAAAGTTGGTGACATTTCCATTCTAGGGACAGTGCTACCACTGTCAGTGGGGCCGTGCCTAGCAACCTCCTCCAGCATATTAACAACTATTAACAATGTAATCTCAGGGAGGCCTTTCCAACTACAATTGCACAGACTAAATTATAGAAAAACAGAAGAGCAAGAACCTCTCCCAAGTGAGAAAAATGGATCGGCTAAAATTGCACTCAAGCTTCATCCATCCGAATCTCAGTCTAGCAGGCACTCCTGGGCTAAGCTGGGAAACGCCTTAAACGCACCAGTAAGCCAGTGACAAAGCTGCTCTGCGCAGCCATGCAGCTCTTCCCGGTGCATTCTCAAGGCGATTGGTGTGATTCCTACCATAGCCCCTTGATTGCTTGGTAACAAACACAGAATTGCCACTTTGATAGAGAACATCAGGAAATGACAACTTAATACGTGAATTAAATGCTGTGACTCGCTATTTAAAAAATCCTTTGAACCTTTCCTCTTGAAATTCAAATAGTGGCTACTCTGAGAAAAATACCTCAGGCTAGCAAGCACCTGAAAAATCAGAGATCAGAGAGGGGTACAGGCATCAACCAGTATTTTTCTTTTCACACACAAGACAATGAGCAGAGACTTAAAATGGCTTGCTTACCCAGGCCATTTTGCTGACTAAACACTATTTTAGGAAAAAGATGTGTCCTTTGCTACAACTTCACAGTTCCAACTTTAGCAAACTGTCGAATAAAATGTCCCCTCTGCAAGTTCAGAAAATGCACATGACCCTAACATCTTCACTTCAGGGAGACTTGGAAGTGATGAATCTAAGAATTACTGATGAACATAGTTACAAGGGAATCTACGATCAGATATGAAGCCTGTCAGGTGGCTAGTGGATATTTTCACACGTAGTCAAGTAATTTAAAAAGAACATAGCAGCACAATAGACACAGTGAAAGTTATGTTTTTGCATACCTGAAGATAGAAATAATGAGCTAAAAACTAGATTTTATTTATCGCTTATCAAGAATCTCTGTCTCCCTAATTTCAATTAAAGCTACAAAGGTGCATTCCCATTTGTCCAGGAAACACACAACTGAGGAAGGAACTACTCCGGTTCCAGCTACCATCCCAAAGCCCAATGTCTTAGTAAATGTCTAGCTGTTAGAGCTGCTCCCGTCTTAGCCTCTGCTTTACATAGCTTTGACATCACTAGTTTTATGACATCTTCCTTTTTCCCCTCCTACAATTTCCTTGCAGAATTCACTACTCCCGTGCTTCAAGCAATTCTGCTTTTTACAGATGCACCCAATTTCCTCTTTTTAATCTCTCAAATTAGGAAAACCTGGACTTTTACATTCTCATGCTTTTCCATACAGAAACAAATCGTGAACCTTGTAATACTTTTGACATGCACGAACTAAAATGAAGGTGCAGTGTGTATTTATCCCAAGGACATATAGAGGTCCTGGAGCCTGACTACATTGCATATCTAGTTCTCCACTCTAGGAAAGGAAGATTCCTCATGGAATCGGAGCAACATGCTTGAACTTCTCCCTGGAAATCACCATGGAAGACAAACAGACCTTTGCACTATTTCTTTCCTCGTTCCAATTGCCTTCTGTAAATTGATTTAGATGAAACAGGGAAAATGGGAAGCAATTGAAGGGGATAATCATTTTATGTATGTAAGAAAATGAGATGGAAAGTCCTTTGGTTCGGCCCCAGTTTCCGTCTTCTCCCACCTACTCAGCTTCATTCCACCAGCATTGATCACTCTTCTGTTTCACTATTTCCATTTCCAGAGGATTCATACCCAGTGCCTGCAAAATGTAATTTCATATTCCACATTCCTGCCCAGCCTCCACCCCACTGCTCTCATGCCCTTCACAACAAAATTACTCAAAATACCTATAATTATTGTTTCAAGTTTCCGCACCCATTTCTCTCTCTCTCTCTCTCTCTCTCTCTCTCTCTCTCTCTCTCTCTCTCTCTGTCTCCCTCTCTCTCTCTCTCTATCTGTCTCTCTCTCTCTCTCTCTCTCTCTCTCTCTCTCTCTCTCTGTGTGTGTGTGTGTGTGTGTGTGTGTGTGTGTGTGTAAAAATGTATGTGCTACAGTGTGAGAGTTGTCAGAGGACATTATGAAATAGGGAGTTAGTTCTCTTTTTTCACCATATGAGTCCTGGGAATTAAACTGGCTTGGTGACTGATACCTTTACTTGCTAGTCCACGTCACCGGCCCTGTGTCATTGTTTTTTCTCTTGGTGTTCAAAATAGTCTATATTTAAATCACACACATAATCCTATTATTCCAAATGTTCCTCTGATGGTGAGTTCATACCAACACCACTCACTTATAAAATGAAGCAAAGAGCTTTCAATTAGAGTTCAGAAAGTATAGTATCCTGAAAGGACTTTTTTTTCATCATATATATATATATATATATATGTATATATATATATATATGGAATATATCATATATATTTCATATATATATTTCATATATATGCAATGGAATATATATATATATGTATATATATATATATATATATATATATATATGGACATCTGCAGGTTCCAGAGGTTAAGAAGCAATGTGCAAACATAAGCTGCATCCCTTGCAGTGAGTTCATGGGCCCAAACAACACGAGCACTGTAGAAGACTGCACATTGGGAAGAGCCCCATGCCTCACATTGATTCAGGCCTCTAATTCTCTCCTAAATGAGTTTAATAATGGAAACATGATCACTGTATCCATTCAGCACTGCCTTTTGGATGTCTAATGAGCATCTAAAAATGAGTGTGCCCTAAACTGACTTGTGATTTCCCCACCCACCCCAAATATTAATAGTTCCCTGTCTCATCCCAATGCTATATCTCTACTGGTTGCAACCTCACTCTTCCAGATGATGTAAGTTAAAATCACAAAGATATTCTTTATTCCTCATTGTACTATATATCCCACCCTGCAGTGTCATAGAATCAGCTGTTTCTCAGATGCTCAGGACACCATGGGTCTGTACACCCCCATGCCTTGCCTACTTTGTTGAAGTCACTTCCCGAGGTATCTTGGTGTTCCCGTTTTTTTCTCTTCAGCCCATTCTCACCCCAGCTAGTGGGAGATGAATAAATCATTAGAAAAGTCATGTCTCTCCTCTGATAGCAAAACTCCAATTACATTTTTATTTTACATAAAATAAAATTGCCCGTGACTCCTGTGGTCTTAAAATCCTTCCCCATTTGTCCTGGCTGTGACTTACCTCATTATCTCTCTGAGCTCCTCCTCCTCTGCCATGTTACATCCAAGTCTGTCTGCCCCTTGTTCCTGAAACACTATCAGAATCTTCTGTGGAAGAGGAATGACTGGTTTTAACTGACTATAGTTTCTTGTGTTGTTTACTAGATTACTGGATTTGTTGTGGCTTTGACTAAAAAGGGGGGTGACTTCCAAAAATGGAATATCAAGCTATTTCAGATGGCTTAACTGAAATTTCTTGCAAGGAAGTAACCCCTTAATATTTCAGGAATTGCATAGTTTATCTGGATATGACATTGACATAGTCTAATTTCAAATGTGTTTAATGGTTTTATTGAACTTTGGAGCTCATAGTCTCTCTCAGTTCTCCTTTCCCTATTATTCTATAATGATAGGAGATAATAGCTTCTGCTTCTCCTTTTTGCCTTGTCTTTAGAGAAGTCATGCAACCAGCACAGTCACTGGGTGTAGTCTTTCAAATGCAGAAGGTTTCAAAGACAAATATTTACCTCTACCCGTAACTGGGACTAGAATAGTCAATACTGAGAAGCCTTCTTCTTTGAAAGGGATTATCATCTGGGTTCTCTCTGCCACTGTACCTTTGTATTATGAGATGTGGCTCAGGACACTCTCAGTCTTCTTTTCCTTCGTAGCAGGTGTTTGTTCGGGGCTGAAGGTGACCGTTCCTTCACACACTGTCCACGGCATCAGGGGGCAGGCCCTCTACCTCCCCGTGCACTATGGCTTCCACACTCCAGCATCCGACATCCAGATTATATGGCTGTTTGAAAGATCCCACACGATGCCTAAATACTTGCTGGGCTCCGTGAATGAGTCAGTGGTTCCCGACTTGGAATACCAGCACAAGTTCACCATGATGCCACCCAATGCGTCTCTCCTCATCAATCCGCTGCAGTTCTCGGATGAGGGCAATTACATTGTGAAGGTCAACATCCAGGGAAATGGAACTCTGTCCTCAAGTCAGAAGATACAAGTCACCGTTGATGGTGAGTACTCTGTGACCTTAGAGAGGAGGCTAGGTCGAGTCAGCAGAGGCTGGGGATGCCAAGCTTCCTGGGCTTTAAAGTCCTGGCCCTTTCCACTCTGAGTGAATTAATGCTCAGAGTGTCCCTAATACCATTACTTGCCTCATACTGAGCTTTAATTTTATAAGTGCATAAGAGAGGTGCCCAGTGCACAGCAACAATCCTTCAAGCAATAAGAGAAACTTACTGTTTCTTAGGACTTATGTATAAAGCTTCTGAAAGAGTGAGATAGGGACATTTTATTTTCTGGTTTGTAGGCTATATCCTGGGGAGGCTCCTATTTCTAATCACATGAAGATTTTTATTTGGTCCAACATTTAAAGGAAGATGAGTCAAGGGCTTTATGTAAGGACAAAAGAAGTTTGGGGAAATGTTTCCTGAGGGAGACTAGAGTTAGCTAACTTTCAGGCATTTTTTTTCTTATTAAAATTTAGAAGTGGCAGACCTTGAACATACTGTGCACAAGATTCAATTTCTTATTTTTCTGTCTCCTTTTTTGACAATATATCTCATTTTAGTAAGTATTAAATTGGTTCTATTACTTCCTCAGGCCCAGGCTTCCCATACATCACTGACCCTCCATCTTCTCATAGTCTACACCCAGTCTGCAAGAAAGCCTCATTGGCTAACCTTGAAACTGACTCCAGCTGCTTTCACCTATCCTTTACCACTGCCTTGCTCATACCTCTGTCTCCAAAACTGCAAGCCCTGGCCTCTCTGCTCCTGCTCTCCCATCCTCTAGCTTCCTATTGCACTCATAATGGGAGTCAAAATACTGACAACAATCTTCAGGGCCCAGCATACCCACAACCCATCCGATCCCATTCTCCCCCTCTGACCACTAGACTCTGTTCTGACCACACTGGCCCCTTGCATTTCCTTGAACAAGACAAATACACTCCCATCTGGGGTCCTTTGTTCTCACTCTTCACTCTATCTAGGCTGCTTTCATTCCAGATATCACTTCCTTTATTTCTTTTAGACACCATCGCATTGTCATATCTGTGAAGCCTTTTCTGACCACTCTTCACTCTGTACAAAATAGATCATCTTAGCCCCAAAACTCTCTCTCTCTTTCTCTCTCTCTCTCTCTCTCTCTCTCTCTCTCTCTCTCTCTCACTGTTCACTGTCTTCACTCTCTGTTTATTGAACTTGCATTGAACTTACCATCACCTGTAAATAGTATCTGTATTTAATTGTTAATGCTTCTCTTCCATGAGTAGAACATGCGGTCTGTGGGGAAAGGAGCTTTGTCTGTGTCCTTGGGGCTTTCTTCTCACTGCTCAGACTGCACTGGTCATAGCAGACTCAGTAAGCCCTCTCAGTAAAGAGTCAGGTGAGAGATAGAAGAGGTTGCAGGGGACTAAGACAATGGCTGTGGGATCAGATATCTGCAAAGTGATTGTAGGGAAAGTGAAAACATAACTAACAGTAATTTTCATAAAGTTCTCCTGCAACAGTTTTTCATACAAGTTTTAATAGCACAGCTCTTACCTGTGTATTCTGTAACATTGGATTTGTTCAGGGAAATGAAACCAAACAATGAAGTAAACAGGCTGTAAGAACCTAAGCAAAACCTTTTCAAAAGGGAAACCAGGTTTGTTCCAGGCAAGTGTATGATATGGATGACTATTCCAGTGATTTGCTCTCCTCAGTTACCTACCGTGTTGCTTAGTTACCTCATATTATATACGTCCTTACACAGAGATGTCTGAGATGTTTTCAAATATGACCACTGTGCACAATTCATTTTTCTTTTGAAAACATAAAAGCACACACAAAATGCTATTGCAAACCCTTTGCTCTTGCCAGGAAAGACAAAGGATTGAAATAAGTGAACAAACCAGTAGACAACATCCACCTTGAAAAATGTCAGACATTCCCAAGTTGTTCAGATCCCCTCCAAGTTGCTTCCACCTCGTTTTTCCTTATCTTTCATTTGCTTCTATCTCCCCTGGGCTGGGGAATAAGGTCTGTTTGCACCCAAATGCAGTTTCCATTATAGAAAAAAATGTAATGACAATACACAATAAATTAGTCTGAAAAAGATTCAATGGACACTTGATGGGCAATCAAAGCCTAAAGTACTGAATCCAGTCATGGGCTACCCATGTGTTACAGCATTAGCCTCTCTCTGCTCTGTGAACTTACAGAGATAGAGACGAGGAATGTCTATCTCTCCAAAATGCAGGAAAAAAAATACATTGACAGGTGTTAAAGGCCTCTTCTCTTTGCCAGTGAAGGCTGTTAATGCTGATGTCTTTGTCTTATGTCTGTTACCTGTTCATTTAGGTGGGGTGGGGCAGGGGCGCCCAGACTCACCAGCATACCTCAGACCACATATGGAGGTCGGAATACAACCTGCTAGAGTAGCTTCACCCCTTCCACCATGTAGGATCTGGAGATCAAACTCAGGCTTGATAACAAATGCCTTTACCACTGAGCCATCTTGCTGCCTCACAAGTCGCTATTTTATTAAACAGGGTACAGGACTTTGAAGATTGATAATGTTTGCTGACATGATAGTGAATACATATGCAATTACCAACTTTATCCACGTACTTAGAGCCAAAAGTCAGTGAAAAAATACTTGTGTTCCTCTATGTTTATCCATTTGCCTACTGAGCACCACAGTTATAAAATAAAGCTTGCTTCTCATCACTTCTAACAGGAATTTCTATTGGATTTGCCTTTTATATTTCAAATTTAATAAAATCTCAGTGACACATCATGCCCTACTGTCAAATTGATTCAATGTTGACTGAAATGTAGACTTTAGTTTGCTAATAAAATTGTGTATATGCCACTCTTCAAAAATACCCCTACACACTTTCAAAAGTATACCATACATGAAGTGTATAATTTAGTTTTCAGATGGTGTATAAAAATTTGAGGTTGCCACGTCCCTTATTGCCATGTGCTTTGGGTACATTACTATATATATATATATATATTATATATATATATATGTGTTGTGTGTGTTGTGTGTGTGTGTGTGTGTGTGTGTGTGTGTGTGTGTGTACCTTCACAGCAGATAAGCATCTTCCTAACTTGCATGAGCTCTTAAGTTCAGAGAGAGAGAGAGAGAGAGAGAGAGAGAGAGAGAGAGAGAAGCTTTGATGGTAGAGAAAGCATGAGGAATAAGAAAGTGGAACTCTGGCCTTTCAACCGCTAACTATATAAAAAGTAAATAGATTAATTGTCAATACTTGGATTCAAGTTCTAGAATTTCATTAGCTCTACCTGTACAAATATATTTCATATTTTACCATTTTTAAATTTCTGTGACTTTTAAAGATCCTCTTTAACTGTTACTCAAGCTATCTACATTTAAAAATATTAAAATGTTGGAATCATTTCACCAGGACTCAATATTGGAAAGGCTTCTAGAGTTTTACAAAAGAAACACCTCTATGCTCTTGATATTGCAGATCCTGTCATGAAGCCTGTGGTTCAGTTCTACCCAGCTTCTGGGGCTGTGGAGTATGTGGGCAACATTACCTTGACCTGCCAGGTGGCAGGGGGTACCAGGCTAGTTTACCAGTGGCGAAAAAATGGGAAACCTGTTTGCATCAACTCCAGCCACTCCCTTTCTCCCGAAAACAACACCCTTTGGATTGCTCCAGTGACAAAGGAGGATGTTGGGAACTACAGCTGTCTTGTCTCAAACCCCGTTAGTGAGATGGAAAGTGACATCATTATGCCCACCATATATTGTAAGTAACTTTTTTTTCTTGTGTCTATATTTATGGAAAAGTCTCACAGGGGTAGGCATAGATATTATCAGCACTAGATGTCATTTGGTCTTTTACATTATTGTAGCTCAGCCATGTCACCTAAGCATCGTCTTGTTGGGAAATATGTCCACTTACACAACTTTACTTTTTAAAGATTGAGTTGATTCTAACCATTGAGTGATCTCATGTGCAGTGGAATTCTCAATTCCAAGGATCCAGTACCACAAAGAGGAAATGATAGGAACCCAGGAATGGGATGTGCTCCCCACCATTTCTACACTCAATCTTAGCCAAAGGCTAAGAAATGATTCTCTGGTTTCTGAAAGAAAGGTTCAGGAAGAATCTGCTCTGAGCAATCTCAAGTGTTTTCCCAAGAAAATCATTAATTGCTCACATTGTTGACATTGAACCTCATGTACAAATAAAATGTATTGAACTCTTCAGTTTGTATCATGTCACCATCACAACCTCAAACAAGGTCCCTCCTTTTCCTTATTCTATTCTTTTTCTAGTCACTGAGGAGCCTACCTCTAATATGATTGCTGTTTATTTATTTGTGTGTGTGTGTGTGTGTGTGTGTGTGTGTGTGTGTGTGTGTGTGTGTGTTTTAGGTGTGTGTTTAGGTGTGCACATGCCACAGCATGCCTGTAGAAGTCACAGGACAACTTTTGAGACTCATTTCTCTCTTTCTACCATATAAGTCCTGGAGGAGGAAAATCAGATTGTCAGGCTTAAAAGAAATCTGCTTTACTCACCGAGTCATCTTACCTACCTTCTCATATGCTTAATGTTATATGGAGAGTTTAGTAAAGCACGGGGTTTGTTAACTTTTTAGAACAGGGACATTTGGGGGCTAGATACCTCTGCGGTGGGACTGTCCTGGACAATTTAGGGTACTCAGAAGCGTCCCTGTCCTCCATCAGGGCATACCAGCACTAACTAAATACAAAGACAGGGAACATTGCTTCTTACTGAAGAGAAGCCTCCTTTCCTAAAGTGACATTTGGGTGAACATGCAAGAGTGAGCATGGTTGAGCACATGAAGGGTCTGGGAGACCATCACAAGCCCAGATGGCAACAAGAGACCAGACACAAGAGGAAACAAACATGTTTTCAAGGGCTAAGGCAAATCATGGTTTGTTTTGTTTGCTTGCTCATCCGTTTTAGAGACAGCATCCAGTTCTACATCCCAGGCTGGCCCGGTACTTAATATGTAGCCAGGGCTCGAGGTTAAGGTCAGCCTCCTGTGTACTGAGATTGCAGGCATGAGCCACGGTACATGATTTGTATTTAACCGTGGCAAATTATTTTTAAGGTTTAATTCATAAGCCTTAAAGATTTTCAAAAGCCTTTTCAGAAAGCCTTGTGGGAATGTTCTGTCTGCTTCTAAACCAGAGGCAACAGATTCACAGAGAAAGCATAAGCTACAGCAATGTTGCAGCACTGGTGTAGAATTGTAGGGAAGACTCTGAAGCGCTGTAGCTGATTTATATGTGTATTTCTTTACTAAGCAAGTTATTATGACATGAGTTAATTCAAGTAGCACAAACCTAAATATGTGAGCTGTGTAAACAAGGGGAAAGAAACTATGAGCAAACAAACTGAATCAAAGGTAAGCCATGTCCCCAAGATTTTCTTGTCTCAGCAATTATCTATCATATAACCTAGAAGTACAAACCTAGGCTCATTATTAGTTTCTTTTGCTATCAGGATTTCAGCCCAGTTTTATCATTTGTTTTTGTTTTGCTTTGTTTTCTTGGTTTCAGGTGACAAGGTTTAAATAGCATGCATAAAGGTTTGTCGCTGATTTTCTATTGATGTGGCATCAAGGTGTTTGCAGTTTTCTCATTCCATGTACACTTGGCACATTTTCCTTGTTTGATGCTATTCCCCAATGCTCCATTTGTCTGTAATCACCCCTTTTCCTTCATTAGCTCCTACTGAAAAGCCCATCTGTCCTGGCCTGTTCTCACCTCCTCAGTGTCGCTAAGAAATTCAATTCCCTGTGCAAACACAGCATCCTGTACATGTCTGTCTCTAGTCCTCACTACAGCACTCTTCTCCACTCTATGTACCAGTACAACAAACTCTCCTAAGAGCTCCACATTGCTTAAGCATCTTTAGTTTTATAGGGCAATACTTGACACTGTTGGTAACCTGACTAAAAGAGAATAGTCTATTTTGTTCATATCATGCTTCAGATCCGACTTTTACTCCATGGCTCTGTGGTCAGACAAAGATCGATAACCAAGTGTCAGTTCTAATGTTCTCTCTTAGATATCCACATCATGATTTAGAAGTCCATCATAAATCATCTATTATGCTTTCATTGTTTCCATGACATTTTCTTCATGCAAAGTAGGCATTTTTTATTGCTAGAGAAAAGTTATAACAAAATCTATTCAGATTGATTGTATGTTCATTGGGTCATGATGTCATAATCTAGTGTTAGCCTTGGTGGAATACAATGCCAAGTAAAAAGTCAGCAAATACCTACTTATGGTCTACAAAATGTAAATGCTTTCTAGTTCCAACTGTAAATAACAACCCAATAACCACTACTTTTTGTGTGAAACACATGGCACTGCTGCGGGGAGTACGCTAAGTGATAAAAATTAAAGGGAAAAAAGGTCATTTACAGTAAATACTTACCATCTGCTTCCTTGCAGGGTGGCCAGCAGCATCATGATGGAAACTTAGGTACTGTTCCCACCCAGTCATAAATTGTTAAAGAGAACAGATGATATGTGATTTTACAAGTCATTTAGTAAACAGCCATCCCTAAGGCAAAGAGTTCATTTCCATTGAGAGTGTTCTGCCAAAGGCAAGACAGTGAACCATAATCCAAAGCCAAATGGAGTTATCCATCTGCTTTTATCTATATCAAAGGCCGCTCTAGTACAGCCACTCCAAATGTCTCCTACAGGGCTGCCCTTCACTTGAATAATGTGTCTGTATTCTACCTCAAAATAGAGGAATGTTCCCTTTGAAGTGCTGAAGTGCTAACCAGTGTATAGAAAATAACATCTTCACAGAGTTAAGGGAGAGGAGAATGTAAACAGTGTGTACAGTGTAAGATGAAATTATGTGCCTGTGTGTTTATGTGTGTAAGAGGGAGAAACAGACAGACACAGACCCAAGCACAGGCACAGAGAAAGAGGTGAGGGAGGAACAGAGTAGGAAAACAGAGGGGGTGGAAGAAACTAGAGAACGAGACGATTATACAGACGTTGGCTCTCTAGGAAAATTAAAGGTAACTTTTTGGGAATGGAGAGACAGCTCAGTGTTTAAGAGCACTGGCTGCTCTTCCAGAGGACCTGGGTCCAATTCCCAGCACCCACAAGGCAGCTCATAACGGCCTGTTATCCAGCTCTGAGTGATTTGACACCCTCGTACAGACATAAAATACAGGCAAAACGCCAATGCTCATAAAATACAAACTAAAAATAAAAAAGATAACTTTTCATTGGTGTGCTTCTCTGCTTTATGACTTTTGCAATGAGCATGCATTTCCTTTTTATAACCAGATAAAATAGAAATTTGATAAAATTGTATCAGAAGTAATGAACTCAAATGCCTCTAAGTATTAGTTTCTGGGAATTGGAAGAAATGCTTAGCAGGGATGGTGTGTAGAGGACGGAGAGGTGTGAAACTGACTATGGGGAGCCAGATATACAAGGAAAAGAGAAAAGATAGTGCCAACCATGAAAACCCCAAAATAAGGAAGTAGCCAAATCAACAGGCCCGAGGAGAGAAGAACTCTGCATAGTCAGCTTCCAAAGCATACTTTATTTAAAACTAGTTATTTTATTATTAACTATTGACTTACTAACTGTGGCTCTAAATGTGGACTTCCTCTATAGCGTCAACCCACCCTCCAAGACCAGAGAAATGCTATTTGTGGGAACACTCAAATACATTGCAAGATCTTAAGACAATTCCAAGGGAGAGTTCCTCCCAGAGTTGTGACGAAGATGGGCATACGTCGAAAGGCTCCACAGTCATTCACATGTGAGATCATGTAACAACTTGCTTTCATAGGCACATTCTGTAAACTTGGAAGGCAGTGGGAAAATCAAAACAGAAAGACCCTATTTTTATGATCACTCTTGTGTTCTTTTTCAAGCCTGTGTTGCTAGCCTCTAAAACGGCTCTCAGATTTTACATCATGCACATGACCATAGATCCCCATGCCTTGAATCCACACACCATTCCTTCCATCGCTTTTCTTCAGTTGAAACAGTGGCCCCTGGCTATGCTGTCTTACATCTCATCAGTGCTGGCAACCTGAAGGAAGAGCCCATGCTGCAGCACAGAGCGGAAGACACAGTCTTGGAAGCCATTTTTTCAACATCCCAATTCCTCCCATGATGCCTAGAACAGTATTGTGCATTAAGTACACCGTGATGTTGTTGTTGTTTTTCTGAATCAGTAGAAGCAACGTTTTGTTCCTGACGTACTGCTCACTCCTTAGCAGAGCTCAAAATACGAGGTCTTAGCCCCTTGTCACAGTGACTTCTCCCGAGACTGCGTCATAGCCCGAAATGAGAGGGCAGTGTGGCAAGCCCTAGGTCACTCACAGAAGGGAGCACCCAGGCTGCCTCATTATCATCATCTATCTCCATTGTCTGGTTGCTTTAAATTTGAAATAAGCCAGCACTCCATATCTATGCATTTTACATCATCAGATCCAGACAAAGTCAAATTGAAATATTAAAAAAAATCACACCTGAACTGAACATACACAGGTGTTTTTTTTTTCACATCATCTCCTAGAGAAGCATAACAACTGTTTATAGAACATTTACATTGTATTCTGTGTTATAAGTAATCTAAGCATGCAAAAATCTCCAGGGGACTATGTGTAAATAGTATACAATTAGTACTCCATCTTCTACAGGGCACTTAAGCATTCACAGATATGTATTTCCAGAGTGTGTCCTGTAACTACTCAGGATACCAAGGACTAAGTTAGCTTTGGCTTTCTTTCTGATAGTAGGTTTACTGGCATAACTATAGTGACCCAACACTGTGGGGACATTACACATTTCCCCATGTCTTCAGAAAGAACACATGCTGTATAACTAAATATAGTATGTAAAGTAGTGTTTCCAATTTCTGTTATAGCTTATGAAACTTGTCTTCACAATGGTAGATGGAGCAGAAAATGATGGGGGTCTACAAAATTAAGAACGGCTTGCCAATAGCCCCAAATGCTAGAGTATAGCATGAAATTTATCACAATTTCAAATACACAGATAATTTTTGCAGATAGCTAATCCATAATTTTATAGTAAAAGATGAATATATCCCAAAGGTATAAATAACTTCTAAAGAACATGTAATTCATGATTGAGAAAAATGTTCCCTAAAATCTAGTCCTTATATCCCATGACTACATATTTTAGAGACAGTTATTGGCAGTTTTTAAAAATAAAATGAAATACTGAGCACTTTGTTCAGTTTGTAAATTCCTTAACAACGCAACTTGTTTTTGACTATTGTGTTCTAAATGTATTATAATTTTTATAATTACATTATTTCCCATTTTCCGTTCCTATCTCCAACTTCTGCTGTGCACCTCCTTGATCTCTTTCAAATTCATGGCCTATTTTTTTTAATGGTCACAAATACACACACATGTATTTCTAAACACATGAATATGAATTATTTTATACTTATTACCTCTCAAACATTTGCTAACTAAATGTTGTTTGACTAATTATATGAGACAGTAATTTATCATAAAACAAAATGATTAGACAACAATATTCTGATATAGAAAAATTATACAACATAAACCTTATCGCTTTAAGTGTCTCAATACTGCTGTCTAATAGTTATGTGACTATGGGAAATTACATTTAAAAATATTATAATGAGAATAATAACATCTGTCTCATGAAGTTTTTTTCAATATAAAATGTAAGCTATAAGTCTGATTACATAGAGTCCCTTCCCAAGACAAGCGTCTAGCAAATGTCAATTAATGCCAAGTGGAAAGTGAGTGTAGACACGCCCAAAATGACTTAGATTAGAGGACAAACTTTGTATCTGGGAAATATTTTTAATATTTTTCTTATTCTCTACAAGAAACCATATGCAGAATATGTCTTCATCTCGTCTAATGCCATAGGGATTGTCATAGGTGTGGAGTGTGGGAAAACACAGTCAAATAGCCATGGTTAAATAGCTTTTTAATTTTTCAATGACTATCTGTTAATGACACAGATATGTCATTGAGTGTGTGTGTATGTGAGAGTGTGTGTGTGTGTGTGTGTGTGTGTGTGTCTGTGTGTGTGTGTATCCTAAATGGATTCTGTATCTTAGAAGGATTTTTTTAACCTGTTAAAACCTTACAAAAATCTGAAACACCTCTCTACCTATTTGTACAAATCTATAGTCCTTCTGAAACTCTGAGTCTTTGATAAATATTTTCATGACCTGGCATTAACCAGAAAAGCAGACACTTCTCAAAGTATGCTTGGCAAGGAGAAAATGGTATCTACTTGTTATAAAAAAGTATTTTCAAGTGCAACCCCTATTCCAGAAAGACAGAGGTTGCCTAGCAACAGTGTGCATTTATCAGTATGGCACTGAAAAGCTTAGCCCCACACTGATGATGGCAGTGTCTGTAAATCTGCAAACACAAGTTTCAGCCTTTAACTATTATAAACATGTCTGCTCAAGTGCTTCCATTTTTGTGAATTTCAGAATAAAACACACAGAGAGAGATCTAATTAGGGATTTAAACGAGGGCCTATAGTCTCTAGTCTACATGAAGACTTTAAAAGAAAGTAAACTGATACTAAGTTCTTCAAGCCCTGAAACTGTATGACCGTTTACATGACACAACCCTTTTTGCTTTAATACAGATGGACCTTATGGACTTCAAGTTAATTCTGACAAGGGGCTAAAAGTGGGAGAAGTGTTCACTGTTGACCTAGGAGAAGCTATCCTGTTTGATTGTTCTGCTGATTCTTATCCTCCCAACACTTACTCCTGGATCCAAAGATCTGACAACACAACACATGTCATTCAACATGGGCCTCGTTTAGAAGTGGCATCTGAGAAAGTGGCCCAGAAGACCACTGACTACATGTGCTGTGCTTACAACAACATAACGGGAAAGCGAGATGAAACTCATTTCACCATCATCATCACTTCCGTAGGTAAGTGTGTCAAAGTACAAACCTTTATAAAGCATAAAGGCAAGCTAGCCTCAACTTCCCAGATGCCTATGGAGAAGAGAACATATTTTGCTGTTGTTTAAATGGTCTCTTTTCACAGTTAACTAAGCCATGGGTTTGGGGGCTCAAGGAATAAAAACTCAAAACAAAATGGAGGGAAATTCACAAGCCAGCTTCGGGGGCTATGAGGAGTCAGTAAGTTACTTCTAAATGTGTGTTATCACTTTCCTGATTTTGCAAGCAGAAACACAGAAGGAATAGACTTCTCAGTTAAGAGTTTACATATACTGTTTAATTAGGTTAGGAGAACAAATATGGATGAGTTTGGGTCATGGTTTTCCACTTTTCCACTTGGTTCTTGGTCTTCACTGGTTCCTCTTCTGTTTTCATTATTGACATACCTGAAATCAATAGAAATATTTATCAAGAGCCCCATCTGCATGGAAACAAACTTTCTTAAGTTTATAAAATTCAGCATCCTCCAGAAGTTGTATCTTAGAAATACCATAACCTGAAAGGTTGAGAATTGAAGCTTGTTAGGGACGTGTAGCCAATTCCCACCCCATGAGCTTCTTTGTGGAGCATGGCTCTGTTCTGTGGTATGATTTTTTTGTTCCATTTTACTCATTCCCTTAGTGTCTTGTAACACTGGCCACCTTTCATGTTTATCTTCAAAGCTCTAAGGCTGTACCATCATCTGCCTTCTAGTTGCCTCTTTCAGAGGTCCTAAAGGCAGAATGTAAATCTAAATTAGCAGGACTGAGCCCTTTTCCTTATTCCTCCATACCTATTCTTTCTGTACACCCCCACTTTTTAAGCGAATTTCCCTATAATCTCCCAGCTCAACAGAAAACTGAACATTGCCTCAAACTCTTCCTTCCCGTTATTTATGTCCTGTACAACACCCAGCCACCAAGTTCTGTCTAGTCTATGTTTCTACCTCCCAAATCTACTTTGTTTTTTCCTTCATTGCCCTTCTTCCTTTTCCTCCTTCACCCTTTCCTGTTTTAATCTTTCATTCTTTTCTCTGTGACGTACAGTATTCTTGCATACAGAAAAAGACAAACCAGTTTCAACTTGAGGAAAAACCTACAGGTGTGAAAAGGAAGCAATGATTTAGATGATTGCATTGGTGAAAGAACAAGAGTACCAAACTTAACAACCATGAATCTGCAGATGCTTTCTGCTCCATACCAATATGGTGCCTAGAATAAGACACATAACACAGAGCTCAGTATATTGCGTTCAATAAAGGAAGCAAGAATAAAATACCTATTTACACAGGTGTCATTTAATCCTTTGGCTAAAATATGCCATCTACAGCCATTTAGCGGCTTGTATCAAAATCACCTAGGCAGTTTGCTTTTTAAAATGTAGTTTCTCAAGTGGCTGAGGTGGGAAGAATCCTCGGTCAATTTCAAGGCCAGCATGGAGTGCACAGCATGGTCTTGCCTCAAATAGACAGACAACAAACAAATTGTTTTTTAGACCCCCCAGGCCTGCTGGGTCAGGAGCTCCAGCTATTGTTGGAACTCAAATAATGGTTAGTACAAGTGGGAAAACTACTTGTTTAAGGTTTTTTCCCTCCAGTGAATTTTTAATTTGTCCAAAAGAGCTTAGAGAGTCACAAAGACTTATCAAAGTGTGCGAAGCCTACAGGTCAATGAAGAAATGTGTGTCCTCTTAGAACTATTTGAGATTTACAGTATTCATATTTTTAACATCAAGTATATTGCAATGCATATACTTTCTTTAAATGAACATTTTTATGAGGAAGACAACACTGCCTAAAACATGGTTGCTCTTAGCACCTTATGCAAGGAAGAAACTGTCAATGTCATCTTTTTCAATATGGCAGCCGCTAACCCTGCTTAACTTTTCAGTAATTCAAACATGGCTGAGCAGCTAAAGTTTAAAGGTTTAATTTTATTTTATCTTTATTCATTTGGATTTAAATTATGCATAACTATATCTTCCTAATACCTAGTGTATTAGAGAATAAAGCTACAAAATTCTTACCTAAACTGTGCTTCATTGGGGCAGTAAAAGGTAATATATTTTCTTTGTAGACCCTCCAAAGCATATGTGTTCAAAATGATTAAAATTAGCACTCATTCATCCATTAGCTATTACAAGAGATGGGCACTGAGAATCGAACAACCCTGACAATAATCCCTGATCAAAATGTAATATGTTAAACATACAGACAACTAAAGAACATATTTGCCTTATAAGTTACTATATTTTTATAGCCTCAACCAAGTTTTCACCATGTAGCCAACTGAAATTTAGTTTAAAACAAGGTGTGTGTGTGTGTGTGTGTGTGTGTGTGTGTGTGTGTGTGTGTGTGTGTGTACCAAAGCATATATGGAATTATTTGATGGGACCTTGGTATAAAGTTAGATTTGTTCTTTATTAAAGAACAAATCTATATTTTCATTGCAAGTGAAAATATAGATATGATACATATAGATATATACATATATGTATATTACAATTGAGACTTTCCCACATCAAACTTTCTGCATTAATATTCAGCCAGTAAGTATTCATAATATCAGAAGCCCCCAGTATTTGACTAAGATCTTATTACAAAAGACAGCTACAGTCTTCATGTCAGATAATTGTCTTTAACGAAGTTTCAAAAACCTGTCTGACCTGCACAAAGACTGGAATTTGTTATTGTAGTAAATAAGGAGAACAGGTGCTCATTTTCCAGAGTGATCCAGGATTGTCAACATTAGTGGCCTCATTGTGGTTTTTCATAGCTATTTTCCAGTCTTCAGTGTTCACAGAGCTTTGAGTCCAAAAATAGGAAGAAGAAGAAGAAGAAGAAGAAGAAGAAGAAGAAGAAGAAGAAGAAGAAGAAGAAGAAGAAGAAGAAGAAGAAAATCACTAGTGCAGATGTGATGTATTGTGCTCAATGTTTCTGTTTCAAAAGGAATGAGTTTCTGCAACACATTAAGCACACATGAACTTACACACATGACCATTGCTTACAAGGTCATATGAAAACTTGTAGAAAATTCATCCTGACAAACAAGCCGTGTTAAGACTTGTAGGGGATTTGAAATCGTTTGTAAGGATGGGATATTTGAGTTTAAGATGTTTCTAGAATCAAGTTGAAGTTTTGTGTCACTAGAGGCAACTTGCAGGAAATAGATGAATCTCCTTATTTTTAATGAGGCAAAGCTATATGACTGCTTTGAAGTCTCAGCAATAAGATGCAGAGGGGAAGGGAAATGGAGTCAAAGATGACTCCAGGGTCACAGACACAGAAAGAGAATAACAAGGCCAGGAAATAATCAAAAGTTTTATTGGTGATTTTCAGTTAAGGAGAGGAAAGCTGGAGAATGTGACAATTAGCTCTAATGTGACATTAGACAGATGGGGACTTCCACCTCTGTGGGCTATGACTCGCATCTAATTTGAGATATTATTAATAGACCTTTCTGTAACTCAGCGGAGATATCTAAAGAAAACAGAGGCAATTGGCAGAGTCACACAGCAAATGCAGGACAAATAGCATCTGAATTCAAATCTTTTCCTTTTAACAATCTTAAAAATTCTATTCTTCTTAGGTCACTAAGCTATTGATGGGACTATTGTCCCTTTAATCAATACATATAGGACCATGAGTATGAAGCAGTGTATAGATATTGCATCTAACAAAAGTGATTTAGGTTCAGTAAGTACTCTGAAATATGGATATCTGTACTCAAAGAGGTTTTCTTTAAATAATTTTCTCAGCAAATTTAATGTATAAATATGCAGATACTTTGTCTGCAAGATATACTATTTTATACTTATGAGAAACAATGAAATATCTATAGTTAAAAGTAATATCTAGTTGTTTCAAGGAAATAATAGACATTAAAAAGAATAAATTAGCATTTATATTTGAAAGTAATGATTTTGCTACCTAATTAAGGACTTCTTTGAATACAGATATCCATATTTTAAAGTATTAGCTGAATCTAAATTACTACTATGAGAACACACACACACACACACACACACACACACACACACACACACACACACACGGGAATGTAGCCATCTGCTCGGAATTTAAAGGTTTGTATTTAATGAAGATATTCAAGTCCCTAATGACACGTGGACATGGGTTAAGAGGTGTCTATAATAGCTGTGTTTTAGATTTATAAGTAATGTGGATAAATCAATCATTCCAAAATTATAATCCAAATCTGTTCATTAGAAAGTAGGAAAGAACATGAGCTAGGAAGAGAAATTAGTTTATTTTCCCTAGTTAGCTACAAGTTTCTCAACTTTGAGTCAGTTAAGATACAGAATGAGACACAACCTTAACCTCGACATCTGGATTCTGACTCTTTTGATGATAGCTGCTTGAGAACCTACCACAGAAGACCTGTGTCTGTCAAGTGGGGCCATGAGGACTGTGGAGGTAACACAGCCCAGTGTATGACATATCCATTTCCATGGGGACATGGGGCAGCTGCCATAATTAGTGAACAGATTGGATGAAAGAGTTGTCAGGGTGCCATTCTCCTCTAGAAATAGACACACTGCCTATGTAGCATATGGCTGTCCTGTTTGGGGTGCAGCCTCAAACAGCAGGGTGGCGATACCATGGATACCACACCTCTTGCCTATATTTACACTTAACATGTTATTCCATTTTATTTGTTTGCTTAAGGAGGGGGCAAATATCATTTGCACTCTGGCTTTGGTAAATGAGTCGATTGTGTTTAAATAGTGGGAAGGATGGCATGCTATGTCCAAACGCATAACATAAACTCTGAGAGGAGAGAGAAGGGAGCTCTTCCAAGTGTCCAGACCTGCCTGACAGGTCCCAATATATTCTCTGAGCAACAAGACTGGGATTTGTCTATTGTCACATCTTCAAGACAGAGTTTCCGAAGCTTATCTAACCAAAAATATGCTTGTTTAGGGCTAAGACCACAGCAACAGTGCCCTTTGATGTGCATTCTAGATGGAGAAACAGGGATAAGAGCAGAGACCTATGGCCCTCTGGATGAGAGAGCCAAGAAACATCATTTGTTTTCAGAAAAGGGTCATTTTCTGACCTTCACCAAAGCCAAGCTTTTGCACTGACAGGAATTGGTCACAACAAGGGACAGGGTGGGTCTCTTATTGCAGACCACTAGGAGCCAACAGGAGGCAGTGAGAAGGCAGTAAAGAAGTCTAAGGACACAAGGAAGAATGAGGAATGAGAAGGTTGTGACCCTCTGTAGAAGAGAATCTACAAATTTGATTACTTCTTAAAGGGAGGAAAAGTGAAAAATGAAGGACAAGTAAATGTGTCCTGTATGCCTTAGGGTAAGACAGCCAATTGTTTTGTGTTAAACCTATTATCAGGTTTAAGAATCACAGAAGTAGCTGGCAAATGATGGATCCAGAGTGAATCAAGAGTGGTCTGAAACAGTCATCATTGGCATATTTTTAATTTTAAGAAAAAAATTAAAAACAGCCAAGACTATACTAAAATGTTTTTCTGCATAATGAAATAAATTAGCATTTACTTATATTTAGAGGTTCTGAATTTTAATAGTATGGCTATTGTGAGGTGAAAGGGCTGAGGTATCTAAAGTTTGATATTAAAACTTGAAACTCTCTGGGGCTGGAGAGACAATTCAGCTGTTAAGAACACTTGCTGCTCTTCCAAAGGGCCCAAAAGCAGATCAGAAACCTCATAACTACCTGTAACACCAGCTTCAGGGCTTTTGATGTCCTTCAGTGGCCTCCAGAGACCCTTGCACATAAGTGGAATACACACACAGTAATAATAATAATAATAATAATAATAATAATAATAATAATAATAATAACAAAATTTTAATTGGAATTTTCCCAGGGTGTCATGACAAAAGGAGAAATTATGGCCTTGGTACTAGCCTAGGGGAAACACATCTCCCAAAGGGACAGTGACCCTTTCAATAGAATACTTTGACACTGGTGAGTTAACCTATGGTGACATTCAACCATGATTTGGCAAATTAGACTTCAGATGAATGTTTGATTAAAATCCAGTTCAGCAGAGAAATTGCTTGCCTCACTGATGAACAAACAAGCAGGGTATTAATATAAACATTGGTGGAGCATTAAAAAGATCACAGTGACCCCAAATGGCACAGAATTTTTCATAGTGGAAATCAACCTTGTCTCTCAGACTTAAAGAGCCTATGAGAACAGCAGTGTATTGTCAAACTAGAGGGGATATCATGGTTTCCATAACCTGTCTACAAAATTTGGTATTGACCAGTAGAAAAAGACTAGACATTTTTAAATGATAGTATTCTACAGGGGAAAACCAAGAGGATTTTAGATAGCCCCGTATTGGGAAAGAGGGATGACTAAGGGCTCCCACTCACTTTAACTCCTGGAGAACCTAACAGAACCATCATGGTGGGAGAAGAAAAGGACGTTGGCTCAGCATTTACTGCAGGACTGAGTAGCCACTGTGTTCCTCATCATGCCCAGATTCTCAGGCTATGTCTGAAATGGAAGGGACATTACATGAATTGAGTCCATATCAGTCTGGGCAGACAGGCAACTGCCACGACTCATTCCCACATGAATATCAGAGCTGCTTGTTAAAGGTCACAGCTACTTCCTCCTACACAGGTTAATATATGACTAAACATATCATAGCCTGCAGCTGGTATTAACATAACTACGATCAATAAGTTGTGTCAAACAGCATTGGAAAGGGGCAGAATGAAACAGTAGAAGCCTGGGATTATCCCCTGCCATTATAACCTAAGTGACTTTTGCAAGCCTCGGCCTCCTCATCCAGAAAAGATGGTAATATAATTGCTCTCTAATAAGATTACCAAGGCGACTCAGCAGTTAACCGTGGATCCCGAATCCTGAGCGCAGAGCTTGGTATACTGTAAGCCCTCAGCATGTGTGTTATAGCTGTCAGCACCAGAATTAAGACACGTCTAGTCATGAAAAGAATGGCCTGCAAAACAAAGTGACTTTTAGTTGCAAGATGTGATTTTACATTTAAAATTTTTATTTTATTGGTGTGTGCCTGTGTGTGTGTGTGTGTGGCACCTCCATGTGACAAATGGAGGTCAGAAAACAGTTTTCAGGAGACGATTTTCTTCTTCCACAGTGGATTCTAGTATCAATTCCAGGTAGGTCTCCAAGTTTAGACTGAGTACTTTTAACAGCTGAGCCAAGACTGACTTTAAATATATTATTGAAAATTGCATGTACATGTTACTTTGGAAATTGGCATTTCTTGATTGGGTGGTCTGGCGTTGGTGGCACACACCTTTAATCCCAGCACTCAGGAGGCAGAGGCAGGTGGATCTCTGGGTATTCGAGACAAGCCTGATCTACAAAGTTAGTTCCAGGACAGCCTCCAAAGCCACAGAGAAACCCTGTCTCGAAAAACCAAAAAAAAAAAAAAAAAAAAAAAGGTAGTAGAATGTATTTGAAACAAGCACCTTTCTCCTTACACCCTTAAACATATGCCGCCATGTCTCTGGAAAGCTCCCTCCCCTGAATCACACTAAAACAGCAAGAATGAAGCCAGCGCCAGCATCCTGCATCTGAGGGTGCAGAGACAATGAGCCGAGACAGACATGGGAAGGTGGCAAACACAAGTGAAAAGTGTAACAGCAACAGTTTTCTATGACTAGCACATCCTGTCAGTGTTTTCCAGGCATCCTGCCACATCTCCAAGCGCAAATGTCCCGAGGGAGTTTGGAGATTAAATTTTAAATCACTGTGTCCCGTCCATTTGAGGATGAAGGAGAGAATAAGGGAGAGAGAGGAGCGCAGGCAATGGTGTCTTGTTTAGTAGAGAATAGTCATAAGCATTTCAAAATATATAGTAATTTATTACTATTTTTTTTAGGACTGGAGAAACTTGCACAAAAAGGAAAATCGCTGTCCCCATTAGCGAGTATAACTGGAATATCGCTGTTTTTGATTATATCCATGTGTCTTCTTTTTCTATGGAAAAAATATCAACCTTACAAAGGTAGGTTAAAATTAGAAAAAATAATAATACATTTTTAAAAACGTTCCAAAACAATACCTTACTCTGTTTCCCCCTATCTTGTTTTTAGCTATAAGGCAGAAGCTAAGAAGCCGGTAATGTATATGTTTTTGTGACAATAACTTGAAATTTTTCCCCTTAATTGTAATTTTTGATTAATACATCTGTTTGTCTTTTCAGATCAGAGTCCGAATACAGAAAAGCTCAAACCTTTTCAGGTAATGAGCTGTCTAGAAAGCAGTGTTATCCATATTGATGTATAATAACTAATCATTGGCGTTTACGGGGGTATTTACAGTTGTCACTGTAATAGAATGACTAGAAGCTGAAGCTAGCACAGCCACAATCCCTACGTTGTTCGGTGTCTTCCCTTACAAAGCGCTACTTCCGTGGTGGCTTTATGTGAGTCACAGAGGTCTGTAGGATAAGCGAGGGAAAGACTCCAAATACTGACAGGGCAACTAAAGATCAGAGGAATGGAGGAGTTGAGTTCTGCTCATCCTCACTATCAGCCCTCTCATCGTTAGTCTGTAAGGGCGAAGGGAGCCTCTGTAGTTTCTGGAGGATTTACAATTCCGGCAGCCCCGTCCTAAGGAGAGGAGGACTTCTCCTTTGTCCTTGCTACCTTCACTGTTGACTCCGTACTGAGTTGTTCTAAGTGAACGATGGAGCTTATGCTGGGGTGATGGTGTCCCATATCTGTCACATTCCCCTTGGGAAAATTATTACTCTTGGCCTCATATTCCTCATGTATATAACAGGGGTAAAATTTTCCTCCTGGGGCCGCTATGAGAATTAAAATAAAATGATGTGAACAGCAGCACAATGTGACTTGTAATGAAAACAGAAAAGGGCTCCTCCTTTTATCTAGTCTTTGCTCTCTTACAGTAATTGGATGGCACAGAGGGGAAGGGTCCCAAGACCATCTGGCTCCTCCCAACCACCTCTACCCTCTTCATTTCCTAGATAAAGTTTGGGTAATGTCCCTATTGTGCTGAAGTGGGTTTAAGATTGTTGCTACTGTTATTAATCATTCTTTTCTAATGTCTCTGTTAGCTCTACCGAGGCATAGCAGATATTATGAGTGGGTCAAAGATTGCTGTGACCTCTAGGCTAAAGCCTGTGTACTTAAATCCCTCATCTTTTCCACATATGTGTATTTGAGTATGTAAAACAATATTCCCACTTCAGACATTGAGAATAATTAGTCAAGTTCAGTTACTTTTTTCCTCTTGAGAAGGACTTATTCCCAAAGCCATTCAATGCCAACGTGACCATATAAGACTAGGAAATATTAAATGGTTTCATGCAAATGCCACTTAAAGCAGACAATAAAGATAAGTTCTTTGGATATTCCTAAGAAACAAAAATAAATGCACGAATTTTTAAATATCGGAGGAGAGCATTGCTTTTGTAAGTAGTGTCATTTTTCCTTTCAGGCCATGAAGATGCTCTGGGTGACTTCGGAATATACGAATTTGTGACTTTTCCAGATGCGTCTGGTGTTCCCAGGGTTGGTTTTCCTAGTGGCTGATTAACCAAGAATTCTGCTTTCCCAGAGGTGTAAGCAGCGTTCATTTAAGACAGAGGGCAGTGATGTCCAGTGGTTTCACTGGCCCTCACTGCATTCCACAGCACTGACTTTCGGTATACTGAGCTTTGTGGAGTGAAGGCATTTTTCTCACTTTTCTTCTCTTATAGAGATAACAGAGCTGACACAAAGAAGGAAGTTACACTAATTAATAAACACTCCTTACCTGATATATTCCATGAATAAAGAAGTAACTAGTTTGAATATAGAGAGGAAAGAAGAAAAGGAGATCAGGAGTCCCTGGCTTAAATTACTCCATGTTGTTTCAGTGGCCTCAGCCCTTAACTTCACAGAACTCACTCTATTCCCCAGTTTTCTTCCTTTCCACCCCATAACTCTCAATAACTTCTCAAAGATATTCGATCACATCCTTGAAGTTACTTGCTTATCATAAGGGAATTATCATGTAGTAAAAAGCAAATAACATACAGGTATATATCTCTATTATTACCCTAAAGGAGCAATCATTTTAAAAGGCAGAGCATTTTACAGTAGAAACCATTTGTTTTCCATCTTTAAAAAGTTGCAAATGATCAGTTTCATGCAGAGTGTGTCCCTGAATTATTACCTCATGAGCTCTCATAGATTTGTAAAATAATAGTTTTTCCTCTGTCTCCTTATTCCCCTATAATAGTCCACTTGGATGGAACAAAAAATGGATTGCTTGCTTCTGGGTGTTCTTTCTTCCATTTATTAGAAAAGAACTGTTTGCTATTAGGAAACAGTCCCTTTGTTCTAAGCATTCTATCACCCTGTGTACTTCATCCAGTGAGTTTCCGGGCTACAGACTTTATTTCAGACATGTCCTGTGAGTAATGGAGAGGAGTTGATTGGATTTCATCCTCCTGGAGGGTGAGTCAGTAGCACCCATATTGTCACTGATGAAGAGGAGACACACCTGACAAAGGCTTTGCAGTGCCCTATTCAATCTTAGACAGGATTGTTTCCCTCTTAGAGTCTACAAGCAAAAAGACAAAATAAATAGGTGGTTGATCTGTTAACTAAAAGAACCTCCAAAGTGCCATAAAACCCCCTTCTAAGGTGTCTCTTCAAAGAGTAGAGCATGGGAATGAAGAACTAAAAAGAACATGCTGAATTTTGAGATAGTTTCTTTGTTTAAAAATGCACACATTTTATTCCACTCCCACTCATTATAAAGGAGTGGGAGTTATATAAGAAGTTTGCCCTTGCCCAGGTGATTAATCTCTACACAGGGTATTATTTGAAGCCTCTTCTGGCTCCAAGGACTATAGTGTCCAGGAATTTGAAACAGAGACATGTGCCCTTGAGTTCCATCTCAGAAGCTTGGCTTAGTTCTGTAACACACAGCATAACTTGATTTGGAACCATGCTCATATCAAATGAGAAAACTCTAAGAATTTTGCTGACATTCTTAATTGGCCATGCCAGGTGTTTTGGGGATGAAGTGAGAAGTTAAAACAACTAAAGGAAAGTGAGGACCATGGTATTGGGTGACGGGTCTGAGTGAGAAGCCAGTTTGGCGTTTACTTGGGAAGACTGGTAGCCCAAGGCAATGAACTTGAGATAAAAAAAAATTAATAAAAAGAAAAACATCTTAAAGTTGTCAATAAGAAGGGAAATACATTTAATTGTTAATTTATTTGGATCTTAAAAATCAAAACAACCTCTTTGGTTATTGTAGTAAGATAGATCGCTTCTCTCTTTGCCTGTTGGACAATTCATTATCCATTGAGCATTTCTTCTAGCAGTTGGACAGAAGACAAAACGCGTAAAATTAACAAATGTGTTAGTATTCAATAGTTCTAATATTGCATCATATATGTTAACATACATCTACCATAGCCCCTGGCCATCTTCTTGCCAAGGAAAATGAAGTCAATCTCAATTATAAATTCTATCAAAATCTCAACATAAAATGATTAGAGAACTCATGGCTCATGGCCATAGGGCTTCCCCAGAGAGGGATGAAAACAGGTTCCAAAACTACATAAAACTAAGGCGTCCCAGTCCATCTCAGCAGGTCAAATTGGAAAATGAAAGCAAGCCTAGACTTACCCAAGGTAAACACTTCCTAGGGGTGCTGTGTAAATATGAAGAACTGAAGGTAGGTAACAGTGCCATTAAATTGGGAGCTGAGCAGGAAGGAAGACCAGACTGGCAATACACCAGAAGACAATGTTTATAGAAAGAAAATAGTTATAAAATATGAGGATTGTGAGGAAAACACATAAAATGCAACATATGATGATTTTGACTACATAAATACACTACATTCTTTTCATGCTCAGCCACGCCTTTAGTTTCCAGAGCCATTACCATAGCATTAAAACTAAAGCATCACTTTAGTCTTTTGTCTTCTTACTGACTTGCAATATGACGAGGACATATTATTCACATTATTCTTTCTGTCAAGCCACCCTTGCACATGTGATTGGCAAAAAGTGTCCAAAAGAGCAATTAAGATATTGTAACAGTCATATGTGCTCTCTGGTTCTAAGCTGTCAAGCTGTTTCTTTTTGTTTTCTTTTGTTTTGAATCTCTGTTTTTGCTACTTTTCTTTTTTTCTGTACAATATTTCCAGTTTTTTCCTTAAGTAATGAAAAAAGTGGTAGGATTGCCAAGCTATTCCTGAAAGAAAAAAAACAACATAACACGGATGCAGGAAACTGTAGCAAGGAGGAGGTCGCATTCCTGAGGTGGTTAACATCCATCCATCTAGTCCGTCATCTTCAAGCTACAGCATGTTTCCAGATAATCTTGGGCTAAGTTTTCTCTTTCAATGTACTATGTTTTCTAGATGCCAACTAGGTCTGCCCCAGCCTCTGATGGTGTGACAGGGCATGATTTTCTTGGAACCATTTATGAAGTTATTCAGCACATCCCTGCCCAACAACAAGTCAATCGAGAGTGAGTATGAACCTGCATTGGGTGGGTGCGATGGAGGATCTCTCAGGTCACCTTTTGCTTTCCTGAAGATTTATTAGAAGCCCCCCAAAACACTAAAACAGGAGGCCCTCGATACAAAGCATGTGAAATTCTTCAAGATACATCCTCTTTTAAAAACAATTTTGAAAAATGAAACAGGCAAGTATAGAAATATCACCTAGAGCCATGCTCATGGACAGATAGGTAGAATTGCCTGTCTGCTGCATACGTTTCTTTTTTCCAGTGTGTCTCTGAGGAATCTACATCTGGGTATGAAAGGCTGGGTCAGGCCAGTGCTGAAGCCATCTTAGTTATCTTCAAGACTTGGCAATGGCCATGGTCATTTTATAGCTGCAATGCTCTGTCACTAACGATAACACTGGCAAAGGCTTCCAGGGGAGAGTGGCCCGGTCACATCAAAGGCCCAGCGTCTTTCCATTCAAGGCTGACTATTTCCATGTGCATAAGACAGGACAAAACCTGTGTTGAGAGTAAAGACAGCAAACCACTTACCTTACCAGACGACCTGTCTCTTCTCTGCCACAGAGGAGTTAAGCCCACAGTCTTTTGAAATAATAAGATCGACTTCTGCTTATGTGTATGTAGTAGCCTGCAGGCCTAACTGCCGCAAATTGTCTTCCACCCTTTCTTTAGCCGTCATTTGTTGACTTTGAAAATAACATCAATAACCACACACAGGAACTTCCCCTATGGCAAATGGAATAGTTCCAACAACATAATTCCTGCTCGCTTCTGGGTGAATATTAAAAATAACAGCTAAGAGTACATGAGTGTTGTGAAAACCATCTGATGGGGGCAAGAACCCACACATGGGGACAATGAAGTTGTTTTAGAACTATATATGTGACAAGAAACATCAGAGAACCCCATCAGAGTATATGCACATGAATTTCTGGCTTGACATTAAAAAAAAAGTTTTGGTTTGAAGCAATATATTGCTAGCACTACAATTCAGGAAGGAGGCACAATACCATGGTTCTTGAAAAATAAAACACTGAAATGATACCTGTCCCTCTTTCTTTCTGGAACAGGAAGTGAGGGACTGTTTTGTTTCTATACTTTTCTGTTTTGATTGATAAATATTAGTTGTCCATAGTTATGAGGAACAATGTAACTAATGTTTTGGCCCATGTATACACGGATTAATGATCAAATCTGGTTAATTACCATATCTATTATCAGAACTCTTGAGATCATGTCTGCTTTCTAATACTGAATCCAGTAAAATTAACAAATAAATAAACATAAAACTTATCCTGGAGCTAGGGGGAATGATTCAGTTTGTGAAGAGGTCGTCATGGAAGTGTGGGGGCCTGAGTTTGGATCCCAGAACCCACACAGAAAGCCTGGTAGAGCAGCAACCACCCAGAGCCACAGGGATGCAGACCAGAGACAAGAAAGACCCAGGAGTTTATTAGCCAGTCAGTTTACCCCAGCTTCAGGGAGACCTTGTCTCAATTAAAGAAAGAAAAAAAGAAAGGAAGAAAGAAAGAAAGAAAGAAAGAAAGAAAGAAAGAAAGAAAGAAAGGAAGAAAG
The DNA here is from genome assembly GCF_003668045.3 of Cricetulus griseus. Lineage (NCBI taxonomy): Eukaryota > Metazoa > Chordata > Mammalia > Rodentia > Cricetidae > Cricetulus > Cricetulus griseus. The sequence goes on from NW_023276806.1 coordinate 221,361,116, forward strand.
AGGAGAAGCAGTTGAGGAAGACACCTGATGGTGACCTTTCCACTTGCAAACACACATACATATATTCATACAAACACACTCACACACACACACACACACACACACACACACACACACACACACCTGTGCACATGTAATTCAGCCACTTGTGCATGTGCACACACAGGAACACATCACATTTATACATCAAATACATACACATACACACATAAAATTTTTAAGATAATTTTCAAATCTCTCCTATTTAAACTCACTTGTTTTTCTACACACCTTGTATTCTAAATATCTAATTTTACACTAGCATGCTAACAAACCAATGGAGACTCAAGGTTTGTCTTTTGAGAAAGTCTCCCAACAATGAAATAAATACAAAGTTGTGAATATAGCAGGTACAACTTCAGTAGACAAAATAAAGTAAATGAGTTATTTTTGCATCTCAACAAACTAATTTCTTGAAAAAACAGTTTAAAAAAAATCATTCTATGTAAATAGTTGCCTATCTAAAATGAGAAAATCCTCAGAAATCCTTGACCTAATAAACGTTTATTTCAGAAACAATTTCTGATGGTTGAAAACAAAGCAGAAACCTTTTCTTAAGCAAAGAACCAATTTAAATTGCCACTGGGGACATGTAGCTTGAACAGGCAATCACCCCAGAACATTAGATCCCACCCCACTCCAATCCTAGAGCGCCTTCCACACTGCTGCCCAGACCCACAACCCTGCTCAGGAATCCCCTCATAGTCCCCTGTCATGAGAGACCTGCTCATTTGTTTTGTTTCTCTGTGTGTCCTCCTATGTCGTTCTCTCTCCTTGACCTTTGACTCTGCCCCTCTTTCTCTAAGACATTACCTGTCCCCCATACACAATTCCTTTTTAAAGGGTGTGAATGAACAAAAACAGCATCTCTTTTATGTTTCCCCTTCTAACTCATTCAATCAAGAAGCCAACATTTCAAAACTTTTGTTTTCTTTTTAGCACAGATTTATGCTACCTATCCTAAATTTTAAAAACAAATAGGGCCAGGTGGTGGTGGTCCATGCCTTTAATCCCAGCACTGGGGAGGCAGAGGCAGGCAGATCTCTGTGAATTGGAGACCAGCCTGGTCTACAAGAGCTAGCTCCAGGTCAGTGCTAGATGTCCTCTGGCTTGAGTTTGTGCAGGGACTGCCCATGTTGTCAAAGACTCTATAAGTTCTTCTGTGCATCACCTGGAAGATGCTGTTTTCTTGACAGCATCCATCACCAAGTGGAAGCTTCTCTGATTAGAGTTGAACAATGTTCTGGCTTGTGGATATAGTGGTATATCATTAGGATTTATTTTATTGCTATGTTCCTTTAGCAGTAGTTGGTTTTCCTGAAGGCCCATCACCTGTCTACTCTCAGGTTCTCGGCTGCTTTAGCAGTGTCAGGTAAGGCTTTTGTCTCATGTAGTGGACCTTAAAGCCAATCAAAATGTGGTTGGTTATTCCCATGGTTATCTTGAAAACTAGAAATTTAGATAATTAAACCTTGAATTCCAAAAGTAATTATCTACAAAACAATAGTTACCCTTTATACTATTGATTGATAAATATAGTTTTCTTGAATTGGCTCAAAACACTCATGTTAGTCATCTTTACAACTGTGGAAAGGAGTTAAAGTGGTTAAGGTTTTTTTTTTCCCATAAGCTTAGAAATCTACAGAGCACTTAACATATTTCATGTCTCTCTCCACCAGGTGAGATTCCATGGGCAAAATGGTACATTGGAATGGAATAATGAAGGGACATTTTGAGAGAAAATATCTGGAATCTGTGAAGAAATAAAACCCCAGCACCCCTCAGTCATACTTCTAAAAGCAGAGTAGACACCTGTGCCAACTGAATGGCAGGTTTTCCGACACACATGCAAAGGGCTGTGTGACAGAGGAACATGGTGGGACTATTCCTGCTTATCAGTCAAACTGGGAGGAAGAAGACAATGAAGCTCCAGTTACTCTGTATGTGAGGGCTTTCAAGCATCCCAGTTAGTGCTCACCTATGCTCATCCCAGTTAGTGCTCACCTATGCTTATCCCTGTTAGTGCTCACCTATGCTCATCCCTGTTAGTGCTCACCTATGCTTATCCCAGTTAGTGCTCAGTGCTCATCCTTGTTAGTGCTCACCTATGCTCCACTTTCGTCAATGCTGATGCTGCCCTGTGGCTCCTATGAACTCAGAGACTTTACCTTTGTAAATGTTTGTGGTAAGCTTTGTTTTGTTCAATGCTCATTACTTTTATGATAGTAAAACCCCCTTTTTTTGGTCCCAAATTGATTTCTTGTTATTTGTGTCACAAAAAAATTAAGGATGCTTAACACAAAAGTAAGTCTTTGCCTTCACCCTGGTTGTCAGTGAACTTTGTTATCAATGATGTTTTTGAAAGGTCTGTGAAAATGTTTAATGAAATGGCTTGGTAAAGTCTCATTTTCATTTTTGTTCAAAGAAAGAATAAATTGAAATAAATTATTCTGCTTTGCTTTTACATAACCTTGATTCTTTAGATTGTAAGGTCTTACTTTAAAGTCAGATTGAAGAGTAAAGATGTTTTATTCTTATTTTCCATTGTGCAAATAAAATGGACATTATGGAAAATTATTAAAAATCAAAACCTATTCTCTCATGGTTGGCTACTTTATGCAGAAAAATACATTTAATAGAGTTCCCTTTTTAAAAAATATTTGACGTGAACCACGATGCTTATCTTGTCCTTTATTTTCTTGAAGGCATAGGGTGAAAATAAAATCAGAACTGAATCTCACAGCTCCTTGCTGTCTTCTGGCTCTGCCACATTTACAGATGTTTCTGATGAAAAAGTCAATTCTGCTACCACAAACACTGTCTTCTGTACTTAGCAAAAACATGAACTACTCTATCTGACTTAAAAAATGAATTCATGGTCACCATAAACATATGCATACATCTGGCTATGCAGAACACTGGCTCTCACACAATTAAAACCCCGGTCTTGCCTTCCAGAAATAACATCTCAGAATTTCCTTACATTATTCATATATGTAATCATATATGAATAAAAGACCCAGAAAAGGTTTCTAATAGCTCAAATAAATAAATGTACAGATTACGAGGTCCATTATAACTCAAAAATAATGTTGTGAAGAAAGACAGATGAGAGATATGACCAGAGGCAAAGTAAAAGCAGAAGTGAGGTTATAACCGGTGTGCCGAATTCCCCTTCTTATGTGAGTATTGCTTTATGCCACCAAAATCAAGAGACAAACGCAGGTGTGTCTCTCATGACGGCCATCTCAGTTACCCATGATTTGTTAAGTGCTGGGGGCAGCTGTCCATATTTGCAGTGAGTTGACAGCAGTCAGTCTCAGCTCTAGCCACCTCTGCCCCGCCCCCTTTCTCAGTCTCCGGCCTCCCCTTCCTCCAGGGTGGGGGTGGGATGGGGCATGGGCCTTAGGGACTGTTAGGTGCTGATACCTCTCTCACTAGGAGGGCAGACTGTGAGCTCCCTGCATTTCTCACCGAAACCAAAGGAAATCGGAAAGGTTTTTTTTTTTTTTTTTTTTTTTTTTTTTTTTTCAAACTCACTTTCCAGTCACTTGTAATTCCCCTCATTTCTGTATCTCTCTCTCACACACACAAACACACAGAATCCCTTAGCGCCTGGTTCCACTCAAAGCAACAGCAAGGAACTGCTGAAGGGAAAAATGGGAAAAGATCTGGAATCCAATTAACTTTTGCCTTCATTGGTGTGGAACGCCTGGAGACTCGCTGCTTTTTTAGTAAATGGGGATGAAAATCTCATAAATTAATCAAGGTTTTGAAGGGAAGTGATGAACCAAAACCCAGATGTTCACGTAATTAACAAATTAATCTTTAAAAAACAGCCTTAAAGTTCTCTTCTTATTACTAAACACAGTCTTAGCTCTTGCTAGATATTAGCTTATATTACCACTGATCATTTGGAAAAAAAGAATCCAACCTCCGTGCTTGTTATTTTCAAACAGCATGTCCTGGGGGTAGATTTCAAGCAAAAATGAGAAATATGTAAAACACAGTTTTCCTTGCTTTTCTGTTTGTATTTCCATGTAAATAAGGAGGGTTCAATTAAATTGGCACCGTCTCAGAAAACAGGTCCACATGAACCTTCATTCCGGGAGATGATATCCCTTCAAAAGTTTTGTTACAGTGATAAAATTTGAGTGGCAATACGGTAAATACTGGAAAGGTGGTTAGCTATTTTTACTGTGTTTCCTCCAAGTTTTTATTTATTTTCCAAAAGCCACTGTTTTCTGCTTCTACATTATTGTAGATAATCATGTTTATTTGTGTCATTCTTCTTATTCACCTGCAGTCCACATTCAAACACGCATAACTATGTTTTAGTTTCCTGAGACAATGTGAAAACCAAGGCAAAGACAAAGAAATTAGCTGTGAATTTAAGGCTATTTCTCACTCTTCTTATGTAATAGACACACTGCGTACTGTGACTACAAAGTTAGCCTTGATTCTTTTGTCTCTTTTTTTCTTTTACCCCAGTGCTGGGAATAAAATCCAAACCTTGTACATGCTAGGGGAATGCTCTGCCACGCAACCATACCCTCAGTCCCTTAACCTTGACGTCTGTAAGCAATTTTGCACACACATTGTCCTTGCTCTTCATAGACAACACGGCAAACTTGTGGACTAAAACAAGTATGTTCACTTTACAGTGAGAGAAACTGTGGAGCTTCAATGATTCCCTAATGACAATGAGTGTAACTCGGTGTCTGGCTCCAAGCCTGGGGCAAAGGTCCTTTCCAAGGCACCACTTGATTCTCTGGATGGGACATCCACAAGCAGAGCACAAAGCAATGTGTCTTCTGGCAGCCTTTCCTTGGAACTGTATTAGCTTCCAATTCAGTTGGGTTTCCGGAAAACTGTTTACTCACTTGTTTATTTGTTTATGTCTAAGAACTTTCATATTTCAATGTGTTCCCAGGAAAGGAAGATGACAGCCTAAGGGCTTTCCCTTGACAGAGGGTAAACTGATAGATTATTTTCATGCCTGAAAAAATTCCCAGAAGATGCTCTCCTCACATCTAACATAAACAATTGTCTCAGGAGCTAGGGTTTCAGAGACCCCACCAAAGCCCTGCCCTTCTGTGAGTCCCCTGTGGCCTCTTTCTTGACATACACATTTTAGAACCCACACAATAAGTACCTTTTGAACTTCACTGAGCTGAATTGCATGCCCTCTCCTCTGTATGTTTAATAAAAATGCCATCTGTGGGAGACAAATAAATTACCTTGTTTCCAATAACCAAGCTCCTCTTCACTCCCAAGGTCACTTAATAACTTTGAGATCTTTTTTTTCCTTACAGCTCACCAAGACCTTATTCAAGTTGTTCATTCTTTAAGTGGAGTTTTGAAAGTGTGATTGTATCTATGTATGTCATTTTTGTTACTTATAAAATAATGTTTACTATTTCTAAATTACAGATTGGTGGTCACTAGACATTTTATGGATAGTAAAACTGAAACTAAAGATACCCCTGAGCCTCAGTTTTGCTCTCAAAATATGCAAAAAATAAGGTAAAAGGTCTCTGTCTAGCTTTAGTTTATCCCACAGTGGATTGGGGTCATGATTCATTGCTATAGTACCTGTTGGGTGTGTGACAAACCCTACACCACACCAGCAGGAACAATAGTTTTTCTTCATACTGAACCCTTCATGCAAATGGCTTCAAGCTGACCAGGTATTTTCTTATGCTCTCATTATACCTCTATTGAAGTCCTTGTCACCACCTTGTCTTTTGCTGTGGGCCAGTGATATGAAGAGTTCATTACAATGCTGTGCTCTAAATATGACTGTAGGAGTATGTGAGAATATCAAGACAATCCAGAAAAATTCCTCACAGCATACATGGTATCAACTTTAAGGAGAGTTTGTCAGCTTTAGAGCTGGTGACATGAAACACTGTTTGTAATGTATGGTAAGAAAGTATGGCAGGCAGATATGCAATGCAAGGAAAATGTGGAGGGGTAATTTCAAAAGTTATACAACTACATCAAGTACTTGGAGAATAAGTCTGGTGAGAAATGTAAGCTGAATTATGTTGGAAATAGTCTGTTAACTATCTTCCATGTGCCAAAAGACAGAGAAGGATCACTGTGGTACATTCTTTATCTTCTAAGAACTTATAATCAATCAGAGAAATGGGCAGGGTGTTTGATAGTAATACTGGGAGTGTGTAACACACAACATGACATACAACTATGAAGGAATAGCACAGAGCATACCACGGAAACTTCTCTGAGTGCATCAGATGGAGTCCAGAGGACTCAAATATAGATTCCTGAAGAAAGCTGGGCTGAACCTCCATCCAAGGACCAAGAATCCTTGGTGAGGTGAGGACATGTGAGAAGGCATTTGAGTGAGATAAACCTGCTTTGGTAAAGTCTTGGTGACAAGTAGCATTTGAGTAACTATCAACAATACCATAGTGATGACAAGAAAGGTGAGGCAGAGTCAAAGCAAGGACCAATGAGGAGAAACTAGCAACCCGTAATTGCCTTCAACACTCATTGTAATGCTCAGCCTTTCTTTTATGTTATTTTCTTGGGTATGAGGAAACTTTTCCCAGCAGCCTCTGCTGGGAATCCAAGAGTGTTTTCTTGACCAAACTAGTTACATGTTCTCCCCCAAAGCAACTGGTGGCAAAGGAATGGAACGAATTTGCTTAAAATAATAGTCAGAATTTAGTTCTTGAAGTTAACATCCCCAGAAGCACATGGCCAGGGTTGGGGATAACAACAGATAAAATGGAGGCCTTCATGGAAAGGAAAGGGAATAAACACACCAGAGGATGAGGTGGGAACAAAGTCACAAGGAAACACTAAGTACCCTTGAGAAACAAACTACAGGAATCCTAGTGAGTGAGAAGTCATAGTTAAGTGAGCAAGAGAGAAGCTTGGAAAGAAGCCTGAAGTGAGGTCAGAGTGATACAGATTTTGGTATTGTGTAGTCACAAATAATTAAAGAAAATAAGGTTTGTGCTGGCCTCCCAGAGCCATTTTCTCAGACAATTCTATTTTAGTGAATTTTTATTAGTCTAAAGAATACATGTATATGATAGAATTACTTTTGTTATGACTATTATTTTTCCACATTGATAAATAGTAACAATTAGAAATCCTGATTCTTGATTTCAAAAACAAAAACAAAAAACAAAAAACAAAACAAGCCAGGTATTTGTGGCACATGCCTTTAATCCCAGCACTCGGGAGGCAGAGGCAGGCAGATCTCTGTGAGTTCGAGGCCAGCCTGGTCTCCAGAAAGAGTGCCAGGATAGGCTCCAAAGCTACACAGAGAAACCCGGTCTCCAAAAACAAAACAAAACAAAACAAAACAAAACAAAACACCCCATGGTAATAGAGGCTGACCTGCCAGGCAATCATAACCAGATTCGAACAAACATGGTTGCTTGATCCTTTGTCCATCAAATAACTTCTGACCTTCACCTAGCTTCCCACACTGTGGAGGAAATTGGTTATCATCCTCCTACCACTCCAACAGAGATGCCTAAAGCATGTACACTTCAAACCTTCACTACCAGAAGTGTTCTAATTTGAACAATAAACTGTATCATGACTGTATATGAAAAACTCTCTTTTGTCTCCTTTTCCATTTGGAAAACCCTTGTTTATTCTTTGAGACTATCCATTGTCACCTTAGCTGTGCAGCTTCTCCAGAAATGTCCAAGACAACATGTCATATGTGAAAGCTCTAAAGCTTCTTTGGAGTTCTAGCTACATGTCTATTTTCCCCCTATGTTACAAAACATAAAGTTATTTAAAAATCATGAATCAGTTACGAGATTGCAAATCTATAAATTATATCACCCCCATAGCAGCAAAAATGTCCAAGTAAACCCAAATTCTTTTTGGTACCTATCTACTTTGAGTGGGAAGACCACATAGTCTCTAGGATTCCTCAAAGTCCCATAACTTGTGACTAGGTTTCTTTTCTAAAACTATCACTGTCTTCTCAGCAAGCAGATACTACAAGGTTCAAATCTTCTACCCAAACTCCAGTCTCTGCTTTAGGAGCTGAACCTGGAACTGGATGTAAAAGGTTTGCTGTCCCACAGGAGAGCTAACACAGAACATCACAGGGACCCTCCCTCTCCCTAGGCAGTACCAGTTACCATAAACACCAACAAATCATTACACATAAATAATCACTGCCAGATATCCTCTACTAAACCCAATATTCAAAGCTTTCCAAATAATTTTCTCACTTTTAAATGTATGTGTTTAAAGGAAGAAAATATGAGACCAAAGCAAACTGACATCAACTGGGGTCCATTTAAATAAAGCCAAGAAACTCCAGATATTAAAAGGTAAGAGGCAAATTTGATTGTAACAATGTAGGGAAAAAACAATGTCATGGGTCAGTTTTATGTTAAGAGTCCATGTGTGATTTAAAACTTTTGTTTCTATATACATAGAAAATATTCCACAACTACCTCTAGGAATAATAAAGGAGCATCAGGGAGGAGGCTTAACTACTTTTCAGTTTGATTTTACAGAAAATTGTGCTGACACTAAACTGTACGAGAAATTTCTTGGCCCAGCTAGGCCCCGCCACCACTTCAGCCCCAATGATCACACAGATGCTATATTAATTATGAAACTGTTGGCCATTGGCTATAGTTTCTTATTCGCTAGTTCTGACTTAATTATTAACCCATTTCTATAAATCTAAGTATTTCCACGTGGTCTTCTCTTACTGGAGGAACGGTCTGGGCCTCTCCCTCCATTAGTCTACTCAGTGTCTCCTTAGAGAAGAGAGCGATTTCCTGTTTGTCCTTGCTTATATACCGTTACTGCCCAGCTATGTCACTTCCTGCCTGTCTGTACAGACTTCCAGACCTCTGTGGTTGGCTAGTGGCAGGCTTTATTTGTGCAAGAAAGATGTCACCACACTAAACACTCTAGGATGGAGAGGGGAGGAACTCACAAGTCCCCACCAATAATGGACTTGCCATTGGCAGCTGATGGGTGGTAAAGTCTTCTCAAGTGATGTAGTCCATGATAGGTCGTCAGTGCTCCGGAGAATGGTGCCATACACCCATGCACATATGAACAGCTGTAATTGGACACAGTGGGTGATAAGGGGGCAAATAGGAGGGAGACAAGTGGGGCGGGTGGGAGACATGAAATTTGGAGTGTGATGTGGAAGCAGAGTCTGGGAGGAGTTTGTGGTGGAGGAAAAGTGATATTATCTCAATACAGCCTGTTCCTATATGAAATCACCAAGAAATAAATACAATCTTAAAGCACATTGTTATGAATACGCAATAAAATATTAAAATGAATACTTGGCATTATAAAGCACCCATCTCGTGTGTATATTCTTATCTTCTACCTTCTTTATATTGTCTCTACATTTTTATCTCTTTCCTCCTTATCTTCCCTTTGTCCTGGTTTCATTTCTCCTTGTGTTACATGGTGTTTTCATTTCCTTTCTCTGAGCCCTAAGCTGAATCCCTGAAAGGTTAGCATCTGAGAGTGTAAATGGGTGGCATTTGTATTGATTGATGACTCAGAGTCAGGCAGAGGTCAGGATCAGGGAACCTCAAATAAAGGATTCTGGGCTGTGTAGCCAGGAAGATTCAGTAGCTGATTACAGACATTTAAAGCAAAGCTCTCACACTGAAGTCCAGAGTATCTGATCTTCACCAAAGTGTATACAGTTAGCTTTCATAACGTAGCTGTCTTGTCCCACTGTACTGTGAAAGAAAAGGTGAAACCTGGAATAAATAAGCTTCCATATGAAAAACCAGGCTTGGTATACTGTAGCAACTTCTGGGTTTTTAAAGGGTCTGGTGAACAGTACAAAGTGCTGGGGAGTCCTGTGTCTTATGACTTGAAATTACACTTAACTGACTTGAACTACATTGAGTGGAGACACAAAATACAAAGACTTTTCATGAATTTATTTAATTGATTTAATGCAATTTGGTGTGCAATATCGAACAAACTGCCGAGTACAGAAAAAAATCTTCTCTTTTAAGCCTTATAATGGTTTGCAGAAGTATCCCTATTTATAAATGAAGAACCAAGGCTTTAGAGGCCAGGGAACCCTAAGGTGCCATCAACTAGGGAACAATGTGTGCTCCACCCTCAGTTCCTGCCAGCCGTTTCCAGAATGTGCTGTTTTATGTAGTTATAGTTGCATCTTCGGGAGCAAGAAGTTTACTGACAAAGGTCCCCAAAGCCTCTCAGCTACTATGTAGATTTATACCAAGTGCTAATCTGTCTGAGGTTCAGAAGACTTCTACTATGGAGGGGAACAAAAGTGACAGACTTTTTCAGAATTATGCTTTCGTGAAAGAGTATGTAGCCTCTGCTGAGGAATGTGCAATTTTATGCACACGCATGCCTTCGCTCACTTGCATACATTAACACAAGTTTTCTACATTCACACGATAGTTTCATGGCTGTGAATCGAATCAGAAACTTCTCTTTCTGCAGACAAAGGTGAGGTAAGTCGGTCTTTATATTTCTAGAATAGAACAGGCAGGGTTTCACCTTCTGTCTCCAATTCAGAACTGTTTCAAGAATGTTGACGATAGAAGTTTATTTATATTTCAAGGCCCAGAATAAGTGTGGGGGGGTCTGAAATGGAATTCGTTTAAACTAGTATAAACCAGTTTTGATGAGTAGACCCAACTCTTTTGGCCTCTGCATCTTTAAAAACTGTGATACTGTAAGTAGCAAGTACTCATGATTCACATCTTATGACTTTTACTTATTTATGTTTTTGAGAATTTCATGCAGAGTTCAAAAATTCCCAGGACATGGAAATGATAGGATTTTAAGATAGATATGGTAATTGCCCTGATGTGATCATTATATATTATGTACATATAATGTTATTATACTGTGCCCATAAAATGTATATTTCAGTGTCAATTAAAACATCATTAAGGTTTAAATTTTTCTCTACTGTCATTATTGAAGAATGTTACAAAATGAAAGCTACTTTCCAATTTTCATTTCAAGCTAAATCAAGGCAACTTACCAAGTTAAGTATGTCACATAAACTCAAGGCCAGTGTCTTAGGGCTAAGCTTTATGACCAGATGCGAGTGTCTTACCTTTCTGACTCATGACCAATGTGTTTCTTTCTTGAAAAGGGTTAGAATCCAGCCAAGCTTAGATACAATGTTAAAAAATGTCTTTCTCTAGAATGACTGATGGCTTATTTGCTTAAAACAGTGTCCACCCTACCCTTTTCCCTTTCAAGCCAGAGTTCCAGATGCTCACATTCCTTAATCTTTTAGTGCCACCTAGGGTCCCAATTTAGAAAGTGTGTGAGGCCAATTATAAATACTGTGAGGTCTCCTAGTGTAAAATTAAAAGAATTTCATCACTTGATTATATTTTGCACTTGGACTTTAATTCCATGAACTAGACAGCATTCAGGAAGGTGATTTCATAGTACAAAATCTGAAGATATTTAAACTCTTTGACCCAGTTTTTGGATGTCCAGAAAGTGATAAAGGTATAAAAAACACTTAGTACAATATCATTTAGAACAAATGATTAATTATGAAACATGACATAACCACTTTGAAATTTGTTATAGGAAAGAAAAATCCATTCAGTTATAATCTCTAATTGTTCTCCTTATATAGAAAGATGTTAGGTCTTTTATAAACATCCAAAGACAAAAGTCACCATATAATTATACAATACACAGTAGCACCTCAAAATAATACAATTCATAACCCTCAGAACCAGAGGGTGCATGACTAGGAAGTAGAATATCTGGGTGTGTTGGAAGAGACTGTAGTGTTTGACATATTCACCAGCCAAGATAAGTAATATAAAATCCTTTACAAAGAAAATACAAATCTCTCTCAGTATTCCCTTTTCTAACCCCTTCTCCCAAACTTCTCCCCACTTGACCCTCCCATTCAATACCCCCATCCATCCAAAACTATCTATTCTCTTTCCATTCCTAAAAATTCTATCTGTTCCCTCCAGTTCCTTACCCTGTACCTACCCTCGGTGGTTCTATGGATTTGACTGCTAATATCCACATATAAGTGAATAATACTATATTTGTCTTCCTGGGTCTGAGATACCTCATTCAGGATGGGGTTTGTTTTGTTTTGTATTTCTAGTTCTGTTTATTTGGCTGCAGATTTCATGGTGTCATTCTTTTTAATGTTTGAGTAATGTTCCATTGTGTGTATCACATTTTCTTTATCCATTCTTCTCTTGAGAGACATCTAGGTTGTTATGGTGTCTCCCTTTTCCTCCCGGTCCATTGGCTGCCAGGCCTCAAGGACTAAGGGAGCAGAGATGGTTGCAGGCCTTTATTCAGCCTGTGAGTATATGGAAATAGCCTTCTGGGAATCTGCCTCGGTGTTACAGCTCAGCTCTATTCCAGAGTAAAGGGAACATAAAGGATGGGGACAGTGGCTGGGGTATCACCTACTCCGTGTTTGTCAGGACAACATGGTCCTACCATACAGCTGGAACACAATATGTAATTATCATATGGACAGCAGAGAGGGAGCATTTGCAGAGTACTGTGTCAAAGGTCACACTTAAGTCAGTCCTCTGTCAGATGTGGGGTTGGTAAAGATCTTATCCCGTTTTGCGGGCTGCCACTTTGTCTTATTGACAATGTCCTTTGCCTTACAGAAGTTTTTCAGTTTCAGGGGGAATATTTATTGATTGTTGCTCTCAGTGCCTGTGCTACTGGTGTTCTATTCAGGAAGTGGTCTCCTGTGCCAATGCTTCAAGGCTATTTCCCACTCTCTCCTATCAGCTTCAGTGTAACTGGATTTATGTTGCGGTCTCCAATACACTTGGACTTAAGTTTTGTGCATGGCGATAGACATGGATCTACCTGTAGTCTTCTACATATCAGCATCCAGTTATGCCAGCACCATTTGTTGAAGATGCTTTCTTTTTTCCATTGTATACTTTTGATTTCTTTGTCAAAACCCAGGTGTTAATAGGTGTGTGGGTTTATGTCAGATTCTATGATCCACATGTCTGTTTTTACGCCAATACCAAACTGTTTCATTATTTTAGCTCTATAGTACAGCTTGAAGTCAGGGATGGTGATACCTTCAGAAGCTCCTTTATTGTATGGGATTATTTTGGCTATTCTGGTGTCATCATAGAGCCTTCATCCAGCACCTGATAGAAGAGATGCAGAGAACCACATCCAAGCACTGGGCTGAGCTTCAGAAGTCCAGTTAAAGAGAGGGAGGAGGGATTGTATGAACAAGAAGGGTCAAGATCATGATGGGGAAACCTGCAGAGACAGCTGACCTGAGCTTGTGGGAGTTCACAGACTCTGGACAGACAGCGAAAGAGGCAGCATGGGACAAACCTAGGACCTCTGCACCTGGGTGACAATTATGTAGCTTGGTCTTTTGTGGGGCCCCTAACAGTGGGATCAGGATCTGTTCCTGATGCATAACTGGCTCTTTGGAACCTATTCCCTATGGTGGGATGCCTTGTTCAGCCTTGGGGTGGGGGATTCCTGCCTCAGTTTGCTATGCCGTGCTTTGTTGATTCCCATGGGAGGCCTTACCCCATCTAAGTGGAGATGGAGGAGTGGTAGGGGGGAAGTTGGGGAAGGGAGCAGAAGAAGAGGAAGGAGGGAAAATCGTGGTTGGTATGTAAAATAAAGTTTAAAATGATGAAAAAGAGATAAGTCAGGCATCCAGGCTCAGGGATAGCTTCCAGATAAGGTCAGGCATCCAGGTCTAGAGACACTATCCAAATAGGGTAGGAAGGAAGTCCTGCAGCAAAGGGAGGTCTCCATATTACATTGAGCTCAGAGAGCTGTCCAGACATAGTGAACTGCAACCTTAAAAGCAGGGCACTCCAACAGGTTGTTTCTGATTCCTGAAGATTATGAAGAGAGAACAAAGATGGGGAGATACATCTAAAATTAAGGGGAATTTTATGAGTAGCATGGAACCAAATACAGTAGAAACCTCCTAGAATACATATGTGTGTATATATGTCAAGGTGATCTAAATGAAATCATCAAAAAATAGGGGAGATAGAGTCCCAACCGGCTGTCTCTTGTCACCAAATGAACCTTTCAGTACCAGGTTTGGGTTACATCTAATAGAGCTGTTGACCAAAGAGGCCCCACAGAAGTCCTCAAACAACTCAGGCTATTGCCAAGACTGTAGGTTGCTCTCCACAAACTGACAGAAAAGCCCCATTGCAAAGAAAACTCCTACTCAACTCATTGAATATTGAGATGCTCAACTGATACCTATATTGAGCCTTCACCTCTATCTTCCAGGGTCTTTGTTATAGAAATGTACTCTGCACATTATCAGAAGCCACAAACCCTTTGTCTAAAATAGTGTACTACCTGAAAGATAGTTTGTGGGAGTAACCAACCAATAACTTATTTGACTTAAGGCTCACTCCATAAGATGGAACCCATACCCAACATTGTTTGGGTGATAAAGAACTTGAGACCTATGAAAATGCAAACAAAATTGCTCTTTAAAAAGAAAGAAAGAAAGAAAGAAAGAAAGAAAGAAAGAAAGAAAGAGGAACGAAGAAAGAGAAAGGAAGGAAAAAAGAAAAGGAAAAAATTTAGTGATAAAATAAGCCCTAATGACATTCTGCTACACTCATAGATCAGTGCCTTGCTCAGCCATCATCTGAGGATGATGAGGTAGAGAAACTACCTCATGCATCAGATGGGAACAAACACAGAGACCCACAGCCAGACGATGTACAGAGAGTGACTGACTTTGGCACACTCAGCCCTAAACAGGTTGTCTCCATCAAATTCTTTCCCCAAGAGCTCAGGGAACCCTATGGAAATGGAGGCAGAAAGAGGGTAAGAGCCCAGAGTGGAGGGACACTAGGAGAACAAGGCCTTCTAAATCAACTGAGCAAAGCTTTATGAACTCTCAGAGACTGAGGCAAGCAGGGCCCATGCGGGTCTGCATCCGGTCCACTTCAGTGTTTTTGTGGGATTCCCTAGCATATGAACAAGTGGGTCTATGACTCTTATGCCTTCTCTTGGGTTCTTTTCCTTCTCTTGCTTTGTCTTTGTTCAACTTACTATATTTTATTTGATTTAAAATAAAATAAATGAATGAATAAATGAAAACCTAGCTACTAAGGTAAATACTAACAACTGAACTGCCATTTATATCTCCTGGAAGAAGGGAAAACCAGTTTTCTTTGACAGAATGACAGTGGTTATATGTAAAGATAAGTCTTTCCTCCAAAGCCGCCCAAGCCCTGCCACCTCATGGGTGTTTTTCCACCAGGCTGCCCAAGTTCTGTCCGTCGCCATGTTAAGGTACCAAGTAACACACAGAGACTTATATTAGGTGCAAATGTTGCTTGGCCAATGACTAGGATTTCTCATCTGCTAGCTCAGTCTTAATTATCAACCATAATGAGTTACCCTATGGAGGATGCCTTCCATTGTTGTCCTCATCTCAGTATCACATGGTGGCTCAGAGCAGAGAACAGGAGGAAGAGAGAGAAAAGGAACTTCCCTCTTCCTCTTGCTTATATATGAGTCTCCCTGCTATGTATGTCACTTCCTCCCTGGATCACCAGTTCTTTACTACATTTCCCAGAATCCTCCTTGACTCCTAGTCCCACTTAACTTGCTGCCTCATTGGCCAAATAGTACTTTATTTATCATCCAATAAGACAAACATACACAGAAGCACTTCCTCCATCAGTTATATCAACTACTCCAGGACATGTTTCATGTTCAATAGTTGACCAACAAATAATGGTCACCACAGGTGTGTGTGTGTGTGTGTGTGTGTGTGTGTGTGTGTGTGTGTGTGTGTGCGTGTATGTGTGTGTGTCTGTTTTTATTTGGTTACAGTTTGGTCTTTGGGGTTTTATATTTTATTTTCTAGGTTTTATGGGTTTTGTTGTTATATTAAGGGTTTTTTTTATTAAGAACTTACAGTTGAGTGGGTAGGGAGGAAGAGGATTTGTAAAGACTTGAGGGAGGGAAAATATTATTAAAATATATTTAAATTTAAAAATTGTTTTAAATAATAAAAAACAGAAAAGAAAAGGAAACCACAAACCTTCCAGATAGAAACTCCATCTTCTTCAAATAAAACATTGTGCTTTGTACCTCCTTTCCAGTTATTACCTCTTAAATTGTCATAGATGGGACTGATGGCTACACCTCAGCATTGAATTGTGCCTTCTTACTTGACAAGAACTTCCCACTACCCACAATTCCTTTCCTTCTCCTTTGCATAAGTCACCTGTCCTTTCAACTCTCTGTTTACCACTGCCTTTAAAACAAACTGTAGTGAATGATATTTTAAATAAAATACAGAGCTCCTCATTCAAATCCCCACCTCCCACACTTCTGGCAGACTATAATCCTATTCTTTTGGCTTACATCATGGTTGAACTTCTTAATTTTCTCTATTTAATGTTACCATTTTTGAACTCCAAAACGAATCTACTCAAGCTTAGAGTCATTCTAGTGTGGCACACAGCTCTATCACTCCATCAACCCAGCTTTCTGGAAAGTCACCGCCAGTCTCCATGTTGATAAATCTAAGGGCTGGTCAGGTGTGTGGCTCAGTTGGTACAGTGCTTGCCTAGTGTGTTAGTTAGGGTTAAAATTGCTGTCATGAAACACCATGACCAAAAGCAACTCAGGAAGGAAAGGGCTTACATCACTCACAGTTCCACATCATAGCTCATCTTCAAAAGCAGTGAGGGCAGGAACTCAAATAGGGAGGATCCTGGAGGCAAGAGCTGATGCAGACGCCACAGAGGGGTGCTCCTTCCTAGCTTGCTTCTCATGGCTTCTTCAGCCTGCTCTTTATAGAGCCCAGGACCACCAGCCTAGGGATGGCACCACCCACAATAGGCTGGGCCTTCCCCATAAATCATTAATTAAGAAAATGCCTTACAGCCAGATGTCATGGAGGCATTTTCTCAGTTTAGGTTTCCTCTTTCCAGATGACTCTAGCTTGTATCAGTTGACGTAAAACTAGCCAGAACACCTAGGTTTAATCCCCAGAACCACATAAACCGATTATGGTGGCATACAGTTACAATTCCAACACTCAGGAGGTGCAGGCAGGAGCATCAGAAGTTCAGAATCAGTGTTGGCTACACAGTAAGTCCCAGGCCTGAGATCTACAAGACGCTGCCTCAGAAAGAGATGATACAGGTGTATCAAAAACTAAATAAATAAAATTAATATATGAACTATGTTCGGTATTCATTGTGCCTCAGGAGCAGTTTACACTCCTCAGCCTTGGTCCTCTTGTCTGTTCCCAGCTAGACCACTGTTCACCCTCCTTTCATTAGCCATAAAATATTCAGTGAAATCTCAGGCACTCTTCTTTTCCTTTGTTTTAAGATCTATTTTATTTCATGTATATGAGTGGTCTGTCTACATGTATGTAAGTGCACTGCATGCATACCTGGTGCCCACAAAACCCAGAAGACATACTGTGTCCCCTGTAACTGGAGTTACAGATCATTGTTATCCACATGTGGGTACTGGTACCAAACCCAGGTCTTCTGCAAGAGGAACAAGTGGTCTTAATTGATAAGACATCTCTCTAGACTCCTTAGCTCTTAGATTTTTTTTCTAGGTAAATTCTCCATAGAAATGCTTTCAATTACTAATTGCAAATAAATCTTAAACTCTAATTTCAAACCCAGTGCAATTCTCTGGGTTCCAGGAAAACATCCTACACCACACACACACACACACACACACACACACACACACACACACACACAGAGTATTAAAGACTTCTCTTAGGCTGGGCGTTGGTGGCGCACGCCCTTTAATCCAAGCACTTGGGAGGCAGAGGCAGGCGGATCTCTGTGAGTTTGAGGCCAGCCTGGTCTCCAGAGCGAATGCCAGGATAGGCTCCAAAGCTACACAGAGAAACCCAGTTTCAAAAAACAAACAAACAAACAAAAGACTTTTCTTCCAGGCATCTCAATCTCTGAAACCACATTCACTTATTTTCCTTCCAAATGTATTTTTTCAATGTTCCCTTCTAGTTCTATCATGACCTTGCCAAGCATGGAACTACATAACCCAAATATTAAAAGACTAGGACTCCCTGTCTTCGTGTGACCATTAAATTCATCCTCCAACACTGCTGGGTTTGCTGTCCACTTCTCAGAAGCATCGTCTCTGCATCTCCACCACCACACTGATCTGGGTCACTATTATCTCTCAGCAATCTTGTTAATTTTAACCATGTTAATAATTCTAGTTTTAATTTCCCAACTACATACCTTCTCATCTAAATGACCTTGTAAAAAATCTAGTACAATGTTGAATCAAAGTATGCTGTTGTGTCCAGCTTTCATGTGTGTGCTGGGCTCAGAGCTAAGATCCTCACTCTTCCTTAGCAGACACTTTACTGGCTAAACCACTTCCCCAATTCTCACACCTTTTCTTAGGAGATGTTCCCTGAGTATAACACAAGGTAAAGGGATCCTCAATGTGGGTAGTCATTCCCAAAAATCTATGTGTACATCTTTTCTCTAAGTGTCTTTGTTTCCAGTATTTCCATTTTGCTCATTCAAATCCCTGAAGGACTACTGCTCAAGATCTATGAATATTTATACTTTGAATAATTTAATCCTTCATGTGAATGAATGATCACTGTCAATAATCTCATTGGAAAGATTTTCCTTCATCATTTTTGTCAAGATTATTGTTAAGTATGGCTCTCTCATACAGTAAATGTTTTCTGTTAATGTCAACATACTGAGTTGATACATTTATGAACCTTGTCTTAGTTCCTATCTCATGTCTCATTCCGTCGTGAAAAATATCTGTGATGCCATAAAAATAATTTGGGGGATAGGCAATAACACAACTGAAATAGGTTATGTGGAACTCCATGCTACCTATTATTGACACTGCTTTTGACCTCTGGGCTTGCTCAGATGTGACGTGGACACATTATACTACTATTTTACAGACTGCCCCTTCATTTGATTGACCTCATGACTCATTGGGTCTGATAATATTCTGTCTTGTGCTTGCTCTAACAGCACACAGACTGAAATAGATAATATCCTGTTTGTGTTAGGACACTCTAAACATATTATCACTCACTCCTCGTGGTTAGTTTTTAAGGTATCTTCTAGGTCTTTTTCAAACAAGTAGGTTTTTTTGTTTGTTTTTTGTTTTTGTTTTTTGTTTTTTGTTTGTTTTTGTTTTCTATTTTTTGCATGAAAGTCCAATTGCTGCCCCAGAATCCTGGAGAATTGTCAGCTTGCCTCATTTCTGGGGAAGGTGCGTAGTATTTGCTTCCACAGTGAGTATCATAAGGTCTGCTTCAGTAGCAAAGCAGCTTAATTGGCTCACAGAGCTCTTTAAATCCTGGACTTCACAGATCATAAGGCTTCTAAACATTCTACTGATGGGACATTGGATTTGTGTGATATATCATCTAGTAAGTTGGAATGTATCTAACTTAGCAAACCTAATAGTTAACAAATGGGACATCCTAGGAATGTTAACATGATCTAGATCCTTTTAGACTGCACTGAAAGATGGAATGCATCCCTGTATCACCTACGTGGATTTGTGTGACCTCATCCCCGTGTGAAAATAAACAGGTTTGACTGCCATTGGTGATAGAGGTTTAACTAAATGCTTTAGCCATTTCAGTACCAATACCAAATGTAGCATAGCAACTGTGACTGAGACTTCCATTTCATCAATGGTAGTGATGTAGCCCACTACCATGTGACTGGTACCTATTTTTGCAGTAGCTACATGGTTGAATTGAATGGAAACGCTTTAAGTATAATGAGTAGTTATACATTCATTCTTCCTCGGAGTTTTTGCAATGAATCCTAACCTATGCATCTCTTCAGAAGGAAGAATCGCTTCTGATTTATTGTATTGGCAATAGAGGTTATGATGCTTCTTTCTCCTCAGCTTCCAGAAGCTTCTACTTGGCCGTGTCTACTATCATGGCTCTGGTCCTGGAAGGGGTGAAATCAAGTGAGAATATTGTGAGCCAATAATGAATCTGTTACGATTGTGTACTTAAGAACGGGGGGAAATAACCAATGTGAGTTTGTGAATTGATCTCAACTATGGACTGGTATTGGCACTCCACCATGCTCCCTCTTCTATGGCCCCAAGTCTAATCATATTTGCTTGCTGGGGCATGGAATCTGGACCTGTTAACTAGTTTAGATTTTGAAAATTGCTATAGCATCATTACTCTCCAATGACTTCTAACTTTTAATCTTTTTAATCAAATGAATCTGGCTACATTTTTGTATATTTTTGTATACCTTTGCATATATTTTGCATAGATTTTGTTTGTATGCATCCTATTTCTAGGAACACACTGGAACCTTAGAGAACCACAAGCTTGTTGTTGCCAGTCTGCTCTTGTGATTCACTCTTGCTCTACACAGCTTCCTTATTTAAGTGTGTCCTCAGGACACTGCCACTCTAAAACACTATTGTCCCTACCTAGCCTAGTTCTATTTCTGTATCTCCTACAGCTGACATTGACCCTCAGCAAGCAGCCATCACTGAGCTTCTCAAATTGCTGTAGAATATACTCTGAGGAGTTATGATGGAAAATCAGTAGTGAAATTTCTGGGGGAATAAAATATGTTTATTCTAAATTATTCTTCTGGGTTTGTGATCACTTTTAAAATATCCTTCAAGGCAGCTCCATAACCATGACATATTTTAAGACATATTATATCCAGGCCAGGACATAAAATCTGTAATCATGAAAGAATGTTTCCTTGGCAATGAATGTATCCTCTTTGAGTTAAAATTCTGTGATTTTCATACCATGGCCCAATGCCTTTAAACAGATTTGTAGTTTTTACCTCCCAATTAAAGCTTCCCCTTCTTCCCGGTCCCTCCCTCCTGGACACCTCCCCCGACTCCTCCTCCATTGTTTCCCTTCAGATAGGGCAGGTCTTCCATGGATATCAGACAGCCATGGTATATCAAGTTGCAGGGAGACTAGGCGCCTCCTCTTCTATTAAGGCTGGATGAGGCAGCCCAGTAAGACGAATGGGTCCCAAAAGCAGGCAATAGAGTCAGAGAAAGTCCCTGCTCTCCCTGTTAGGGTTCTCACATGAAGTCCAAGATACACAACTGTATCATAATATGCAGAGGGCCCAGATCAGTCCCATGCAGGCTTTCTGCTGTTTGGTTTTGTCTCTGTAAGCCCCTATGAGCCCAGGTTAGTGTGGTTTTTGGTTCTATGGGTTTTTCTTGTGGTGCCCTTGACAACACTGGGCCCTAATCCTTTCCCCTGTCTTCCTTCCACAGGATTCCCAGAGCTCCACCTAATGTTTGGCTGTGAGTCACTGTATATGTTTCTATCAGTTGCTAGATGACACCTCTCTAATGACAGCTGGGCTAAGTATCAATCTATGAGTATAGCAGAATATCATTAGGAATCATCTCATTGACTTTTTTTGCCAGTCATGTTTGGTTCTATCCTAGGTCTCTGAGCTATTCTGCCTCTGAGTCCTGGCCCTCAGGGTTCCTTTTCAGAGTATGGGTCTCCAGTAGTGCCAGTCATTAGTTAGTCACTCCTACAATTTTTGTACTGTCTTTACCCCAGCACATATCCTGTAGGCAGGACAAATTATAGGTAAAAGGTTACATGGCTGGGTTGGGGTCCCAGTCCCTCCAGTGGAAGTCTTGCCTAGTTCCAGGCTGGTTCAAGCTCCATACCATATCCCCCATTGTTAGGAGTCTTTGCTAGAGTCACCCTCATAGATTCTGGGGAGTTTCCACTGCTCCGGGTTTCTAGCTCATTCCAGAGAGGCCCACAGATTCCAGTTGGACCTCCAAGTACTCTCTCCCTCCATCCTCCCCTACCTGATCCCTACTGTTCCCATTCCTACCCCCCTTCCAGGTCCTTCTCCCACCCACTGGCAATGTCCATTGTATTTCCCCTTCACAGTGAGATTCATTGATCCCCCCTCCTTGAGCCCTCCTTGTTACTTGGCTTCTCTGGGTCTGTGGGTTGCAGCATAGTTCCCCTTTACTTTATGACTAATATTCATGTATGAGTGAGTGTGCACATTTAAACAGATTTTATGAAGACACAAAGTTCTGGGACATAACTGAGAGTGGATAATAAGAGGAGAAAATGGTGTCAGAAAGATAAAGTTTGGTCTGGAATGAATTTATTGACATGGATTCACTGAAAAGAAATACTACAATGTGGTAGTGGACAGAATCAGTAGGTTTTAAGGATTTTCTGTGGGTTGTTGGTGTCAGCCAACAGTGTTCATTACCATCATCATTGTCATCATCAGCATCATTGTCCCTAGTCATCATTCATTTTTTGCTTGGCAAAAACTTGTGAGTGTCTGGGCACTGGAGGGATTGCTCAGTGGTTAAGAGCAGTGGCTACTCTTCCAGAAGACCTAAGTTTGGCTCCCAGAAGACACATGGTGGCTCACAACTTCCTGTAACTCTGGTTCCAGGGGATCTGAAACTCTTTTCTGTTATCACTGGCACCAGGCATGCACGGGGTGTACAAACATACATACAAGCAGAACACCCACACACATAAAATAATAATTCAAAAATACCTTAAGCTTTGTAAATGGCTTGGCAAGGTAGGGTTTGCCATGATTTAGCATAAATGAAAGTTCTAACTTTAGTGGAAAATAACAGTAGTGTCCAGTTCAGAATGAGTGCCGGCACATAGTTCATAATTTCATTAACACATGAGGTTTATTATTATGAAAGAACTTCAGGCTGTGACTGGACCTTCAGGTGCAGGGGCATTAGACATAAGTAATTAATATATGGATATCTAAACATTTTAGGGCCTTAAAGTCTGGAGAGGTTTTGGAAAGGAGGTTCATGTAAGAGTAAGAATAAGAGAGATACATGAAGGGTGAAGGAGAGAGATAGTGAAAGAGAAAGGCAGAAACAAGTAAGAGAGTATTGCTGCGAGAGATGGTAGGAGGAAACAAGAGGAGTCTGGCTCAGAAAGCAGCCTTCAGACACCATCTCCAGAAGTCCTCTTGAGGTCTCAGACCACTGTCTGAAACACAGGAGAAATCTGGCTTTTAGAAACCTCTTAGGGATGGCAAGAAGTACTCAGGGTCCCGGTAGGCTTTAGAGTTGACATGGAAATGAGATGAGAAAAAGCAAGAATGAAACTTGGCTGAGCCTGATTTTGGTACCAGTGCTGGGACAGGACTTCTAGAGTCTGACATCAGCTTGCATATTTTTGCCATAGTTAAGCATAGCACAATTGGGGGGGGGGCTTTCTGATAACTACCAGCTCAGCCTTGTGAGTGAAGCAAAGTTCAAGACACATTGACAGTGAAGTTCTTTACAAAATACACGTGGCTTGGTCACCAACATAGGTTCTTGTTGACTTAGAAACAGTGCTCAGGGCCGGGCGTTAGTGGCGCACACCTTTAATCCCAGCACTCGGGAGGCAGAGGCAGGCTAATCTCTGTGAGTTTGAGGCCAGCCAGGTCTCCAGAGCGATTTCCAGGATAGGCTCCAAAGCTACACAAAGAAGCCCTGTCTCGAAAAAAAAAAAAAAAAAAAAAAAAAAAGAAAGAAGTTCTCAGGGTAAGAGTCTAGGGAGAATGACTGAGGCAAACATAATTCTTGTGGGAGTCAAGATTTGTCCTTAGCCTAAAATAACATAGAAGTCAGTTAGGCTGTTGTCAAGTACAAATGACACCACTCACTGTGATGGGTTTTATGGCCTAGAAGTAGCACTCAATGTTTTAGGGGGAAAGGTCCTGGGATAAGTAAAACATATATTCTGGAAGATAGGGGTAGAGCCTGGCTCATGAGAGAGCAAAGAATCACCAAACTGCATCCATCCCCAGTGTTTCAGGATGAGGACAGGTTAAATATCTTTCTTTTGAAGGTTGCCTGCAAGTTTAACTTTCCTGGCTTCTCCAATGCGGATCTGTGCACACAAGGACTTGTTCACTCTCTTCAAAGCTTCAGTTTGGTTCAACATAGCGTATATGACAAAGAGCATGAAGGATCCAGGTACTTGTAGGACCATAATTCTTGGACTGCTGTTATCACAGCAAAAATGGCTTCTCAACCCTCAGTTCCAGGGAGAATGACAGAGAGGCACAGCTTGATTCAGATGAAATCTGATGTGAAGGTGCAGGCCTATGTTCTAACAGGAAGGTTAAAGGTCTAAGGAAAACAGGGGGTTAGCCTGGGTTTCACCCACTCACATTATGAGAGTAAGAACACATACCCTTCACTAATTACTACAAACAATGAATTTGTGAGGGAGACCTTTGAAAAACTCTGTGCTGCCCTTCTCTGTAGAATAGACCTCTGAGTGAGAACAGCAGACATTGATTTGGGAAATCTAAATAAAGTGAATTATTTTAATCCCAGACTGACAGAGTTAAATAGTGATATTTAAAATGGCCAAAGATAAAGTAAGTGTAATTACCCAGACCTTGTCTAATATGGTGTTCTTAGAAATGAAATAGGGAACCTACTGAGTTCACATTTGATCTGTGTAAGCAGAAAGTCTCTAGATTGTGTGAACAAAAGCTTAGTCTGAGTTATAAACACAAAGTCATGGCCTCTCAATCACTTTATGTGCTTGAGTCAGTTTAAGACAACAAATAAAACAAAAACAGAATCCCTTGAATGAAGCAGAGGCTAGGTCTCCTCAAAGAAAGACAGTAATCTACCATTGTTCTTATTCTTTATCCCATCATTTTCCAAAGAATCTTAGAGCCTTTTATCAGAGTGTATTAGAAAACAAAACAAAACAAACAAACAAAAAACAGACATTTGGAGGAGTACTGAACATTGACTCTGAACTTACACTAATTTCCAACATATCACTGTGGCCTTGCAGTCAGGAAAAAAAAAGGGTTCTTATGAAAGTCAAGCAATTGAGGCTGGAGAGATGACTCAGAGGTTAAGAGCAGAGGACCTAGGTTCATTTCCCAGAACCCACATGGCAACTCACAACTGTCTGTAACTCCAGTTCCAGGGAATCTGACACCTTCACCCAGACATACTGGGAAGCAAAACACTGATGCACATAAAACAAAAAGGAATAAATCTTTAAAACAGACAGAGAGAGAAAGAAAGTAAATGAAATTGTAAGTAACTTCTGGTTCATTGTGAGCCCCTGGGTCTAGAAACCCAACGTTGGCGATTTCTCCAGTTCATTATTGCACAGTTGAAAAAAACCATAGTTGGCTCACTGACCTGAGTGAGGGTTATTATAGTTATTCCATATTCTAAGTAAAAAAAACATTATAACTGTCTAGAAAAATAGCAAAACAAAGCCAACACCTCAAACCTAGAAAAAGTGCGAAGACCACTGCTCCCAAGCTCCTGATACAAGTGGTGGTGTCTCCCCAATCCCCATTTGACTTAGTCAATCTTCTTGTGAAGAAAACAGGTAGTATAAAAAAAAATCAGAGTTTAATGGACTATTATAATTTTGACTTGGTAATTATCCTTGTCACTGTCCTATTGTAGGAACCAGCTTCCCTTTTGGCAGCCATAACAGCCGAACACGTGCTTCTATGACCTTGTCCCAGACACTAGAAAGTCAGATGCCTGTCTCGTGACAAGGAGCCAATCAGAAGTTAGCTGGTGGCGCTATGCTTTACGACCCTGAGTGTGCTTTACGGACAAGTGCACAGCAATGACGTAGAGAGCATAGCAACCACCCTGGGAGGGCCTATGGGCCATAACAACCAGTTGACCAATCAACACAGGGCAAGCCCTCCAAGCCTGGAGGCACACCAATCGTAAGCCTGTGCGTACCCCTAGACACTCCCCTTACGCTGCCCTATAAGATCTTTCGGGAGCCCCTAGGAGCCGTCTTTTCTAGCTGTCCGCCATGGCGGGTGGGTGAAAGACCCGAGCTAACATGGGGTTAGCTCGTTAAATTACAATAAAGCCTTGTGCAGTTTGCAGCAAGCTCTCGAATCCGCCTGGTGATTGGGGTGACCGCGAACGTGGCCTGGGACCCGGGATACTTGAGTTTTCGGGGGTCTAACACTATCACTGTTAAGAGACACCATAACAATGGCAAATTTTATAAAAGAAAGCATTTAATTTAGGCACTTGCTTACAGTTTCAGAGGTAGTTCGTTTTCGTTCTGGCAGTGACCATGCATAGGACCAGGACCTGAGAGCTACATCCTGATCCTCAGGGAGAAACATAGCGGCTGGGCCTGGCGGGGGATTTTGAAAGCTCAAAGCCCACCCACAGTGATACACTTCTTCATGCAAGGCTACAACCACCCCAACATGGCCACACCACATCTAATCTTTCTAATCCTTTTCAAGTAGTGCTACTTCCCAATGACTAAACATCCAAACATATGAACCTAAGGGAACCATTGTCATTCAAACCACATTTCACTCCCTGGCCCCCACAGGCTTATAGCCATATCATAATACAAAGTGCCCTTAGTCCAACTTCAAAAGTTCCCATAATCCTTCAGAGTCTCAACACTCAAAAATCCAGTCTCTTCTGAGACTCAAGGCAATCTAAAGGGGAAGAAAAGAAGCATAGTAAACAATGGACCAAAGCAAGACCAAAAGCCAGCAGGGCATACTCAAATTCTGCATCTCTATGTCTGATCTCAAAGTACTCTTCAGGTCTCCAGTTCCTTTCAGCTTTGTTGACTTCAACACACTTCCCTCTCATGGGCTTCTCATCTGGTCTGTAGCTCTTCTTGGTGGCTGTCCCAGGACTCTGGAATCTCCAACCTCTTGGTGTCTCCTCACAACCCAGTCTTCATCTCCATAGAATCATGCAATGGCCTCCATGGGCCTCCATGGAGGGACACCCCTGACACACATTTGGCCTCAGCAGCTTTTCTTACCCACAGAGGAAGATTCCACAACTCCTTTTTTGTAGCTTTGACTCTAAAGCCAGAACCATGTGGCCAAACCTGTTGATTTCTGCTGCTTGTTGGGGCTGAATCTTGCCCACCTTGTTCAATTACATTTGAATCAGCTTTCTTCTTTTTATGTTTTCCTTCACTGCTTATACTTTTCTATAATTCCTCTTCATAAGTTGGAAACCTAACTGGGTAGAGTTTTCCCTGAGGGTACTACTCCCTATATTTCATTTAGCATCTGGCATTTTTTAAAAATTTTTGTCTTCTTGAGCACAGGACTTTGCTCCATCATACTTCCTGGTGCTCCTTTTTTTCCTCAAACTGTACATTTTATATTTTTTCTTTGTTCAGCTTAATCCTTTTCATTATAGAAGTGGGTAAGAGTAATTACTAATAATTAGAGGATACAGTCAAGTTAGGGTCAAGGAGGTTTGCTCATTGAAGGGATAACAAGGAAACAAGAACTCTCTTCTGGCATTCCTGCCCTCCAGCAAGGTCATTCTCAAAATTGTTGTTTCAGGGTCCCTGTCATACTTGACCAATTTCTACATCCTGTTTTAATCAGTGCATTAAATATGACAAAAGAGTATTGATAACAACGCTGGCTAGTCTCAAAAGGAAGCTGAAGCATAATTCGTAATTCTGTAGTTTTATTTTTTCATGGGGACCGCCAACCCTTAAATAATGATACAGAGACATATTAATTATGAAATCTTGGCCTTAGCTTAGACCTATTCTCAATCAGCTCTTATAACTTAAATTAACCCATATTTTTAAATCTACATTTCTGCACTGCTCATTCTGCTTCCTCTGCATATGACTGGCCTGTCTGCCTTTCTTCTTCCCAGAGTTCTCTCTACCAGGAAGTCCCACCCCTGCCTGCCTAGGTATTGGCTGTTCAGATTTTTATTACACCAATCACAGCAATACCTCTCCACACAATATACAAATATCCTACAACATAACTCCCTTCAGGTTTGAGGTTTAATAAAAATGAAAGGGTGTCTTATACATAGAAAGCATTTAATGGGGGACTTGCTTACAGTTTCAGAGAGTAAAGTGAGTCCTTTATCACTAAGGTGAGGATCATGGTGGCATGCATGGCACTGGAGCAGTAGCTGAGAGTTACATCCTGATCTGCAGACCAAGAAAGGGCGACTCTGAGCTTGGCGTGGGCTTTTGAAACCTCAAAGCCCATCCACAGTGACACACTTCCTCCAACAAAACCCCTAGTCCTAATCCTTTCAAATAGTGCCTTTCCTTGGTGACTAAACATTCAAATATATGAGCCTCCTTCCTCCATACTCTCAGTTTCTTCATATGTTTACTGCAAAACACTGATGGTATTCTTGCCCAATAGTAGCAAGGTATGGGAGAGAGGGCCAGACCGTGTCAAATATATGAGCCATAAAGGGCCTCAGGGTCGTGGTTGGACTTCAAGGTGTAAGGCAGAACATTGGACAGAAACAGTGTAGTATATGGATATCTAAACATGATAGAGCTATAAAGTGAAGGAGAGGCATCCCTTTGAGCTGAGAGAGGAGCTTCATTGAGAATAAGAGGAAAAGCTGTCTAGGAAGGGAGGCAGAGGGGAGCCTCTGTGCTAGGGCTCCTAGGGAGGCCAGAGGAGCCGCCTTCAGAGCAATCTCCCAAGCAGTCCCCCTCCCCGAGGAGTCTGAGAACAAACACATCAGGAGTGGAGCGAAGTTTCATATCTTGTGATCTGTTCAGCATAGTAATTGGACAAGGAGCATGGAAGAGCCAGGTACCAAACACCGAGAGCTTTCAAGTCATAGCATGGAGGGCTTCTTAACTCTCTGTCCCAAACAAGGCTACAGGGATTCGGGCTACAGCCTGATGGTGCAGGTCCTTGTTCTAATACAGAAGAACCAAAGAGAGACACTGTATGGTCCTGGTTCTATGTTATATAGGCAATTATTATCATTATTTTAACCCAAAGTGGCCAATATTTTTTAAATTTCCCCCACACTGTAAAACTTCTATGCAAATCCACTACAATTTGTGCTGACACAAAGGACCTATTGCAATCCTTGCCCATTGCTTTAGTTTCTTCATGCCAATTCTTTTAAAAGCAGCCAGCCATAAAAGACTGTGAGGCTGGATTCTAGCCAATGTGGAAAAGACAAAGCTACCACCTACTTGAAAATAAAATCAAGTGAACTTCCTGCCCTGGTGTGCTTGCTAGCCTGGCTTGGGTCATCGTTCACCCTTTCTTCAGGTTTCCTTCCTCCATACTCTCAGTTTCTTCGTATGTTTATTGCAAAACACGGATGGTATTCTTGCCCAATAATAGCAAGGCAGGGGAGAGAGGGCCAGACCGTGTCAGCAGGCTGCTGCCGAGCTGTGACCACTGCTGTGTGTACTGGAAGACAAAAGTGTGTACGGAGGCCAAGGTGCCTGCTCAGCAGGACTTGGTTGGGTAAGGGTGGATTACAGACGGAAGGAATATGCAGCTGGCATCCTCCATGTTAACCTCTGACCTGGAAGTTAAACTGTACAAAAGAAGATGAGGTGGGGCGGTACTGTTGAGAACCAAGAGGAAAAGAGAGCGCCAGTTAGATCCACTCGGAAGAGCCTGCTATGAGAGCGCTGTGACAGAAACGGGAACTACTGTGTCCCTGTCTTTCACAGGGTCAGGATGTACTGAGTAACAATAAATTCACAAGGTTTATTGGTTTCAGTGACAGGAATCTGTGGAGTAATGTTGCTTACCTTGGTAGCCTAGACTGCTTAGAACACAGGCTCTCAATCGCAAATACTAACTCGCACAGCACACAATAAATATATGTATATGCACATGTGCAGTTGACAGAGTGAATCTATGCTAACGAAGCAGCTGCCCAATTGCAGAGGTTTCAGAAGTCACACGAGAGAGTCTTTGTTGGTAAACTACTGAATCAGACTGGAGCCAGGTGGGAGTTGCTGCTGGGGCAGAGCTGCCGAGCTCAGCTGCAAGGTGAGGAGCCAACTCAGCTCTGGATCAGGAAACGAAGGGTTAACGTCCCGATCCAGACTGGAAGACCCGAAGATGGGCAGATAGCCAAGTAGGCTAAGGCCAGTGGGAGATCTAGCCAAGCTGAAACTCCAGGGACAGCCCAGGGGTCACTGTTTGTTGCTCCTTGATGCAAACCCAGGCATTGGATGATAGGTTGTGAATGAAAAAAAGAAACCGAAAGGAAAGGATGTAACTGCTCCTAGGTGTGGCGGAGGGCAAAGTTGATTATAGATATGTGGGAGAGCATAGCCTGAGGCAGGGGCATTGGGAGAGTTCAGAGTGGGCATGACCAGACTGAGCCGGGCCTTGTGGGAGAGAAGGGGAGGAAGAGAGAGGGGAGAGAGAAACCAGGTGCCGCAGCCAGGTGGCCAAAGGAGGGGTGACCAAAATGTCTGCATTATATAGGGAAGAGCTTCCAAAGGAAGGACAGCCCAGCCCCTGGGCTGGAGAGATGTTGTAGAAGGCCATACTCTGTAACAGGTAGGGACTGAGGGATGCTGGGAGAGCCTGGCAGCCAGGTCCACTTTGATATGTTAAATTGGCACTCAGCCTTTGTGCGTTTGGAACTTAACAGGTTGAAGTGGGGCCATGCTATCCCCATGAGAGGGGTTCATCACTTTACAGAATCCAGAAGAAGGAATACACACCCTTTCATCAGTCTAGCATGCCTGCTGAGTTCTTGGGCCTGGTTGCTCTGATATGGTTTTAAAGCACTTATATGCTCCCACAGACTCAATTTACCCAGTAAGTGCATAACCCGGCTCCCTGTCTACTCCCAGAAATAAGTGACATGTCTGTCTGTGCTGGATGGGTGTTGGGTACAGTTTCTGTAACCCCTGGGTCTGCAGACATTCTCCCCCTCAAAATGGAACAAAAAGCTGCTTAGGAGATGGAGTCTGTTATTCTTTTGTTTAAGCTGCAGCTGCTGATATAAAGAAAGGAACAATGGATAAACAACCCACGTGGAGTTTATTTACCAGAAAGGGGGAAGTGGGGGATGGGCAGTCAGCCAACCCTAGAGGAGCCGAGGAGAGAGAGGGATGGGTGGTCAGGACCTTTTAAAGGGAAGGTTGCATATGTGCACTGGGGCTTTGCACCTCAGAGGTCGCTAGGCATGGCGGGTGAGTGAGTGCCCCGTTGTTAGGGGGCGGGGTCAGGGTCATCCAGGTGTTTTGTTCTTACAATCCCGGCTGTTGTTTATTATAAAAGTTGGAGAATTGGGCGTGGCAAATTAGGGAAGTAGGGGCGAAGATGTCTTAAGGCTGCTTCCTGCTGGCCTGGGGCGTTGACCGTCTTTGGGGGGTTGGGGTGCTGCCACGTCCTGGGGTTGATTGTTGATTCATTGTAGTCCGGGCCACTCTGGTGCCTTTTAGACCTGGCAAGATGTTCGCAGAGTAGAGGACAAGGTTAAGTTTAGAAAATTTTTTTCTTAGGTCCTGTCACTTGAGGGGAAAATTGTAAGAAGAGGGAGGGGTTCCCAAGGTGTCCCAAGATGAGGGAAGGGAAGTTGGGACTGGGGAAAGGTTGGATATTACCTGGAGTGAATCTGACCTGTTTGGATCTGATTCGGCTCCCTGGAACTTATAAGAGTCCTTAAAGTTTGGGAAAACATAAAGATTAGACATATTAAATCATATCTAGGTGGTATGAAATCTTTCTGGTTACCTTTAACCAGAAGGCACAAACACTTGGTGGTCCTTGTATCTTTAGATCCATGGCTTTTAGGCTGGCATTCCTGTAACAACAGCTAAGTAAGTTATTGTGAGATACTTTGGAAATTAATGAGCAGAGTGTAATTAGAAGCAGGAAAGTTTAAATCAGCCTTGTAAAAATTGAGCCTTATTCTTCTGAAATAGGAGGTAAAGTAGATGATTTCAGTGTCCTCTGAAACCTAAGGGAACAGGGTCCTGTTGTAGAAACTGTGTATGAAGGGTGAGTCTCAGGTGGAGAAGAAAAGGGCTTGAGGTGGGATAAGTGAATCCAGTGGGGAAGGCCCTCAAGCTTAGCTGCTGTTGGAGTGACAAGAATTACGTTGAAAGGGCCCTTCCACTTAGCAGAGAGGGGGGCGGGGCTCTGGTCTGGAGGAGAAAGAAGTACTTGCTCCCCTATGTTAATTGGAGAGGTACAGGGGGTGGCACACGGTCGAGGTAGAGAGTGGTCAGCAAATTCCCAAAGGAGGGAACAGAGATGATGAAGTAAAGGTGTAAGCAGGTGGTCAGGGAGAGGCGAGAGTTTAGGTGAGAGGCCAGGTGTTAGAGCCGGCCGCCCATACTTGAGTTCAAAGGGTGAGATGAAAAGTGGTTGTTTAGGGAGAGCCCTAAGCCTGAAAAGGGCCAGAGGCAGAAGCTTTACCCAGTCAAGGTGAAGTTCCTGTGACATTTTAACCAGAACAGTCTTTAAAGAACGGTTAGTTCTCTCCACCTTCCCTGAGGACTGGGGGTGGTATGGAATATGAAAATGCCAAGGAATATTGAGAGCTTTAGACAGGGTTTGAGAGATCTGAGAGGTAAACTCAGGACCATTGTTTGACTGAAGAGAGGCTGGAATCCCAAACCAGGGGATAATTTCCCTGAGAAGGATATCAGAGACGGTCTGAGCTTTCTTGTTAGTAGTAGGAAACGCTTCTACCCATCCCGAGAAAGTGTCCACCAGTACCAGGAGGTATTTAACTCGCCTGACTGTGGGCATGTGGGTGAAGTCAAGTTGCCAGTGGGTCCCTGGGAGAGAGCCCCTAGCCTGGTGTGTGGGAAAAGGGGAGCTACGATACTTGGAATTAGGCTTTGACATCTGACAGGTTTTACAGGAGGCAGTGATAGTTTTTAAGAAATTTAAGTCCTCAGAAGTAGGTTTGAGGTGGGCCTTGACAAACAGAGAGAGAGCCTTACTGTTAGGGTGGAAAAGCTGGTGTAAGTAGGACAGAATTTGTCTCATGTTAGGAGGTGGCTGTGAGGATGTGGGTTGTAGTGTATGGACTCCCTGTGGTGGGTGAGGTAGATCTGGGCCTTGGAGGGCTGCAGCCCTAGCTGCTCTATCAGCCCAGTTGTTGCCCCTAGAGATAACAGAGCTGTCAGTCTGGTGTGACCGACAGTGAATAATTCCTATAGCTTTGGGGAAGTGAGAGGCCCTTAGTATGGCCATAATATAACCTGAGTTAGTTATGGATCCTCCTCTTGTAGTAAGTAGCCCACGTTCCTTCCAAATAGCTGCGTGGGACAGGAGGATATGAAAAGCATATTTAGAGTCTGTGTAAACATTGTCCCTGTGCCAATTGGAAGGCAAGGGTGAGGGCTATTAATTCAGCCTGTTGGTTAGTAGTGTGAGCAGGAAGTGCCCGTGCTTCCACCACCCTGGTGTCTGACACTATGCCATAGCCTGCTTTACGGGTCCCCTCATGTAAAAAGGAGCTGCCATCTGTGTACCAGGTTTGGGTGGCCTGAGGTAGTGTGCCCTCCTGTATGTGTGAAGGATGGGGCAATAGTTCCTCCAAGGTTTCAATGCAGGAATGAGCTGGAGAATAGTTAGCATTAGGTTGAGGTAGAAGATTTGAGATATTAAGGGGTGGGCAAGATTGGAAAGTAAGTGTGGCATCTTCTACTAATGCCACCTGGAGGGAAAGAACTCGGGAAGGAGGTAGAGTTTGTAAGCCTCTGTAGGTTAGGAGATGGGACAGGTTGTGATGGGAGAAGACAGTGATGGGTGACCCAAAGGTTAGTTTCTTTGACTCACGGATAAGAAGCTCAGCAGCTGCTAAAGCATGTATGCAGGATGCCTATCCTTGGGTGGTTAGATCTAGCTTCTTCGACAGATAAGCTACAGGTGCAAAGGAAGGTCCTAGCTGGTGACCTAGAACTCCAAGGGCAAATCCTTCTTTTTCTGTTACATAGAGGGAGAAAGGATGAGTTAAATCTGGTAGATGAAGAGCAGGGGCTTTCAGGAGAGCCTGTTTAAGTCTCTGAAAGGGCTTAGTAACAGGGTTAAGGAGGGGTTCATGGGGAGGTCCGAGAGCCACCTCATAAAGGGGGCGGGCAAGGAGGGAGTAAGAGGGGATCCAGGTACGTAAGAAGCCAGCTATTCCCAGAAATGATAAAATCTCCTCTTTAGTAGAAGGAACTGCAAGAGACCCGATTAAGTTTTTCCTGTCTACAGTAATAGCTTTGTGGGTTGGGGTAATGGTTAGTCCCAAATAGGTGACCTGAGGAGTAGACAATTGAACCTTAGAAGGTGAGACTCTGTAACCCCTGCTAGACAGGAAATTTAGGAGGGTGGAAGTGTCAGTCCGGCTAACTTCCAAGGAGGGGCTACAAAGTAAAATATCATCTACATACTGTATGAACTTGGATTTAGGGAAAGACAGAGAGAGCAGGTCAGAAGCCAGGGCCTGACCAAAAAGGTGTGGGCTGTCCCGGAAGCCCTGAGGTAGGACAGTCCAGGTGAGCTGAGTGGAGACATGAGTATCTGGATCAGTCCAGGTGAAAGCAAAGATATTTTGAGACCGGGTGTGGAGGGGTATAGAGAAAAAGGCATCCTTAAGGTCTAAAACTGAGAAGTGAGATGTCCCTGGGGGAATAGTAGAGAGGAATGTGTAAGGGTTAGGAACCACAGGATGGAGGGGCACGACCGCAGAGTTAATGAGCCGGAGGTCCTGAACCAGACGAAAAGTCCCATTAGGTTTTTTTACTGCCAGTATAGGGGTGTTAAAGGGGGAGGAGGTAGGACGAAGTAGCTTTTTCCTTAGGAGGTCAGAGATAATAGGTTTAAGTCCCTTAAGGCTCTGGAGTGGGAGTGGGTACTGAACTTGAGCAACGTACTTAGAGGGGTCCTGTAACTGAATGACAATGGGGGGATGGTGTCTAGCCACAGAAGGGTTCTGGGTGTCCCAGACCTTGGGGTCTACCTGAGAGGCTGGTAAAGAAAATGATGTACTGGACCCCGTAGGGTGAGTAGCTAGAAGGAGGAGGAGGGGAGCCGCAGGCGAGTCTGGAGTTAGGCGAATGTGGGGAGCAAAGGAAATAGAAGCTCCTACCTTAGCTAGAAGGTCCCTCCCTAGTAAAGGTACCGGACAAGTCGGTATAACCAAAAACGAATGAGTAAGGGGAATCCCCCCCAAAATACAGCTAAGTGGTGGAGTCTGCTGAGGTAAGTAAGGCTGTCCTCCTACCCCGACAATAGGAAGACGAGAAGGAGAGGTAGGTCCCCAAAACTCCTTTAGGACTGAGTATGTGGCACCGGTGTCCAAAAGGAAAGAGATAGACCACCCGGATACTTTAATGTCCACCCGGGGCTCCCTTTCAGAGATGATGGTGGTCGGGTCAAGAGAGCCTGGGCCTCGTCATTCATAGTCCTCATCTATAGGCAGGGCTAAGAGATCAACTGGAAGGCCGCCTGTGTTTGATGTCCTCTTGTCACCTGGGACACGGGGACAGTCCACTGACCAATGGCCTACTTCCTGGCATCTAGGACATGGCTTTCGTGGTGCGTGGGGGTTCGGGCAACCCCAGGCCCAGTGCCCTTTCTGACCACACTTGAAGCATGGACGCTGTGGTACTCTGGCCCCGGAGGGCAAGGGATCCCGGGCAGATGCTGAGGCCGGTCGGACAGCTTCAGCTAGCATCTGGTATCTGTTCTTAAGGGTCTGGCCATCTCTCCCATGGTACACCTTAAACGCCACTCTTAGGGCCTCATCCTGTGGAGTCAGGAGTCCTTTCTCCAAATTTTTAAGTTTAGCCCTAATGTCGGGGCAGCTCTGAGCAAAAAAGTATGTCATGAGAAGTTGTCTTCCCTCTAGCGTCTCAGGGTCTAAGTTAGTATACTGTAAAAAGGCCTGTTTAAGACGCTGTAGGAATTGGGAAGGATTCTCTGATTTGTCCTGAACTATATCTAGGAGCTTATCATAATTTATGGGCTTTAGGGCAGCCTTATGGAGACCAGACATGAGGCAAGTTACAAACTGATCTCTAGCCAAGATACCACCCGGGGTGTTATAATCCCAGTGGGGTTCCTTCTCCGGGACAGCGTCATTCCCAGTAGGGTGAGTTGGCTGAGTCTGATGTATCTCATCTGCACATGCCCTCGCATAATTCCAAACTCGCTCGCGCTCCTCATGTAATAAGTTATTACTTAAAATCATGAAGACATCATGAAAAGTAAGGCTATAAGATTGTGCAATGAACTGAAATTCCTTTATAAAGGCAGTGGGGTTAGAGGTATAAGATCCTAATCTGTGCTGAATCTGAGAGAGCTCTGATAGTGGGAAGGGAACGTGAACTCTAACCACGCCGTCCACACCAGCTACCTCACGCAAGGGGAGGATAGTGGCCGGATCGGCTTTGGTAGATCTAGATCCCGTTCGAGAACGAGTAGTGGTGGGGTGAAGGTGGGAGCCAGGGGTGGGTGTTTGGGAGCAGCTGAGTCAGAGGAAGCTGGAGCGGGGACGGTTGAGACAGAAGAGAGAGAAGGTTCAAGGATCTTAGTAGAAGCTTTAGAAGGCACAGTTGGAGGGTGAAGGCGAACCGGTGGAGGTTCATCAGCTGGATCCAAGTCTATAAGATTTAATTCAGGCTTAGATTCCATAGCCAGAAGAATTGGGG
Organism: Cricetulus griseus; assembly: GCF_003668045.3. Lineage (NCBI taxonomy): Eukaryota > Metazoa > Chordata > Mammalia > Rodentia > Cricetidae > Cricetulus > Cricetulus griseus. The sequence goes on from NW_023276806.1 coordinate 221,397,636, forward strand.
ATGAGGAGGGAGAGAGAGAGTGTTTAGCAGATAGATAGAAAAAAGCCTGTACATAAGGTAACTCCTTCCATCTTCCGGTTTTCTGACAGAAGTTAAATCTCACAAAACCTCGGGGTCTAATGTCCCGTTTGGGGGCCAGTGAGACTGGTTCTCTAAGGAATACCTAGGCCATTTTTATTACTGAGATATATGAGTCTAGATGCCTTAATGAACGGCATGAGGTTTGAGGGTTTTAAGTTCTCTAAAAGACATCCCAGCGGTGTGGTTGGGCTTATTTCCTTAGTTGTCTTATTCCCCATGAGTGAACAAGTTAAAAACCGGTAAAATCCCCTCTCCGGATGCTCGTCAGCCCGGGGGGGTACCGAGGGGCCTTAGCCCGATAGACCCTGGGTCTGAACAGGGACTTAGCTGTCCCGAAGAACAAAAGGAAAACAGAAAATCCCACCGTCCCGCAGCGCAGCGACTAATCGCCAAGGGAACAAGTAGCTACTGATGGGACCACCCTTAGGAAGTAAGCCAAGAGGGATTGTCGGTGAAGGGGGTCGACCGTAACCGTGAAGGTAGTGGTCGGGTGGTCCCCCGCCTCCAAGAACACCAGAGGGGTGCCGGAAGATCAACAGTCAGTCCCTCGGGTTCAGGGAGACGTTTACGCTGACTGAAAGGGGCAGCCTTACTGAATTGGGTCCGGTGTTGTATGCAGAGTCCCAGCAAACCAGTGAGATGGAACGTGGATTGTCTATCCGTGTGTTAAGGGTACCCTTGACCCAACACGCACCCGCCAGCGGGTCACGGAGAAGGTATAAGGGCAGAGCCTTTCCACGTCCGGGCGCCAAAATGTTATTCTTTTGTTTAAGCTGCAGCTGCTAATATAAAGAAAGGAACAACGGATAAACAACCCACGTGGAGTTTATTTACCAGAAAAAGGGAAAGAGGGGGATGGGTAGTCAGCCAACCCAAGAGGAGCCGAAAGGAAGAGAGAGAGGGATGGGTGGCAGGACCTTTTAAAGGGAAGGTTGCATATGCGCACTGGGGCTTTTGCACCTCACAGGTTGCAATGCATGGCGGGTGAGTGAGTGCCCCGTTGTTAGGGGGCGGGGTCAGGGTTATCCAGGTGTTTTGTTCTTACAGAGTCCCCTGGGCATACACAGCCAGAAAAAAAAAAAAAAAAAAAAACAATTGGAGTGACTTAGAGAAGGGTTTAGCAAACTTTTGGAACCCACTGAAGGAGTTATAAAAATGATCATGAGGTAAAAATTATATAATCCCCCATGCCACCTTTAATAGAAGGAAAAATCCCACAATTCAGCCTGCAGATAGGGGACTTAATAATGGCCTGGTGCGGGAAGCCATGGCAGTTAGGGAGGGAAGGGGTGGTGGGTTGTATGGTAGCTTCTTTATTCAGACATGACATGATGGCAACTTGGGCTTTGCTCCTGGTAGCCATGGCAAACAAAAAGTTAAGACGGTGCTAAAGTGTATGGTGACAGTGATGAAGCTATTGATACCCCATAATAAATAGAAGAGTCAGGAGACCCCTTCTGATGTCCCCCATTCCCAGCTTCAAGTGACCTTGAGAGATGCAAGACTGCTACCTAAGAAGTGGAAGTTGGATTGAAATCCCTGAAAGTATCGTCATGATGAAGCAGAGTTTAACAGTGAGAGATGCAACTGTTTGGGACCACTCACACCCCTGTAATAACAACTCCCCCGTAATATTCTGTAGGCAAGCCAGTATGATGCCACCAAGTTTGATTTTGGTGAAACTGTGCTTGGGACTGTCACTGGCAATCAGCAGTGGCTGAGGTCTGTGATGCCCATGGCTCCTGCAGCCATCTAGGGCTCTGTAGATGCCCAGGGTTTGGTCAGTCACCTGAGACCATTTGTGCCTGAAGGCCATGCTGCTACTGGAGCCATACTGATCTGGGTGATTTGTCACCAAGGCCATGGTGACATCTGGACCTGAGCTGCTACCAAGGACCATGTCTGGGTCCCTGGTTCTGCTGAAGCTGGGGTCTGTGATGATGTCCATGGCCAGTGTTAGCCCAAAGGGTCATAGGAACTAAGTGTGGAAATTGGAGGGTTGCCCTGAGCCACCCCTGCCCTTCACTGGCCCTGAGATAGCTGGCTCTGTATCTGGCTGCAGCAGGAGAGCTGCCCCCGCCACACACACTTGGGAAAGATGGCCCCAACCCTCACCATGGGCGTGCACCTCACCTGGGCAGCACACTAGAGCTGACACTGTTGTTGGGGACACTGGTGAGTGGATCATGAGGGTATGAGAGCTGCTCCCACCCCACCCCCTTGTCAGCACACAAAAGAGAAGACTTTGCACCCCCCCTACACACACACTAGAGCTGACCCTGTTTGGGGGGGGGGTTACAGCCCTGAGGATGTAAGAGCAGGAGACCTGACCCTGGTTCCACAGCCCCAAATGCCTACTACAGCAATCAGGAGAGAGGGCCCTGCACCTTGCCTGGGCAAAATATAGATCTAGCCTCAGTGAGCTAGTGTGAGCATGGGTGTGAAGGGAATAAACCTCCAGATCCAAACAGCAGGATTTCCACAACACAGGACAACAACAGGCTACCCAAGAGAAGACCCAGTGAGAGCCCATTATCAGTGTTGTAGCTGAAGCCAGAGATCTTGAACCAGACCAGTGACTTGTGGCAATGAACATGAGCAAGTAATGATGGATGGACTAAAGAGTAAACTGTGTGACTCAATGGGTCTCTCTCTCTCTCTCTCTCTCTCTCTCTCTCTCTCTCTCTCTCTCTCATTTTTGTTTTATTTCTTTGTTTTTTCTTTTAAATTTGGTCTTGTCTGGCGGCAGGGAGCTTGCAAGTTGCAAGGGCAGAGGGCAGATAAGAGGAGATGAGGATATATATGAAAGGGATAAATTAAAAAAAAGAAATAAATTCTTTTATGGTTTTCCAGGAGAAGATAACTTAGCAGGAAACATCATAGAGAGAGAGGAATATGCAGCAGGGGGTACTGTCCTCGGGAATCATGACCTTTCCTCCTAGCCTTCAGAAGCCCCGGATTGATAGAACAGCAGGAACCTTTTAGGAGTTGGTTAGAGCACACACGGGGTGACAATATTTTACAAGACTGGAGCAAGTTTCTCCAGAAGGGGTCTAATACGTGACATTGTTACTCTACTAGGCAAGATTTTCAGATCCAAAAATCAGAAGGAGAAATGGAAATAGAGCTTGTTTAGTTTGATTTTTTTCAGAATTTATCACAAATTCCAATCATTGAGCTCTTCTATGATTATTTTCACATCCTTAAGGGAGGTGTGCTTGTGAGTTTTTGGTCTTTTTTTGAGGGGGGGCGCTTTTTTTGTCAATGTAATGCAAACTAGAGTCAACTGGAAAAAGTAAAACTTTATAAAGTTCCTGCTTCAGGTCCTGCTTTCATTTCCCTCGATGTTGGGGACTAATGTGATCACGACACATAAGCCAAACTTTCCTTCCCAAGCTGCACTTGGTCACCACTTTATCACAGCAACAGAGAGCAGAGGAGGAGAGAGATTGGCACCGATGAGCTGCCTATCATTGTGACAGACCTGCCCAGGGTGTTCCGAGGAGGACTGCAGAAGTGTCTGGAGTTTTTGGACTAAAGAATCCATCACTGCTCAAAGCTTGTTGGGTTATTCTGTGAGAGCCTGGAAGTTGAGTGCCGAGAACAATGCAGATGGGCAGAGGCCTGACTTGTGAAGTTTCGGAGGGAAGTGCAGACTCTAGCATCAGGTCTGTTCGTATAATGTAGATGAGTTAAGATCCTGTGGTTTGTGGTCAGCTGGGGCTGAAGAATAGTCTGTGATGAATAAGCTACCAGTCCTACTTAAGCAAAGTCTTAGCTTTACCAGGACAATCGATGCTAGGGTCAGCTGTGATTAAGAAGAGACCATTGAGTTGAAATCTTTTGGGGGAGTGTTTCCTCAGGGATTAGCATGAAGAAACGTGGTCCAGAGAAATAGATAGTCGCAAGTAGTACTGATTTGGGCAGCATGAAAACCACAGGATTTGGTGGGGTCATGGAAAGAAGCTGAGGTTTGGCACTGTGAGAGGCCAGACAAGGCCACTGGTGAAGATGCACTGGACTTTAGAGTTAGAGCTTTGGTATGAATTTGAGGGAGGTATAATTCAACCCATAACTGGTGCTCAGTGCACAGCAAGATTATGTTTTACTTTTCCCCTGGAATTTCTGTTTTCTTTGTATTTGTGTTCTCTCCAATTACTTTAGCTCTTGTGACATAAAAATACACCTGGTGTTCAACTCCATCAAAGTCCTCAGAAGAATAATATATAAACTGTAGAATTGACAGAGACATCTCGCTGCCTGGACAGTCTCCCAAAGTTCTTCTGTAATGTCGGGGCATCCATCTTCAGCCTACAGGCCAAGAGTGTCTGGCAGACTTCTCAGTGAAGCAGGAAATTTGAAACTGTCCCACCTGTATTAGCAGTTTATCAGTCATTTTTATCTGTGTCCTGCAGAATGGAGGTCTTTGATGGAGTTGAAGGCAGATAGTTAGGGTTATAGTTTTCCTTAGTGATGATAAAAAGGTAAGTTACATATACAACTTTAGACTCACAAAGATAGGATAGATAACAGAATATTTTCTTTAGATTTTGCCAAATGTTAATGGACTACATATTGTTAACTATAGTTCTTACTTTATATCTATTTTGTTATATGTAATTTTACTGTTAAAGTTAAAACCTTTCTTTTCATTTAGACAGAAAAGAGGAGATGATGGGGGATGTCCTTGTGTGTATGTTTCTCTTAGTGGTTGATGAATACAACACTGATTGGTCACTAGCCAGGAAGGAAGATTGGCGGGGGGGGGGGGGGGCTTGTAGAGACTAGGAAGATAGGACGTGCCAGGCATTCTCTGGTAAGATAAGGCCATGTAGAAATACATAGATTAGTAGTTATGGGTTAATAATTAAGACAGAACTATTGTTGAAGCCTGAGCCATCACATCAGCCAACAGTTTAATAATTAAAAATATATACCTGGTGATTAATTGCTATCCATCGTTCACAGTTACTGGTGATTTTCTGTAAAGTATTTATTTACTTGTTTTCTTGTCCATTATAGCCCTGAGGGCCAAACCCAGAGCCTCAGGCATGCTAACAAGTGTTCCACCACTGGCCTATAGACACCAGCCCTAGGACTGACTTGACTGTGTGCTAAAACAAAACCGAAAATACTTCCTCATTCTGATCCTGCTCCAGAGTCCTCAGAGGCAGAGCCCCGAAGGAAATGACTTTGCAGCTCAACAGCTCAGGGTTTTTGTTTTAGAAAAGGATCCTTAGAATTGTATTTGAAGAAAAATAAGGGAACATAGTTTCAAGTGACTGACTTCAAGTTTCTGGAATAAAAAAGCTTTCAGGGAAATTCTGGTAAGTTTCTAAATTATTAAATCTTTCCTCATTTATATGCCTATAATGGGAAAGCTATTTCTTAAAGTTCTAGCTGTGCTTTTGATATCAATACTTGCTTACAAATGAACCACTATGTACAAAATATTAAGTTAGTAATAGCCACACACTACACATATATTTACATTGAACTGACTGGAGTACATTTGACTGACATGAACTTGTAAATGCTTCCTGGATGGAAAAGCTTCATTAAGTACAATTATGATAATGGAAACTGGTCAGGGTAATGAGTGGGTTTCTCATTGTGCCAAATGGGAAGTTAAGAAACACAGAGAAATAACACAACAGGAGTCAGGCAATTAAACAATAAACAAACAAAAAAGGTTGTAGTGGAACCAGCAGTCCAGGGTGATACGCCAGGTTCTACCTTCCTTTTCTACATAAGATTTTTTTTTAAAGTTTTGTTTGCAGTTCACCAGAGGCGATGCCCTCCAGAGCTAGCCTTGTAAATCTTCCATTCACATATCAGGCAGCTACAGAGCTGAAGAAGTGTGTGGGGGGTGGGGGTGGGGGGTGGGGCGTGGTCTTTGTTGCTGTTTTGTTTTGTTAGTGTGTTCTCTGGGAAAACAAAACCAACTTTGTATTTAGCTCCAGGTTGTCCCAGCATCAGGGAATGTTCAGCTGTGACTGACAAAGTTCTTTTCCTTTATGCAGTCCTGGAGAGAGAGAGAGAGAGAGAGAGAGAGAGAGAGAGAGAGAGAGAGAGAGAGAGAGAGAGAGAGAGAGAGAGCACCAGCGAGCACCTCCCTAGGCTCAGAGATGAACAGTGGGGCAAGGACCCCTGAGGTGACAGTATGCTTGTCCTAGCTCAGCACCAGACAGTGAAAATAGATAGCCCTGTTGGCATCCTGTGACTGCTTAGAGGAATTAAGATGGTTAATAACAAGATCTGTGTTCACTCTTCACAACCGGAAGCCAAGGGTTCTAGGCAGCAATTCGACATTCTCAAAATGTTCAAACCATTCATAGCAATTTGATTTTGCTTCATTCCAATACTACACGTCCAGATGCTCTTAAAATCTGTCAGGAGGCAGAGGCAGGCAGATCTCTGTGAGTTTGAGGCCAGCCTGGTCTACAGAGCAAGTGCCAGGATAGGCTTCAAAGCTACACAAAGAAACCCTGTCTTAAAAAACAAAAACAAAATAAAACAAATATGTCAGGTACAAAGGATTTTAAAAGATTTACTGAATAGCATTGTTTGAACTGTATATTCTGAACTGCTAGAGCAGTGTGGGGAATTTTTGACATTTTGGTGTTTCCAAGGGAATTTTTGAAGAGTTTAGCATGTCATATTGAGACAAGGTCTTCCACTTAACAGGGTTGAGATTCAGGGGGTCGACATGTCTCCTATCTGAGAATGTCTCTATCCTTTTGGTATCTACTGGCAGACTCTGGTTTTGAGTGGGCAAAAGCAGCCCTGGATCAGCACCCGCAGTCTCTTGGCCGCGCCCACTGCCTGACAGAGGGAAGGACCACAGAGGGAAATTCCTGATGTGCAGTGCTATCTGGAATACTGACTTTGGTTGAAATTTCTGTTTCCCTTTTTGGTTTTAACCCAAAAGGAAATCTGTCCCCAACCTTCTAAATAAGCAGAGGGAGAATGGATAGTTAAATATTTAACTGAGTGCCCTGTACTGAGAAGGCATATTGCTTTTGACCCTGCCCCATGAGTCTGTGGGGCAAGTTCTCAGCAGGGAGGTGAGCTTAGGCAGAGGGCGAGGCTGGAACACTAAGGGGCCTCACCCAGGGCTACCTCGTAGTGCCCTCCCTCTGGGACTGAGTGCCCCAACAGGAAGCTGAGAAAGTACATTGGGAAACTGTACGCTTGCAAGGACTGCAGGAAAAAAAATATGCTGATTCATCATCTTACCTTTTCCTAGAACTTCCATTTTGTGTGACCAATTGGTGGAATCTGGAGGTTGTGCTAGTCTAATGAGTGGAACACTAGAGAGATCCCGGATGGCTAGATCCCGTAATTACTGGGTTAAGATGAGAAAAATTCTTTGACCCACAGAGGGCTTTCAAAGATGCACATTTTCATTGTAAGAATGTATTCCATGCATTCAATAAGTTTAAAAAAAAAAAAAAACTAGCCAGTATATGGCATTCTAGGTGACAGACAAAAAGCACAAAAATGAGGTCTCATGTAGAACATAGAACAATGGTGAGATGAATCACACAAGATAAATAAGTGAAATATATGAAGTATTTGTTTGTGATAAGTCCTCAATAAATAAAAATTAAATCTGGGACGGGAATAGGAAATACTGAGAAATGGGACCAGTAAGCCAGTCAGTGCGCCACGAGAGGGTAATAGTTGATTAAAATAAAAAGACCTTACTACTGGAATTCAGTTGTGGAGAGGGAGGAGGGTTGAGCAAAGGAGCCAAGACAGGGATGGAGAGACCTGCAGAAACAGTGGACCTGACCTATTGAGAGCATGGAGACCCTAGTCATAAAGCTGGGGAAACAGCATTGGACCAAACCAAGCCCTCTGAATGTGGGTGCCAGCGAGGAGGCCAAGACAGTCTATGTGACCTCTAACAGTGGAGCCAGTCTTTATCCCTAGAGCACAAATGGACTTTTGGAGCCCATTCCCTATGGAGGGATACTATTGCAGCCCAGATACAGCAAGGAGGGTCTAGACCCTCCCCCAAACAATATGACAGACTTTGAAGGTCCCTGGTAGAGAGCCTCACTATCCCTGGAGAGGAGTGGGGGTGGGTTGGGGTGGGTTGGGTGGGGAACATGGGAGGAGGGGAGGGCGAGGGAATGGGGGGATGGATATGTAAATATGAGTAATTAAAAATAATATTTTTTAAAGAAGAAACAAATAAATAAAAAGACCCCAAGAAACTAAGGAACCAAGAACCATGGGTATCCAAGGGGAATTCCAGGGAGATGAACAGCCTCAGAGGGGCACTTGCACTGTGGGTGACTAAGAAGGCCAAGTATAGCAGAGGCGTAACAGCATGCCTGCTCATGTAAGGCATTACACTGTCAATCAGATGGAAGCTACTGGGGAGAATGAACAGAACACTGGCGTGATGTCAAAGTATTTGTAACCCAGTCCCTCCAGGGGGATTTAGAAGAAGCTCGGAAAGGATTGAAAGCAACAAGAGGGAAATTAGTAAGGGAACGGCAGAGCTATTCCCGCAATTTAGCAAAGACCAGAGTAAGAACTTGGACTCAGAGGGAGAGGTGGCAAGTGATGCCGGATGTACACTCACCAGCTGAAAATTTACCTCCCAGTGCAATTAGCATGTGGAAGAGGAGAAAAGCAAGCTTGCAACAGACTTTTGGGTGTTTCTTTTATTAAAATGGTTTGGGCATGGGGAAAGATGCCAGCTAGGGAAAGAGCATCCCTTTCACTATTCTATGAGGTACATGTTTAAAAATGCTTGGGATATAAAGTGAAGGGGAAACACACACTATAAACACTTCCTAAGCAGCAATCTACCTGGTTGAATTTTAATTTACTGTGATGTTAACTTTGCTGGTGGTTTTGTTTGAAATAATATTTTCTCAACAAATATGATTTTAGGAAAACTGTACAAGGGCCATCTGAAAGGTTCAGGCATTATGCTGGCCTGCCCCTGTTACCTGGCAGAATCCACTCAGGGAGTACCCTGGTCAGCCCAGGGTTCCGTGGGAACTAAGTTTGCATGGAGGTGTAAAGGACCCCTTTAAAAGACAGACCCCTGCCCACGTAGCCCTCTTCTCTCTTCAGCTCTTCTCTTCACTCACACCTTCTTCTCTGTCTCTCTTCTCTCTTACTCTCTGCCCTGCTCTGTTCTTCAATCTCTCTCTCTCTCTCTCTCTCTCTCTCTCTCTCTCTCTCTCTCTCTCTCTCTGTTGCTCTCCCGCCCTACAATAAACTGGTTAATGTGCTCTATAATCCATGTCCATCTCATGGCATTTCTAATTTAAACACAATAATAACACCATCCCTGTCTTTCCTGTTGACTCAAAGAATGTGACTCTTCCACATTCCAGGACAAATAGCTCCAAGAACACACATTTCACCTTTCTAATATAAAAAGAAGTTTTCAGAAAAGCCCTGGTAAGTTTCTAACCTTAAAGGGCTCATTGACCCTCTTTAACAGCTACCTTTAAAAGCTAATATATAAAGCCAGTTGCAGCCTCAGCGTTTGGGAGACTGAAGCAGGAGAATTGGGAGTTTGAAGGCAGCCTCAGCTACATAGTGAGTCTTGAGCCTGTCCTAAGCTATATGAGACCCTGTCTCACAAACAAACAAAAGCTAAGTCTGAAAATTAAAGCATATGCTTCCAAATGCATGTGCTATTTCTTAGAAAATATTCTAGAAGGAAAAAGAAGTATTACTTCTTTCATGCATGTACTATTAGACGGCTGGTTCTGTCTGCAGATAGCCTGGTGAGTGAGCATGCATAATGTTCTGGAGGTGGAAGGGTCTGGGCCTGATCAAGAATCTAAGCATACTAAACCATACAGAACACCATAACCAACTACAAACTATATACTATACAATTATGTCAAACGTTACATCTAGTCAAAAAGAAGCTCACAAACTTGAATCACCATTTCTGCCAAGTCTTTCCTTTGTAGCCAGCATGTAGTGACTATAGAAAAAAAAATGCACATTGCTGTAATATACCCTTCAGGAAAATGAAACCAACTGCTCTGTGGTTTCGTTTCCTCCAACTGTGCATGAGCACAGGGTGTGCCCGTTTGGGCTCCTGCCAGGATAAGGCAGGGAGGTCTGGGCTGCTGCACAGGCCCAGATACCTTGTCAGTAGCCATGACAACATGCTTCTCTTACTCTGCTGAAAGCCTCCCTACTGCCCTACCCCCACATTGGGTAGCAAAGCAAAAAGTTCTTTGGGAACAGACTGTAGAATTGAGAACTCATAAGAAAATTGAAGGCCACAATTGTTCAGTCTAAGTATATGGTGGAAGATTCTCCAAGCTACACCTGCATTTCTCTCCCACATGGACACAGGTTTCCTGTGCATTTCCTCTGAAGCAGGTGAAGGGAAACCTCACTCATTTTCCTCCTATTGTCCCCTGTTACAAAGTAGCCTGGCTGGCAAGAGACCTACTGTGATGATCAGTAGTTTTCCCTGTATACACAGTGTAGCTCTCTGCTCAGTATAAAAGGCCTGTGGGTTTAAACATATGCCTACACTCCAGGATTTAAAGTTGAAATCCTAAAAGCAGCCAAGGAATTATGTCAAGGTATTAGTAACACCTCTACCCAAACCATCGTCACCCCAAACTAAACACATAGCTTCCTGATTGTGTTCCATGGACATATAAAATGTTCTTTAGACTGATAGAGGGCAAAAGTCATGTGTTAGTGTCACAAGTACAGTAGCTGCAGGATTAGGATGTAGCTCAGTGTAGAGTATATACATACCCTATGGTTCTAAGCCCAGCAACAGAGAGAGGAAGAGAGAAAGAATGAGGGAGGAGGGTATCCTACAAAACATTGCGTTACTTTTCAACTACCATTGTAGAGATGGGGATCTGAGGGAGTCTGTGATGTTATAAAGGGGTTATACCTTTCCTTTTTCAGTCCTGGGGGTTGAATCAGGACCTTCCACATGCTAGGCGAGGATTCTTCTATGGAACTATATCCCGCCACTTTTTTTTATAACATTTTAATTTTAGTCAGAGTATCACTAAGTTGCCTGGCTCTTCATCCTTGAACAAAGAGGAAACTTCTGTAATAAGAAAGAGAGAACATGACAGCCAGCTTGGGGAGAACAGATGACAGTTACTGTATTTGAGAAGGATTCCTCTATTTCTCTGTGCTTCAAACAGCAAAGGACACAACAAGGGAAAGCTGCCATTGTATGAGGCAATGTACAATGACAAAGGTCGCAACAGCCCCCATCTCACACACTTGCCACATAGGTATACACACATACCATATAAACATATCCACACCCATGCCACACAAATAAACCACACACACATACACACACACACACACACACACACACACACACACACACACGTACTGCATTAACACAAGTACGCCACATATAGGTATACACACATATCACATAAACACTTGCTCACACATGCACACAAATCCATTACACACATACACCCTAAACCATTACACACAGCACATGTGCACCACACACATACCACAGAAACATACACTGTACCTACCACAAAACACACCCCTTACACAAAGGCACACACCTCTCACTTAGATACATAGTAGCCAGTAAGCAGGACATCTTAATGTGCTGCCCTTGTAGATGGCTAGGGTATAAAAAAATGACTGTAAACTACTGGCCAATCAAGAAGAGGAAGCCCGGAGCTTGTTCTTACAATCTTGGTGATACTATAAGGAAGCAGTTGGTGAGTTACTGGGAAAGGTTTTTGGCCAAGAGAAGAAACCACCTAAGACAGACCAGGGCCAGTATGTCAAGAGTGACAGGAACATCTTTAAAGGAGGGTTCATTTTCCTAGAACGGCAAGGGTCTTTGGAATTGTAGAGGGCTGAGAATCTTGGATAGAGAGAGACCTTCTCCAAAGAAAAGCCATGCTCACTCGGGAGCAATAAGTAAGACAACCACAGCTGATAAAGAAATCAGTGGTCAAGGCTGGGCCTCAGATCCCTGAAGGATATGTTTACTAACTTCCCTTTTTAAAAAACAATGCTCTTCTCTTAGTCATGGTGAATAGTTAACTTAGAAACTACAGTTAGGTCTGGTCTCTGGATGATAAAACAGAGATTTCCAAGTCCTTTGCTGCATAGACATTACTAAACCATGAATTTCCAAAAATAAAACTAATTGTTTCACTACTCAGAAAAAAAAAATCTCAATTTCTTCATTCCCAATTCTTCATTCAATTTCTTCTTACTCACCTATGAGCAAAAAGCAGAAAACTGTCTATTTTCTACATGCTATATCTTAGTTTCTGGGGCAAGATTAGAAAGGCGATTAAGTAAAACATATTGTGTGTAGACCATAAAAAGAAAACTGAGAACAGGGAAGAGTGGATGAGGGTGTGGAAGGGAGGAGAGGGGAGTCTTGTTTAACATTAAATGTTGACAAAGGCCTCAACAGAGGCCTCGGTGAATGTGAGTAAAGGGCGGAAGGGCTGAGGATAGGAGCAACGTTGGCGAGGAGAAGAGAGTAGTCTAAGCAAAAAAAAAAAAAAAAAAAAAAAAAAAAAAAAAAAAAAGCCAATATAACCAATTCGGCAGTAACTGGTGTGTGTAAGGAGCAGCAAGGCAAGCTGGTGCCTGGGCTAGACAGAGTGGAGGCAATTGTGTCATAAACTCCGCAAGTGAACAGAGCATGCAGAACACTGAGAGAGACTTCAGCTTTCACCTCAAGTGAAACGAGAGGTCACTGGAAGTTTTCAAGAAGTCTGGTGAATCTACTTGCATTAAACAAAATCGTGTTAATTACTGTGCTGACAATAAAATAAGGCAGGGAGTTGGGACAAAACCAGAGCATAAAAATGAATTACTGTACAACTGGTTAAATATGCTAAGCAAGAGCATGTGGCTTAGACCAGAGTGGGGACAATGGGTTTGTGAGAAATTGTAAAAAACAGGATGCACAGGCAAGCTGAGACTGCAAGTATAGTTTAATGCAACAAACATGGGTTGTGAAAGCAGCCAGAGGTACTGTCATGATAATGTGACATCTTTGTGCCTTCCCATGGGGTCAAATTGAATTACAATAAATTCACAAGGTCCAGTGGCTCCAATGGCATCAATTTGCCAGGCAGTCCTGTTGTTGGTTGGTTTTCACTCTTTTGATTCTTTGAGGACCTGCCACCCAACTCCCAAATACATCACACAGAGGCTTATTCCTTCTTATGAATGCCCAGCCTTAGCTTGGCTTGTTTCTTTCCAGCTTTTCTTAAATTTTGCCGACTACCTTTTTGCCTCTGGGCTTTTTCCTTTTCTTACTTCTGTGTATCTTACTTTCACTCTTACTCTGTGGCTGGCTGGGTGTATGCCTCTATGTGGTGTGCATTTTTCTCCCCTTGTTTACCTTCCTCTTTTGTTGCCTGATTCTTCTCGGTTCTCCTACTTACACTCCCTGCCTGCCAGATCTGCCTATCCTTGCTCCTGCCCCCGCTGTTGGCCACTCAGCTCTTTATTAGACATCAGGTGTTTTAGACAGGCAAAGAATCACAGCTTCACAGAGTTTAACAAATGCAACATAAACAAAAGCATCACATCTTTACATCATTAAATAAGTGTTCCACAATATAAACAAAAGTAGCACACCTTAAAATAATGTTCCACAACATGTCTTTACTTTTGTTATTTTATGGGAGCCAGGACAGAGTTACACCCTTCCCCTGGTCTAGAATGTCTTAAGTTCCTGGGCTCCGTTTAATATTCCCACATGTCCCCACAGTCCCAATTCCTCTTGTAAACTTAAAGGGTGGCACTCTTTCTACTCCCAGGGGTAAATTACTCATCAATCTGTGCAATGTAGGTGGTACCAAACAGATGTGCAATTTGCTGGTCCTCTAGGGCTGTGGCCATACTCTTCCCTCAAAATGGAGTTAAAGATTGTTTGGGCTAGAGAGATGGCTCTGGGGTTAAGAGCACTGGCTGTTCTTCCAGAGGTCCTGAGTTCAATTCCCAGTAACCACATGGTGGCTCACAGCCATCTATAATAGGATCTGATGCCCTTTTCTGGGGTGCAGGTACACATGCAGAACACTCATATACTTAAAATATAAATAGAATTTTTTTAAGTCCCTATGTTATATAGTACGGAATAGCTTAGAGCAAGACACAGCCTGATCTCAGCAATAATTTTAGTCTATTTTTAGGGTTTCTGTTACTAGAGTAGCAAGCATTGAGTCACTTCAACAACAGAAATGTATTCAACTTTGGTAATGATGCCAATTATAATGGATTAGGTTCTGTCTTAATGAGCTCTCATGTTAAATAATGGCATGGAAAACAACTTTGTCCACCATTAAGTTCATATTCTTAGGTTAACAGAAGCTAGAATATGAGCACAGGAACTTGTGTAGAGAGGGCAGAGTTTGGTCCACAAGTTCATAATCACAATGGATTAATTCTGTCTATCAAGCTACCAATAATTAAAATAAAACTAGTAAATGTGTGCATGAGCGACCTCTTGAGCTGTCTGCAAAAATATCTTAAGTATATAAAAAACCAACTCCAGCAGTCAGGAGGCTGTGGCAGGAGGTTCTCAACTTTCAGTCCAGCCACAGCGACATGTAGACTTGTCTATTATTTAGTAAATTCTTGTGTGTACAAGTTTGTGTGTGCGTGCATGCCCGTAAGGAGGCATCTGCGTGTAGAAGTTGGAAGTTGACATCAAGTACCTTCAATCACTCTCATCTTGGCTTCTGAGACAGGACTCTCAGCGAACCTGATGCTCACTGATTAAACTAGACTGTCTGGTGGACTTTGGGGATTCTCCTGTCTTCCCTTTCCCATTGCTAGGATTGCAGCTGAGAGCCCAACTTTTAATGTGGTTCCTGGGGCACTTTCCCTACCAAACCATATGTCCAGTCCCACAACAGACTAAAGTTTAAATAATATGAAATTTATATTTTCAACATCCCATATGAAGAAGAGTAATTTTTAAAGGAAGCCTCTTTTTTAAAATGACTTTGGTAAAAACCTTTAAGAATATACTGCCTATGCCATCACTGCTGTCTAGTGCTCACAAATGTGTATTGCCTGAGATGACTGAATTAGCTGTTTTTGTGTTGCTCTAACAAAATCCTAACAGAAACAGTTTAACAGAATGTATATTGTGGCTCACAGTTCCAGAGTTCTGTTTGGACTCGTGTTCTTAGGCGGGACCTTGCAGCAGCAGGAGTTTACACCAGAGGGAAGCTGTTCGTACCATGGTAGATCCGGAGGCAGAGATGGAAGTGGGACCTAGGGGCCAGAAATAAACTTCAAAAGCCTGTTGGTAGTGATCTACTTCTGCCAGATAAGCCCCAATTCGATTCCGTAACAGTTTCACAGCCCTCCCAAACATTTGAAACACTAGAATCTCACCAGAACATGAGCGCTGTGGATGTCGGTAGAGAAGTAGGATGGTCAGGGGTTGGCCGTCAGCCTCCAGGCTAGAAGTGTCAGCTACTGGTTTGCAGTTCCTTGTCCAGGACAACTCCAGAGCAAACTAAGGCCTTGACCCTTGCTTCAGAGGAGACTGTCCTCTGCTGGAGCACACACACCATGTTCCCGAGACCACAAAGCAGGCCTGTGGAAACCTAGGTAGACTGTCACTCAGCCCCTCAGTCAGCCTCCACCTCCCACCTTTAACTTCACATAAGCCAGGTTCACACTTTTCTTCTACTCTTAATTCACCCTCCTCATATATCTCAGTCTGACGTCACTTCCTGTGTCTTACACCTACCACAGCTTATTCTTATAAACATTTTTAGGATGCTCAGGTAACTTGTATGATTTATGTTTTTAATTCTTTTACATGGAGTGTGAGTGTCATGAAAGAACTTTACATCATGCCTTGGATGCAATAAACACTCAAGAACTTTGTATTGCATGAATAAAAGGAAGTGAGCATTGATTTCTGAACACAACACATACTCTGTTTGGTGGAACTCCTGAGACCACCCTAACTGCATTCCAAAATAACAGAGTTGATCATCTGAATGCATTTATAGGGTTCCTTGTGCCTATTGCTCATAGTCATTATTTAGCTTGGAACTGTTCATGACCTCAGATTGAAACCAAAAGAAACCAAGACCATTCAAGACACCAAGACAATCAGGAAGAAATTGAACAAAGTTAGTGAAAACACCTTGGTGGCTGCAAGGCCTATGCCAATAATTCTGATAAATATCCCACCCATCACTAGTGTATTTCCTTCTTTGTCCCATCCCTGCTAAATTTATATTTTGTTAGACTTTATAACTAGTAGTTTATGCATTTATAATTTAAACAGACATTCCTTAAATATCATTTTTTAAATAAAACCTTGACCTTAGCTTAGGCTTGTTTTTTCTTAAATATCTTTAAAATTAGTTTTGTTAAGTCAGCCTACAAAGCATTTTAATACACTTTGTTTTGTTTATCCCCCCCAATAGTCTCCCTAACCCAACCTGTCCCACTGTGCTAGTTTTCTTCAACTCCATGCTAGCCCTCTCTAGACTTTCATGTCCCATGAATTCTATAGCATCCCCGTTTTGTTTCTGTCAAGATCTCCTTTCCTTCTTATATTTCCCTTTCTAGTTTCACACAAACACACACTCACAGACATACAAGAAAACTCACACACATACATACACAACTCTCTTGCACACAGACACACCTTATGAAAATTAAAATCTAAGTTCCTCATTTGAGAGAAAATGTGGCATTTGTCTTTCTGAGCCTAGATTACTTCACTCACAGTTCCATCCATTTTCCTGTAAATGCAATAATTTTTTTCTTTACCACTAAATAGAATTCATCTGTATATGAGCCCAACATTTTTTATCTGTCCACCTATGGATGTACTTTTAGGCTGGCTCCATTTCTTAGTCACTGTTGTAGTGCAACAATAAACAAGGAGTGTGATGAGACTTAGAGTCCTCTGATCACCTAGGGGACTAGAACTGGGTCATAATGGCAACCTTGTCTTTAGTGTCTTCTTCATAAACTGACTTCCACATTGGCTATATACCAGTTTTCATCCCCCCTGCCCGCCCCAGTAACAGAAAAGGTTTCCTCTTTCCCTACACCTGCCAGTTTCTGTTGTCATTAGTTTCCTCAGTGATTGCCATTGTGAATATGGTGAGATGGAAGCTCAAAGCAGTTTCAGTTTGTATTCCCCTGGAGCCTGAGGATGCTGACAAATTCTTGTTCAGATTTTTTTTTTTTGTCACTTGTATTTTTATTTTGAAAACTGTCTTGTTCACTAGCCCATTTAGTGGCTGGATAATTTGCTTTGGTATTTTAAAGTTATTTGTGTATTCTAGACATCAGTCCCAGGTCTGATACATAGTTGCCAACAACTGTCTCTCCCATCTAGTAATTATTTCCTTAACTATGCAGAAGATTGTAAATTTCATACCATCCCATCTGTCCATTCTTAAGATTATTTTTGTGCTACTGGAGTCCTTTTCAAAGAAATCTTTTGCTTATGCCCTTTATCAAAATTCGGGATCACAGCCTGTGCCCCAAGTCAGATCCTTTACTAAGCCAATTAGAAGAGCCAAAAAGGTGGAAATCAGATAAATAACAGTTATTCAATGTAGCCTCATTATCCTTCACCAGGGTCTTAAAGTGAGGTTAAAGTTAAAAGAGAGGGCCAAGGATTTACACCAGTAAGCAGTCAAGGTGTGAGCCCAATCACCAAAGACCCATCACTGCTTGGGCTTGAGTCTCAGACTCCACCTACCACAGACCCATCACTGCCTGGGCTCAAGTCTCGGACTCCACCCACCACAAACCCACCGCTGTCTGGGCTCCAGTCTCAGACCCTGCCTACCACAGAAGATCCATCACTGTCTGGGCTCAAGTCTCATCCTATAAGGTGTTCTGACAAGTTCTTAGAATTATGTGACTTTTTTCAAAGTCTCTCTGGCTGAAGACTTTTCCTTCTCCCAGTATGAGATTCCTGGAGGGAAATCTCCATTTCTTTGGGGTACTGTATTTCAATAGTCTGAGAGTAAAATTGAGAGTCAAGGGTATCTCTTTAGAATAGCCTTCATTTCTGCCAACCTTGTTACACACGTATATCTTGCAATATTTTGGCTATATTTTCCTCAGTTTCACATCTTACATTAAGGCTTTTGATCCATTTTGAATTGGATTTTGTCACAAGCCATGACATAAATACAACAGATGACAAGTTCAGATGTTGACCCACCAGATCAATAACTCTCTGATGGAGGAACCTTGTCAAGCAAGGCTTAGGGGACCACAGACTCTGGAAACTGGTTGCTTCTGTCTATAATTTTCTCATGTGCCACTACATTTCTTCCCTAAGGACTACTATGATTATTTTCTCGACTGCCTATTTATTTCATGCATTTATTCCATCTTCTGGGCATGTATGTATCTGTGGATGCTCAGGAAGATGATTTCTTCTTCTTATGTATAATTCTGAAAAATAATAATAATGCTAGGATATTTTCATAGCTTAAACTGACATAGAAAAATTACAGTCTTCTCAGTTCTAAGACAAGGTACATACAATTAGCTGATTAGAGGCCTCAGAGCAAATTTAAACTAGACTAAATGTGTCATAAGTTAAACCTTCACAGATCATACACAGGACAAATTCCCAAATATCTAATTGTAGAACCAAGGTCAGGCACGAAGCAACTTTGGTGCCAGTTACCTGCTTACAAAGTCTGGCTGATAAAGACCTACTCTTACACAAATTCCTCAGCAGTTTATTTCCATAGTTACTCACTCCCCTCAGATGTACCTTTTTACATTGTTTTCCTTGGGAGGTATATAGGGGGAGATAGAACAGGAGGAGAAGGAAGAAGAACTTGAGAGAAAGAAAATGATAATCAATACATATATGAGTCTTATTCCCTCAGATAAGTAAAAATTATTCCCAAGTGCCACTACTCTGATGTGTTGCTAGAGTTTCTTTCCAGCCAGATCCCACCACCTTTAATCCCCAAATAAGCACACAGAGATGTATTAATTATAAACTGATGGCTAATTCTGTCTTAATGGTTAACCTATTTCTATAATTCTATGTATTTCCATGTGGTCTTGGCTTACCTGAGAATGTCTGGACCTGTTTCTCCTACATGGAATCCCTTTGCCACGCCTCTCTGCCTACCTTTCCCAGAATTCATCTCATCTCCTAGCCCCACCTATCTACTTGCCTCTATTGGCCAAACAGTATTTTATACATCGGCCAATAACAAACATCTATACAGAAGGACATCCCCCATCACTGATGCATTCTTTTATTACCCTGGGTGCAGTCCTGGTAGATGGACTCTCAAGTCTGTAGGATATTGTGTAGTTAGAAATATTCACCTTGTTCATGTGAATATGCAGGCTTTCCAGAGATGTTTTTGGTGAGGTTATCTTTTCCCAATGTGTCCTTTTACATTTGGGTGGAAATTTAGATTACTGTGACTGTAAGACTTAATTCTGGATACCCTTTGGGTTACTCAAATGGTTTATGAGTTTGTTCTTGTGGTAAATCCATGTATTATGAAACCTTCTCATTGCTCTTTATGTTTAGAGTTGTTTGGCCTATTCAGGTCATTATCCCATTAGCTGACCAATTTGAGTTTGGGATTTTTATGGGTATTCATGTATCTAAAGTTTAACTAAAATATTCCATGAAAAGAGATTCTGTTACTGGAAACTTTAGTTTTAAATTACAAAATCCCAGCTTCCACGCCGATAAGTCTGAAAAGGAAAGTAAAGACAAAAAGGTTTGTCACCTAGCTAGCAGTACTGCTAATTTCAGAATCAAGTTACAATGGCCTGTGACATGCACAAAAATTAGTAATGACTACAAAACAGTTTAAAGTTTTTCTTGAAAAGTAATCATATATGTATATATAATTTGTAGAATGTTGTAATTGGCTATGGGATTTCAATGATAAAATATAATACTAAAATATTATTGTATTATTTTATCCAAGGAACAAATTTGAAACATTGACATGAATGAACAAGTAACTGCACCTAAATTGGTCAAAGATTGGACCAAAGAACAAGTTAAAAAATGGATTACTGAAGACCTTAATATTGATGAGAAATATGCTGAGATCCTTTTCAATGAAGAAGTGACAGGGATGGTTCTTCAGGAATTAACTGAAAAGGATCTTAGAGAAATGGGGTTGCCTCGGGGTCCAGCACTTCTGATAAAACGTGCTTATAACAAACTGAGTAATGCCACTGAAAGTGACAATCAAGATTCCAAACAATTACATAATAAAAAACTCTCAATAAAAGAACACCCAAAGAAGACCAACAATGAGGAAGAAAAATTAATTTCATCCAACAGTGGTCATGATCTCAGAGAGATGGGACTGAATACAGAACAAGAACCAAGTCTCCTGAAAGAAAAGGCCTTAAGTGATGTATTGACTAAAGACATGGAAGGTAATACAGCCAAACCAGAACAGATGTCCTGCATGCCATATCCTTTTGATTCTTTCCATGATGACAGACGCTACATAGAACGTTATATTCTACAAGTTGCTGAAACAGGACCACTCAATCTTATAGACCCAGTACATGAATTTAAAGCTCTCACAAATACAGAAACAGCCACAGAAGAGGACATTAAGATGAAATTTAGCAATGAGATCTTCCGATTTGCATCAGCTTGTATGAATTCACACACCAATGGCACTATACATTTTGGAGTTAAGGACAAACCACATGGAGAAATTGTCGGTGTGAAAATACCCAGTAAAGATGTCTTTGTTAACCACTTCAATGAAATGATCAAAAAGTATTTTGAAGACAGTGACATCAAAGAAGCCAGGGAATGTATTCGGGAGCCACGGTTTGTGGAAGTCCTACTGCAGAACAATACACCATCTGATAGATTTGTCATTGAAGTAGATGTTATTCCCAAACATTCTATATGTAAAGAAAAGTATTTCTACATTATAATGCAAAGTTACACAGATAAAACTTGGAAACAAAGCAAAGAAAATTGTTTGTTTGTGAGAGAAGGTACTAGCTCTAAAAACATCCTGGCCAATGCCAAACAACGGGATAGAGAGTTCAGAAAATTTCTAGAGAACTTAAAGGCATGGACAGCATCTAGAAAAGAGGCTGAAGAGCAACAGAGGATGGTGACTAAGAAAGAGAGTGAGGGACTAAAGCTAGCTAAACTTTTGACCAGACACCAAGGCTCACTGGATAACTCTTACTATGACTGGTACATTCTTGTAACAAATAACTGTGCACCAAATCAAATAGAGCACTTAGATTTCCTAAAAGAAATTAAACTGTTTGCTGTGCTGGATTTTGATCCTTACTCTCAGATCAAGGGAGTGGTCAAAGCTTACAGAGAAAGCCGAATAGCAAATCTTCACCTCCCCAGTCAGTATGAGGAAAAATCTACCATAGAAGAGAAAATTTCAACTCTGAAACTTTTCGAGCAGCCCAGCTGGATCTTCTGCAATGGCAGATTAGACTTGAAGAATGACTCATGTCAACCTCTAGAGCCACATTTATGGCAGAGAGACAGAGCGTCTGGAGTTAGGAGACTGATCTCATTTCTCACAGATGAAAATATCATGGTAAGAGGGAAGGTTTTGGTGGTGTTTCTCTTGCTTTCTCCAGTAAACAACCAAAAAGATCCGCTCATTGAGACTTTCTGTGCTTTCTATCAAGTTTTCAATGGAATGGACAACATGCTGTGTATCTGTGTCAACCCACATATCTACCAACGGTGGAGTGATCTACTACAAGTAAGACTGGAAATCAAAGGGGAGTTGGCAGAACATAGCATTTCCACTTTAAATATACAACTGGTCAACAATACCATCCTTAAACTGAAATCAGTGATTCAGTCTTCAAGAAGATTCTTGCCCTCCTGTGGATCCTCCTCTGTGATCCTGGAGAAAATAGAGGAAGATACCCTGACTGCACTGGAAATCCTCTGTGAAAATGAGTGTAGAGACACAGACATAGAGAAAAATGAATCAGAATTCCTAAAATTTAAGAAATTGAGGGAAGAACACTTCTATCGAGGAGGCAGAGCATCCTGGTGGAACTTCTACTTTTCTTCTGAGAACTATTCTTCAGCTTTTGTGAAAAGGGATGGTTATGAAGAACTCACTACTTTAATACAACAGTGTGCAGACTCTCCTAAACCAGTATTTGCCAAAGTCATCAACCTGTACCATCACCCAGGCTGTGGCGGCACTACATTGGCTATGCATGTTCTCTGGGACTTAAAAAAGAAGTTCCGATGTGCTGTATTGAAAAATAAGGCAACGGATTTTTTAGAGATTGGAGAACAAGTAAGCAAGCTGATCAGCTACAAGGCTACCAGCCACCAGGATTACATCCCCGTTCTTCTCCTTGTGGACGATTTTGAAGAACAAGAAAACACCTACATTCTGCAGAATACAATCAATTCCTTCATAGCAGAAAAGGGTCTGAGATATGAAAAAACATTAGTAATAATTCTGAACTGCATGAGGTCTCAGAATCCAGATGCAAGTGCAAAATTAGCAGATAGCATTTCACTAAAATATCAACTTTCTCCCAAAGAGCAAAGAGCCTTTGAGGCCAAACTACAGGAAATTGAAAAGGAGCATAAGAACTGTGAAAACTTTTATTCCTTCATGATGTTAAAAGGCAGTTTTGAAACAACTTACATAGAAAATGTAGTGAAGAATACGCTAAAAGACTTGGATATTCACAGCAGGAGAGCCCAGCTCATTTCTTACCTGGCATTACTCAACTCTTATGTTACAGATTCTACAATTTCACTATCACAGTGTGAAATATTTTTAGGAATCATTTATACCAATAAACATGGAAAACCTGAAAGTGTAGAAGACAACATGGGAACATATTCCACACTTGTAATAAGAACAGAAGTTTTAGACTATGGGAGATATACTGGTATACGTATCATTCACCCTCTAATTGCCATCCATTGTTTAAAAGAGCTGGAAATGAGCTATGGAATGGGTAAGTGTCAAATCACATTGAATATACTAGAAGAGAAGGTATTCTATGACTCTGGAATAGGAAGAGACAAATTTAAGCATGATGTGCAAACTCTCTTGCTTACAAGGGAACGCAAGGAGCACGGAGCCGAAACAGATACTCGGTTTTCCCCCTTAATTGAAGAATTGAAGAATGAGGAAACGGAAAAGATCTTGACTGTAGGAAGTGATCGATTCCCACAAAATGCATTCATTTGCCAAGCTTTAGCGAGACATTTCTACATTAAAGAGAAGAACTTTAGCACTGCTCTGGTCTGGGCAAATCTGGCCAAAAGAAAAGCTCCTAAGAATTCCTACATTTCAGATACACTTGGTCAAGTTTACAAAAGTGAGATCAAACAGTGGTTGGGCAAAAATGAGAACTGTAGACTTATTAGTGTGGATGATCTAACACATTTGCTAGAAATCGCTGAAAAGGCCACCAAAGCATTCAAAGAGTCTCAGGAGCAAACTGATAATAAAGACTATGAAACCGAGGCCTGGTCACCACGGAAGTCCCAAAGAAGGTATGACACATACAACACAGCTGGGTTCTTCGGTGAAATAGAAGTAGGTCTTGACACTATCCAGATTCTTCAGCTCACACCCCCTTTCCACAAGGAAAGTGAAATAGCGATAGAGGCTATGGTACAGTTTTTATCTGGAAAGGGGACCATCTCAGACCCAAAGGATGAATATGGTGCTGTTCTCAGCAAATTTGCATCCCACCTACAGAATTTACAGTCAGAATTGAAACGATGCTTTGATTTTTTTTTAGATTATATAGGTCTTCTAAAACCAAGGATCACCCCCAAAGAAACTACAGAACTCTCTCTAATTAAGAAAGTTGCCAGGTATTTCAAGAAATATGCAGGACTTTTCTGCCGAATGAACACCAATTTGTTACAGGGCAAAGAGAACGTCTTACTACAAGAGGAGAATTGTAGGAAACGCATAGTAGCATGGAGAGCAGATACATTTTCAGGACTCCTCGAATATCTTAATCCAAACCACAAAGAAGTTGACAACATGGAAAGTATAGTGAAAGACTATACTTTTCTGTTACAGCACAGCCTAAGCAAGCGAGTCACGAAGGGGCTGACAAAGGAGACACAAAATTTCATTTTGGCCAACATTATTCTCAGTTGTCTAAAGCCCAGTTCCAAGTACATCCTGCCGTTTAACACACTGAAAACAAAGCTCCGAGAAGTCTTGGAACTCGTGGGCCTCGGTCATCCATATCCTGATCCCTATTTCTTGGCCTGCCTCTTATTCTGGCCGGAAAACAAAGAGCTAGATCAAGACTCCACACTCATAGAAAAGTATGTCTCGTCCCTGAATCGATCCTTCAGGAGACAGTACAAGCACATGTGCAGGTCTAAGAAGCCGAGCACACTGTTCTACCTGGGGCAGAAGAAGGGGCTTCACAGTCTTGTTCACAAGGCCGAAATCGAGCGCTATGTCAGTGAAGTTCAAGATTCAAATTCCTTCTGGCAGAGTGGAGTAGTGTGGGAAAAACGGGAAGTCAAAGACCTCTTGCGCCTACTGGATGGTCAGGCTGAAGGCAAGCTAATCTCTGTAGAATATGGAACAGAGGCAAAGATAAAAATACCAGTGACTTCCGTGTACTCGGGTCCACTCAGAAGTGGAAGGAACATCGAGAGAGTAGTCTTTTACCTAGGATTTTCTATTGAGGGCCCTCTGGCATATGGCATAAAAGTAATCTAAGAAGGCACATTAGTTCACAGGTGTTAATTTACATCTATTATTGGAGACACTCTTTCTAGTCCATAGCATTTGCATGACATTATTGGCTCAACTGTAATCACAGTTTGCTTCTTTTTCTCTAATCAGTCTGGGAGAAATAGCTAGGCCCACGCAGCAGCAATCAATCCATATCCTAAATATGCTTTCCCAGATTGCCATATTTAGTTGAGATGTTTCAGTTGATTTATGTGAGTGACACTCTAAATGGTCAATAAAATCTGTGTAAATTAAATCACTTTTCTGAGTTGTTTCTTCACTGTGAAACCAGACATTTAACTAAGAAGGATATTTGAACATAGTGCTGGAGAAAGAGCTCAGCTGTTTAGAGCACATGCTGCTCTAGCAGAGGACCTGAGTTCTGTTCCTACCACAAACATCAGGTGGCTCACAACCACCTAAGTTTGTTTGAATTCAACCCATCCCAAGCTCCAAGTGAGCCTGCTCCACTGTCCTTTCTTGCCTCCTCGGAAGGCAGACTTTTCACCACCTCCATATTAGATCCCCTCTTTTTTTGTTTTATTTGAGTTACAATACCATTGAATTACATGACCATCCCAGTTTCCTTCTCCCTCCCCTCCTCCCCTACCACCCTCCCAACTAAAACCCTACCTATCACATATCCTTTCTTCTATTCTTCCCCTGACTCAACCTTTCTGCTCCCTCATGACCTCTGCATCCTTCCTCTTCTTCCCTTCTCATTCTCGTAGCTCCCTCCCCCCTCTTCCCATGCTCTCAGTTTGCTCAGGGGATCGTGACCCTTTCTCCTTCTCCAGGGGACAAAGTTTGTCTCTTTTGGTCCTCCCTGTTTACTAGCTTCTCTGGCAGTGTGGATTGTAGGCTGGTAATCCCTTACTCTATGTTTAAAATCCACATATGAGTGAGTACATACCATGTTTGTCTTTTTGTGATTGGGTTACCTCGCTCAGGATGGTTTCTTCTAGTTCCATCCATTTTCCTGCAAATTTCAAGGATTCCATTGTTTTTTTTTCTGCTGAGTAGTACTCCATTGTGTAAATGTACCACATTTTCTGTATCCATTCTTCAGTTGAGGGGCATCTAGGCTGCTTCCAGTTTCTGGCTATTACAAATAGTGCTGATATGAACATCGTTGAACAGATGTCTTTGTTGTATGAATGTGTTTCTTTGGGGTATATGCCTAAGAGTGGAATTGCTGGATCTTGTGGTAGACTGATTCCCATTTTCTTGAGGAGTCGCCATACTGATTTCCACAGTGGCTGTACAAGTTGGCACTCCCACCAGCAGTGGAGGAGTGTTCCCCTTTCTCCACATCCTCTCCAGCATAAACTGTCATTGGTATTTTTGATTTTAGCCATTCTGACAGGAGTAAGATGGTATCTCAGAGTTGTTTTGATTTGCATTTCCCTGATGACTAAGGATGTTGAACACTTTCTCATGTGTCTTTCAGCCATTTTAGATTCCTCTATTGAGAATTGTCTATTTAGTTCTGTACCCCACTTTTTAATTGGATTGTTTGGTGTTTTGGAGAATAGCTTCTTGAGTTCTTTGTATATTTCGGACATCAGCCCTCAGTCAGATGTGGGGTTGGTGAATATCTTTTCCCAGTTTGTGGGCTGCCGTTTTGTCTTGTTGACTGTCTCCTTTGCCTTACAGAAGCTTCTCTCTCAGTTTCAGGAGGTCCTATTTATTAATTGTTGACCTCAGTGTCTGTGCTACTGGTGTTATGTTCAGGAATCGGTCTCCTATACCAATTAATTCAAGGGTATTTCCCACTTTATCTGCTAATAGGTTCAGTGTGGCTGGGTTTATGTTGAGGTCTTTTGATCCATTTTGACTTAAGTTTTGTGCAGGGCCAAAGGCTTGGGTCTATCTGTAGTCTTCTATATGTTTGCATCCAGCTATGCCAGCACCATTTGTTGAAGATGGTCTTCGTCCCTGTGTATATATTTGGATTGTTTGTCAAAAATCAGGTGTTTATAGTTGTGTAGGTTAATATCAGGGTTTTCAACTCTATTCCATTGGTCTACCTATTTTTGTGTCAATACCAAGCTGTTTTCAGGGCTATAGCTCTGTAATAGAGCTTGAAGTCAGGGATGGTGATGCCTCCAGAAGTTCCTCTATTGCACATGGTTGTTTTAGCTATCCTGGGTCTTTTGTTTCTCCATATAAAGTTGAGAATTGTTCTTTCAAGGTCTGTGAAGAACTGTGTTGGGATTTTGATGGGGATTGCATTGAATCTGTAGATTGCTTTTGGGAAGATTGTCATTTTTACTATGTTGATCCTGCCTATCCAAGAGCATGGGAGATCTTTCCATTTTCTGGTTAGATCCCCTCTTTTTTGCCTTCTTTTTTCCACACCCACATTTTCACTTTTTGTGCTTCTCAACATTCTCTGGGTGCTTGCAATTCTCCCTCCAAGGCTGTCTTATTTTCACCCAACATGCTCCTAATGTTTATTCTGATTTGTCCTTCACAATTCTATTCCAGAGTCTCCTCCACCAGGAACTCTTCTCTGGCCACCCAGAGTCCCTGCCTGATTGGTGGCTTCCTCATAGCAGTTTATAGAAATATAGCTTCCCCTTCTAACTTCTTTCCAGTGCAAGGAATAGTATCCCAGAGGTTCATTCACAAATATCGAATAGCCAGAATAGACTCAAACAGCATTCCAGAGTGTGCCCAATAAAATGAAATATATGGTAAGAGATATATAATATAAATGGTAGATTATATACACATATATTGTTCTATCTCTATATCATCTTAAATTTAACAAGCTACTTCAGACTTCAAAATGCTGTGCCCTGTCAAGGTTCTTATTTCCACCAAATCTGGAAGGGCTAATACTTTCCACAAACACATCCTGGAAGCCAGATGTGCAGCTGCCAATTTTCCTAAAGGCCCCCTTCCTCTACATTCTACCTCTCCATGTTAACAGACTCTCTGAAGCGTCCTCTGAAGTTTTTACCCAACTTCCTCAGAAGGCAGCCAAGACTAGGCAGTAGAATTTATAAAGAAAGATGTAGATGGCACTTACTATATTCTCTGCAGCTTGATCAACTGTGGGTGTCTGTGTTAATCACCAGATACCTCAAATAGCTGCTTTTCTGATAATACTTGAGATTTTTGTTTAATCTACACGTATAAAGATTAATAACTCAGAGTCCAATTAATAATATGTTCATTTAGCAGGCTAACTGTAGTAGGCCTTACCTAGAGCCTGTGATGTGTCTAGCCACAGGTTTTTGGCCTAATAATGGTGCCAGATATGGGTTTCACCGTATGGAGCAGTTCTTCCATCCAATCAAAAGGTTGCTTCTCCAGGATGTTCATGTTGTTATTGCACAATTGTGCATGTCTATATAGGCCAGTCATTAGTGTAGCTTGTATGGGTCACAACTGAGTGAGATTGATGTTCATCCTGACAAGAAGCCTTTGTAACTCCGTTCAGACTTGGTTTAAGACATGCATTCATGAATACTATATTTTCCCACACTGTTTGGTTTATTCTTTTTGCATACTCAATCTCACATGTAGATATGTTACATGATTTTAAATAAACACAGTAATTCCATAAAGTTTGGAAACAATGAGCTATTAATTGACCCCATGCTCTACCAGAGACCACTCCAGCCTACATTAGTCTAGCTAGGCCACCAACAAGCAGATATTTTCTGCTCTCTCAGTGACCTCCCCAGACCAACACCCAATCACAAACCTCTCTGTCACCATATCCCAGCTTCCAAGATAGGTGGAGACCCCGACTGAACAGAGGCCACACTGGCCACAAGAAGTCCAGGCCCCAACTCAAGTGGAGACCTCCTATTTAATCAGAGGCCTCTCTGCTAAGACTAGAGAGGAAACAGAAACCAAGGAGCAAACCCTCCATCTAACAAAGACAAACTCAAAAGATGGCACCTAGACCTATAATTACCCCTAAGACAAATTCCCACAGACCAGCAATAGAATATAATAATGTGTCATTACCATCAGAATTCAGCTACCCTACTAAAACAAGCCCTGAATATTCAAGTGCATCTGAAATACAAAAAGACCTTAAACCCAATATTATGAAGGTATCAGAGACCCTTAAAGAGGAAAAAAATAAATTTTAAAAGAAATTGAGAAAAGGAAGACAGAAAATTGGAAAAAATAATGAATCCCTTAAAGAAAATGAAGATAAAAACAAAAAAATATAGGAAATTAATAAACTGTCAAAGACTGGAAAAGGGAAATAGAAATAAAAAAAAAACATATACACACTGAGGAAATTATGAACATAAAAATCTAAGTAAATGAACAGGGCCTGCAGACACAACCATCACCAACCGAATAAAAGAGATGGAGGAAAGAATCTTGGGTGTGGAAGACATGATAGAAGAAATAGATTTATACCTCAAAGAAAATTTTAAATCTAAAAAATTCTGATACAAAACAGATGGGAAATCTGAAACAGAATGAAAAGACCAAACCTATAAAATATAGAAATAAAAGAAGGAAATGTATTCTTGCTCAAAGGCCCAGAAAATATTTTCAACCAAATCATAGAAAATGTTCCTAAAGAGGAAGATGACTATAAAGTTACAACAAGCATGCAGAATACCAAGTAAACTGGACGATAAGGAAAGTCCCCTAACCACATGATAATCAAAGCACTGAACATACAGAGAAAGGAAAGAAGATTGCAAGCTGAAAGGGAAAATGACTAAGTTATATAAAGGCAGATCTATTAGAATTTATACCCAAATTCACAATGAAGACTTTAAAAGCCAGAAGGACTTGGACAGATGTCCTAAAAGCTGTAAGAGACCAGAGATGCCAGCCCATGCTACTACACCCATAAAAACTTTCAGTCAACATAGAAGGAGAAAATGAGATATTCCATGATAAAGACAAATTTAAACAATATCTATCAACACAAATCCTGCCCTACAGAAGATACCAGAAGGAAAATTTCAAAAGAAGCTTAACTACAACCATGAAAACACAGAAAATAAATGATCTCTCACCAGAAAAATGAAAGGAATCTCCCCCCCTCTCTCTCATACACACATACACACCATGAAAAACAACAAAAAGAGTAATTAACAATCATTGGTCATTGATATCTCTCAATATTAATGGACTCAACTCCTCAGTAAATAGATACTAACAGAATGGATATGAAAACAGGATGAATCCTTCTGCTGAATACTAGAGTAGACCTCAACATCAAAAATAGACATCACCTCAGAGTAAATGTTTGGAAAAACTTTTCCAGTGAAACAGACTTAAAAAGAAAGTTAGTGTAGCTCTCCTAATATCTAACAAAATATACTTCAAACCAAAATTAATCAAAAGAGGTAGAGAAGGAAATTTCATACTCATCAAATGAAAAATACATAAAGATGATGCTTCAATTTTGAACATCTATGTCCCTAATACTGAAGGAACCAGGTTCCCTTTCGGCAGCCATAACAGTCAAACATGTGCTTCTATGACCTTGTTCTAGACACTAGAAAGTCAGATGCCTGTCTTGTGACAAGGAACCAATCAGAAGTTAGCTGGTAGCGCTATGCTTTACGACCCTGGGTGTGCTTTACGGACAAGCGCACAGCAATGACGTAGAGAACATAGCAACCACCCTGGGAGGGCCTATGGGCCATAACAACCAGTTGACCAATCAACACAGGGCAAGCCCTCCAAGGCTGGAGGCACACCAATCGTGAGCCTGTGCGTACCCCTAGACACTCCCCTTACGCTGCCCTATAAGATCTTTCGGGAACCCCTAGGAGCCGTCTTTTCTGGCCAAACGCCATGGCGTGTGGGTGAAAGACCCGAGCTAACATGGGGTTAGCTTGTTAAATTACAATAAAGCCTCGTGAAGTTTGCAGCAAGCTCTCGAATCCACCTGGTGATTGGGGTGACCGCAAACGTGGCCTGGGACCCCGGATACCTGAGTTTTTGGGGGTCTAACAATACAAAGGCACCCACATTTGTAAAAAAAAATCATTAAATATGAAATCACACATCAACCTCACGTATTAAGAGCTGGAGACTTCAAGTTCCCACTCTCACCAATGGGCATGTTGTCTAGACAGAAGCTAAACAGAGAAATAATGGAATGAACAGATTTTATTACTAAAGTTGACCTAACAGACATCTATAGAACATTTCACCCAAACACAAAAGAATAGACCTTCTTCTCAGCACCTCATGGAGCCTTCTCCAAAACTAACCATATAATTAGTGACAAAGCAAGTATCAACAGATAGAAAAATATGGGAATAACCCCTTGTGTCTCATCAGATCACAATGGATTAAAGCAGGAGTTCAACAGCAACAGAAACAAGAGAAAGCCTACAAACTCTCAACTGAATTACCACTGTGTCAAGGAAGAAATAAAGAAAGTAATTAAAGACTTCCTAGGATTCAGTGAAAAGGAATGCACACCATACCCAAACATATGGGACACAGTAAAAGCAGCACTAAGAAAAAAGTTCATAAAGAAACTGGAGAGATGGCATACTAGCATCTTGACGGCACACATGTAAGTTCTAGAACACAAAGAAGCAAATTCACCCGAGAGGAGTAGGTGGCAGGAAATAATCAGACTTGTCACCGGCCAGTGCCAGTGACCAAAGAACCAGACCAGATGAGAACCTGCGGATTAAGAAGGATACAACTCCGGTCATTCATAGAAGTGAATGCCATCGGTTTATTGCAGCCAGCAGTTTATATACAAGAGGAGATGGAAAACCACCACCTGCTAGCAGAATACATTCCCGCACCCTACCATAAACAAGGAAACCACAACCCCCACCCAAGGCCAATGAAGCAAGAAGGGGATGGGGCAAGGCATACTGTTTCAAAACAAGGAAGGTTCATAACAGGATGTTAGTGGGCAAGGCCAGGAAAACAGGAGGTACCTGTGATTGCTGGAAAACAACTCACAGAGACCCCGTGGGGCCTGGGTCCCAACACAAACTGAGGACTGACATTAATAAAATAAAAACTAAGAGAACAATACTAAGTTAGAAAATCAACAAAATAGACAAAAATTTATCCAAACTAACTGAATGGCGCAGAGAAAGAATATCCAAATTAACAGAATCAGAAGTGAAATATGACCATGCTACAATCCACAGACCTGGAGAGGATAGGTAACAAGGAGGGGTCCATGGTGGAAACATGGCTCTCCCTTGGAAGGGGAAACAGAATAAAAGCTGTGGGAGAACTGGGGACTGGAACATGAGGTGTCAGGTTGGGAGATGGGGGTAAGGGGATTAATGAAAGAAGTGAGTGGAAATGGGGGCATTTCTGGGTCTGGTGGAAACCTGGTGCAAAAGATTCTTCTAGGAATCTACAAGGATGATCCCAGCTAAGACTCCTAGCAATACTGGCACTGGCCATCTCCTGTGACCAGGCAAGACTTCCAGTGAAGTGATTGGGAAACAAACCCAGACATACAACCTTTGACCTACAGGCTATCCTTCCTGGATGATGTGCTGAATTAACAGTGCCACACAGATTGTGGCAGTGGCCAACTAATGAGTGGTCCAGTCTGAGACCCATGCCAGAAGACTGAGCCCACCCTTGACACTGCCTGGAGTGCCCAGGACCCAGAGGCTGGATTGCCCAGAGACCTAGGATAGAACCAAACACAACTGGAGGGGAAAATATCAACATAATGATGCCTAACCATATTCTGATATACTCATAGATTGATGACTGTCCCAATTGTCATCAGAGAACCTTCATGAGTAACTGATGGAAACAGATGCAAAGACACACAGCCAAACATTATGCCAAGCTCAGAGAATCCTGCTGAAGAGAGGGAGAAAGGATTACAAGAGCCAGAGAGGTCAAGGACATCAAAAGAAACCCACAGAATCAACTAATCTAGATCCATAGGAGCTCACAGATTCTTAACAGACAACCAAGGAGACTCTCCACAGATATGTGATAGTTATGTATGTTGGTCTACCTGTGGGACTCCTAACAGAGGGAGCAAAGACTGTCCCTAATGCTTTGACTAGCTTTGGGGAAGCTATTCCTCAAACTGGATTGTCTTTCCCAGCCTTAATACAAGTAGAGGTACTTAGTCCTATTTCAACTTTCTATGTCATGCTTTATTCATACCCATGGGAAGCCTGACCATTTCTGAATGGAAACAGAGGATTGAGTGTGTAGGAATAGGAACAGGAGGGATCAGGTGGTGGAGAGGAATGGAGGGAGAGTGTATGGGGAGAGATGCCAGGAATTGGAGGACATATGTGGGGATGATGTGGAAACCTAGTGCAACAAGAATGCTCGAATTCTACAAGGGTGACCGTAGGGAAGATTCCTTGTAATGGCATTCTTATCTACTCATAGAGCAGTGCCTAGCCCATTCAACATCAGAGGGCTTCCAAAGGCAGCTGGTGGGAGCAGCTGCAGAGACTCACAATGAAGCATTAGATGGAGAAAGAGTGCTTACTGGACACCTTTATCTGGATGGGGCAACCCAGATAAAGTTCACCTTGGAGCTCAGGGAACCCATCAAAGTAGGGAGAATGAAGAATTGTAGAAGGCAGATGGGTCAAGGAAAATATAGACCACAGACATTAACTAAGCAGGGCTCAGAGGAATTAACAGACACTGAAGTGGCAATCCCAGAGCCTGTATGGATCTGTGCTAAGTCCTCTGAATGTATGTTTTGGTTGTTTAACTTGGTGTTTCTTTATGGGACCTCCAACAGTGGGAGTGCGTTTGCCTCCACTCTTCTGCCTGCTCTTTGGACCCTTTTCCCACTACTGGGTTGCCCCATCCAGTCTTGATATGAGGATTTGTGTCTCGTCTTATGGCAACATGATATACCATATATGGTTGATATCCCTGGGAGGACTGCCCTTATCTGAAGGGAAACAGAGACAGAACGGATGTGGGGGAGAGGGGGGAAAGTGACTAGGAGGAGTGGCGGAAGGGACTGGGAGAGATCAGAAACTGCATTTGGAATGTACTGACAACAAAAAAAGTGATTAAAAAAGAAAAATTATGGAAGGAAAAAAAGAATCTGATTGAGAGTGTCGAAAAGAATAAATTTCATAAAAGAAAAGGATTAACAAAAGATAAATAGAAAGAATTCCAGCTTGTCCGGTATGTAGCAAAGTCCTAATACTGAGAGGAGAGAAAGAAAAGAAGAAAACATCAGGAACTTAAAAGGATGTAGTGAGGACAAGCTGCACTGTTCTGCATCCCCATGAGTCTGGGAGAAAAGTTTTGATCTGTGACTTGGTTGTCTAATACAGACTAGTCAGCTTGGAATCCATATACATCCGAACAACAACAACAAAAATGGACTCATATGGACTCATATATATGTGTGTGTGTGTGTGTGTGTGTGTGTGTGTGTGTATGTGTGTGTGTGTGTGTGTGTATGTGATATGTGCACATATGTGAGTGTATATGTAAATATGTACATATATGTATGTATATACATACATGGATGTAACAAATTATCATAGAAAAAAGTAGCTCTCAGCTTGAAAGTAAGGGGCATGTGGGCGTTCAATGTAGGATAACTAGGAGAAGCTGAGAGGGGAAAGGGAGGAGGAAGAGATGTAATTCTCTTTGAATTAAAAACATTCTTTTAAAAAGAGGTGACAAACATGGAAAGGCAAGGTGGAAATATCAAGAAACAACAGACTACAAATAGAAACAGTAATATTGAGCATGAGATTTATACAAAAATTACAGACAATAACCTACAGTGTTAAATGCATATGACAAGGAGAGGGTGATTCCTGTTTCCTCACCATTGTGCATCCACAAATGAAACAGAAAAGAAGATATTCCAAGGGCTAAATTGAAGGCCCAGTGGGTAATAACACTTGTAGCTCCTGCTTTGGCTTACCCCATGATGAACACTTGAAAAGCAAATAGCCACACCCTCATCCACGAAATTAAAAGATTAATTAGCAATGAAAAAATAATTCTATACCTATTTTAGACTTACTATTTATGTCCAATTTAATTGAAAATATAGCTAAACATAATTCTTCATCAATTTGTCTATTTTGCTTTATGATTCTAGGAAACAAATCTTTTCCTGCTGACTGTGTGCTAGTATATTTTTGTTGATGTCAATGAGACAGCTGATTCTTCTGTTGGGTTATTGTCTCACCACCTTGAGCAATGGAGTATACAGACACAGATGGTGGGTTTTTATTGAACACAAGAGAATGACAACTTGCACATGAAAATAGAGACTCTGAATTCTCAGTAGTGACAGGATGCCAATGGAGCTCAATTGCCAGCTAGTGTTGCCAGCTTCTGCAAGCCTAGGGATATCAGGCAAGAGGTTACCAGAATGTTTGACAGCTCTGACATCTAGATGGACAAGGGAGTGTCAACCAAGAGTGGGCATCTGAGAGCAAACCTATGGAGAACACTTTGCCAAAAAGACTGAAGATATCAGAGGTAGTGAATCTCAAATCAGATAGGAATTCCCCCAAGACAGAAACAAGTACTCATGACTGCAGTAGACCTCCAGCTGAGATGGTTATTTTTAAAAATCTACTTGCCACAGAATAGAATCCCATGAGAAGAATGCCTCAATTGAGGGAGAACTGTGGGCATGACTAGGGGGATTGTCTGTTCTGGTAAATGATGGAATACCAAGCCCATATGGGGCAACACTATTCCCTTTGCAGAGAATCCTAAACTATATAAAACAGAAGACATATGCATAAAAGCTAGCTAGCAAGCGGCATGGGTACATGTTATTGGAGTTGCTCTTGACTATGGATGTGCTGTGATTAGCTTCTTTGAGTTCCTGCCTTGATTTTCCCCCAGAAATGGACTGCAACTTGGAGCTGTAAGCCAAATAAACTCGTCGGTCCTCCCTATCTTGCTTTTGGTGAGGACATTTTATAACAGCAACAAAGTGAAACTAGAACAGACCAGCCTATCTCCATCTTCTGTGAGGAAGCAAATCTGACTCCAACAATCTCCTCTATATGAAGAGCCAGAGCAGCTGGGATCCAGGATCCCAACAGAGTAGCAGATGAGAGCCATACTGACCTAAATGCTTAACCGAGGGGATACATAGACCCAGGCAGGCTCTGATTGGCTAGATATGCACACACACACACACACACACACACACACACACACACACACACACACACACACACACACACACACACACATTATTCAAAAAACAAGGACTAGTCAGTGAAGTGCCTACCAAAATCAAGATGGTTCTTAATCAGGACTACTGCTCAGTCGCCCCTTGCTCTTCCTTGCTGCAGAAAGGAGAAAGTTAACCCAGAGAAACAGAGGACACCCACCCTTTTCATTCATTAATTTGAATCTATATAGAAGGTTTTCACCTATTCCCAGCTTTCAATCCATCACAGCCAGGGTCCCTCCTGCTCTGCTCTTACCCCTGGAGGACCCTCCTGCTGCAAACATTGGCTATGATTTTGTTGACTCCACCTACACATATTAGCAGAACCACAAGATTACAGAATGGGTCTATTGTAGGGGAAAGGTTTGTTAGCTCACAGATCTGTTCTAAAAAAAGAACTGATGTTTACTGAGGGGCTTTATGTGGGCAGAATCCTGAGTTAGTACCCAATTTTATTAATTGGATACTAATAAGTGGCTTTTGTAGCATACTCATTCTAGAGCTAGCTCGTTGACTCATTAACCCACTAATTCCATGAGTAGATGAATCCATTCATGAGGCCACCGCCCTAATAGTCCCCCCCCTCTTTTTTGTTATTTTCAAGGCAGGGTTTCTCTGTGGCTTTGGAGGCTGTCCTGGAACTAGCTCTTGTAGACCAGGCTGGTCTGGAACTCACAGAGATCCACCTGCCTCTGCCTCCCAAGTACTGGGATTAATCCTAATAGTCTCTTTAAGGTCCCACACACTCCCATCTCCTAATGTCTCACAAAGGAAAGGTTCAACATAAGTTTCTGAGGAGACAAATCACATTTGTACCCTGACAGTACCAAACATTCATGAATGATCTAAAGCCCAGGTTGATACCTTCAGGACTGTGAGACCCTGTGAGGTCCAAGCTCTGAAGGTAGGAAGGAAGGAGCTCCAAGAGCTGGGAAATTGAAGATGAAAGGACATGCAGACAGATGTGACATGCTGTATTCCCTCTGAAAAAAGCACAGACCAGCATTCACAGGCTGCATGAAAGTAGTACCCAGACCTACAAACAAGCACACACAGGCAGGCTGTCGAATGCACTCAGCTCTGATGCCAAGGACATTGTTCTAGATTGATTTCTATTGCTACGACAAAACACCATTACTTTTAAAAGCCACCTAAAGTTGTATAGGTCTCAATCATGGTCCATCCCTTATAGAAGACAAGACAGAAAATCAAACAGTATAGGAACCTGAAGGCAGGGAGTGGATCAGAGAATATAAAGGAGTGTGGCCAATAGCTTGCTTGCCTGCCTTCTTCCTTCTTATAGGACCCAGAATCACCTGCCCAGGACTGGCACAGGCCCCAATGACCTGGGCCTTCCCACATCAAGTTTTAATCAAGAAAATGTCCCACAGGCTTGCCTACATGTCAAGCTGATGGAGGCACTTTCTCAACTGAAGTTCCTTCTTCCCAGATGACCAAACTCCTGTTAATCTGACAGAAATAACAGCACAAGAATATTTACATAAAACTCATAAAACTGGCATTCTACCAAGAATGTTTATATAACAGATTACATCACTGTTAACTCCAGGCTCCCTGAATGGCTCATTTTAGCCATTATTAGCTGATTCTCAGATTGTACACTTCAATAATAACAGCACTCCCTGTGTTTGCTCAAAACACATGAAGAACTACACAAAGAGACGAGAGCAGGAAAAAATATAAATTAAGCTTAGAAATACTGTGGACTGCACACACACACACACGTGTGTGTGTGTGTGTGTGTGTGTGTGTGTGTGTGTGTGTGTGTGTGTGTGTAAGCACTACCATCTATCTTGTTTTATGGTTGTTGGTTTTGTTTTGTTTGTTTTTGAAATAGGGTCTCTCTCCAGTTGTCTAGCTAGGCTGACAGCAAGCTCTATGCATCTGCCCTTTTCTTCCCCACCTAACCCCCACTTGCTGTACCAAGCTTCCATATCATTGCCAATCTGACCTGGATTGGCAGATTCTATCCACTGTGCCATCTTCTCAGCTCCCAGACTTATTTTTAAAGTCTATAAATTACGGCTACAAATCACCCTCTAACACATATAACTCCATCTCTTTAGCCCCTGTTTTTTGTTGTTGTTGTTTGTTTTTTGTTTGTTTGTTTGTTTGTGTTTTCCTACTGAGTTATAATACTTCTTTAAAAAAATAAAAATTACTGTTTTTTTTTAAGAAATACTACGGATATTACATACAATAGAGGTGATTTTAAGGAAGTTTTTTCTATGCTTATATATCAAAGTATTTTAACTGTGTTTTCTTCTTTCAGCTTCATAGTTTCAAGTATTTGATTGTGAGTTGATTGTTTGTGCAAGGTTAAGAATTATGCAGCTAGTTTTATTCTTCCAAATATGGATATCCAGTTCTCCTAGAAGTAGGAGTCAGCTGGGAGGTCTGGGCAACCTATGGGGCCTCTGGCAATGATCAGTATTTATCCCTAGTGTACAAATGGACTTTGGGAGCCCTCTCCACATAGAGGGACACTCTCTCAGCCTAGACACACAGGGGAGGGCCTAGGCCCTGCTCCAAATGATATGACAGACTTTGAAGATCCTCATGGAAGGCCTCACCCTCCCTGGGGAGCAGAAAGAGTATGGGATAGGGAATTGATGGGGGGCAGGGGAGCAGGGGAGGGAGAGGGAACTGGGTTTGACATGTAAAACAAGCTTGTTCCTAATTTAAATAAAAAAGTTTTACAAAAATTTTAAAAAGAATTGAGAGAAAGGGTTTTTTAAAACCAGTGATGATAAAAAACCATCTGGAAACACATCACTTCATAAGATGACAAAGATCATTTAATTGGGGAGAAGAGTATGAGTGGAGACACCCTGCAAGGGTGGATAATGTTGGCCCCAGAAGCCATAGGAAAATCCCAGTGTGAGGTATGGGACACCTCTCTAGAGTCAGAGAGGTCCCAGAGGCCCCCAGAACAATCCAGGATATTGCAACAGGAACTAGATGGAAGTCTACATGATAAGACCCTATTGTTGAAGACAGCACTCATTCAGTTGTAGGACATAGGAAAATGGAACTGATCTAGAGAGTCTCTGTGTGCGCCAGTGCAGAGCTTCTGTTGTCCTTTCTCAGAAAGAACAAATATTTCTTCATTAATAAGGTCTTTTGAATTCTCCAAGTAATAATTTTAAACAATTGAAGATGTCAAAATAAGCATTTAATATCTTTGGAATCATATATAGGTATATATATATATCAAACTTTCCTTGTAGCACTTTTCTTTGCATGGTTTATATAATATAAAGATTTATAAACACTAATGGCAAAGACAGAGTGATCTAGTGAAGTGTTGATATTGCTATGAAAATCTTAGTTTATTTGAAATTAACACACATTAAGTGCTATAATCCATCTGTAACTTCTGAACACTTGTGTTTAAACTTGATTCTCTTGCAGTGGAACCTTTGGAGGTAACTAGAATTATATTCCGTCATGAGGGCACTTAACCCTCATGATATCTGCAGGGGCTTCATTAGGTGAGGAAGAGGAAACCAGGTGATCAAGCCTGTTCCACCTCAGCCTGTGCTGCACCGCCCTGTCTACTTGCGGACACAGGCATCCCGGGCAGCCAGAAAGTTCTCCCCAGGTGCAGCTGCTTCACCTGGGTCTTTAAAGCCTCCAAAATCCATAAGAAATACAATTCCTTAGTTTATGAGTCACCTAGTGTGTTGTTTTCCGTCATAGCAACAGAACATATGATAAAAATTATAAGTATAATAAAGAAAGAAAGCTGATGTTCCCAGGGAATCAGTTGGACAGAATCACCCATAGTTTGCCATATCAGGGTTTTCTGCCAGTCCTCAAAAATCTCCTTAAGTCTCTGGGCTTTACCCAAATAAACCAGAAGGTGGCATAGTTGCTACCACAGAGAAACCAAATTTAAAAAAAAAACAAAAAAAAAAAAAACAAAAAAAAATGGGGACGGAAAAAGCCTCATGTCTGAGAATCGAAACTGCAAAGCTGTCAGCTTTTTTTTCCCCCCCACTTCCTTAAAACCTGCCAGCATCAGACACACCCTGGTGTTTCTCAACCAGTTTGAGCTGCTATAAAGGTTGAAGAGTGGCTATTTGAACTTTCATCAAGACTAAGTGAAGTTGCTTTTCTCCGACATCTCAAGACAAAGAAAATACAGACACCAGACATTTTTTTTTCATCAAAACACACAGTTTTTCCTCTTTTTTTTCAAACAGAAGATATTCAAAAGTTTGGGTGAGTACAAAAATCTCTCCTATTATTGTTGTTATTGCTAGTGTCTACAGCAACTGTATGTTGAACAGGCAGAAATGTACTTTGTGGCTAGAAAATATTAATATACTTCAGCACAAAAGTAATAATATCCTGAGCCCAGATCTTCTGGACTATGTGGTGCTGTGAAAGGAGTCTGCTCTATATTAGTCATAGCATTCTATTCAAGATGTAGTTGACAAGTAGGGACACCTCTATGAATATCCCCCAAAGGAAAGCAGCATCTTCAGAAAGAAAAAATTAAACATTTTAATGCTTGCATCATTCAAAGGCACAGCCCCCTCCCCCCCCATCACTCTGAGGAACAGGCAGGTTAGAAAATAGAGTCCTTGACAGCCTCTGGAGTATTAATGTCAACTCAGATCCCTCTGGGAGAGGCAGAAAGAGACTGCCTGCTAGAGCTTCCCCTACTGAGTTTGGAATGATGGCTGATTATGTTTCTGCTGAGAATCAGAGGCTTAGGTCTGATTCCCCAAGTAACTGATGATGTCATTCAAGGGGAATGTGTTGCTGAATGAAGACCTCCTTTGAAAAGCTGACAAACACACAGTCAACCCTACAATTCACAAGAGTGTCTGTGTGTTCTGTCATATAAATTCTGTTCCTTCATTACACCCAGTGAGCTCAGAAGCAACCCTGGGGGACAGACACACAACTTTTTTTTTTTTTAACTTCCTAAGTGGCCTTCCTCTTGTTCTTTTGTCTTAAGGGATTTTATATATGTTGTGTGATCCTGCAGCAGCTTTTAGGGTTTCTGCAATCCTTTTAGATTCACAGGACAGTCTAAAGAAACCATTCATACAGTGGAGTACAGAAAGAAGTTTCATCTCCTACAGTACATTCTCCCAAGTGGCCTCTTCTGGGGTTTTAAAGGATTGATTAAAGGAAGAGCTCTGTGTCTCTGCAGTGAGTAGGCAGCAGAGGAGGGCAGCTGGACAGGGGAGCAAAAGCAGGTAATAGCTGAGGCTCAGAGCTGGACAGTTATTCGTGAGTGTATGAGGCTTTGTTTATTTATATACGGGAGGAACTAGTGGTCGGTGAGAGCTGATGTTACACAGTTGCAAAATCAGTAAAGGCACTGTCATTTCCTGCCTCTCTCTCCTTGGCCCCAAGTCAGATCACTTGTACAGGAGGAAACACTGACAAACTGGAGATGGCAGCCCTTTGTATCATGTACACAGCTCTTGTATCATGTCTGGGTCATTTCTATTGAGTCCAGAAGATTGTCACCCATGACAATGGAGGCAAAAGATGTGGAAACTGATGCTCTTAAGATCTTTATAATTTGTCAATCGAGCAGTATTAGAAAACTATGATAGTACAAGTGCCAGGAAGTTGGACCAGGCCAAGGTGGGC
Source organism: Cricetulus griseus (assembly GCF_003668045.3). NCBI lineage: Eukaryota > Metazoa > Chordata > Mammalia > Rodentia > Cricetidae > Cricetulus > Cricetulus griseus. The sequence continues at coordinate 221,439,255 of NW_023276806.1, forward strand.
CAGTGTGCACAGAGAGGATAGTATATCCAATGCCTGGGGTCCTTTGGAATCTTCCCTTTCTGGTCGAGCCAACACTAAATACACTGAAATGTTAGGAAGTTATAGAAAATAGTGTACCTACCTGGTACACTATTTGTTTACTGTATTCATTTGTACTTATGCAGTTTAGGTTTGAAACAGGATACATAATGAATTGTGCACTTCTGTCAGGAAAGAAAATGTAGAAAGAACGTTGCCTTAAAAGAAGGCCAATCAAGTGATAAGTTATTACAAGGCCCCCTAACATGGAAGGTGATGGCACTGAGCAGGCTTCTGATAGGGAAAGCATAGTCATTTGGAGTATAACATTAGGAATTGTGCTGTTGAGCAGTTCTTGATGGATGGTGTGCACCAACGTTGAGATATTATTGGAGGTGTGTATGAGCAAGTTTGCTGTTGCTGTCCCTTACATGGTGTAGGACAATCCAACTTTTGGACATTGAGACAGGTTGTCAGACACAAAGTTCATGTTTGAAAAACATGCCATGCAATTACAAAATAAATAACACATAGGGGAGAGAGAGAGAGAGAGAGAGAGAGAGAGAGAGAGAGAGAGAGAGAGAGAGAGAGAAGAGAGAGAGAGAGAGACAAACGACATGAGATAGCTAAGAAGGCTGGCTATAAACAAATTTGTCTAAAAAACCACACAAATATGAATTAAATGTAGTGTTTCAGATTGAAAACTGGTACCTAGCAGGTGTTTGTATTTTTGTCTGTTGAGCCTTATTAATGGTGAAGGTAGATAGCTTTCTTCAGTTGGTGTTTGTTTCATGTGCTGGAGCTCTAACCCCAGGTCTTCCAATGTGCTATATCCACAGGGTGGATAATGTTGAGATAAAGTTTTAGAGAAGCTAAGGAAAACAATACTCAGAATGAATACTGTGGGTGGAATAAGGAGGTCAAAGCTAGTCCTGAAAGCTGATGTAGAAATACTAAGCATTTAATAAAATTTGAAACTTGAATACCTACACTTGAACTAGTCATCACCCTCAATTTTAGAGTACACACCATTTCTATGCAGCCTTCATTTTGTTTTAGTCATCTGTCTACTTTATCATGTGCTGTAGAGGCATTGGTGGCTTTTTAAATGCAGTGTGATTTGTATGACATGATTTCTCTCCATGATACAGTTCTGGTGTTTCTCTATACATTCATTTACTCAACTTCCCACATTCAGAGTACTTGTTCCCATTTCCAGAAAGCACGCCCTTCTGCAGAAACTACTGCCAAAGATTAACTCGGTGTTGGTGCTTTAGTTGCCTCCCTCTTGTATGTGTAAGAGTTATCTCTGTTGTTGCTGAATCAGCACTCCAGTCTCCCCCACCCTTAAAATCGTTGACTTATAATGTAACTATATACTTAATTTGATAAAAGCATTCAAATCATTTTTTAGATTAGCTGAAACAATTTGCATTCCTACCAGCACTTTCCGAAAGCTCCATTCATTCTCTGCTTTCACCAACAATTGGGCCGATGGGTTTTTAATGTCAGCCATTCTTGTTGGCGTGTGTCATTACATCCATGCAGTTTAATTCTGAATGTCTGCAATGGGTGAAGATTTTGGAACTGCTGTAGATTCTGATCTATTGCATCCACCCAAGTGGCTGTCAAAATTCCCACTGGTTTGCCATCCTCCAACTAGTCCTATCTTGTCCTCAGCTCCAAGCCAGAATCAGCAAATTTCTCTAGTTCACCTCTCTATATCCATGATTTTGGCATGTTGCTGTCATGTCAGCTGTCTTCAGCTGCATAACTTCAAAAATCTAAGCTTTCCTGTGGTGATATCTTGTATAACAAATAAAGCTTTCCTGAAGATCAGAGGGCAGAGCTGGCTACTAGTTAACCATAGAGGTCTGTAGGTCTGTACAGACAGACAGGAAGGGAGGTGAGTAGGCAGAGAGAGGAATATAGGCAGGAGGAGACAGGAGGAGCTTGCTCTCCTTCAGTCTGAGGATTTTGTAGATGTAAGAACTCTAGTTACTGTCTGTTCTGCTTCTCTGATTTTCTGCTTTCACTCCCTAATATCTGACTCTGGGCTTTTATTATTAAGACCTATTAGAAATGGCGGTTACATTTTCTAAACTCTTTAATCTTGTTTCTTGTGACTACAGTGGGAACCTCAGTGACGTCTGTGACCTACGACCTAACACTGGGCAGTGGGACTCCTTTCCCTGATTCTCTAGTCAGTTTTGGTAAGTTATCTATTTCATGTCACTTTTTAAAGTTTATCTACCTTCCGTTGGTTGTAGTATCCTCTGATTCACTTAATTTTTTGATGTAGCATCTGGTGAGTTCTTCCATTGTTCTTTTATTCTTGGAGGAGTCTTCCACATGTCTGTCAATTTTATCACCTTTTATTATTGAGTACCACTTTTGGGCTTTGCTGTGTACCTCCATTGTGACTGTGTTTTCTACTTCTCTCTTTAAATTTCTTCTTTTAAGTTATATTTTCTTACTCTTTCTTCCCTGTTTATGTTTACTGTGTTTCACTTTAAACTCACTAAGTTATCAGTCATTCTTTTACTTTTGTAAAAGCTTATAGCCCCACAGACAACGTTGATACTGTTTCTTTCAAGTTTCTATACTCAATATTTTCATTACTGTTTAATTTAAATGTTTTCCCTCTAATGGATGCCTTTCTAGTTTTGCATTGTTTTTTAAATTCAACTTCATTTGCAATCTCCAGCATCTGCATGTAGTTGTAAGAAATTTTCATATAGTCAATTTTCATATAGTCCATATACCTTTTATCAAGGTTCCTACTGGTAAAGTCTTTCAACACTGCAGTACAACATCACACTGACCTTTGTTTATTCAAAACACAAGCACTGCCACACAGACATCCCTCTTGTGGGTCTTTCTAGCTGTGCTCACTCCTCATACTCCATCTCTCCTTAATTCCATCTCTCCTAATCTACTGTCCATTATTATGGCCTTGCCATTTCAAGAATACATGTAAGTGGAAGTGTAAAGACTGTGACATTAGGGGTTGGCTTTTTCCCTCAGCAAAATTCTCTTAGTATTTATGATGGTTGATGTGTGTTGTGGTTTGGATATAAAATATCCCCTGAAGGCCCATGTGCTTGGTCTCAGCAGATTCTGACCTTTCTCATGGATTAATCCATTGATAGATTTGTGGTTTGGTAGCTTTATTGGAAGGTGGTAGAAACTAAAGGAAGTGCCCTAGATACAGGAAGACTGTTATTAGAGGCATACTTTGAAGAGTTTGTTGAATCTACCAGACTCTCCCTGCCTGCTTCCCTCTCCCTGTCTACTTCCTGGCTGACAAGAGGTGGGCAGCTTTTCTCCACTGTGCCTTTCCTCCATGGTATTTCTGACTTAACTTTGCTTAACTTGACCATCTCCAGTTCTAGTCACCCGATGATGGCAATCTGAGTAGCCTGTGATGCCACCCAGGGCCATAGGACATCCATTCCTGGGCAGATGCCAAGGACCATGTTGGGGTCCATAGTCCTACCACAGCTAGGATATGTGTAGATATCCATGACCCATATTACCCCTGTGTTGCCACCAAAGGACACATGAATGCCTGGTATCTGGGGTACCACCTGTGGCCATGTTGATGTCCAAGGGAGATGCTGTGGCCAGGACTATGTCAATCTATGTGGCCTGTGCTGCCACCTGGAGCCATGGTGTCAACTGAGCCTGGGCTGCTGCCAAAGGCCATGCCTGGGTCTGTGGACTGACTGCAGCCAGGATCTGTGTTGATGTCTGTGGCTTCTGTTAACGTTGATGGCCAAGTGACAGCCCAGGATCTGGGCTGCCACCTGGGGCCATATTGGAGTCCAGAGACCAAACTGTGGCTGGGCCTATGCTGATCTGAGATGCCTGCACTGCCACCTGGGGAGCATGCAGGCCAATCAGTTGCTGATGGCCATGTCTGTCTGTCAGTGGTCCTGTTGCAGCTGCTTTCAGTGTTGATGTGCATCACCCATGTTACCATAGGGGCCCAGGCAAACCATGTGCCAAACCATGTGTTGAGGTACAATGGCCATGCTGAGATGGCCCCACCCCTCACTGTCCCAGGGAGAGCCTCCCCATCAGCAGAGAGCTGATCCCACTCCTCACCATGGGTGTGGGAGAGCTGGCTCTCAGCCCTCGAATGAGAGGAATGGTCCCAGGGGCCCAGACTGACCAGTTTGGCTACCACCCGGGCACACATCCAGGCCTTTGAGTAGGCATCCCCCAACATCAGCATCGTCTGTGGCCTGCTAGAGCTTGTGAAGCGACTAGTCCTGTAGAACCATAACCAAAGAAACTCAATAACTCAGGGCAACAGCAGGATATCTGGAAGGAGTTTCAGTGAAGGCCTAGTACTTATGGTGTACAAGAAACCAGAAGACTTTTATTTTTATATTGAGCTATACATTTTCCCCACCCCTTTCCTTTGCCCCCTCTCCCCTTCCATCCTACTCTCTACCCCCCACATTCCCAATTTAACAAGGTGGTCTAGTTTTTTCCCCTTCCTAGGCAGATCCATATATGTCTTTCTTAGGGTCCTCTTTGTTATCTAGGTTCTCTGTGGTTGTGGCCAGTAGGCTGGTTGTCCTTTGCTTTATGTCTAATATTCACTTATGAGTGAGTACATACCATATTTGTCTTTCTGGATCTGGGTGACCTCACTCAGGATGAAAAGCTGGAAGCCTGTAAGGAGACTAACAACACTTGCACAGGGAACATTTGCAAGCAAAGCCTTCTGGACAAAGGGTAGACTACATGATTCACAGCAGTACCCAGGGTCACTGTGAGAAATGAACAGGCCATGGAGAGGCACGAAAGAAGGAGGAGCAACGGGGTTTTAGTTGTTGATGTTTAGTTTTTTTGTTTTTTCTTTTAATTTGGATGGTTTGGGGGTTTTCTGTTTTGTTTTTGTTTTGCCATTGTTTGTTTAATTAATATTCTCATTTGTACTTTATAGCTTTAGTTTTATTATTTCTTTTTAAGTCATCCTTTGGGGGAATGCTACAAGGTTGAAGGGCAAGCATGGAAGGGCTGGGAGATGAGAGGCAATGAGGGCATGATGTGAAATTCCCAAAGAATCAATTAAAAATTATCTTAAAAAATAAGAGTGAGGAGAGTAGACAGCCTTGTCTTGTATTTTTGTTCCCCATTTGGTAGAATGCTACCATAGATTTACAGTTTGCATGGTTAGTTTTAGCACCACTGCAACCAACCTGACAAAAAGCAGCCTGAGGGGGGAAGAGATTAGAGGGGATTTAACCTTAGTTCAGTTTCATAGTAGAGAAAGCATGATGATGAGAATTTCACATATCAGTAGACCAGGATGAAAGGATCTTGGAGAGGCTGGCTATAACCTCTTGCTCCCCAGCTGTGGCCATATACCTGCCAGCTAGGTCCCATGGCTAGAATAGTCCACAACCTCCCAAAACAGTGCCACAGGCTCTTGCTCATGTGCAAACACATGAAACTGTAGGAGACATTTCAGAGTCAAATCATAACATCCCATCCTCATAACATCCCATCCTCATAACAACCCATCCCCGGCCCTCATATGCTCATAGCCACCTCATAATACAAATGTAGGCAAATCTCAAAAGTCCTCACAACTTTATACTTCCAAATATTTCAAAGGATCTAAGTCTCAAGGCAGTCAATTAGGTGTGAGTGTTATCAATTGGCAGCTGGGAGTTATATTCTTCAACATAAAAAAAAAAAAAAAAAAAAAAGCACAGAGTCAATGGTCCCAGCCCGTAAAGAGGAATGGAAGCATGGCAAGAAAAGATTAACGATGGTTTGTTGCTCAGGGTGTTAAATGGTTGTAGAGCAGGTTTTGTATACTGCTGAGAAGAATGTGTTTTGTCTGTTTGTCTGTGGGTAGAACTTTCTGTAGACACCTGTTGAACACAGCTGATCTAAAGAGTAATTTAGCTCTGAAGTTTCTTTGCTACATATCATTTTAGAAGAGATATCTAAATGTACAAGTGGGCTGATGGGTCACATTTGGTTTTGCTTTTTGTTCTCCTAAAGAAGACCATGACAAGAATAAATTGGGGAAGAATGGCTTCTTTGTCTTACACATCCCAATCATATAACCCCTCCCTGAGGGAAGCCAGGAATCCAAGTTACAGACCTTCACTGAGGGACACCAAGGCAGGAACTTAAGCAAGACAGGAACCTGGAGTCATGAAATGATGCAAAGGGCATGGAAGAGCATTGCTTTCTGGCTTACTCCCCGTGGCTTACTCAGCCTGCTATTTTGTACAACTTGGGACCACCTGGCCAAGGGTGTTACCACGCACAGTGGGCTGGACCTTCCCACATCAAACACTAATCACGAAAACACCCTACAGACTTGCCTATAAGCTAATCTGATGGAAACAGTTCTTCAGTTGAGGTCTCTTCTAGCATGACCCTAACTTGTGTCAAGTTGACAAAAAATTAACCAACGGTTACCAACTGTCTTAGGGTTTCTATTGCTGCAAAGAGACACAATGACCACAGCAATTCTTATAAAGGAAAACTTTTAATTGAGGTGGTGCCTACAGTTTCAGAGTTTCAGTTCATTTTCATCATGGCGGGGAGCATGGTGGCTTGAATGCAAACGTGGTGCTAGAGGAGTAGCTCTTAGCCCTCCATATTTCAGGCAACAGGAAGTTGACAGAGACATTGGTTGGTATCCTGAGCATAGCAAACCTCAAAGCCCACTCCCACAGTGATACATTTCCTCCAACAAGGCCATCCCCACTCCAACAAATACACACCTCCTTAATATTGCCACTCTCTAACAGATTATGGGGACCAATTACATTCAAACTACCACATTCCACTTCCTGTCCCCATAAGCTTGTATCAGTATCATAGTGAAAAATTCATTTAGTTCAACTGAAAAAGTCCCCGTAGTCTATCACAATCTCAATAATTTTTTAAAGATTGAAATCTCTTCTGAGATTCCTGTAGTCTCTTAGCTGTAATCACCAATAAAAATTAAATCAAAACTGCAATCACCTGTACAAATCAAAATCAAACTTCCAACATGTAATGGATATGCATTACCATTCCAAATCATAGGGAAGGGAGCATAAGTAGGATATACTGGACCACAGCAAGACCAGAAAACAAACAAACAAACAAAAAACCTGTGGACAAACTCCAAATGCTGCATCTTCAGGTCTGATATCTTAAAACTCTTCAGATCTCCAACTCCAATTAGGCTTTGTTGACTGAGACACATTTCTTTCTTTGGGTTCCTTCTATACCCTGTCAGCAGCTCTCCTTCACAGGGATCCCCTGGCTGTGGCATCCCTGATATCTTGGGTTCTCCAAAGCAGTCAAGGCCTCAACTGCACAGCTTCACACAATGGCTTCCCTACTAGGCCTCCATTCAGGGACACCCTGACATATGCCAGGCCTCAGTGGCTCACTTAGGCACAGAGGCAAATTCCATAACCTGTTCCTTCTATCTTGGACTCTAAAGCCAGAAACACGTGACTGAAGCAGCCAAGTTCTGCTGCACTGAGGCTGGAACATGGCCCCTCATTCAGTTCCATCTTCACCAACTTCCTGTCCTTCATTGCCTAAGCTTGATTGTCCTAAAAGTTTCTCTGTAGTCCAGACTGGCTTCAAACTCGTAGATCTGCCAGCCTCTGACTTCCAGGTGCTGGAATTAAAGGTGTGTCTCACTGCACACAGCTCTAAACTTTTCTTTAGTTCCTTTTCATAAATTGGAAATATAGCTGGGTGGGATCTTTCCCTGAGGTCACCACTCCCTATATTCCATTATTTAATCTGTTTATCTCCTTTAACCTAGGACTTACCTCCATTCCACTTTCTGGTGCTCTTTTTCTCCTCTAAATTTACATTGTGTGATTTACTCTGCTCATATTGTGACTTTTCATTATAAATCTTTATAAATATGAACACTAGTAACCATTGGACAGAGTCATGCTAGGTTGTTTTGAAATTTCCTCTGTCAATGGAATTAATCTAAAACTTTTCACTTTAGCCTCAGGAAGACTATTTGGACAAGGGTAAAAGGCAGCTAGTTTCTTCACCAAACTATCACAAGAATGATCTCCAGACAACACTAAAATTCTTCTCTGAAACCTCTTGAGTGAGCCCCCAACAGTTCAAATAACTTTTATCATCTCTGTCTTCCAGGCTCCTACAAATATGACCCATTAAGCAGCGCTTAAAGCATTCCACTGCTTTCATAACCCAAAGTACCAAAGACCAAATTCCTCTGAAAAAAAAAAAAAAAAAAAAAAACATGGTCAGACCTATCACAGCAATACCCAATTGCTGGTACCAACTTGTGTCTTCATAACGTTTTCTATTGCTTCGAAGAGATAATATAACCATTGCAACTCTTACAATGAAAAATATTTAATTGAGGTTGCAGCTTATGGTTTCAGAGATTCAGTCCATTATTATCGTGGTGGGGAGCATGGTGCCATGCAGGCAGACATGGTGCTGGAGGAGTAGCTGAGAGTCCTACATCTTGCAGGCAACAAGAAGTTGACTGAGATACTGAGTGATACTGTGAGCATAGGAAACTTCAAAGCCTGCCCCCACAGTAACATACTTCCTCCAAGAAGGGTACACCTACTCCAACAAAGTCACAAACCTAATGATGCCACTCGCTATGAGATTATGGGGACAATTACATTCAAACTACCATACCAATAATTACTGTGTCTGGATTTAAGAGACTTTTATACATTTTAATGTTTATCTCATGTGATTATAAGTCTGAAGATTCAGTGCATAAATGCTTACAGTATTGTATCCTCTCAAAGTTTTGTTCCCTTTATTAATATAATATGACCCACTTTATCTCTCTTTTCTCAATTTTTCTTGTATTGAAATTTTCCTTCATACACTATATTCCTATTATTGTTTTCCCTCCCACAATTGCTCCAAGATCCTCCACACATTACCTCCCATCCTATTCAGACTCTTCTATGTCCCATCCCAGCCCTGCCTCCCCCCCCTTTTTTTTGGTTTTTTGAGACAGGGTTTCTCTGTGGCTTTGGAGGCGGTCCTGGAACTAGCTCTTGTAGACCAGGCTGGTCTCGAACTCACAGAGATATGCCTGGGATTAAAGGTGTGTGCCACCACCACCTGGTCAACCTGCACTCTTAAGCCTCAGTTCTCATCCTCTGGTTCCTTTGTGAGGCTTTGAGAAGAGACTCCAGGAGAGTTTTTGCAAGAAATGCCAAAAACAGATAGGCTAAATTTATATTTTGTTAGACTTTATAACTACTAGCTCATACATTAATAATTGAAACAGACATTCCTTAAATATTTTTAAGATTAGTTTTGTTAAGTCAGCATACAAAGCATTTTCATACACTTTCTTTTGTTTACCCCACGCCAAGAGTCTCCCTGACCATCTTGTCCCACTACTGCTGGTTTTTTTCAACCCCCTACTAGCCCTCTCTAGATTTCATGTCCCATGAATCCTATAGCATCCCTATTTTGTCCTCCTCTTTTCTCTGTCAAGATCTCCTTTCCTTCTTATGTTTCCCTTTCTAGATTCAGACAAAGGTACACTCACAGACATACACAGAAAAACACACCCACATACAAACACTCTCATGCACACAGGCACACCTTATGAAAATTAAAATATAAGTTCCTCATTTGAGAGAAAATGTGGCATTTGTCTTTCTGAGCCTACGTTACTTCACTCACAGTTGCATTCATTTTCCTGTAAATGCAATAATTTTTTTCTTTACCACTAAATAGAATTCATCTGTATATGAGCCCAACATTTTTTATCTGTCCCCCTATGGATGTACTTTTAGGTTGGCTCCATTTCTTAGCTACTGTTGTAGTACAACAATAAACAAGAAGTATGATGAGACTTAGAGTCCTCTGATCACCTAGGGGACTAGAACTGGGTCGTAATGGCAACTTTGTCTTTAGTTTCTTCACAAACTGATTTCCACATTGGCTATACTAGTTTTCATCACCCACCCCCCGCCCCAGCAACAGAAAAGGTTTCCTCTTTCCCTACATCCTGGCCAGTTTCTGTTGTCATTTGTTTCCTCAGTGATTGTCATTGTCAATATGATGAGCTGGAAGCTCAAAGTAGTTTCAATTTGTATTCCCCTGGTGCCTGAAGATGTTGACAATTTTACTTTTATTTTTTTTTGCCACTTGTATCTCTTCTTTTGAAAATTGTCTTTTCAGTTCATTGGCCCATTTACTGGATGGATTATTTGTTTTGGTATTTTTAAAGTTATTCATGTATTCTGGATATCAATCCTAGGTCTGATGTGCAGTTTCTAACAACTGTCCTTTGCCTTTCTCTTTTTTTCTTTAACTATGTAAGAGATTGTAAATTTCAAAAGTAATCATATGACTACATGTAAATTGTAGACTGTTGAAATTGGCTGTGGGATTTCACTGATAAAATATAATACTAAAATATTATTGTTTTACTTTATCCAAGGAACAAATTCAAAGTTTTGACATGAATGAACAAGTAACTGCACCTAAACTGATCAAAGACTGGACCAAAGAACATGTAAAAAAATGGATTACTGAAGACCTTAAAATTGATGAGAAATATGCTGAAATCCTTTTCAATGAAGAAGTGACAGGGATGGTTCTTCAGGAATTAACTGAAAAGGATCTTAGAGAAATGGGGTTGCCTCGGGGTCCAGCACTTCTGATAAAACGTATATATAACAAATTGAGTAATGCCACTGAAAGTGACAATGAAGATTCCAGACAATTACATAATAAAAAGCTCTCAATAAAAGAACACCCAAAAAAGACCAACAATGAGGTAGAAAAATCAATTTCATCCAACAGTGGTCATGATCTCAGAGAGATGGGACTGAATACAGAACAAGAACCAAGTCTCCTGAAAGAAAAGGCCTTAAGTGATGTGTTCACTAAAGATATGGAAGGTAATACAGCCAAACCAGAACAGATGTCCTGCATGCCATATCCTTTTGATTCTTTCCATGATGACAGACGCTACATAGAACGTTATATTCTACAAGTTGCTGAAACAGGACCACTCAATCTTATAGACCCAGTACATGAATTTAAAGATCTCACAAATACAAAAACAGAAGATCAAATTAAGATGAAATTTAGCAATGAGGTCTTCCGATTTGCATCAGCTTGTATGAATACACGCACCAATGGCACTATACATTTTGGAGTTAAGGACAAACCACATGGAGAAATTGTCGGTGTGAAAATACCCAGTAAAGATGTCTTTGTTGACCACTTCAATAAAATGATCAAAAAGTATTTTGAAGACAGTGACATCAAAGAAGCCAGGGAATGTATTCGGGAGCCACGGTTTGTGGAAGTCCTACTGCAGAACAATACACCATCTGATAGATTTGTCATTGAAGTAGATGTTATTCCCAAACATTCTATATGTAAAGAAAAGTATTTCTACATTATGATGCAAAGTTACACAGATGAAACATGCAAAGAAAATTGTTTGTTTGTGAGAGAAGGTGCTAGCTCTAAAAACATCCTGGCCAAAGCCAACCAACGGGATAGAGAGTTCAGAAAATTTCTAGAGAACTTAAAGACAAGGATAGCATCTAGAAAAGAGGCTGAAGAACAGAGGATGGTGACTAAGAAAGAGAGTGAGGGACTAAAGCTAGCTAAACTTTTGACCAGACACCAAGGCTCACTGGATAACTCTTACTATGACTGGTACATTCTTGTAACAAATAACTGTGCACCAAATCAAATAGAGCACTTAGATTTCCTAAAGGAAATTAAATTGTTTGCTGTGCTGGATTTTGATCCTTACTCTCAGATCAAGGGAGTGGTCAAAGCTTACAGAGAAAGCCGAATAGCAAACCTTCATCTACCCAGACACTATGAAGAAAATACTACCATGGAAGAGAAAATTTCAACTCTGAAACTTTATGAGCAGCCCAGCTGGATCTTCTGCAATGGCAGATTAGATGTGCAGGATGACTCATGTCAACCTCTAGAGCCACATTTATGGCTGAGAGACAGAGCCTCTGGGGTTAGAGGACTGATCTCATTTCTCACAGACAAAAATATCATGGCAAGAGGGAAGGTTTTGGTGGTGTTTCTCTTACTTTCTCCAGTAGAAAACCTACAAGATCCACTCCTTGAGACTTTCTGTACTTTCTATCAAGTTTTCAATGGAATGGACAACATGCTGTGTATCTGTGTCGACACACATATCTACCAACGGTGGAGTGATCTACTACAAGCAAGGCTGAAAATTAAAGAGGAGTTAGCAGAACATAGCATTTCCACTTTAAATATACAACTGGTCAACAATACCATCCTTAAACTGAAATCAGTGATTCAGTCTTCAAGAAGATTCTTGCCCTCCTGTGGATCCTCCTCTGTGATCCTGGAGAAAATAGAGGAAGATACCCTGACTGCACTGGAAATCCTCTGTGAAAATGAGTGTAGAGACACAGATATAGAGAAAAATGAATCAGAATTCCTAAAATTTAAGAAATTGAGGGAGGAACACTTCTATCGAGGAGGCAGAGCATCCTGGTGGAACTTCTACTTTTCTTCTGAGAACTATTCTTCAGCTTTTGTGAAAAGGGATGGTTATGAAGAACTCACTACTTTAATACAACAGTGTGCAGACTCTCCGGAACCAGTATTTGCCAAAGTCATCAACCTGTACCATCACCCAGGCTGTGGCGGCACTACATTGGCTATGCATGTTCTCTGGGACTTAAAAAAGAAGTTCCGATGTGCTGTATTGAAAAATAAGGCAATGGATTTTGTAGAGATTAAAGAGCAAGTAAGCAAGCTGATCAGCTACAAGGCTACCAGCCACCAGGATTACATCCCCGTTCTTCTCCTTGTGGACGATTTTGAAGAACAAGAAAACACCAAAATTCTGACAAAAGACATCAATTCCTTCATAGCAGAAAAGGGTCTGAGATATGAAAAAACATTGGTAATAATTCTGAACTGCATGAGGTCTCAGAATCCAGATGCAAGTGCAAACTTAGCAGACAGCATTACACTAAAATATCAACTTTCTCTCAAAGAACAAAGAGCCTTTGAGGCCAAACTACAGGAAATTGAAAAGGAGCATAAGAACTGTGAAAATTTCTATTCCTTCATGATGTTGAAAGGCAGTTTTGAAACAACTTACATAGAAAATGTAGTGAAGAATACGCTAAAAGACTTGGATATTCACAGCAGGAGAGCCCAGCTCATTTCCTACCTGGCATTACTCAACTCTTATGTTATAGATTCTACCATTTCACTATCACAGTGTGAAATATTTTTGGGACTCACTTACACAAGTAAACAACACAAAGACAAGACACCTGAAAGTGTAGAAGACAACATGGGAACATATTCCACACTTGTAATAAGAACAGAAGTTTTAGAATATGGGAGATATTATGGTATACGTATCATTCACCCTCTAATTGCCATCCATTGTTTAAAAGAGCTGGAAATGAGCTATGGAATGGGTAAGTGTCAGATCGCAGTGAATATACTAGAAGAGAAGGTATTCTATGACTCTGGAATAGGAAGAGACAAATTTAAGCATGATGTGCAAACTCTCTTGCTTACAAGACAACGCAAGGAGCACGGAGCCGAAACAGATACTCGGTTTTCCCCCTTAATTGAAGATCTACAGAATGAGGAAACTGTAAAGATCCTGACTGCAGGAAGCGATCGATTCCCACAAAATGCATTCATCTGTCAAGCTTTAGCGAGACATTTCTATATTAAAGAGAAGAACTTTAGCACTGCTCTGGTGTGGGCAAATCTGGCCAAGAAAAAAGCTCCTAAGAATTCCTACATTTCAGATACACTTGGTCAAGTTTACAAAAGTGAGATCAAACAGTGGTTGGGCAAAAATGAGAACTGTAGACTTATTAGTGTGGATGATCTAACACATTTGCTAGAAATTGCTGAAAAGGCAGCCAAAGCATTCAAAGATTCTCAGCAGCAAACTGATAGTAAAGACTATGAAACAGAGGCCTGGTCACCACGGAAGTCCCAAAGAAGGTATGACACATACAACACAGCTGGGTTCTTTGGTGAAATAGAAGTAGGTCTTGACACTATCCAGATTCTTCAGCTCACACCCCCTTTCCACAAGGAAAGTGAAATATCGATAGAGGCTATGGTACAGTTTTTATCTGGAAAGGGGAACATCTCAGACCCAAAGGATGAATATTGTGCTGTTCTCAGCAAATTTGCATCCCACCTACAGAATTTACAGTCAAATTTGAAAAAATGCTTTGATTTTTTTTTGGATTATATGGGTCTTCTGAAACCAAGGATCACCCCAAAAGAAATGACAGAACTCTCACTAACTAAGAAAGTCGGCAGATCTTTCACAAAGTACTCTGGATTTTTCTGCCGATTGGATACCAGTTTGTTACAGGGTAAAGAGAACCTCTTACTCCAAGAGGAGAATTGTAGAAAACGCATAGTAGCGTGCAGAGCAGATACATTTTCAGGACTCCTCGAATATCTTAATCCAAACCACAAAGGGGTTGACAACATGGAAAGTATAGTGAAAGACTATGCCTTCCTGTTACAGCACAGCCTAAGCAAGCGAGTGACGAAGGGACTGACAAAGGAGACACAAAATTTCATTTTGGCCAACATTATTCTCAGTTGTCTAAAGCCCAGTTCCAAGTACATCCTGCCATTTAACACACTGAAAACAAAGCTCCGAGAAGTCTTGGAACTCGTGGGCCTCGGTCATCCATATCCTGATCCCTATTTCTTGGCCTGCCTCTTATTCTGGCCGGAAAACAAAGAGCTAGATCAAGACTCCACACTCATAGAAAAGTATGTCTCGTCCCTGAATCGATCCTTCAGGAGACAGTACAAGCACATGTGCAGGTCCAAGCAGCCGAGCACACTGTTCTACCTGGGGCAGAAGAAGGGGCTTCACAGACTTGTTCACAAGGCCGAAATCGAGCGCTATGTCAGTGAAGTTCAAAATTCAAATTCCTTCTGGCAGAGTGGAGTAGTGTGGGAAAAACGGGAAGTCAAAGACCTCTTGCGCCTACTGGATGGTCAGGCTGAAGGCAAGCTAATCTCTGTAGAATATGGAACAGAGGCAAAGATAAAAATACCAGTGACTTCCGTGTACTCGGGTCCACTCAGAAGGGGAAGGAATATCGAGAGAGTAGTCTTTTACCTAGGATTTTCTATTGAGGGCCCTCTGGCATATGGCATAAAAGTAATCTAAGAAGGCACATTAGTTCACAGGTGTTAATTTACATCTATTATTGGAGACACTCTTTCTAGTCCATAGCATTTGCATGACATTATTGGCTCAACTGTAATCACAGTTTGCTTCTTTTTCTCTAATCAGTCTGGGAGAAATAGCTAGGCCCACAGCAGCATCAATCAATCCATATCCTAAAAATGCTTTCCCAGATTGCCATATTTAGTTGAGATGTTTCAGTTGATTTATGTGAGTGACACTCTAAATGGTCAATAAAATCTGTGTAAATTAAATCACTTTTCTGACTTGTTTCTTCACTAAGAAACATTTAACTAAGAAGGATATTTGAACGTAGTGCTGGAGAGAGAGCTCAGCTGTTTAGAGCACATGCTGCTCTAGCAGAGGACCTGAGTTCTGTTCTTACCACAAACATCAGGTGGCTCACAACCACATAAGTTGAGCATGAGTGGATCTAATGCCTTTCTGGCCACCGCTGACACCTGTGTTGATCCTGTGCTCGCTCTCTCTCTCTCTCTCTCTCTTTCTCTCTCTCTCTCTCTTTACAAAAGCAAAGTTGAAAATAATCTTTAAAGAGTTGCACAGACCTCTCTACTTTGGATCAGCTGGAATGCATGTGAGTGTGTGTGTGTGTGTGTGTGTGAGTGTGTGTGTGTGTGTGTGTGTGTGTGTGTGTGTGTGTGTGAGTGTGTGTGTGTGTGTGAGTGTGTGTGTGTGTGTGAGTGTGTGTGTGTGTGTGTGTGAGTGTGTGAGTGTGTGTGTGTGTGGTGTGTGTGTGTGTGTGTGTGTGTGTGTGTGAAGGCATTGCTTAGGCAGGATACTGTGACTTCAAGCAGCTACAGAGATCCACTTATCTCATTTTGCTGTTAGTAAAAGCTTCTGTATAAAGTAAATACATTGCTCCTCGTTTCCCGTTGCTCCCCCAGTACTTGCATAGGTACACACACAATCCCTATCCCACCTCTTTACATTAAGAATGGAAAGGTGGAAAGGAACAAAATCAAAGCAGTCTCTTGTTTGAATTCACCCCATTCCAAGCTCCAAGTGAGCCTGCTCCATTGTCCTTTCTTGCCTCCTCGGAAGGCAGACTTTTTACCACCTCGATATTAGATCCCCTCTCTCTTGCCTTCCTTTTTCCGCAACCACCTTTTTATTCTTTGTACTTCTCAACCTGCTCTGGGTGCTTGCAATCCTCCCTCCAAGGCTGTCTTATTTTCACCCAACATGCTCCTAATATTTATTCTGATTTGTCCCTCACAATTCTATTCCAGAGTCTCCTCCACCAGGAACTCTTCTCTGGCCACCCAGAGTCCCTGCCTGATTGGTGGCTTAGCAATATAGCTTCCCCTTCTAGCATCTTTCCAGTGCAAGGGATAGCATCCCAGAAGTTCATTTGCAAATATCGAGTAGCCCAGAATAGCCCCAAACAGCATTCCAGAGTGTGTCCCATAAAATGAAATACATGGTAAGAGGTATAGATAACATAAATGGTAGATTATATTATATACACATATATGTGTTCTATTTCTTTATCGTCTTAAATGTAACATAGCTACTTCAGACTTCAAAATGCTGTGCCCTGTCAGGGTTCTTATTTCTACCAAATCTGGAAGGGCTAACACCGTCCACAAACACATCCTGGAAGCCAGATGTGCAGCTGCCAATTTTCCTAAAGGCCCCCTTCCTCTACATTCTACCTCTCCATGTTAACAGACTCTCTGAAGCGTCCTGTGGATGTAGTTTTTACTCAACTTCCTCAGAAGGCAGCCAAGACTAGGCAGTAAGATTTATAAAGAAAGATGTAGATGGCACATTCTATCCTGCCCAGTCCTGCTCAGTTTAGTGCCAAATAAACACATATTAGCATATATTAATTATAAACTGTTGGGCATATAGCACTGGCTCCTTATTGACTAGCTCTCTCTTAATTATTAACTCACTTCTATTAATCTGTGTATCTGTATGTAATCTTGGCTTAGCCCTGATGCCTGTGTCTCTTGCTTCCTCAGCAGCTACATGGCGTCTACCTGACTACACCTACTACCTTTATCTATCCCTGTTTCAATTTCCCACCTGGCTAAATTCTGTCTGTCCATTGGCCAAAGCAGCTGTATTCATCAACCAATAAGAGAGACGTATATTTACAGCATGCAGCAGGACATCCCCATCAGAAAGTCATCCTGAGGCATGACATAGAGGGGACGTATAGTTAGGTTGAAGAACTTCAGATGTTCCTGTCAGCCATAACTCTCTTTATGTCATTTGGGCACAAAGTCCTCTTTGCAGGTTCTTGTTCTTGTTAAAAAAAGAACTTGAAGACAGACTCAGAAGAAAACTCATGGACAATTCATTGGGAATCTAAGAGAACAGGCCAAGGAAGCCTGAGATCTTGACTGATGGGGATGTCTTCTATACATATGTTTCTCTTATTGGTTGATGAATAAATCACTGTGACCAATAGGGCAGCAAGATAGGTGGGTCTAGGAGATGAGGAGGATTCTGGGAAGTGTAGGCAGAGAGGAGTCATCATGTGAGCCCAGGGAAGAGAGGATGCAGGTGAGGCATTCTCAAGTAAGATAAGACCATGTGGAAATACATAGATTAATAGAAATGGGTTAATAATTAAGACAGAGCTAGGCAATCAGAAGCCCTAGTTATCAGCCAACAGGTTCATAAGTTATATAAAGTCTGTGTGTTCCTTTGGTGCATGGTGGTTCTGAAACTGGGAAAGAGGTTCTGTAACACTTGACTCCTTCCAGGAGAAGGGAGATGGAAGGAGGGAAGTGAGAGAAAGCTAAAACCTTAAATAGATGATGAGAAAAATGCCTCACCCTGGAAGGTAAGAACTCCTGCCCAGGGCCTTGTTCCTTCTAACTTCTATTGAAGGAGATAAAATTGTCCTTCTTACAGAGTGACCCAGGCTTTGGGCATAAAAGCAGCACTCCAGCATTTCAGGACAACCAATGAGGAAATATTTCACCTTGGTATTATTTATTTTAGCCTTGCCTTAGTTGCTCTAGTTAACCTAAAACACTGGAACATAAGAAAGAAAATAGCTGTGCTTGCATTTTCCCTTATATTTAGTAGTCATGGAGTTAACTTAAACTTTTGACGTCTTTGAGCCTGCCATTGGTTGTTCTTTAGAATGTGTTCAGTGGAAAGCAGCTTGTGAATCTTTACTCAACACTGATAAAGCCAGTCCTGGGTTTTGTTCATCTGGCCACAATGAAAGCTGGGTATGGAATGAAAGCAATTTGGAGACTTTTCATTATAGCACTTAAAACCTCCTACCTTTAAAACGAAATTTAGTGCCCAACTATAATAATTGCTATTGTCAGCTCTACATCTAAGAGGCAAGCCTCAAGGTACACCTTTAGTGTGAGTTGATTAAAATTAGCTTCTAGGTTCATCTGAGGGATTGTCCTGATTTCCTGGGCAGGGTTAGGTACTGCAAGCTGTATAAAAGAACATGACAACCTGAGCCGTGTCATGCAGGCATTAATTCATTGTTCTATGTTCCTGAGTGCATGCTATGTGACCCGTTCTCCCAGACATCTGAGACTGTGACTTCCTGGTAATGGTGAACTCTAAACTTGAATTGGAGACTAATCAACTTATTCTACCTTAAGTGGCCTTTTTCAGTCTAGTTTATCACAGAGATGGGAAAAGAACCTAATACACCTACATAGCAGGGACACAGCAACCACTGATCACACCATTTGTCTTGGAGGAAACTAACTTATTGAAATCTGTGTCTCACATAGTGCCTTGGAAGTGGATGGCTATAGATGGTCCTTTTAGTCCTTTTCTTCCTGCCAGCATCCCCTATCACTCAGAGGTCTTAGGGCTCATCAAGGAGGTTTCACAGAAAACTAGCCTCTGCTCAGCTCCCATATCAACAACTACGTGGCAGGCTAATCTTTGCTTATATCTTCCAGTTGAGATTAGGCCCAGATCACTCTGAATGGAGAGAAATTTTATACTGTCAATAAAAGTTACAAGAAATAATTATATGTATCCTTGAAAGAAATACGAAGGTAATATCACTCCTCACCAATAAGAAGGGGATTTAATGATATAATGTGGGGAACTTTACCATCTCGTTTTACAATACTCTTTGCTTTTGCCTTTAACATCAGACAGCTCATTCAAATGCTTTTCTAAAAACAAATGCAGACTCTCGCTTCAAAGGCAAATTCAGGTTCCACCTACAAAGCTTATAGTAGGCTTAAATTCCAGCCCATTCTATTTCATGCTATGTCATCAGGGTTACATGAAAGAAAAAAATTATTAGAGTGAATATGTACCACTTTGTGACTCTACTTGTTAATCCTAGTTTCTCTTTTTTCTCAACATGCTCCTTTTTTGGACTCAGTGCTCTCCAGTCCCCCCATCTCCAAGCAAATGGCAGATTAAAACAATTTAAGAGCACAACCACCAGGATGTCTTACCATTTGGAAACATAGTCAACCAAGACAGCTAGTGACTAAAGCCAGCAAGGAACAATGAGACAGCCTTGCAGCAGGAGCTTCACTCTGCTAGTCATTCGCTGACTTTGTTATGTTGGGTATGGAATTGGTTTTGGTTGTTTTGGTTGGTTTAGGTTCGTCATGTACCCTGATTGGTCAGATACAATGCAGCCCATGCAGATTTCTGTCTGCCTCAGCCTCCCAAAAGCTGAGATTACAGTATATCTGGCTTCTGAGTTTGTTTTCATAAGAAATGTAGTACAGTTTCCATCACACCTGGTCCTGCAGCCTTCTGGTCCCAAATAATCACACAGAGGTTCATATTAATTATGAAATGTTTGGACTATTACTCACATTCATTATTATCTGGCTCTTACAAATAATTTTAAGCCATAATTCTTATCTATGTTTAGCCACACAGCTTGATAACTTTTCTCAGTAAGGCATTCTCATCTTGCTTCCTCTGTGTCTGGCAGGGTGACTGTGTCTCTCCTTTCCTCTTCCCAGAATTCTCCTGGTCTGATTGTCACACCTATACTTTCTGCCTGTCTACTGGACAGTGTTTCATAAAATCAATAAGAGTGAAAAATCTTTACAGTGAAATGAGCATCATCACACAGCATTTCCCCCCCCTTTTTTTATTTTCAAAACAAGGCCCCTGAATCTAATCTCCTTTGTTTAGCTCATTTCCTGACCATTAGCCATAACAACTTGTAACAAACACACTAAATAAAGACAAATATCCATAACCCATTTTTGGGAATGTGGGTATAGTTTTCTAGGCTACTTCCTGCAAATTAGGGGTGCTGGTTATCTTTTGGGGATACAAATAAAATTTAGGATTATGGCCAGATACTAACTGGGGAGTATTCTGTGAGGCTGGATCATCTCAACCGGCAGCCTTGAAGTTGTTCTGCATGCAGAACTCAGAAGAAACTGAAGTAGGGGTACTCTGAAATATTGGACCATCGGGGCCATCTGTTCACTTTGGAGACATTTCAGGGGGTCATCCTCAATCAAATCTCATTTTTTTTAATACAGAATGAATCCACAGTCTCTCATTTCCTGTGGAAACAAAAGCAAAGCCTCTTATCCAAAGTAAAATTCCTTTTGACTCAAATTTTGAAGTCAAGGCATTTTCAAAAGATATAGGTTGGTTTAATCCAGCAGCATTTGTAATCAAGTATCTTTTAGCAGCTTTTGCTTCTTCCTCGGCAGTTAAACAATTCAAAGAAACACAATAACATACAGTATCTAGATTCCCTGTGTATTTTCCATCTTGACATTTTTTGTTATTCTATTTTTCTTATTTTTATTTTTTTAAGGTAAACAGATTTCCCTGTGTAGCTTTGGCTGTCCCAGAAAACACTCTGTTGACCAGACTGGCTTTCAAATCACAGAGACGTGCCTCCCTCTGCCTCCTGAGTGCTGGGAATAAAGCTTGTACCACCATGGGCAGCTACTCTATTTCTTTTTTAAGGATATTTTCTCTCCTTTTTCTTTTCTGTCCTAAGCCTACTTGCATTTCTAGAAACCCTGTAAACTGTTTAGAGTGGTTTTCTTGCTGCTGCTGTTTTTTTTTTCTTTTTTGTTTTTTATCTTAATCTTTCTTTATGTATATCTCTATCTTTTTATGACCACATGAGTCTTTATTCTGCTGAGATGCATGGCTAGGATTAACACTGCAGCTTTGGAAGCTGGCTCTGTCCCATTTCCTGGCTTCTTGGGAGTAGAGCTTCATGGCAGACGTACTGGAAGGGACCATGTTTATTGCCCCAACTCTGTGGAGTTTCTCAGGCATGCTACCACAAAGAAACATGCCACAAGATGCTCAAAAACACCATTTAAGCGTTTGGTAGCAGAGACTCTTAAAAGAATTGTGCTGCTAATGCTGAGTCAGGAAGCCTCTCTTAAAGGACTGTGCCTTTGCTTGACTCTAGCGAACAGGCCCACTGGAGAAAATGCTGCTACCAAGAAACCATGCTGGCCTCTATTCCTTTGTGTTTAGAATCCCTTCCCAAGCTCTCTCTGGATTTGTGTGGATGTAGTTGCCCAATGCTGGGCACTATTTGTAGACAGAAGCTTCAGTCCTACCTGGTCCCACAGCTGTTTAGTCCCAAATGATCACACAGAGGCTTACATTAATTATAAACTCTTTGGCCTATTAATCAGTTCATTAATATCTAGCTCTTGCAACTTGTATTGACTCATCATACTTATCTATGCTAGGCTAAATGGCTTGCTAAGTTTTCTCAGTACGGCATTCCAATCTTTCTTCCTCTGTGTCTGACTGGCGACTGTGTCTCGCCTTTCCTCTTCCCAGAATTCTCCTAGTCTGGTTGCCCTATGTATACTTTCTGTCTGTCTCCTGGCAATCAGCATTTTATTAAATCAATATGAGTGACAAATCTTTACAGTATACGAGAGCTTTATTCCACAGCACCTATGAGTTTCGGTCTCTTTGATGTTACACTACACATCAGCATTTTCTTCCTTTTTACACGGCAAATTTTTTTCATTCCATGCATGAACATTTTTACTAGTTCTTTGAAACTTTTACAGTATGTTTTGCTCCTATTCACCCCCTCTTCTAATTCCTTCCAGATACAAGCCTATTTCCCAACTCACTCAACTTTGTGGTCTCTTTTATTTTTACCCTATCAAATCCAATTTGTGATGCCCATACAGTCTTGGATATATAACTTCCAGTGGAGTAGGGTTGACCTAACAGGGATTATACTCTTACAGAAAACGGATTCACCTGTCCCAGCAGCTAGCAATTGCCAACAGCTCTTTGGCTAAAGGAGGAACTTGGTGCCAAGTACCTTCCATCCACCCTAAGATTTGGTCTGGCTGAAGCTTGCACAGCTCTTGCAAATTCTGTCATAACCACTGTGCAGCTGCCCTCCTGTGTCCACTAGACCATGTTTGTACATATCCACCACCTCTAGTTCTGGCACTCTTTCCTCCTCCTCTTCTACATTGATCCTGAGCCTGTCAGAGAAGGAATGTGATTTAGATGTGGGGTTGCCTGCAGAGGAATGATCCATGTGAGGCCAGAGGGAAAGCTGAGTTAACTCATGACAAATGGCTGAGCTATCTACTAACATATCAAAGCAGACTCCGGCTACCAGGCTCTCTCAGTACCTTTAACAAGAGTCCTGGTCCTCTCAGTTCTTCTCGTCCTCACCCCCTTCCCTGAACCCGTCCAGCCCCTAAGCTTTGGCTTCCCTTCCATCAGCTTCTGATTCCTATATAAACCAGCAATTTCAGCAACCATTCTCTTCATTCTTCTCATGGCCTGGTTCAGTCTACTGGTCCTGTCTAGTCTACAGCTTTCTCTCACTGCTCTGAGCTCCTATAGATGTCTCTGGCTCTACTCTCCCTTGTATCCACAATAAATAAATAAATAAATAAATAAATAAATAAATAAATAAATAAAATAAAACCTCTTTTCAACCATACCTTGGAGCTGTCGTTTCCTCATTTTCACTCTCTGGTGAATTGTCACATGGACTTTTATAACTCATTACTGTCTAGAGGATGTGCAGACTGCTTTAACCAATATGGAGATCAGAGAGCTCTTCCAGTTTAACTTGAAGTAGAAGGCACTTGGACACTGTGGATGCATCCCCAATACGAGGAAGAGAAAATGGCGCTAGGGTACTGACTGAAGGTACTATATAGTATTTTTAGAGCTCAGGGTATTAAAAACTATGCAGTAAGAGCTAGCAAAGAAAACAGAGAAAGCATAAGTGCTAGAATTATGAGACATTACAAAGAAAACGTTATAGAGTAAATGCTGAAAAAGAAAAGGCAGTTATGAAACACTTACTCAGGAAAAATAAAAGCTAAAACAATACAAGTAAACAATTAAATGCAAAGAATAAATATGAAAATATAAAAATGAACAAAATTAAATAGAAGATATTAGATTATCTGGCATGTGTTAGGTAGTTTGAGAAGAAAATTCAAGAAACAAGGCTTTTCTCTGGAAGGGACCCTTTGATTGGTAAGAAAAGACACATAGCCAGGACAAGAAACTCCTGGGTCATATATATGACTTGGAAATCATTATGGTTTTATTATTTTCATATTGTATGCTGTGTTGTCATCATAACATGGCGGCCTTCTCCATTAATCTTTTTCTTTTCTTAGCAAACATCTTAATATAAGATTTCCTAGAGCACAGTAATGAACTGTGACAGTGGCAGTCCTCATGTATTCCTTTCACAGAGTAAGCATCCTCTAGGATAGAATAACTTGTTTTATCATGAGCTACTTTATTTGAAGGGTTTTCTAAGTTATGGAAACAATACTTGATTCTTAAGGAAAGATGAAGACCAAGGACAGCTAATAGGCCCCTATTTGTTTAACCAAAAGAAAAAAAATGGGTTTTGTTTGTCTTTAGTCTAAAATGTTTTCTAGTGTTTTTGTTTCTGCTCACTTATTTTAGTTTAGTTTAGTTTAGTTTAGTTCTGTTTTGTTTTGTTTCAGACCTTTATTAGGGTAGTGCAGAAAGCAGTATTGTAGCTCCCGGGAAAATCAAGTTTAACATCTATTCAGCATCTCCTGTGCATCAGGCTGTGCCTATCTCCAGAATGCAATTCTTTATTCTTCCAACTTCAAGACAATGCCTATTAGCACATCTAATTGATGAATGGAAACACTATAGATCAACATAATATAATGTTGCAAACACAACATTTTAAAGAGCAGTCAAAAAATTGTTTCAGTGTGGAATCACCAGTATGTATAATATAAAAACTATGGTTATATGTATATGACAGAATTTTGAATGAGGTAATTTTTACAATAATGTTTTCACAATTTCAAATATGTACATGATGTACTTTGACCATATTTGTCTCTTATTACTCTCTCTTATTCTCCTCCCACTCCTATTAAACCTCTTGTTTTTCCTAACAAGTTCCACTCCTACTCTCACTGAGTTTAATTAGAGTTCCTTGAATAAGCATGGTTACTAAGTTGATGGACTACTCACCAGAGGCTACATCACTAAAGAAAATGTCTCCTAAAAATTAATAAAAGAAAGAAAAAATAAAAGAAAATGACTCCTGCTACCCTGGGCAAGCATTAACTGCCAAAAGCTCTTCAAGGAGAGGTCAAGCATCATGAGCCCCTCCCGATCCATGATGGAAGGTTGATGGGCCCATTCTAGTGGTCCTGTGCAGGCAAATACAGATGCTGTGAGCTATGATTCCAATAGCTCTGCCATGTCCTCAGGACAGATGTTTCACTTAGAACTGAGCACTGCACAGTCATTTTCTCTCAACACGTTGACCTGTTATGAGTCCCTGCATTAACTGGTCACATGAAAGAAGAACTTTTTACCAAGTCTTAGAGCAGAGTTATTCTCTGAGTACAAATATTTGGAAAGCTGTTTGGCATGTCCCTTTAACAAAATAACAATAATTGTGACCTCCCAGGCAGAGGCTTTTGAGAAGATTCAGAGTACCTGACATGAGTTTAAACCTAGATGCCCCTCAACTGAAGAATGGATAGAGAAAATGTGGTACATTTACAGAATGGAGTACTACTCAGTGGGAAAAAAAATGGAATCTCAAAATTTGCAGGCGAATGGTTGGAACTAGAAGAAACCATCCTGAGTGAGGAAACCCAGTTGCAAAAAAGACAAAAATGGTATGTACTCATACATATATGGATTTTAGATCTAGAACAAAGAAGTAGCAGCCTACAATCCACACCATCAGAGAAGCTAGGAAACAGGAGGACCCTCAGAGAGACATACATGGTCCCCCAGAGAAGGGAAAAAGGGACAAGATCTCCTAAGCTAATGGGGAGCATGGTGGAAGGGGAGAGGGAGTTAGAAGAAAGAGAAGTGAGAAGAGGAGGAGAGAGGAAAACATGAGGGAGGAGGAAGACATAGTCAGGGGAAGAATAGAGGAGAGCAAGAAAAGAGATACCATAATAGAGGGAGCCATTGTAGGTTTAAGGAGAAATCTGGCACTAGGGAAATGTCCAGAGATCGACAAGGTTGACCCCAACTAACAATCTAAGCAATAGTCGAAAAGCTACCTTAAATGCCTTTCTCCGATAATGAGATTGATAACTACTTTATATGCCATCCTAGAGCCTTCATCCAATGGTTGATGGAAGCAGAAGCAGACACCCACAGCTAAACACTGAACTGAACTCCTGGAACCCAGTTGCAGAGAGGGAGGGGTGATGAGCAATGGGGTCAAGACCAGGCTGGTGAAACCCACAGAAATAGCTGACCTGAACAAGAGGGAGCTCAGGGACCCAAGATGGATGGCTGAGAGGCCAGCATTGGACTGATGCAGACCACCTGAATGTGGATATCAGTGAGGAGGGCTCGGCAATCTATGGGGCCTAGGGTGGTGGACCAGTATTTATCCCTGGCACACAAATGAACTTTGGGAGCCCTCTCCACATAGAGGGATGCTCTCTCAACCTAGACACACTGGGAAGGGTCTAGGCCCTGCTCCAAATGATATGACAGACTTTGAAGATTCCCCAATGGAAGGTCTCACCCTCCCTGGGACGCAAAAAGGGTTTGGGATAGGGGGTCATTTCGGGGGCAGGGGAGGAGGGGAGGGAGAGGGAACTGAGATTGACATGTAAAAGAAGCTCGTTTCTAATTTAAATAAAAAGAAAACAAAACACACAATTGGAAGGTGATATTTAAAAATAACATTTTATGATGGATAATAATAAAATAAATAGTAATAAAGCATTAGAATGGGCGGTCTGGATGGATGAGCTAGCATCTGCCTTTCAATATTGATTTTTCATCGCTGTTAATTAAAATTTCAGGAAAGATAGGTAAAAGACGCTTGGTTCTAATTTAAGATTGTGTCTAATAACAATTATAAAAATAATTTTTTTATTATTTTTAATTAGTAACAAGCTTGCTTCACATGTCAATCCCAGCTCCCTCTCCCTCCCCTCCTCCCCCGCTGCCCACCAACCCTCCAAAGCCCCCAACCTATCCCCCCTCTGTTCCCCAGAGAGGGTGAGGCATTACATGGGGGATCTCCAAAGTCTGTCACATCATCCCAGGCAGGGCCTAGGACCTCACTTTATGTACAGTCTGAGAGAGCATCCCTCCATGTGGAATGGGCTCCCAAAATTCATTTGTGTGCCAGGGATAAATACTACCACCCTAGGCCCCATAGATTGCTGAGCCCTCCTCACTGACACCCACATTCAGCTTCAGTCCCATGCTGGCCTCTCAGCCATCTGTCTGGAGTCCCTGAGTTCCCCATTATTCAGGCAGCTGTTTCTGTGGGTTTCACCAGTTCGGTCTTGACCCCATTATTCACCACCTCTCCCTCTCTGCAACTGGGTTCCAGGAGTTCCGTTCAGTGTTTAGCTGTGGGTGTCTGCTTCTGCTTCCATCAACCATTGGATGAAGGCTCTAGGATGGCACATAAGGCAGTCATCAGTCTCATTATCAGGGAAGGGTATTTAAGGTAGCCTCTCCACTGTTGTTTAGATTTCCAGTTGGTGTCATCCTTGTAGATCTCTGGAAATCTCCCTAGTGCCAGATTTCTCTTTAAACCTATAATGGCTCCCTCTATTATGGTATCTCTTATCTTGCTCTCCTCTATTCTTCCCCTGACTCAATCTTCCTGCTCCCTCATGTCCTCCTCTCCCCTTCTCTTCTGTTCTCTTTCTCCTAACTCCCTCTTCCCTCCCCCATGCCCCCAATTTGCTCGGGAGATCCTGTAACATTCCCCTTCTCCAGGGTACCATGCATGTCTCTCTTAATGTCCTCCCTGTTTCCCAGACTCTCTGGTAGTGGGATTGTAGGCTGGCAGCCCCCTGCTCCATGACTAAAATCCATATATGAGTGAGTAAATACCATGTTTGTCTTTTTGTGACTGGGTTACCTCACTCAGGATGGTTTCTTCTAGTGTTATCCATTTGCCTGCAAATTTCAAGAATTCATTGGTTTTTTTTACCACTGAGTAGTACTCCATTGTGTAAATGTACCACATTTTCTCTACCCATTCTTCAGGTGAGGGACATCTAGATTGTTTCCAGGTTCTGGCTATTGCAAATAAAGCAGCTGTGAACATCGTTGAACAGATGACCAGATGAATGTGCATCTTTTGCGTATATGCCTAAGAGTGGAATTGCTGGATCTTGTGGTAGACTGATTCCCATATTTCTGAGGAATCTCCATACTGATTTCCAAAGTGGCTGTATGAGTTGGCACTCCCACCAGCAGTGGAGGAATGCTCCCCTTTCTCCACATCCTCTCCAGCATAAACTATCATTGGTGTTTTTTATTTTGGCCATTCTGACAGGACTAAGATTTTATCTCAGAGTTGTTTTGATTTGCATTTCCCTGATGGGTAAGGATGTTGAACACTTTCTTATGTGTCTTTTAGCCATTTTAGATTCCTCTATTGAGAATTCTCTATCTAGTTCTGAACCCCACTTTTAAATTGAATTATTTGGTGTTTTGGAGACCAGCTTCTTGAGTTCTTTGTACATCTTGGAGATCAGCCCTCTGTTAGATGTGGGGTTGGTGAATACCTTTTCCCATTCTGTGGGCTGCCGTTTTTTGTTGCTGACTGCATCCTTTGCCTTACAGAAGCTTCTCAGTTTCAGGAGGTCCCATTTATTAATTGGCCATCTCAGTGTCTGTGCTATTGGCTTTATGTTCTTTAAGTGGCCTCCTGTACCAATTTGTTCAGGGGTACTTCCCACTTTCTCTTCTAAGAGGTTCAGTGTAGTAGATTTATGTTGGGGTCTTTGATCCATTTAGACTTAAGTTTTGTGCATGGTGATAGATAAGGATCTATCGGCAATCTTCTACATGCCAGAGTCCAGTTATCTCAGGACTATTTGTTGAAGATGCTCTCTTTTTTCCATTGTATGATTTTAGTTTCTTTGTCAAAGATCAGGTGTTCATAGGTGTGTGGGTTAATATCAGGGTCTTCAATTCCATTGGTCTACCTGTCTGTTTTTGTGCCAACACCAAGCTGTTTTCATTACTATAGTTCTATAGTACAGCTTCAAGTCAGGGATGGTGATGCCTCCAGAAGTTGCTTTATTGTACAGGGTTATTTTGGCTATCCTGGGTCTTTTGTTTTTCCAATCAAAGTTGAGAATTGTCCTTTCAAGGTCTGTGAAGAATTGCGTCTGTATTTTGATGGAGATTGCATTGAATCTGTAGATTGCTTTTGGCAAGATAGGCATTTTTACTAAGTTGATCCTACCTATCCAAGAGCATGGAAGATCTTTCCATTTTCTGGTATCTTCTTTAATTTTTTTTAATGATTCAAAGTTTTTGTCATACAGGTCTTTCACCTCTTTGGTGAAAGATATTTTATGTTGTTTGTTGCTATTGTAAAGGATGTTTCTCTGATTTCTTTCTCAGCCCATTTATTGTCTATATAAAGTAGAGCTACTGATTTTTTTTTTAGTTAATCTTGTATCCTGCCACTTTGCTGAAGGTGTTTATCACCTGTAGGAGTTCTCTGGTAGAATTCTTCAGCTCACTTACGTAGACTATCATATCATCTGCAAATAGTGAGAGTTTGACTTCTTCCTTTCCAATTTGTATCCCTTTGATCTCCTTTTCTTGTCTTATTGCTCTAGCAAGAACTTCAAGTATAATATTGAAGAGGTATGGAGACAGTGGACAACCTTGTCTTGTTTCTGATTTTAAAGGACCCGAATTGAGTTTCTCTCCATTTAGTTTGATGTTGGCTGTCAGTTTGCTGTGTATTGCTTTTTATTATATTTAGGTATGTTCCTGCTATCCCTGATCTCTCCAAGACCTTTATCATGAAGGGGTGTTGGATTTTGTCAAAGATTTTCAGCATCTAGTGAGATGACCATGTGGTTTTTCTTTCTCAGTGTGTTTATATGGTGGATTACATTGATGGATTTTCATATGTTGAATTATCCCTGCATACCTGGGATGAAGCCTACTTGATCATGGTGGATGAGTTCTCTGATGTGTTCTTGGATTCGATTTGCTAGTATTTTATTGAGTATTTTTCCATTAATGTTCATGAGTGAGATTGGTCTGTAGTTCTATATCTTAGCTGTGTCTTTGTGTGGTTTGGCACCAAGGTAATTGTAGCCTTGTAAAGAGTTTGTCAATGACCCTTCTGCTTTATTGTATGGAACAATTTGAAGAGTATTGGTATTAGCTCTTCTTTGAATTTCTGGTAGAATTCTACACTAAAACCATCTGACCCTGGGCTTTTTTTTGGTTGGGAGAATTTTGATGACTGCTTCTATTTCCTTAGGGGTTATAGGTGTATTTAAATTGTTTATCTGTTCTTGATTTAATTTTGGTAAGTGATATCTATCCAGAAAATCATCCATTTCTTTTAAATTTTCTAATTTGGGGGAGTACAGGTTTTCATAGTATGACCAGATGATTCTCTGGATTTCCCCAGTATCTCTTGTTATATCCCCCTTTTCATTTCTGATTTTGTTAATTTGCATGTTCTCTCTCTGCCTTTTGGTTAGGTTGGATAAAAGTTTGTCTATCTTGCTGATTTTCTCAAAGAACAAGCTCTTTGTTTCATTGATCCTTTGTATTGTTTTCTTTGTTTCTACTTTATTGATTTCAGCTCTCAATTTGATTATTTCCTGGTGTCTAATCCTTCTGGGTGAGTTTACTTCTTTTTGTTCTAGAGCTTTCAGGTGTTCTTTAAATTCTCTAGTGTGGCTATTCTCCAGTTTGTTCATGTGGGCACTTAGTGCTGTGAACTTTCTTCTTACTACTGCTTTCAGAGTGACCCATATGTTTGGGTATGTTGTACCTTCATTTTCATTGAATTCTAGGAAGTCTTTAGTTTCTCTCTTTATTTCTTCTTTTACCCAAGAGCAATGCAATTGAGTATTGTTCAATTTCCATGAGTTTGTGGGGTTTCTGAAATTTGTGTTGTTGTTGAATTCTAATTTTAAGCCATGGTGATCTGATAAGAAACAGGGGATTATTCCATTTTTTTTTTTTTGTTTCTGTTGAGGTTTGCTTTACTGCCCAGTATGTGGTCGATTTTAGAGAAGGTTCCATGTGGTGCTGAGAAGAAGGTATATTCTTTTGTGTTCGGATGGAATGTTCTATAGATGTCTGTTAAACCCAAATGGGTCATGACTTCTATCAGAACCTTTGTTTCCTTGTTAAGTTTCTGTCTGGTAGTCCTGTCCAGTGGTAAGAATGAGGTGTTGGAGTCTCCCACTATAAGTGTGTGTGGTTTAATTTGAGTTTTAGTAATGTTTCTTTTTTGAATGTGGGTACCGTTGTATTGGGGACATAGATGTTCAGAATTGAGGCTTCATCCTTATGGATTTTTCCTGTGATGAATATGAAATGACCTTCTTAATCTCTTTTGACTAACTTTAGTTTGAAATCCAATTTAGGATAGCTACACCTGGTTGCTTCCTAGGTCCATTTGATTGGAAAAGCTTTTCCCAACCCTTAATTCTGAGGTAACATCTGTCTTTGAAGGTGAGGTGTGTTTCTTGTATGCAGCAGAAGAATGGATTCTGTCTTTGTATCCCTTCTGTTAGCCCATGTCTTTTTACAGGTGAGTTAAGACCACTGATATTGAGGGATATAAATGACCATTGATTGTTGATTCTTGTTTGTTTTGTATTCATTTTTGGTGGTGGTATTGTGTGTGAGTTTTCTCCCTATTTATGACTTTTGGTAAAGTGTGATTATTGATTGCCTATGTTTTTGTGAGTGTAGTTAACATCTTTGGGTTGGAGTTTCCTTTCAGAAGTATCTGTAGGGCTGGATTTGTGGATATGTATTATGTAAATCTGGTTTTGCCCTGGAATATCTCATTTTTTCCATCTATAGTGATTGAGAGTTTTGCTGGGTATAGCAGTCTGGGCTGGATACTGTGGTTTCTTAGTGTTTGTAGAATATCTATCTAGGACCTTCTGACTTTCAGAGTTTCCATGGAGAAGTCAGGAGTAATTCTGATAGGTCTGGCTTTATATGTTACTTGGCCCTTTTCCTTCACTGCTCTTAATATTCTTTCTTTATCTTATATGTTTGGTGTTTTGATTATTATGTGGCAAGGGAACTTCTTTTTGTGGTCCAGTCTATTTGGTGTTCTGTAGGCTTCTTGTGCTTTCATAGTTGTGTCCTTCTTCAGGTTGGGAAATTTTTTCTTCTATGATTTTGTTGAATATGTTTTCTGCACATTTGAGCTTGGCTTCTTCACCTTCTTCTATACCTATTATCTTTAGGTTTGGCTTTTTCACAGTGTCCCATATTTCCTGGATATTTTTGTTAAGGATTTGTTGGACTTAAGATTTTCTTTGGTCGGCCGGGCGTTGGTGGCACATGCCTTTAATCCCAGCACTCGGGAGGCAGAGGCAGGCTGATCTCTGTGAGTTCGAGACCAGCCTGGTCTACAAGAGCTAGTTCCAGGACAGCCTCCAAAGCCACAGAGAAACCCTGTCTCGAAAAAAAAAAAGATTTTCTTTGGTTAATGAATCTATTTTCTCTAGTTTATCTCTAGTGTCTGAGATTCTGTCTTCCATCTCTTGTATTCTGTTGGTTATGCTTGCATCTGTGTGGTTCCTGATTGTTTACTCAGCTTTCCTATTTTCCAGCATTCCCTCAGTTTGTGTTTTCTTTATTGTCTCTATTTCAGTCTTGAACTGTCTGAATTGTTTCCTTCAGTTGTTTGATTGTATTTTCTTGGCTTTCCTTAAGAGATTTGTTGATTTCTTGCACTTTTGGTTTGTTTTTTCTTCCATTTCTTTAAGGGATTTTCTCATATCCTCTTTGAGGGTCTCTATTATTTTCATGAAGTTGTTTTAAAGGTTATTCTCTTGTGTTTCATCTGTGTTTGGATGTTCAGGTCTTGATGGTGCAGAGTCCCTAGACTCTGGTGGTGTTATATAAGTTTTTCTGTTGTTGAATATGTTCTTATGCTGCTGTCTTCCTATCTCTTCTTCCAGTGGGTAGAGGTATGGTCTCTCCTCCTCTCAATCAGAGGGTGGGGGGTCAAGATTGGAATGACTGCTGATGGACTTGGCTGCTTTGTTCTGCCTCCAGGTCCCTCTTCAGGGTTTGGTGATGGGAAGGGTCTGGGTTAAAAAATTTTTTAAAAACATAAGTAAATAAATTTTTTTTAAAAAATCAAGTTATTTTAGACTTAAAGGGTTGTTTTTATACCATCCCTTTGGCTCCCTAAGACTGTCATAGATTTGCATTTAGTGTTCCATGACTTAATTTTAAGGAGCCCATGTGGTGGTATCATTGGAAGGTTTTGCCCCAGGGCATGGCTAATAGTGCAATATTGTGCCAGAATGTGACTCAATCTATACAAATTGTCAGAGATCAATTTCCACAGGTTTATATTGTTCATTATGTGGATGATATTTTACTTGCCCATAAGAGTGAAGAAATTTTGCTCGCAACATACGGACAGCTGCAACAGATCCTTGCCAAAGCAGGGTTAGAAAAGTTGCAAAGACAACTGCCTTTTCAGTATTTGGGACATATGTTATATCCTAAAGAAATTAAGCCTCAAAAAATGGAAATTAGGAAAGATAGCTTGCAATCTTTGAATAACTTTCAGAAGTTACTGGGAAATATTCAATGTTTAGTACCTTTTTAAAAAGCATCTACTGGAGATCTAAAACCTTTAAGCAACACTCTAAGAGGAGATAGTGATCCCAATTCACCTAGACAGTTAACTAAAGAAAGAAGGTAAGTGCTCCTGCAGGTGGAGAACCATGGGAAGCATATACTTTCTAGACAGCATAGTCCAACTTTTGTCTTATGGCAAGGAGGACCATTATTATAGTTGTACCTAACTGTTTCCCCAGCCATAGTGTTAAATCCTTATAATGAAACAGAAGCTTGTATAGTATAGAAATGCCTTATGGAATCTAGGAGATATTTTGGCAGAGAACCAAGTGTAAAACATGTTCCCTATATCAAACAATAATTTGATTGGTTATTTTAAAACAATGATTCTTGGACAATTGAAATTGCTCAATTTTGCACTAATGCATCTTTTTATATTCCCTAAAATTGTAAGGAGAGATCCTGTAAAAAAAAATGCTAGTTAGTTTTTACTGATGGTTCTTCCAGTGGAAGAGCAGCTTATATTATTGATGGTAAAGAATATGTAGTACAAACAACTCCAGCTTCAGCTCAAATAATCAAGTTATGAGCTGTTACAATAGTTTTTCAGCTTCTAGTGAATGATTCATTTAATTTGTATATTGAAAGTCATTGTGTTTTTAAAGCTCTTCAAGTAATAGAGACAGTTCTGTACATTGGAACTAGTAATGATCAGATTATAATATTGTTTGAGCAAATTCAAAGTGCCATTCATCAAAGAAAATCACCATGCTTTGTGGGCCATATAAGAGCTTATTCAAACCTTCCCAGTCCACAGGCTGAAGGGAACAAATCAGCTGATAGATTTATAAAAATTGTCGCTTTATCCCAGGTAGAACTGGCTCAGCAGTCATATAACTTTCATCATCAAAACAGCAAAAGTCTAAGAAAACAATTTGGTTTAGCTAGAGAAACTGCTTGTCAAATTGTCAAACAGTGTGTTGTGTGCCCACAATATTTACCTGTGACTAATTTAGGAGTAAATCCTCAAGGCCTGCTTCCTAATCATTTATGGCGAATGGATGTTACACATATTGCAGAGTTTGACAAATTAAAATATGTGCATGTGGCAAATGACACATATTCAGGCTTCTTAAGGCCATTGCAGAAACTGGAGAAGCCACTACACATGTGATAAGTCACTGCTTAAAATATTTTGCTTACATGGGAATTCCTAAAATTATACAAACAGACAATGGATCTGGATATATTAGCAAAGCACTTCAGCAAAATTTTGTTCCCAATGGAGAATTGAACAGAAAACAGGCATTCCTTATAATCCTCAAGACAAGGAATTGTGGAACATGCCTGTAATGATAAATCTTTCCACCAAGTTGCTCAAGCCCCGCCACCACGTAGGCAGCCAAAATAACACAAAGAGGTTATATTAGGTACAATGCTGCTGGCCAATGACTAACTCAGTCTTAATTATCAACCATAACTACTAATCTTTATATTTTATAAAGACTTGTCTGATTAAGGATGCTGTGGCGGCATGTGTTCTCTCTTGTCAGGCTCACATTGCGGCTCCACAGAGAAGAGAGGAGGAGCAAGAGGGTGATTTCCTTCTTGTCCCTGCTTATATTCTGAGTCTGCCTGCTATGCCACTTCCTGCCTAGATCACAAGACTTCTCTTGACTACATTTCCCAGAATCCTCTTCGACTCCTAGTCCCACCTATCTTGCTCCCCTATTGGCCAACAGTACTTTATTTATCAATCAATAAGACAAA
The DNA here is from genome assembly GCF_003668045.3 of Cricetulus griseus. Taxonomy (NCBI): domain Eukaryota; kingdom Metazoa; phylum Chordata; class Mammalia; order Rodentia; family Cricetidae; genus Cricetulus; species Cricetulus griseus. The sequence goes on from NW_023276806.1 coordinate 221,474,320, forward strand.
TATATACAAAGAAGACTTTCCCCCTCACATGCCCATAGCTCCTTGAAAACACAACTTCAAAAAATAAATAAAGGGGAGTCGTGTCCCCAGTCTCCACATAATGCATTAAATCATGCACTCTTCATTTTAAATTTTTTGAATGTGGATGCCCTTGAGCAATCTGCCGAGGAACAGATTCTGCTATGATGGAACTCGAGAGACTTTCACCCAAGCCAAATGAAAAGATCCTTGCACTGGATTATGGAAAGGACCTGACCCTGTTTTAATATGGGGATGAGGGCGTGTATCTGTTTTCCCCATCACATGCCCATAGCTCATTGAAAACACAACTTCAAAAAATAAACAAAGGGGAGTCGTGTCCCCAGTCTCCACATAATGCATTAAATCATGCACTCTTCATTTTAAATTTTCTGAATGTGGATGCCCTTGAGCAATCTGCCGATTGCTCAAACAGGAAGAAAACAAGGCTTGATGGTTGCCAGAATATCTGGTGAGGTCCGTGGAGCAGAGGAATGCCAGACCTGTTGATACTGTGACTGCTGGAGCCCCCCCCCAAATGAGATCAAGTGAAATCTGCTGAAGCTGTGTTCCTGACCCTCTGACATCATCCTTATACTGTCTGAGAAGGGAAGGAGACTATGGTTGGAGATTTCCAGTTTCTTAACAAACCTGTTGCATCCACTTTCCAGAACTGTGAGTTTATATCCTGGATCCAGCCAAGGACTGAGTGTCTAGCAGTTTATCTATACTACATCTTGGGACATAGAACTCATTTTTGTCACTATTCCCCTTCGGGGGAAAAAGGACCATTACAATTGGACACTATTATGGAGGTGATGTGTGGCTAAAGCCCCTCTTCAGTATTTGAGGGGGAGACGAACAAAACTTTTGCAGCCGGTATTCAGTACTCAAGGACTGTAGTATCTCAAACTTATCTTTGGAATTAAAAGCAGCAGCGCATTGGACTTTAAGAAAGGGGAAAAAGAAAAGGTTCAGAATTGTGGGGCTACTCATCCTTCACCCACCATGAATACACTTAATTGTCCTTTGATTGAACTGAAATAATGAAAATTGTAATTCAGCCAATTATGTGTCCATTGTTATTAATCATACTGGAATTATTAATGTTTGCATCCTCTGCTATGCTACTTAAGTGTTAATGGAAAAAATCAGAGCTCATTCTGATAGGAATTTGACATGATGTTTATGAATCTTTAGATACAATGTAATAAAGAAGGCAGATTTAGATTTAATACATCTAAATCTATTAGAGACATCCTAGACCAATTTTTGAAAGGCCATTTTATCTTAATTATCCTTACTCCTTGAGTAGGAGATACTTAAGTACATATGACTCAGTACTTTACTCAGAAGCTGGTAGTCAAAGACAGGTAAGATCTTTATGCCTTCAGACAACCTAAGACATGTCATGCACGAGGAAATGTGTGTTCCAGTGATCGTAAAGGTGATAAGTGAAAGAAGACAACCTAAGACAGACACAGTCATCCGTGTAGCAGATGACTGCTACAAGTATTGATTAATTAAATTGAGAAGGGGGAATTTTTGGGACACTTAAAGATGGGTCCACTTCATCTTGCCTCAAAATCAGAGAGTTCGAAACTGTCAAAAGACCTAAAGGTCTAAAGGCTTGGACACACATTAAGTGCTATAATCCATCTGTAACTTCTGAACACTTGTGTTTAAACTTGATTCCTGAGGACTTACGTTAATGGTATCTTGCATTGGAACCTTTGAAGGTAACTAGAATTATATTCCATCATGAGGGCACTTAACCCTCATGATATCTGCAGGATGTTTCAGCCTTGGTAGCAGATGTCTTATCTAAATAACAACAGACCTGGGCTCAGGTGTTTACTCTTGATCCTGAAGGCCAGATAACAGGTGTGGCTACCAAATACCTGGAGGTTTAATGGAAGTAAGTCTATTTGCTCCTTATACATGATAATAGAAGTCTTCTGCCATTGTTGCCACTTTTAATTGGGTATTTAAGAATGTTGAAGACTAAACTAAGGGAGTTGAGTATTGACTCTATCTTGTGTCTCTGTCTTTCTCTTGATGTCCTTAGCTAGCCTTTCTCAATCCACATTCCCCGTCTCAGGTATAAACTGGGCAAGTCAAGTCGGCTGGCTCTGACTGCAACACCTGCACTGAGTCTAAATTGGGCTGTCTATAGAGGGTGGGAATCATGAAAAATACCACACAAGGAGTTGGAAGGATTTAAAGTATATGGAGAAGGGCTAGTAAAATACAAGTTATGTGGAAGTAGACTGGTAAAATACAGTAGTGTAAAGATTTAAATGAAGGTAGGGTAGGGGCTGGGGCTGGGGAGATAGGGAGTGGAGAAAAGAATTGAAAGAAAGGGTTACACAAAACCAGTGATGATGAAAAATCCATATGGACATATTACTTTATAAGACAACAAAATAATATAATTGGAGGTGGAAGTGTATGAGTAGCAGTACTCTGCAAGGGTGGATAATGTTGGCCCCAGAAGCCATAGGAAAATCCCAGTGTGGGTATGGGACACCTCTCTAGAGTCAGAGAGGTCCCAGAGGCCCCCAGAACAATCCAGCCTATTGCCATGGCTCCTGATTGCTCACTGGAACTAGATGGCAGTCTACATGCTAAGACATGTTGAAGACAGCACTCATTCAGTTGTAGGACACAGGAAAATGGAACTGGTCTAGAGAGTCTCTGTGTGCGCCAGTGCAGAGCTTCTGTTGTCCTTTCTCAGAAAGAACAAATATTTCTTCATTAATAAGGTCGTTCAAATTCTCCAAGTGATACTGTTAGATGATTCAAGATGTCAAAACAAACATTTAAGATCTTTCAATCATATATGTGTGTATATATATATATATATATATATATATATGCCTACATAGAGAGACACAAAAACACATACATATATGTCACAAACTTTTCTTGTACACTGCTCTTTGAATGGCTTATTTACTATAAATATTTATAAACACTAATGGCAAAAACAGAGTGATCTAGTGAAGTGTTGATATTGCTATGAAAATCTTAGTTTACTTGAAATTAACACACATTAAGTGCTATAATCCATCTGTAACTTCTGAACACTTGTGTTTAAACTTGATTCCTGAGGACTTACGTTAATGGTATCTTGCATTGGAACCTTTGAAGGTAACTAGAATTATATTCCGTCATGAGGGCACTTAACCCTCATGATATCTGCAGGGGCTTCATTAGGTGAGGAAGAGGAAACCAGGTGATCAAGCCTGTTCCACCTCAGCCTGTGCTGCACCGCCCTGTCTACTTGAGGACACAGGCATCCCAGGCATCCAGAAAGTTCTCCCCAGGTGCAGCTGCTTCACCTGGATCTTCGTAGCCTCCAAAATCCATAAGTAATACAATTCCTTAGTTTATGAATCACTGGTCTGTTATAGCAACAGAACATATGATGAAACAATATTAGATATCATAAATCAACACAGCTGATGTTCCCAGGGAATCAGTTGGACAGAATCACCCATAGTTTGCCTGTATATCAGGGCTCTCTGCCGGTCCTCAAAAATCTCATTCTTTGGGCTTTACTCAAATAAACCAGAAGATGGCATAGTTACCACTTGAAAGAAACCAAATACAAAAAAAAAAAAAAAAAAAAGCATTCCAGGAAATAGTCTTCTCATATCTGAGAATCGAAAGTGCAATGGAGACAGCTTTTTTTCCCACTTCCTTATACCCTTCCAGGATCAGACACACCCTGGTGTTTCTCAGCCGGTTTGAGCTGGCATCAAGGTAGAAGATTGGTTAGTTAAGCTTTCATCAAGACTACATGACGTTGTTTTTCTCTGGCTTCTCAGGACGGAGAAAATACAGACATCAGACATTTTTATTTTCACCAAAATGGACAGTTTTTTCTTTTTTTTTTCAATCATGGAAGAAATTTGAAAGTTGGGTGAGTACATAATCTCTCCTATCTTTGTTGTTATTGCTAGTGTCTTCAGCAACCATTTATTGAACAGACAGAAGTGTGCTTTGTGGTTAGAAAGTCTGAATTTACTTCAGCACAAAAGTAATAATGTTCTGAGCCTGGATCTTCTGGACTATGTGGTGCTGTGAAAGCAGTCTCCTTTATATTAATCAAAGCATCCTATTCGAGATGTAGTTGACAAGTAGGGACACCTCTATGAATATCCCCCAAAGGAAACCAATATCATCAGAAAGAAAAAACTAAATACTTTAATGCTTGCATCATTCAAAGATACAACCTCCCCCACCGCCGCCACCCCCAACCTAACTGAGGAACAGGCAGGTTAGAAAATAGAGTCCTTGACAGCCTCTGGAGTATTAATGTCAACTCAGATCCCTCTGGGAGAGGCAGAAAGGGACTGCCTGCTAGAGCTTCCCCTACTGAGTTTGGAATGATGGCCGATTATGTTTCTGCTGAGAATCAGAGGCTTAGGTCTGATTCCCCAAGTAACTGATAATGTCATTCAAGGGGAATGTATTGGAAGACCTCCTTCAGAAAAGCTGACAAACACACAGTCAACCCTACAATTCACAAGAGTGTCTGTGTGTTCTGTCATATAAATTCTGTTCCTTCATTGCACCCCGTGAGCTCAGAAGCAACCTTGGGGGACAGACACACAACTTTTTTTTTTTTAACTTCCTAAGTAGCCTTCCTCCTGTTCTTTTGTCTTAAGGGATTTTATATATGTTGTGTGATCCTGCAGCAGTTTTTAGGGTTTCTGCAATCCTTTTAGATTCCCAGGACAGTCTAAAGAAACCATTCATACAGTGGAGTACAGAAAGAAGTTTCATCTCCTAGAGTGCTTTCCCCCAAGTGGCCTCTTCAGGGGTTTTTAGTATATCCAATGCCTGGGGTCCTTTGGAATCTTCCCTTTCTGGTCGAGCCAACACTAAATACACTGAAATGTTAGGAAGTTATAGAAAATAGTGTACCTACCTGGTTCACTATTCGTTTACTATATTCATTTGTACTTGTGCAGTTTAGGTTTGAAACAGGATGCATAATGAGTTGTGCACTTCTGTCAGGAAAGAAAATGTAGAAAGAATGTTGCCTTAAAAGAAGGCCAATCAAGTGATAAGTTATTACAAGGCCCCCTAACATGGAAGGTGATGGCACTGAGCAGGCTTCTGATAGGGAAAGCATAGTCATTTGGAGTATAACATTAGGAATTGTGCTGTTGAGCAGTTCTTGATGGATGGTGTGCACCAACGTTGAGATGTTATTGGAGGTATGTATGAGCAAGTTTGCTGTTGCCATCTCTTGCATGGGGTAGGAGAATCCAACTTTTGGACATTGTGACAGGTTGTCAGACACAAAGTTCATGTTTGAAAACCATGCCCTCCAATTACAAAATAAATCTCACACACACACACACACACACACACACACACACACACACACACACACGTGCTTGCACATGCATGTGCATAATGTTTTAAGTAAGTTTATAACTATGGGTTGGACGATATTTATAACTGTCCCTGTCTGTGTGCAGCCAGAGAGCTGTGGGCTAGATAAGCCTACAAGACATAAATAAAGCATCTTTCTGCCAGTTTTAAGAACTGTAAAGTGGAATAGAATAATGAAAGTGCCCTAATATGGAGCTGGAGAGATGGCTCAGTGGGTAAGGACAGCATTTGCTGTGTGTGCAAGTCTGAGAAATTGAGTCAGAGTCCTAAACGCGCACTTCAAAAGCCCAGGAATAGTGAGCTGCCTGTAACCCAAGCACTCTGTGGGGTGGAGACTGAGAGATTGTTGGTTGTTACTGGTTGCTAGCTGAAGTCTGAGTAAGAAAACCTCACTCTAAGGGAAAACATAGATAGTAATAGAGCAGGACTCCCAATGTCTTAAAATATGCTGGTGGTGCAAATTCCATTCATAAACTGGCAATTTAAATTCATGGTGTAATAGTCCTCTTCACTGAAATCAGTCTGATTATTTGAAAGGTTTATTCCATCTCAAAGTCTGCAAGTGGGTCATTAATCTTTCTATTCAACTTTCATCCTCAAAAGAAAGCACACACATATGAGACATGTCTTTGCCTTTCTGTGTCTGGGTTTCCTCACTCAGGATGGTTTTTTTCTAGTTCCATCAATTTACCTGAAAATTTCAAGAATCCATTGTTTACCACTGGATGCTACTCCATTGTGTAAATGTACCACATTTTCTTTACCCATTCTTCAGTTGAGGGGCATCTAGGTAGTTCCCAGGTTCTGGTTAATTTGAGTAATGCTGCCATGAAGGTAGCTGAGCAAATGTCTTTGTGGTATGAGTGTGTATCCTTTGGGTATATTCCCAAGAGTGGGATTGCTGTGTCATGAGGTAGATTGATTGCCAATTTTCTGAGAAACTATTATACCAGTTTCCAAAAAAAAAAAGGAAAGGAAAGGAAAGAAAAGAAAAGAAACAAGAAACACACACACACACACACACATAGACACAGAGGTGGGGAGAAAGAACTAACAAACCATATGAGATAGCTAAGAAAATATGCTAAAAATCAAATATGAATGAAATGTAGTGTTTCAGATTGAAAACTGCTACCTAGCAGGTGTTTATACTTTTGTCTATTGAGCCTTATTAATAGTGAGGGTAGATAGCTTTCTTCAGTTGGAGTTCGTTTTCATGTGCTGGAGCTCTAACCCCAGGTCTACCAATGAGCTATATCCACAAGGTGGATAAAGTTGAGGTAAAGTTTTAGAGAATGAACTGTGAGTGGAATAAGGAGGTCAAAGCTAGTCCTGAAAGCTGATGTAGAAATACTAAGTGTTTGATAAAATTTAAAACTTGAATACCTAGACTTGAAGTAGTCATCACCCTCAATTTTAGAGCACACGACAGGCTTTTTTCTTGTTTCTCAGCAGGCTTCATCTTATTTTAGTCATCTGTTTACTTCATCATATATTTTAGAGGCATTGGTAGCTTTTTTAAGTTTTTTTTTTAATTTTAGAAACAATCTTTGTATCAATGGCCCCATTCACTTGCCCTCCCATCCACCCATGATCCCCGATGCCCCTAACCTATCCCTCACCCACTGCCCAAGGATAGTGAGGCCTTCCACAGGGGACCATCAAAGTCCTTCACATCCTTTGGGGGGGACCTAGGCCCTCTTTCATGTATTTGGGTTGCAATAGTATCCGCCCCAGAGGGAATGGGCTCCCAAAGTCCATTTGTGCACTAGGGATAAACACTGGCTCCACTGTTAGAGGTCCCATGGATGGTACAGGCCAACTAGCTGGCACCCACACTGAGAGGGCTTGGTTCAATCCAATGCTGGTTCCCCATTACGACTTTACGACTAGGGTCTCTGTGGTCTCACTAGGTCAGGCCTGGGTGCAGGTTTTTCCAGCAAGGTCTTGGCTCCTTTGCTCATCCCTCCTCCATCTCCAAAACTGAATTACAAGAGTATGGCTCAGTGGTTAGCTGTGGGTGTCTGCTTCTGCTTCGATCAGCTACTGGATGAAGACTCTAGGATGGCAACCAAGGTAGTCATCAATCTCATTATAGGTGAAGGGCATCTAAGGCAGCCTCTCCACCACTGCCTAGATTCTTAGTTGGGGTCATCCCTGTGGATCCCCGAACTTTTCCCAAGTGCCAGACCTCTCTCCAAACCTATACTGGCTCCCTCTATGAAGGTATCTCCTTACTGACTCTCCTCTATTTCTTCCCTGTCTCAGTCCTCCTGATCTCTCCTTTTTTCCTCCCCTCTCCCTTCTCCCCCTCTCCCCTTCCCACATCTCTCCTCTCTTCTCCCATGCTCCCAATTAGCTCAGGGGATCTTGTCACCCTCCCTTTCTTGGGGATATCATGCATTCTTTTCTTGGGGTCCTCCTTGTTTCCTAGTTTCTCTGGTGGTGTGGATTGTAGCCTGGTAGTCTTTTGCTCTATGTCTAATATTCATATATGAGTGAGTACATACCCTGCTTGTATTTCTTCAATTGGGAACCTGACTCAGGATAGTTTTCTTCCGGTTCCATCCATTTGCCTTCGAATTTCAAGATTTCCTTTTTTTTTTCTTTTTTTTTTTTTTTTTTTTTTGCTGAGTAATACTCCATTTTGTAAATGTACCACATTTTCTCCATCCATTCTTCGATTGAGGGGCATCTATGTTGCATCCAGGTTCTGGCTGTTACAAACAACACTGCTATGAACATAGTTGAACATAAGTCCTTGTTGTATGAATGTGCATCCTTTGGGAATATGCTCAAGAGTGGAATTGCTGGATCTTGAGGTAAACTGATTCCCATTTTCCTGAGAAACCTTCACACTTATTTCCAAAGTGATTGTACAAGTTTGCACTCTCACCAGGAATGGAGGAGTGTTCCCTTTCTCCAGAGCCTCTCCAGCATAAACTGTCATTGGTGTTTTTGATTTTAGTCTTTCTGGCTGGTGTAAGATGGTATCTCAGAATTGTTTTGATTTGCATTTCCCTGATGTCTAAGGATGTTGAACACTTTCTCATGTGCCTTTCAGACATTTTAGATTCCTCTATTGAGAATTGTCTATTTAGTTCTGTACCCCACTTTTTAATTGGATTGTTTGGTGCTTTGGAGACTAGCTTCTTGAGTTCGTTGTATATTTTGGAAAACAGCCCTCTGTCAGATGTGGGATTGGTGAAGATATTTTCCCATTCTGTGGACCGCTGATATATCTTGTTGACTGTGTCCTTTGCCTTACAGAAGCTTCTCAGTTTCAGGAGGTCCATTTTATTAATTGTCCATCTCAGTGTCTGTGCTACTGGTGTTATGTTCAGGAAGGGAGTCTCCTGTACCAATTAGTTCAAGGGTACATCCTACTTTCTCTTCTAAGAGGTTCAGTGTGGCAGATTTATGTTGAGGTCTTTGATCCATTTGGACTTAAGTTTTGTGCATGGTGATAGATATGGACCTATATGCAATCTTCTATATGTCAGCATCCAGTTATGCCAGCACCATTTGTTGTAGATGCTTTCTTTTTCCCATTGTATAACTTTAGCTTGTTTGCCAAAACTCAGGTGTTTGTAGGTGTATGGGTTAATATCTGAGTTTTCAATTCAATTCCATTGGTCTACCTGTCTGTTTTTGTGCCAATACCAAGCTGTTTTCAGGCCTATAGCTCTGTAATAGAGCTTCAAGTCAGGGATGGTGATGCCTCCAGAAGTTCCTCTATTGTACAGGGTTGTTTTGGCTATCCTGGGTTTTTTGGTTTTCCACATAAAGTTGAGTATTGTTCTTTCAAGGTCTGTGAATAATTATGCCGGTATTTTGATGGGGATTGCATTGAATCTGAAGATTGCTTTTGGCAAGATTGCCATTTTTACTATGTTGATATTACCTATCAAAGAGCATGGGAAGTCTTTCCATTTTCTGGTATTTTCTTTAATTTCTTTCCTTAAAGAATCAAAGTTCTTGCTATACAGGTCTTTCACTTCTTGGTTAACATTACCCCAAGATATTTTAAGTTGTTTGTGGCTATTGCAAAGGGTGATGTTTCTCTGATTTCTTTCTCAGCTCATTTATTGTGTGTATAGAGTAGGGCTACTGATTTTTTTGAGTTAATTTTGCATCCTGCCACTTTGCCGAGGGTGTTTATCAGCTGTAGGAGTTCCCTTGTAGAGTTTTTCAGGTCACTCATGTAGACTATCATATCATCTGCAAATAGTGAGAGTTTGACTTCTTCCTTTCCAATTTGTATCCCTTTGATCTCTTTTTTTTTTTTTTTTGTCTTATTGCTCTAGATAGAACTCCAAGGACAATATTGAAGAGGCATGGAGAGAGTGAACAGCCTTGTGTTATCCCTGATTTTAGAGGAATTACATTGAGTTTCTCTCCATTTAATTTGATGTTGGCTGTCAGCTTGCTGTGTATTGCTTTTATTATGGTAAGGTATGTTCCTGTTATCCCTGATTTCTCCAAGACCTTTATCATGAAGGGGTATTGGATTTTGTCAAAGGCTTTTTTGGCATCTAGTGAGATGACCATGTGGTTTTTCTTTCTCAGTTTGTTTATATGGTGGATTACATTGATGGATTTTCATATGTTGAACCATCCCTGCATCCCTGGGATGAAGCCTACTTGATCATGGTGGATGAGTTCTCTGATGTGTTCTTGGATTCGTTTTGCCAATATTTTATTGAGTATTCTAGCATCAATGTTCATGAGGGATAATAGTCTGTAGTTCTCTTTCTTAGTTGTGTCTTTGTGTGCCAAGGTGATTGTAGCCTTGTAAAAACAGTTTGGCAATGAAACTTCTGCTTTTATTGTGTCGAGTATTGGTATTAGCTCTTCTTTGAATTTCTGGCAAAATTCTGCAGTGAAGCCATCTGGCCCTGGGCTTTTTTTTTGGTTGGGAGACTTTTCATGACTGCTTCTATTTCATTAAGGGTTATAGGTGTATTTAAATTGTTTATCTATTCTTGATTTAATTTTGTTAATTATATCTATCCAGAAAATTGTCCCTTTCCTTTAAATTTTTGAATTTTGTGGAGTACAAGTTTTCAAAGTATGACTTGATAATTCTCTGGAATTCCTCATTGTCCGTGTTATGTCTTCCTTTTCATTTTTGATTTTGTTAATTAGCATGCTCTCTTTCTGCCTTTTGGTTATTTTGGATAGGTTTGTCTATCTTGTTGATTTTCTGGAAGAACTAACTCTTTGTTTCATTGATTCTTTGTATTGTTTTCTTTGTTTCTACTTTATTGATTTCAGCCCTCAACTTGATTATTTCCTGGTGTCTACTCCTCCAGGGTGAGTTTGCTTCTTTTTGTCCTAGAGCTTTCATTTGTACTGTGAATTCTCTAGTGTGACTATTCTCTAGTTTCTTCATGTGGGCACTTAGTGCTATGAACGTTCCTCTTAGTACTGCTTTCAGAGTGTCCCATAAGTTTGGGTTTGTTGTGTCTTCATTTTCATTGAATTCTAGGAAACCTTTAATTTCTTTATTTCTTCCTTGACCCAGGAATGGTGCAATTGTGCATTATTCAATTTCCAAGAGTTTGTAGGTTTTCTGCAATTTGTGTAGTTGTTGAATTCTAACTTTAAATCCTGGTGATCTGATATGATACAGGGTTTATCCCAATTTTTTGTATCTGTCTAGGTTTGCTATGTTGCAAGCATGTGGTTGATTTTAGAAAAGGTTTCATGTGGTTCTGAGAAGAAGGCATATTCTTTTGTGCTTGGATGGAATGTTCTATAGATGTTTGTTAGTCTCAATTGGGTCATAACTTCTGTTAGTTCCGTTGTGTCTTTGTTAAGTTTCAGTCTGGTGGTCCTGTCTAGTGGTGAGAGTTGGGTTTTGAAGTTTCCCACTCTAAGTGTGTGAGGTTTTATTTGTGATTTGAGCTTTAGTAATGGTTCTTTTATAAATGTGGGTGCCTTTGTATTTGGGGTGTAGATGTTCAGAATTGAGACTTCATCTTTATGGACTTTTCCTATGATAAATATGAAATGACTTTCTTCATGTCTTTTGATTGATTTTAGTTTGAAGACTAATTTGTTGGATATTAGGATTGCCACAACAACTTGTTTCCTGGGTCCAATTGATTGGAAAATCTTTTCCCAACCCTTTACTTTGCAGTAATGTCTGTCTTTGTTGTTGAGATGTGTTTCTTCTATGCAGCAGGACTGATTCTGTCTTCGTATCCATTCTTTTAGCCTGTGTCTTTTTATAAGCAAGTTAAGACCATTGACATTGAGGGATATTAATGAGCATTGATTTCTAATTCTTGTTTGGTTTTGATTTGTTGATGGAGGTATTATTGTGTGTGGATCCCTCTTCCCCCCCCCCCCACTTTTTTTCTTTTGGTGTTTGGTAAATTGAAATTATCTATTGCCTATGTTCTTGTGTGTGTAGTTATCTTCCTTGGTTTGGAGTTTTCTTTCCATTACTTTCTGTAGGACTGGATTGGTGAATGCGCATTGTTTAAATCTGTTTTTTTTTTTTCATGGAATATCTTGCTTTCTCCATCTCCAGTGATTGAAAGCTTTGCTGGTATTGTAGTCTTGTAGTCTTGGCTGGCATCCATGTTCACTTAGTGTTTGTAGAACTTCTTCTATTCTTCTGGCTTTCAGAATTTCCATTGAGAGGTCAGGTGTAATTCGGATAGGCCTGCCTTTATATGTTACTTGGCCTTTTTTCTTTTGTTGCTCTTAATATTTTTTCTTTATTCTGTAAGTTTAGTGTTTTGATTTATTATGTGGCAAGGGGACTTCTTTTTTGTGGTCCAGTCTATTTGGTGTTCTGTAGGCTTCTTGTACTTTCATTGGCATGTTTTTCTTTAGGTTGGGGAAGTTTTCTTCTTTGATTTTCTTGAATAGGTTTTCTGTACCCTTTAGCTGTATTTCTTTACCTTCTTCTATACCTATTATTCTTAGGTTTGGCCTTTTCATGATGTCCCATATTTCCCGGATATTTTTCATTGGTCAAATTCGTAGGAATTTGTTGGTCTTGAGATTGTCTTTAGTCGATGACTGCATTTCCTCTAGTGAGTCTTCAACACCTGAGATTCTCTCTTCCATCTCCTGTATTCTATTGTTTATACTCACATCTATAGTTCCTGATCGTTGACCCACCTTTTCTATTTCCAGCATCCCCTCATTCTGTGTTTTCTTTATTGTTTCTATTTTGGCTTTCAAGCCTTGAACTGTTTGAATTGTTTCCTTGATTTGTTTTTTTTTCTTGGCTTCTTTTGCATTCTTTAAGGGATTTGTTTATTTCTTGGATTTTTTGGTTGTCTTTTCCTCCATTTCCTGTATTTTTGTTTGTTTTTTCTTCCTTTTGTTTAAGGGATTTTCTCGTTTCCTCTTTGAGGGTCTCTAATATCTTCACAAAGTTGTTTTTAAGGTCCTTCTCTTCTGTTTTATCTACATTGGGATGTTCAGGTCTTGCTGGTGTAGAGTCCCTTGACTCTGGTGCTGTTGTATTGGTCCTTCTGTTGTTGAGTGTGTTCTTATATTGTCGTCTTCCCATCCCTCTAAGAGTGGGTGCTGGTGGGGTCTCTCCCTCTCCTCTTGTCTCCCGGTGGTGTAGGTGAGCCAAGATTTCAGTGTCTGTAACTCTGGATAGTCCAGCCTCTCCTGGTGTTCTCCTCACTCAAGAGAGGGTGGAAGAGGGCCAAGACTCAAGTGGAGGGCAGAGAGAGGAGGACAAAGGGGAGCCAAGACTGAGGTGTGGCCAGACTCCAGGTGGTCTGTCCTGCTGGGGTGGGACCACTACATGAGGAGCAGATCCAGCAAGTTCCAAGTGGAGGGGGGGTGTCAGGAGAGTCGGCAGTCCCATTGGTGGTTTTTGAAATGAAATGAAGTATGATTTATATGATATGAGCTTCTCTCCATGATACAGTTCTAATGTTTCTCTATACATTCATTTATGCAACTTCCCAGATTCAGAGTACTTGTTCCCATTCCCAGAAAGCACGCCCTTAAGCAGAAACTACTGCCAAAGATTAACTCGGTGTTGGTGCCTTAGTTGCCTCCCTCTTGTATGTGTAAGAGTTAGCTCTGTTCTTGCTGAATCAGCACTTCAGTCTTTTTTCCCCTCACTAAAATTGTTGACTTACAATGTAAGTATATACTTAATTTGATAAAAGCATTCAAATCATTTTTCAGACTAATTGAAACAATTTGCTTTCCAAAAGCTCCATTCACTCTCTACTTTGACCAACAATTAGGCTTATGGGTTTTTAATGTCAGCCATTCTGGTTTGCATGTGTTGTATTATTACATCCATAAAGTTTAATTTTGAATTAAATTGGAACTGCTGTAGATTCTAATCTATTGCATCCACCCAAGTGGCTGTCAAAAGCTCCACTGGTTTGTCTTCCTCCAACTAGTCCTATCTTGTCCTCAGCTCCAAACCAGAATCAGAAAATTGTCCTGAGTTCACCTACTTAAAGTCCTCTCTATCTACAGACTTTTGGCATGTTGCTGTCATTTCATCTGTCTTCAGCTACATAACCTCAAAAGTCTAAGCTTTCCAAACCCTTTAATTGTGTTTCTTGTCACTACAGTGGGAACATCAGTAACCTCTGTGGTCTACTACCTTATACTGGGCAGTGGGACTCCTTTCCCTGATTCTCCAGTCAGTGTTGGTAAGTAATATATTTCATCTCACTTTTCAAAGTTTATCCACATAAAGTTGATTGTAGTATCCTCTGATTCATGTAATTTTTGTTGTAACATCTGGTAAGTTCTTCCATTGCTCTTTTATTCTTGGTGGATTCTTCCACACATCTGTCAATTTTATCACCTTGTATTATTGAGTACCCCTGTGGTGCTTTGCTGTGTACCTCCATTGTGACTGTGTTTTCTACTTTTCTCTTTAAATTTCTTCTTTTGAGTCTATTTTCTCCCTCTTTCTTCCCTGTTTAAGTTTACTGTGTTGCAGTTTAAACTCACTAAGTTATCAGTGTTGGTTATGTCCCCTTTTCATTTCTGATTTTGTTAATTTGTATGTTCTCTCTCTCTGCTTTTTGGTTAGTTTGGATAAAGGTTTGTCATTTTGTTGATTTTTCTGCAAGAACCAACTCTTTGTTACATTGATTCTTTGTACTGTTTTCTTTGTTTCTACTTTATTAATTTCTGGATAAAGGTTTGTCATTTTGTTGATTTTTCTGCAAGAACCAACTCTTTGTTACATTGATTCTTTGTACTGTTTTCTTTGTTTCTACTTTATTAATTTCATCCCTCAATTTGATTATTTCCTGGTGTCTACTCCTCCAGGGTGAGTTTGCTTCTTTTTGTTCTAGAGCTTTCACTTGTGCTATTAATTCTCTAGTGTGACTATTCTCTAGATTCTTCATGTGGGCACTTAGTGCTATGAACTTTCCTCTTAAAACTGCTTTCAGAGTGTCCCATAAGTTTGGGTTTGTTGTGTCTGCATTTTCATTGAATTCTAGGAAGTGCTGATAGCTGATCTTGTCTTTGTTGAGTGGGTGTTCTGTTGATTTTCCATTGGCTCTCAGGTTCTTAGGAGACTGTTCTGTCTGTGGTTTGTCTGTTACTTAATAGGGTGTGTTATTTAAGTAGGGAATGGAGAAAAGGCAATAATGGAGAGAGTAAGAATGAGAAAGGAGGATATTGGGCTCGGAGTATAAAATACATTAGAAAAAACATTGCACATTTGGTATAAAGAAAAGAAGGACACATATAAGAGCCTGTTCCAGTAACATACAAGCCAAAACATATCAACTGAATGCTGCAAATACAGAAATGTACATATCAGAAAGAATCTTAAAGGTTAAAGCAAGTGATGCATACAAAATAGAAAATTATAATTTTAAATTCAAAGAATATTAATACAAATAAACAATAAAATGAAAAAGAAGGTATTATGTTCTCAGCCAGCCCTTCTTCCTGCTTTTGTGGAACACCCTGTTGCCTGTGTTTACCTTAGTTCTGTCCAATACTAGCTAGCCTGCCACACCAGGGAGTCACTGTCTCACAGCACATTGGATCAACCCTTGGGAGAACTGGAGTTCTTCCTAAAGCCAAGATTGTCAGTCTGTTGTTTGTTACCAGGGCTTCAGGGATTGCATGGTGCTTGGAGTTTCTGCTTTCTGTTGTCCCATCCAGTCCCCATCTACCCCCAACAAATGGGTAGAGAGACTGGGGAATTGTCTGTTTCCTATCTGCAATGCATCATCTTTCTGGTTTTTCATGCTCTTTTGGTGTCCTATTACGTCTGTCTTGATTTCCAGTTCTCTTTCTTTCCCCAGCATATAATCTGTCCTTCACTACCCTGACTCTTCTTATTCACAGAGTCATAGAGGAAACTTCTAGCCTGTCATTGCTCCCTAGAGTGACGACTGTCACTACTTTTAACTTTAGTCATCTGATGCCTGTGTATTAATGTCTCTTTGTGGTTTTAATTGACATTTTACTGATGGTGAATTATGTTCAACATCTTTCAATGTGTGTATTTACCATTTATACTTTCAGTAGTAATATCTCTTCCTCTCCTTTGTTAGGTTTCTAGTTGTATATTTTCACTTACGAGTTTTAAGAGTTTGATATATACAAGTACTTCATGTGGTTTGCATATAAATATTTCTCTCTATAGCTTGTTTTCGGATCATCTTAATGTTGTTTTATAGGAAAAAGTTCAACTTATTAGGTTCTTCATTATTAATCATGATTTTGGTGGCAGGACAAGAGTTTTTGACTATTCTAGATCATGAAGATTTTCTTGTATATATTTTCATAATACTGTCTTATGTTCCATTTCAAACTCACTTTGGGTATAAGATGGATTTCCCATTACTCTAGCATTGTTTTTTGAGACAACTGTCCTAGAAGCCTCCACAGAATCAACTTTTGCATCTTGCATTTGGGTATATTTGCATGAGTCTATTTCTGGGATCTTAATATATTGATATATTTATCTCTTTACTAATAGCACAGACCTTAAATAACTGTAGTTGTCAAAATGTTTTGAAACACTCCCCCACCTTATTCTTTAACCTATCCTACTGTACCTTTTGATTTTTCCACATAAATTTTATAATAATACTGTCTGTCCATTAAACTACTAAAATTTTGCTAAAAATTATTTTCAACATTTTTTGAAAAATTATTTGTATCAGATGACCCTGGCTAATCTTGGAGATTACAAAACGAAAAAAATAGACATGAACATGAGAAAAAAATTGTAGGGAGAAGGGAGAACGGACAGAGTGCTGAGGAGGTAGAAGGTACATATGTGAAACTGTAAAATGAAACAACTAAAGCTAAAATGAAAACAACTGGATATAAAGTAAAAATTAAGTATATAATAAGTGTGTGTGTGTGTGTGTGTGTGTGTGTGTGTGTGTGTGTGTGTGTGAACATATCACACAAAGCATGTGGAAGTCAGAAAACAACTTTTTGGAATCAGTTGTTTCCTTCCCCCATGGATTCCCAGTCAAGAGGCAGATAGCGATGAACCCTTGTGTGTTATGGAATAATCTTTTTGCACACTGTGAACAGGAGACTTTGTCAAGGCGCCTTCTGATTGAAGGACTAAATGGCCAATAGCTAGACAGGTAGTGGTTAGGTGGGACCTGTGGACAAAAGGAGAGCCCAGAGGTGAAAAAAGGTGGAGTCGTGAGTCAGATGCAGAGAAAACATAAACATGCTATGTTGAAAAGAGGTACTGCCACATGATAGAGCATAGATAAGAAATACGGATTAATTTAAGATGTAAGAGATAGTTAGTAGCAAGCCTAAGCTATTGGCCTAGTATTTTTAGTTAATAATAAGTCTCTGTGTGGTTATTGGGGAACCAGCAGTCCTGATTTTAAAAATCCTACCACACTTGTATTCAGCTTGCTTTCTCCTTATTCAGTCCTGGACCCCATCCCTTAGAACAGGATCACTCATGTTTAAGTTGAGTCTTCCTACCTCAACTAGTCCAGTTTAGACAATTTATCACAGAAAGGTCTATCTCAGTCATTGTTCCGTTGCTGTGAAGAGACACCATGATCACAACTCTTATAAAGGAGAGCATTTAATTGGTTCTTACTTGCAGTCTCAGATGTTTAGTCCCCTTTATTGGAATGGCAGGAAGCATGATTGAATACCAGCAGACGAAGGAGCTGAGGGTTCTATATTCAGGTCCTAAGGCAGCAGGAAGAGAGAACAGATTCTCCAGAGTAAGCTCTGTAGCTTATAGAATGAATATATACATAATGTGTGTGTTGTGTGCTTGTACGTACGTACGTACGTACGTACGTATGTATGTATGTATGTGTATGTGTATATGCATGTATGTATTTATTGAAATGACTTACAGGCTGAAGTCCAACAACGGCTGGCTGAGAATGAAAAGTCCAAGAATCCAGTAGTTGCTCGGTCCATAAGACTGAATGTCTCAGCTAATCTTCATCATATCCTGAAATCCTGAAGAAGTAGGCTCTAATATACCAATGAAGAAATGGGTTGCTAAAAGGTGAGGGCAAACAGGCAGAAAGCAAAATTTTCCTTCTTCTATGTCCTTATATAGGCTTCCAGCAGAAGGGACAGCCCAGATTAAAGGCGTGTCATCCTGCCTCAAGATCCAGATCAAAGGTATGTGTCTTCCTACTCCAAGGTATGGACTACAAGTGGATTCACACACTTCAAACCAAGAAAAAACAAAACCTCACACAAGTGTACAGGATTGTACATTCACTCATTGTAGTGACTTTCAAGATGCAATCCATTACTTGAGTATAGTTCATTCAGGATGTACTTAAGTTTACAACCAATAAGAGCTATCACACTGGACTTGGCTTGAGTTTTTAAAAAACCTCAAAACCTACCCTCAGTAACACACTTCCTCCAAGCAGGTCACACCTCCTAATCCTTTCAAATAATACCACTCACTAAGCATTCAAATATATGAACCAATGGGGGGGGTCATTCTTATTCAAACCACCACAATGCCCAAAGATTTGTTTCTATAGTGATTCTAAAATCCATCAAGTTGACGATCAGGTGCACCCACATAAAATATGCACCCAAATGCACTAAATAAATGTATAAAATTCTTAAAGATTATGTTGTGACTGGTAAACATTCTGTATGATTTCAGTTAGTTTAAATTTGTCGAAGTTTGTTTTATAGTTTAAGAAATGAAAAATCTTGACTTAAAAATGGTACTTTGTGGTTCTTAAATTATTCTATAAATGCAATTTAGCACCTATTGATAGATGGTAATGTTAATGGTACATTTTTCTATATGTCTTCTATTGCTGTCTAGCTAGTGTATCAATAGTTAAAGCAGAGAAAGATATTGAAGCCTCTAGTTATATATATCGATTTGCATAGAATTATAAAATCCTAACAGTGTTTCCATCACATATTTTGTAATAATTTTTTTCTGGTGTAAATACCTTTAGGATTTCTGTGACATCTTATCGGGTAACCTTTTATCAATATATAACATCTCTGTCTCTGATTATTTTCTTTATTCTGTTATCCTGTTACCTTTTTCAGTAGTTTGTTAGTATAAATACTTCTGCATTTAATTGAATAATATTTTAATGATGTAGATCTATCTATATTTTTACTTTCAATTGATCATATCATATTTCAATTGGGTATCATGTAAACAGGATACAGTACAGCCATATTTTTAATTCAATATACCAATTTTGCATTTTTAATTTCTGTATATAAACATTTATATTGAAAATGATTGTTGATACACTACAACTTAATCCTGCTTCAGTGTTCTTTCTATTATCTATTTTTAATCTGTCCATCTTATCTTTCTGTCTTCTTTTGAGTTGAGTTGCTTGACAATTTTTCTATAATTACATTTATATGCATATTTTGGTGTATTACTTTTTATAGCTTTTAAAATTATTTCTTTAGATATTTTATCATACATGCACAATTTATGGTCATCTAAAAACATCCCTTTGCTAATTAGATTAAAATGTTGAAACCTGTCTATAACAATACCACCCTGAGTGCACCCAATCTTACCTTATCTGAAATGTCGAAACCAACCTCTCTTTCTGTGTTCATATTTTAGGTCTGTGCAATGGGACCAAATAATGCAAATGGTTCTCAGTCAATGGCATACACTTGCTCTAAACAGAAAGATATAGACAAGTAATTATGTCTGACTGCAGCTAACTATCAATTACTTTGATAATCTACTCTGGGATTTATATTTTCTGAGTAGATAACACAAAACATTAGAATAGTGTTCCAATAAGAAAACCAATTAATATCTCCAAATATTAAGTGTTTTATGCCTATCATAAATCTTTAATTAATATTTGATTATTCTATTCCTTTCTAACTATGCACAGCACTGATATGTTCTATCTCATTTGTCTGTGTAACACCAAATTGAACAAACAACACTTAGCTCAACACTTAGTTTCATATTTTTCTTTTTCTTCTATTTATCAGGAGTGAATATTCTTTTTTTAATTATTATTTTATTAGTTCTAGTTAGGGAACAAGCTTATTTCAAGTCCCTTCTCCCTCTCCCTCCCCTCACCCTCAACCCTCCTCCCACCCCCAGTCTACCCCCCACCCCATCCACCCACCACTCCCCAGGCAGGGTAGGGCCCTCAACTGGGGCTCTGCAAAGTCCACCAAGTCTTCCTATGCTGGTCCTGGGCCCTTCCCCATGTGTCCAGGGCCAGAGTGTAACCCTTCATATGGGATGGGCTCTCAAAGTCCCTTCTTGCACCAGGGAAAAATACTAATCCACCACCAGAGGCTCCCTGGAGTGCAGAGGCCTCCTTATTGACATCCATGTTCAGGGATCTGGATCAGTCCTGTACTGGCTTCCCTGACAGCATCTGGGGTCGATGTGCTCTCCCTTGTTCAGGCCAACTGTTCCTGTGGGTTTCTCCAACCTGGTACAGACCCCTTCGTTCTTCATTCCTTCCTCTCTTCAACTAAATTCCCGATTTCGGCTCATTGTATATCTGTGGATGTCTGTCTCTGTTTCCATCAGCCACTGGGTGAGGGCTCTAGGATGGCATAAAGAGAAGTCATCAATCTCATTTTAGGGGGAGGGTGTTTAGGTTATCCTCTCCACCGTTGCCTGGATTGTCAGATTGTGTCATCCTTTTAGGTCTCTGGAGATCTCCCTGGTTCCAGATCCCTTCTCGGGTCTATAGTGGCTCCCTCTGATATGGTATCTCTCATCCTGCTCTCTTTCCTCTATTCTTCCCCCAACTCAATGTTTCTGCCCCTCCATTTCCTCTCCTCTTCCCCTCTTCTCTTGCTCTTATTGTAGCAGCTCCTTTCCCCCCACCCACCCTCATGCCCACAATTAGTTCGGGAGTTCATGCCACTTCCATTCCTGGGGACCATTTATCCCTTAGAGTCCTTCATGTTTCCTAGTTTCTTTGGTGAAGAGCATTATATACTGGTAATCCTTTGCTCTATGTCTAAAATTCATATATCAGTGAGTACATACCATGTTTGTCTTTTTGTGACTGGGTTACCTCACTCAGGATGGTTTCCTCTAGTTCCATCCATTTGCCTGCGAATTTCAAGATTCCATTGCTTTTTTCTGCTGAGTAGTACTCCATTGTATAGATGTGCCACATTTTCTCAATCCATTCTTCAGTTGAGGGGCATCTAGGTTGCTTCCAGGTTCTGGCTATTACAAACAATGCTGCTATGAACATGGTTGAACATATGTCCTTGTTGTAAGTACATGCCCTATTTGGGTATATACCCAAGAGAGGAATGGCTGGATCTTGAGGTAGACTGATTCCCATTTTTCTGAGCAACCACCATACAGATTTCCAGAGTGGTCTTACAAGTTCGCACTCCCAATGGAGGAGTGTTCCTTTTTCTCCACATCCTCTCCAGCATAGATTGTCATTGGTATTTTTTATTTTAGCCATTCTGACAGGCGTGAGATGGTATCTCAGAGTTGTTTTGAGTTGCATTTCTCTGATGGCCAAGGATTTTGAGCACTTTCTTAAGTGTCTTTCAGCCATTTCAGTTTCCTCTGTTGAGAATTCCCTATTTAGTTCTGCACCCCACTTTTTAATTTCATTGTTTGGTGTTTTAGGTGGCTAGCTTCTTGAGCTCCTTATATATTTTGGAAATCAGTCCTCTGTCAGATGTGGGATCGGTGAAGATATTTTCCCATTCTGTGGGTGGTCGTTGTATCCTACTGACTGTTTCCTTTGCCTTGCAGAAGCTTCTCAGTTTCAGGAGGTCCCATTTATTAATTGCAGACCTCAGTGTCTGTGCTACTGGCATAATGTTCAGGAAGTGGTCTCCTGTGCCAATTTGTTCAAGGGTAGTTCCCACTTTCTCTTCTAGAAGATTCAGTGTGGCTGGATTTATGCTGAGATCTTTGATCCATTTGCACTTAAGTTTTGTGCATGGTGACAGGTATGGATCTATCTGCAATTTTCTGCATGTCCGAATCCAATTGTACCAGCACCATTTGTTGAAGATGCTATCTTTTTTCCATTGTATAGATTTAGCACCTTTGTCAAAAATAAGGTATCCATAGGTGCGTGGGTCGATATCAGGGTTTTCAATTCAATTCCATTGGTCTATCAGTCTATTTTTGTGCCAATACCAAGCTGTTTTCAGAACTATGGCTCTATAGTAGAGCTTGAAGTTGGGGATGGTGATGCCTCTAGAAGATCCTTTATTGTAAAGAGTTGTTTTGGCTATCCTGGGCTTTTTATTTTTCCAAATAAAGTTGAGTATTGTTCTTTCAATGTCTGTGAAGAACTGTGTTGGGATTTTGATGGGGATTGCATTGAATCTGTAGATTGCTTTTGGTGGGATTGCCATTTTTACTATGTTAATTCTACCTATCCAAGAGCATGGGAGATCTTTCCACTTTCTGGTATCTTCTTTATTTTCTTTCTTTAAAGTCTCAAAGTTCTTATTGTACAGATCTTTCACTTTTTTGGTTAGTGTTACCCCAAGATATTTTATGTTGCTTGTGGATATTGTGAAAGGTGATGTTTCCCTGATTTCTTTCTCATTGGATTTATCATCTGTATATAGTAGGGCTACTGATTTTTTTTAGTTAATTTTGTATCCTGCTACCTTGCTGAAGGTGTTTATCAGCCATAGGAGTTCCCTGGTAGAGTTTTTCAGGTCACTAATGTAGACTATCATGTCGTCTGCAAATAGTGAAAGTTTGACTTCATCCTTTCCAATTTGTATCCCTTTGATCCCCTTTTCTTGTCTTATTGCTATAGCCAGAACTTCAAGTACAATATTGAAGAGATATGGAGAGAGTGGACAGCCTTGTCTTGTTCCTGATTTTAGAGGAAACGCTTTGAGTTTCTCTCCATTTACTTTGATGTTGGCTATTGGTTTGCTGTATATTGCATTGATCATGTTTAGATATGTTCCTGTTATTCCTGTTCTCTCCAAGATCTTTATCATGAAGGGATGTTGGAGTTTGTCAAAAGCTTTTTCAGCATCCAGTGAGATGATCATTTGGTTTTTCTTTTTCAGTTTGTTTATATAGTGGATTACATTGATGGATTTTCGTATGTTGAACCATCCTTGCATCCCTGGGATGAAGCCTACTTGATCATGGTGGATGATTTTTCTGATATGTTCTTGGATTCGGTTGGCCAATATTTTATTGAGTATTTTAGCATCAATGTTCATGAGGGATATTGGTCTGTAGTTCTCTTTCTTAGTCATATCTTTGTGTGGCTTGGGTATCAAAGTGATTGTAGCCTCGTAGAAAGAGTTTGGCAATATCCCATCTGCTTCTATTGTGCAGAACAGTTTGAGGAGTACTGGAATTAGCTCTTGTTTGAATTTCTGGTAGAATTCTGCAGTGAAGCCATCTGGCCCTGGGCTTTTTTTGGTTGGGAGGCTTTTGATTACTGCTTCTATCTCATTAGGGGTTATAGGTCGATTTAAACTGTTTATCTGATCTTGATTTAATTTTGGTAAGTGATATTTATCCAGAAAGCTGTCCATTTCCTTTAGATTTTCCAATTTTGTGGAATACAGGTTTTCAAAGTATGACCTAAAGATTCTCTGGATTTCCTCAGTGTCCATTGTTATATCTCCCTTTTCATTTCTGATTTTGTTAATTAGCATGCTCTCTCTCTGCCTTTTGGTTAGTTTGGCTAGAGGTTTGTCTATCTTATTGATCTTCTCAAAGAACCAACTCTTTGTTTCATTGATTCTTTGTACTATTTTCCTAGTTTCTACTTTGTTGATTTCGGCTCTCAGGTTGATTATTTCCTGGCGTCTACTCCTCCTTGGTGTGTTTGCTTCTTTTTGCTCTAAAGCTTTCAGTTGTTCTGTCAATTCTCTAATGTGACTTTCCTCCAGTTTCTTCATGTGAGCACTTAGTGCTATGAACTTCCCTCTTAGCACTGCTTTCAGGGTGTCCCATAAGTTCGGGTATGTTGTGTCTACATTCTCATTAAATTCTAGGAAGTCTTTAATTTCTTTTTTTATTTCTTCCTCAACCCAGGAGTGGTGCAATTGGGAGTTATTCATTTTCCACGAAAATGTAGGTTTTCTGCAATTCGTATTGCTGTTGAATTCTAGCTTTAATGCATGGTGGTCTGATAAGATACAGGGGGTTATTTCAATACTTTTGTAACTGTGGAGGTTTGCTTTGCTGCCAACTATGTGGTCAATTTTTGAGAAGGTTCCATGTGGCGCTGAGAAGAAGGTATATTCTTTTGTGTTTGGATGGAATGTTCTATAGATATCTGTTAAACCCAGTTGTGTCATAACTTCTTTCAGATCCTTTGTTTCTTTGTTAAGTTTCTGTCTAGTAGTTCTGTCCAATGGTGTAAGGGGGGTGTTGAAGTCTCCTACTATAAGTGTGTGTGGTTTTATGTGTGGTTTGAGCTTTAGTAATGTTTCTTTTACAAATGTGGGTGCTTTCGTATTAGGGGCATAGATGTTCAGGATTGAGACTTCATCTTGATGGATTTTTCCTGTGATGAGTATGAAATGCCCTTCTTTATCTCTTTTGATTGCTTTCAGTTTAAAGTCTAATTTGTTAGATATTAGGATTGCTACCCCAGCTTGTTTCTTGAGCCCATTTGATTGGAAAATTTTTTCCCATCCTTTTACTCTGAGGTATCGCCTGTCTTTGAAGTTGAGGTGTGTTTCTTGTAAACAGCAGAAGGATGGATTCTGTCTTCGTATCCATTCTGTTAGCCTATATCTTTTTATGGGTAAGTTAAGACCATTGACATTTAGGGATATTAATGTCCATTGTTCATTGGTTCTTCTTTGTTTTGGATTTATTGTTGGTGGTATCATTGAGTGTGGATTTTGCCCTTCTGTTTCTTTTTGTGTTTGGTGAAATTAGATTAACTACTGCCAGTGTTTTTGTGAGTGTAGTTATGTTCGTTGGGTTGGAGTTTTCCTTCCAGAGCCTTCTGTAGTGCTGGATTTGTGGATATGTATTGTTTAAATCTGTTTTTGTCGTGGAATATCTTGTTTTCTCCATCTATAGTGATTGAAAGTTTTGCTGGGTACAGTAGTCTGGGTTGACATCCATGCTCCCTTAGTGCTTGTAGGGTATCTATCCAAGACCTTCTGGCTTTCAGAGTTTCCATTGAGAAGTCGGGTGTGATTCTGATTGGTTTGCCTTTATATGTTACTTGGCCTTTTTCCTTTGCTGCTCTTAATATTTTCTCTTTATTCTGTAGATTTGGTGTTTTGATTATTATGTGTCAGGGCGACTTCTTTTTGTGGTCCAGTCTGTTTGGTGTCCTGTAAGCTTCTTGTACTTTCATAGGCATATCCTTCTGTAGGTTGGGGAAGTT
Source organism: Cricetulus griseus (assembly GCF_003668045.3). Lineage (NCBI taxonomy): Eukaryota > Metazoa > Chordata > Mammalia > Rodentia > Cricetidae > Cricetulus > Cricetulus griseus. The sequence goes on from NW_023276806.1 coordinate 221,499,552, forward strand.
TTCTTCTATGATTTTGTTGAATATGTTTTCTGTACCTTTGAGCAGTGTTTCTTCACCTTCTTCTACACCTATTATTCTTAGGTTTGGCCTTTTTACGGTGTCCCATATTTCCTGGATATTTTGTGTTAGGGATTTGTTGGATTTGATGTTTTCTTTGGTTGATGAATGTATATCCTCTAGCGAGTCTTCAGTAGCTGAGATTCTCTCTTCCATCTCTTGAATCCTGTTGGATATACTTACATCTTTAGTTCCTGATTGTTTATCCAACCTTTCCATTTCCAACATGGTCTCATTCTGTGTTTTCTTTATTGTGTGTATTTCAGCTTTCATGCTTTGAACTATTTCAAGAGCTTCCTTCACTTGCTTGGATGTTTTTTCTTGGCTTTCTTTAGATTCTTTAAGAGATTTATTTATTTCTTGAATTTTTTGGTTTGTCTTTTCCTCCAATTCATTTAATTTTTTGTTTGCTTTCTCTTCTATTTCTTTAAGGGATTTTCTTGTTTCCTCTTTAAAGGTCTCTATCAACTTGCTGAGATAATTTTTGAGGTCCATCTCATCTTCATGCTCTGTGTTGGGCTTTTCAGTTCTTGCTGGAGTGGAGTCCCTAGATTCTGGTGGTGTCATATTGGTCTTTCTGTTGTTGAGTGAAATCTTATTCTGTCTTCTCCCCATATCTTCTTTTAGTGGGTGCAGGTGGGTTCTCTCTATCTCCTCTCGTGACCCAGTGGTGTGTGGGGGCCAGGAATTCAACATCCACAACTCTGGATGATCTTGACGCTCCTGGTAGTCTCCTCACTAGTTCCTAGTTCCTCGGTCGTTAGGCGGAATGGAAGAGTGGGGTGCTAGCAGATTCGGGGCGCAGGGAGCTCCTCCCTGCCTGGGCGTGTCTGGCCCAAGCCCGCAGGCACAGGCGGGGGTGGGGGATGGGGGTGGGCAGGGTGTATGCTGTTCTGGTCTGGGGTCGGGAGCGGGCAGAAACTCATTCACCTAGTTCCAGGTCGGTCGGCGGCGGAATCAGGAGTGAATATTCTTAATAATACAGAAAACACACATTATGCTTGACAACCATAAAAAGGATGCTGTATTAGTGGAATTATCCCCATACACTTCATATATAAAGCCATAAAAAGAATGCTCTATGAGTGGAAATATCCCCATACACTTCATATATAAAGCAAAGAAAGCAAAGAGAGCTGGGGATAATGCGCCAGCGTTTGTGTGAAGAACAGTGCTGGTTGATATAAAACACACTGGTGTCAGAAGCTTTTCAAATGTTGTGACACATGCATGCTTTACCAACTTAAAAACAGAATGTTTCATGTTTTCACTCATTAACTACAACATTTTTCTTCTTCTCTATACAGCTCTCAGAATGGCAGAGAAACTCAACCTTCCAGAGAATACAAATGACTGGACAAAAGAGGATGTGAATCTGTGGCTAGAAGGTCATAAGATTGACCAAAAGCACAGAGAAACCTTGATGTTACAAGATGTGAATGGAGCAGTCTTGAAGTGGTTAGACAAAAACCATCTTGTTGAAATGGGCATAACCCATGGGCCCGCTATCCAAATAGAAGCACTATTCAAGGAACTGCAGAAATCATCTTCAAAACAGCCTACTCAGACATCTAAGAGGAAAAGGGGTAGTAAAAATATTCCTAAAACTCAGACAGAAATTAGAGAGACTCCAAAGCAAAACCAAAGGGGTGAAGAGAACACAGATAAGGCTGATGCCTCTGCCTTGAGGCCAGAGGCTAAAGGTGCTGAATCAGCAAAAAATGAGCTGATGGAAGATAAAACAGAGCTACAGGGTAAACAGTCACCTCCAGGACCAACATGCATTGCATACCCTTTCAATGAATTCAGTAATCCATATCGTTACAAATTACATTTTATCCTACAGCCTGAAACAGGGCCCCTCAATCTCATCGACCCAGTACATGAATTCAAAGCCTTCACAAACACAGAAAAAGCCTCAGAAGAGGACATTAAGATGAAATTTAGCAATGAGATTTTCAGATTTGCTTCAGCTTGTATGAATTCACGTACTAATGGGACCATTCATTTTGGAGTCAAAGACAAACCCCAAGGAAGAATTGTTGGTGTGGACCTCTCCACTGTCACCAAGGACACCCTAATCAACCACTTCAATCTGATGATAGACCAGTATTTTGAGGCCCATCAGGTCCAACAAGCAAAGAAGTGTATTCGAGAGCCAAGATTTGTAGAAGTTCTACTGCCAAACAGTACCCCGTCTAACAAGTTCGTTATTGAAGTGGATGTCCTTCCACAGCACTCGGAATGCAAAGAAGACTATTTCCAGATAAAAATGCAACATCTTAAGAGCCAAACATGGCAACAGAGTTCAAAGCACTCAGTGTTTGTTCGAGATGGGCCCCAAAGTAAGGACATCATAGGGAATAAAACTGATTTCAAAGCCTTTAAGTTAGGTTTAAAAGAAGTGGCAGACTCTAGGAAAGAAGCAGAAACGAAATTCAAAGAGAAACCAGAGGGAAACAAGAGTGAGGGACAAAAGCTAATTGATCTGTTGACAGGAAACCAGGATCTGTTAGATAACTCATACTATGAGTGGTACATACTTATAACAAATAAATGTCATCCAAACCAAAACAGTCACTTAGAGTTCCTGAAGGAAATTAAATGGTTTGCTGTGTTGGAGTTTGATCCTGAGTCTGAGAGCAATGGTGTAGTCAAGGCTTTCAAACAAAGCCGAGTAGCAAACCTCCACTTTCCAAGCCAATTTGTAGAAGAAAAAACTACATTAAATGAGAAGATTTCCAGCCTGAATCTCTACCAGCAACCCAGCTGGATTTTCTGCAATGGCAGGTCAGATCTGGAGAGTGACAAATACAAACCCTTAGATCCTATTTCCTGGCAAAGAGAAAGAGCTTCCGAAGTCAGGAGGCTGATCTCATTCTTTACACGTGATGATATAATGCCCAAAGGGAGATTTTTGGTGGTATTTTTACTACTGTCCCCTGTGGATGACCCCAGAGACCCTCTCATTGAGACTTTCTGTGGTTTCTACCAAGACCTCAAAGGAATGGAAAATATACTGTGTATTTCTGTATTCTCAAGCATCTATCAGGTATGGAAAGACCTACTTGAAGCAAGATTAGCAGGACAGCAAGATGAATTATCGAACCGAAGCATTTCTGCTTTAAATCTTGCAGAGATAAATGGCACTATTCTTAAGTTAAAATCCTTAACTCAGTCTTCAAAGCGATTCTTGCCATCTATTGGTTCAACTACTGTCCTTCTGAAAAAGGAAGAAATCATGACTGCCTTGGAGATTCTCTGTGAGAATGAGTGTGAAGGTACACTCTTGGAAAATGACAAAAAGAAATTATTTGAATTCAAGACAGCCAAAGAGCAAGACTTCTACAGGGGTGGCAAAGTGTCCTGGTGGAACTTCTACTTCTCTTCCGAAAACTATTCTTCATCATTTGTGAAAAGGGATAAGTATGAAAAACTTGAAAAAAAAATTCAAGAATGGGCAGATTCCTCTCAACCGGTGTGTGCAAAAATTATTCACCTGTACCATCATCCAGGCTGTGGAGGAACTACTTTGGCCATGCACATTCTCTGGGATCTAAGAAAGAAGTTCAGATGTGCTGTGCTGAAAAATAAGACAGAGGATTTCTCAGAAATTGGAGAACAGGTGACAAATTTAATCACCTATGGAGCAACTAGCCGTCAGGAGTACTTACCTGTGCTGCTCCTCGTTGACGATTTTGAAGAGCAAGACAATGTCTACCTTCTGCAGGCCTCCATCCAAACTGCTGTTGCTAACAAACATATTCGGTACGAGAAGCCTCTGGTGATCATTCTCAATTGCACAAGGTCACAAAATCCTGAGAAAAGTGCAAAGATCCCGGACAGTGTTGCTCTAGTTCACCAACTGTCTGACAAAGAGCAGAGAGCATTTGAGCTTAAGCTGAAAGAAATCAAAAAACACCATGAAAACTTTGAAGATTTTTATTCTTTTATGATCATGAAAACAAATTTTGACAGAAAATACATAGAAAATGTGGTCAGGAACATTCTGAAAGGGCAAAATGTCGCCACCAAGGAAGCAAAGCTCTTTGCTTTCCTAGCTCTTCTTAACACATATGTACCCGATACTACTATTTCCCTCTCACAGTGTGAGTACTACCTAGGCATCTCAAACAAGAAGGCTTTCTGGGGGACAGAAAAGTTTGAAGACAAGATGGGTACCTACTCTACAATTCTAATCAAATCAGAGGTCATAGAATGCGGGAGCTACTGGGGGGTGCGTATCATTCACCATGAGATTGCCTCTGCCTCGCTGGAAGAATTGAAGAGAAGCTACAATTTAAGCAAAAGTGAAATCGTGATGAATATGCTCACAGAAAATTTATTCTATGACATGGGTATTGGAAAAAGCAAGTTTTTCCAAGACATGCAAACACTGCTGCTCACAAGGCAGCGCAATGAACATGAAGGTGAGACAGGAAACTGGTTCTCCCCATTCATCGAAGCATTACATAAAGATGAAGGAAATGATGCCGTAAAAGATGTGTTACTTGAAGCTACCCGCAGGTTCAACCCCAATGCATTCATTTGCCAAGCCTTGGCGAGACATTTCTACCTTAAGGAGAAGGACTTTAAAAATGCTTTATTTTGGGCAAAACAAGCAAGAACCATAGAGCCCAATAATTCTTACATCTCAGATACACTGGGCCAAGTCTACAAAAGTAAAATAAGATGGTGGATAGACGATAATATAAGGAATGGGAGTATCTCAGCTGAAGATCTGACTGACCTTTTAGACTCGGCAGTGCATGCATCGGATGCTTTCAAAGATTCTCAACGGCAAACCGAAGACAGAGAATATGAGGGGAAAGAAAGGTTGAATCAAAAGTCAAAAAGGAGGTACGATACTTACAACATAGCTGGTTACCAAGGGGAGATAGAAGTTGGACTCTACACTATCAAGATCCTCCAACTCATTCCTTTTTTTGACAACAAAGATGAACTATCTAAACGAGATATGATCAACTTTATATCAGGAAATCGTGATATCCCCGGGGATCTAAATGAATTTAAGATAGCACTCAAGAATTTTATTCCTTATCTCACTAACCTGCAATCTTCTTTGAAGAGAGCCTTTGATTTTTTTGATGATTACTTTGTCCTTCTAAAACCTAGAAACAATATAAAGCAATATGAAGAGTCAAAATGTCGGAGCAAGGTGGTAGGGTACTTTAAGAGATATGTAGACATATTCAGTCTCTTGGAAGAATCACAAAATCAAAATTTTAGATCAAAGCTCACTCTACCACTTCAGGTAGAAAGGATCCGGAGAACCCTGGAAGCTTTAAAAGCAGACAAGTTTTCTGGACTCTTAGAGTATCTCATCAAAAGTCCGAAAGATGCTGTGAGCTCCATGGAAGGCATAGTGAACCAATACACGTCCCTTCTTGAGCAGTGTGTTATCAAAACCCAGCAAAAGGAAAAGCAAAATTTTATCTTGGCCAACATCATCCTCTCTTGTATTAATCCTGCCTCAAAATTAGTGAAGCCAGTTAAGAAACTGAAAGAGCAGCTTCGAGAGATCCTGCAACCAATTGGCCTGACTTACCAATTTTCAGAACCTTATTTTCTTGCTTCTCTTTTATTCTGGCCAGAAAACCAACAACTAGATCAAGACTCTAAACAAATGGAAAAGTACGCTTGGGCACTGGAAACTTCTTTCAGGGGGCAATATAAACGTATGTATCGCACGAAGCAACCAATCGCCTATTTCTTTCTTGAGAAAGGCAACAATAGGAACAGACTTATCCACAAAGGAAAAATTGATGAAAATTTTGAAAAAGTATCTGATATTAATTCCTGGTGGCATAGTGGAAAAGTATGGGAAGAGAAGAAAGTCCAGGATCTTTTGCTTCGTTTGCAGGGACGAGCTGAAAACAACAATTTATACATAGAGTATGGAATCAATGAAAAAATCACAATACAAATTACACCCACTCACTTAGGTCAACTCAGAAGTGGGAGGAGCATAGAAAAGGTGTCTTTTTATCTAGGGTTTTCCATTGGAGGCCTTCTTGCTTATGACATTAAAATTGTCTAAGATCTTGAGTTTCTCCATCTGGAAATGTAGTTTTAGTATCTTTTTTTCTCTTATTTATTTATAGATAAAACTCAGTAATTCTGTGTAGTGGGAATGGAGTTAGAAGAAGAAAATCCAGGCTGAGCCTCAGGATATTTCTGTGCAATGGGCACTTAGAATCCTTTTTACTCTTCCCTCTGTATAACTATGTTGTCAAGAAATTACTCTAAAACTTCTACAAAATAAAATTAAGCCAAAATATGTGATTTGTTTTTGTCTTCATGGTCTTGCTCAGAGGAGTTTTTCCCTGCCTCCTGTATACTCATCTCCATAATTTATAAGTTTACTTTTTACCTTTCATTGACAAATACATGTTTATGGCATACAATGTGATGTTCTGAAATATGTATACATCATAAAATGACTAAACTAAATAAAGTTGAAAAAATATATTTATTGGTTCACAAACATGTCTTGTCATAAGAACATCAGAAATTTATTCTACTAGCAACTCTCTCCTCTCCTCTTCTCTCCTTTTCTCTCTTCTCCCTTATATGTCTCTCTTTATATACAAGTGTATATAAACACAAGATAAGTATATACATACTTTATTTATATAAACAGAAACATGAGCATTCTATTGAATCTGATATTGCTTCTAGTTCCCTGGAAAACTTTAATACTCTCCTAGAAACCAATATGCCATCAGATGAGCCACATGTCTCCCCCAAACCAGCCTTTTTTAGGGTACTTGTGATCAATTCTGAGTCTAAGATAAGAATGAGTCAGATATACTAAACTAAGACAATTTGGTTTCTTAATACTTTCTGAATATGAAAGTGAGACAATTTATTTCAATGAGTATCTTTCTAGAAAGCTTTTAAGTGAACTGAGAATTAAATAAAAATGTTCTTATTGATCTGAACTCAGGATACAGAAAAACTAATGTATCTAGCACTGGTCAGTGCAAATAGGATCCAAAGATTATATAATACAAGAAGGGGGCTGGGAAGACAGCTATGGCAATACAGTACTTGCCATATAAACAGGAGCTGTGTTCAGTCTCCAGTACCAACAAAAAGTCTGGTTGTGATGGCACATACATATAATCCCAGTGCTGATGAAGCCTAGACTAACTGGCAAACTCCAGATCCCAGTGTGTCCCTGGAATTTCTTTGGACCATAAGCTCCCCAAAATTACTAAGAGACTTCTTAGTAATTATGAAAGCTTGCCCTTAGCTTAGGCTTCTTCCAAACTAGTTCATATAACTTAGCTCATTTATATTAGCCTACATTCTGCCAGCTGGCTTGTTACCTCTCCTCCATACTGTACATCTGACTTCCTCCATGTCTCACTGCTAAATTCCATGCCTCTCTTTTTTCCAAGAGTTCCTGCCTCTTGCCAGAAGTCCTGCCTATCATCTCCTGACTAGCTATTGGCCATTCAGCTCTTTATTGAACCAGTTAGAGAGTGCCTTGGCACAGAAAACCTTCACAGTGTACAAAAAGATTATCTCACAACACCAATGAGAGACTACAACAACTATGGACATCTCTTGAGAAATGACACTCCAAACTGACCTATAGCCTCCACACATGTGTGCACACATATGACATGAACATACACAGAGAGAGAAAGAGAGAAGAAATATCTTCATGCAGAAATTAGCTATTTTCTACCTTCTTTCACTGTGTTTCATAGAATATACAGCAATCCAAAGTGGGGTTTTATAATTTCAATAGTGTACGAGCAACCCCACATGCTGGTTTAGTGACAGAAACAATAGGCAAATAAAGCAATAATGTTCTTTTAACTCATTTCAGCCTGCATTAAATACTACCTCACTTACTTAAGTTTCAAGAGTTAATAATAAATCCTAACAACTCACATTCATCTGAAAGCAAATAATCTTTTAACTAATGCATTAGTTACCTGAACCTTCATGGGGCTTATCTCATTCTCCAAGGCATTGGTGCTCACCAAACTGTCAAATGAATTTGTCATTTCCTATTTGTATAACTCAATTACCATGCTACCATCAATTTGGTGGTTCTATGTGACCTTCTATAGTAGTTTGAATATATTCAAATGCTGTCATAAATAAGGGCTCAAGAATTTATAGTCCTATGGTAAAAGTACTGATAAATAGCTTTATCCATTTCAAATTCTTTTTCCTGGTTTCACGATTAGAATATAATGCTTTTGATAAATCAATGGTCTCATAGCATGTAGCCAAAGCTTTCTTCAAAGGCTGTAGCAAAGACTCCACATCGACTGAGGCAGATACTACTATTCAGCTAAGCTTACAAGCTTACTTATTGTCTATAGAAAAGCTCTTGCCAATTTCAAGTAATCAATATAACAGGGACTCACATTCTCAGACTACAAAACACAAAGCTGAAGTGGAGGCAGACAAAGTGATAGATTTATCTTGCAAATAATTGGAAGTCTGTCATCAAAATGTTGCATGAAGTATGAGTATATTTAAAAGAAGAAACAGAAATCCATCAAGGAAATGAGAAATAATAAAATATAATAAAAGGTATAAGGAACTACATGGAAATTTTACAGTTGAAAGGAAGAATTGAAACAGAATAGTCAATGGATTGACCCAATAGCAAAACTAAGAAGTCAGGAAAATGAGTTGGGAATTTGAAGAAAGCACACTAGAAAACATTCAATCTGACCGAGGGACAATAAACTGAAAGATGCAGATTCAGGAACCTGTGAACAATTAAATGTTATAAGAGTGTGTAATATTATATACATGTATGTAAGATAGATAACCAGTAAATAGATGATAGACAGATAGATGTAGATGATAGACAGATGTTTGTTTGGAGGGAATCTCAAAATGAAGAAATAAAGCAGAACTGAGAGAGTACTTAAAGAAATAATGATTAAAAGTATTCAAAGTTTGGCAAAAAGGCTAAGGATATCTCTATCAGGTAATTTCATGGAAAAGCACACCAAGATGAACTATTTTTTAAGAGAGCAGACAGAAACTGGCAAAATTAAATTTTAAGATGACAACAAAGAAAAATCAAAATTTAGAAGTTAGTTATTATAAAATATCAATAAAACAGAGGACATCTATCATGACTCACACACACAAAAGAAAAGATACAAATTATCTGAAACTTTGAAACTACTGGAGAAAAACCTAAGAGAAACACTTTCAGGATATAGGATCCAGCAATGATTTGGGGAACATCTGTAACCTCAACTCTTGCATGGAGCATGGAGTAGAGACAGGGTAATAATGCCTGGAGCCTGACGGCTGGTTAGTCTAACCAAACTGTTGAGCTTCAAGTTCAGCTCCAAAAATAAGGTGGAGAGTGACTGTAAAAGACATCCAACTTTGACCTCTGACCTAAATATATATACACACACAAGTACATACATATACATGCACACATACATGACCATGTATACACACACACACACACACACACACACACACACACACAAATAGAACTCCACAAACTAGCCTCAAATAGTTTTACTTGAGAATTCTATCCTACCAAAAAATTAAAGAATTCTAGCTACTCCTCCAGATCTAACTCGCAGTCTCATGCCCAGCTCTTCAGTAGAACAAGTATGACAGCCTTCACTGCACCCTGTTCCCATTCCCTGTTAAGCCCACAGGTCTTCCCCTTCTAACCTCCCATTCAACACTCATTTCTTTGTCCCAACCCACAGCACCAGGCATCCGGTGCTAACCCAAAGCCACTCCTCCCAGGGCCACAAGTAGGCAGATGATAGACCCACACCTCTCCTTCTGCTCCTGAGACCAAATCCCTCCAGTCACCCCCAGCTCTGTGGCAGAAAACTTGATGCAGACTCCTTTTCTTCCCTGCCTTGTCTCTAACAGATCACATAGACCTTTTCATCCATCTTATTTCCATCCACTAGCCTAGTATCCCAGTCTCCAATACCAGCAGGCATTTCCTGTGAACACACCGACTGAACAGGACGGGGAAAGAGGTTAGCCAACTGGAAACCTCCGCCACTCCCTCCTCTTCTCCAAATCCAATCCCAAAGTTCTTTTGTTTTTTGTTTTTTGTTTTTGTTTTTTTGGTTTTTTTTTTTTTTTTTTGGTTTTACAAGAGAACATTTAATTGCTTATGAGATTCAGTTGGTCAGAGGCACAAAATGTTAACAAACGAGACAGGTGAGAGAGGAAAGAAAAAAATATCTGAAGAGAATGAAATTTGGGGAAGATAAAAAGGAGGTACACATTGGTATAGGGTAGGTGAACCCAACAGCAAGCATTAGCAAGCAAGTCAATGCTAACATTCTGTCTTTGCTGACTTTGCTATTGAAGAAATGATTTCTTTTGGTGAATTCTCCAGAAGAACAAATAGTTTAGCTGTGGCACTATGTGTCAGGCTGCCTCTGTAATCTCTGTCAGTTTCCTACCCAAAAACACCCTGCCAGGCCAGGTAGACAGCATGTCATTACCTAGAAGCTCTCATTGGGTAGATGGAGTCCAGCTTCTCAAGTATCATGGGATCTAAGAGAAACGGTCCCTGCCGTCAGTGACATGAGCGCATAGGGGTGTCTTTGAGAGCAAGGGAGCCTTTCTCAGTTCCTGTGCTTTGCCTGGGGACCTCAAACTCCAAGGCCCTGGAAACTCAAGCACCTCAAGCTAGTGACTTTTAGATTCTTATCTCTTGAATACAAAGAATGAAATTCATGGACCTCTGAAGGTAAGTTTTAGAGAGAGAGAGAGGGGGACAGAGAGAGACAGAGAGAGAGAGAAAGCTATTTTTATTACAGAAAGCCAAAGACAAAGGGAGGAAGAAAGAAAGAAAGAGAGAGAGAGAGAGAGAGAGAGAGAGAGAGAGAGAGAGAGAGAGAGAGAGAGAAAGCAGAGCTCCTGCACATAGGCAGGGTCCAGGGAGTGGGATGCCATTGAGGGCGACTGCCTTGAAGTTAAGGCTTTTCTGGGTGAAGGATAAACAAAGTAATTTAAATAAATAAGCTAATTTAAGGTGCCCCTGTTTCAGCCATAGCCTCCATATGGTTTCCAGCAAGTGGTGCTTCCTCGTGGGGGAAGAGATGAAACAAACAGACCTCTACTTTCTGACAGCCCCTCTGATCATGGCAGAACCAGAGACATTTTGGCAGAAACATCTGGCCTCTATCAAAGACCAGGATACTGACATACCCAAGAACATTTTTTACTTTTAGCCATGAAAGGAAGCTGTCCACTCTTCAGTAACACCTTTACCCTAAAACTGCCTGGCTAATTGCTAATGATTTCCTGTCTTCATTTCATTTCCCTCCTTAAAGAGACAGTCCTAACTGCTATTAGGAAGTTGGGGTGAAAACCAATTTGGTTTCTACAAGTTCGAAATCCCTATCTCTACAACAGAAAACCTATTAAAGCCTTCCTTCTCCCTATGCCCATATTCCCTGTGGACCCCACAGACCTTCCCTCCTAACCTCCCTCCTCCCACTTTTCCCAGCCCCCAACTGTAGCAGGAACTCCCTGCTAATTAATGCACAGACTACTTCTACCTTGGAAGCAGGTAGGCTGCTTGTAGATCTGCCCCCCTCTCCTTCGATTACTCTAAATATAACACCCAAGTATCATCCCCAGAGCTATAGTAGACTCTCTTCACTGTCTTTCCCATTTCAAGGACATGAAGTAAGTAGATCCTGGATGAACACACTGCTCTCATCTCTCCTGTAAAGTGCTTCATACCCTTATGAAACTTCTTCAGATCTGCCTATCCCCATTCCTAAAACTCAGTTCTCAATACTAGAAACATATTTTATCTGGAAACCCCTATGCCTACAACTATCAGGTCCAAAGAAAGTTTTCTACCAGGAAACACAGCCATTACACTCTCTGAAAATGCAGAGAGAAACACAAACCAAGGAACAAAACACTCACCCACCAAAGACAAATCCAGAAATCAGCATCTAAACTTATAATCATCCCAAACCCGGCCTAGAGACCAGCATAAAAACAGAGTCAACAACAATTAAAGCACTGTGTCTCCCCCAGAGCCCAGCTATCCCAACACAGCAGGCCCTGGATACTTCAACATAGATGAAGCACAAGAAAAAGACCTTAAAACCACCTGTGTGAAGACACTAAGAGTCCTTAAAGAGGAAATTAAGACATTCAGGAAAACACAGTGAAAGGCAATGTATGAAACTGTACAAAGAACTGAAAACAGAAATAGGATCAATAAATAAAAGCCAAACTGAGGGAATTGTGGAAATTAAAAATTTAGGGATTTATATAGGAACTACAGAGGCAAGCTTCACCAACAGAATGTAAAAAAAAAAAAAAAAATGGGGAGACATCTGACGCCAGGGATCCAGGGATCTGCTCACTGGATCCGAACTCGGCAGCAGGATCCAACACACCCAGACACTGTCAAGGCCCAGGTAACAGTCCCACCTCCATCCACAAGAAAAGGACAGATATCAGAGTATTGGAACTATTTGCATCTATCAGAAGGGAACCTTGGTCCCAAACCCAGCAGGAGAGGAAGAGACTCCTGCTACACCCACCAGAAGAAAGGATGAGAAGAGGACAAGGCAAAAGCACATTCAACAACAGAAAACCCAATATGACACCACCGGAGACTAGGAACCATACACCAGCAAGACCTGAACATCACAATGCAGATGAAGCAGAAGAAAATGACCTTAAAAACATCTTCATGAAATGTCATACATTTCATGTCATACAGAATACTAACTATTTTTAGAAATAAGCTTCATCTAGCTTCCTCTACATACTTTTGGGTTTGAGTCTGAAGCAGATAATTAGGAACTAAGTTGTGTGCCCCAGATGTACTTAATAGATTGTGGTTCTCTAACTTTTCAAAGACCTGCTGTATATGGTATTTAAAATGTTTATGTTTTCTTCAGTGAACTATGACTATTCCTAAAAAAGACATTTGAGGTCTCCAAAATGATGATGATATCCTGCAATGACAAGTCCACCTGTACTGTGGTAATGCCATTAAGCTGACAAATGCCACCAAAAATCAGTCTCAGGCTACAAACTGCTCGGGGCAACTTGAAAGCTGCTAGTCTTACAGGATACTCCAGCCAGGGCTTCAGTTAACCCCTGCACTTTCTCACACAAAGACTGGACAACAGATGATGCAGCTAGCTCTCTCAGGACTTGACCATTATCCCAGTGTTCTCAAGGTCCCCTAAAATTGCCAGCAACAGCCAATGGGAAGTAATTTTAAGAATTCCCACATTCCCAAGAAGTGGGGTGGGTGGGTTTTGGTCATACAGTGGGTTATGGATGTTTTTCATTGTTTAGGGGGCTTAGTTGCAAGTTATTGGCCATAGTCAGAGAGGAAACTAAACAAAAGAGGTTAGAATAAGGGGTTTTTTCCTTCCCTTTTCTGTCCTCTATTCTTCTTTCCTATCTAGTGAAAAGAGAGGGTGAATATAGGAATAATAGGATAAAAGGGTAGCTTGTTAAACCTACTTTTAAACTAAAAGGTAACTACTAGTCTCAAATAGTTTACATTGGTATGGATTTTTTAATATTGATACATATTCTAGGCTATGTAGAGTTGATAATTAAAACTAACCATCAGACTGCCCTAGGTTGCTTCTGTCCAGTTATATTATCACAACAGGAAGAATAACTAGGACAGTGTACTTATGCAGAAGTGAACTATGTGGAGCCCAAGAATAAGCAAATGAGTTATGATTGGGCTTCTGCTTCATGCATCAAGGGATTAGAGGATGGTAGGACATTCATGATAGAAAGTAGAAGTCACAATACTTGGGTCAAAAGATTTAAGCATGTGGGAAAGAAATTAGGAAGAGAGGGAATAGGAAAATGGGTTTTAAAAAACTAAAGATGCATTAAAGATAAAGAAGACTGCTACAATGTAAGCAAATTGGAAATGTAATTATTTTTTAAAAAGAATTAGAGCAGAGGGTCCCTCCATGGGTGTATAAAACTGCTCCCATAAAACACTGAATATTGAACAAAAATCCCAGTGCCCAGTTGAGCTAAGTTCCTATGAACTGTTGGTCATCCGGTCCTCTGCAGCCCCTAATGCAATACAGGCTATTGACACCTTCCTTGATTGACCACATAAGCTAAATAGTAAGTTCTTATTGCTGAAGATACCATCTGCTTTGGCTGCAGAACACAGAAAACAAACTGGAACTGAGCTAGAACATTGCTCTTTGCTGGTTAGATTTCATTGTACCAGAAGGTATCATTCAGGCTTCTGAGGGAAAATGATCATCATCGGGCTTACCCAGCTTTGAACTTGACACACTAGATCACCAACCTATCACGCAAGATGCAACCACTGGTGCAATAATGGTATGACTGTTATGGGAGTTACAAACCACTTCTGACAGGATTTGAAGCCTACTCGACAGAAAGGAATTTATGCTGCTACTGAAACCTTTCTTAAAGATTTCATTACTGGGAAAATCATAGGCCTTAGTGGAGCAGCTAGTACTATTATCTTGTCAAATGGACATGCTGTGCCTGTCTATATATACTTGAGCCTGTAGATCAGTTAGTTGTCAGCCTTGGTCAAAGAAGCTTATTTTTGCAGAGGAGAATCAATGGGTACTGAAAAGACTCAACCTCCGTGAAGTACTGAGAACAGTAACTTTTGAATGTTCAGTTCTAAGTGGACACTCTCATGAAATTTCTCAGAAGAGAAGTTGGAAAGAGCGTAAGAGCCAGAGGAAGAGTATTGTGGAACACATTTTCCCCTGCCTGATCCTGTTGTATTTAGCAACACACAGTAGTTATGATTGCCTGTACATGACCTGCACAAGATACAGCCTGTCAACATTCCATAATAGATGCTGCAGAGGTTTACGAGACCCCCCCCCACACACACACACACTATTTATCTTCTGCCTTGGCAATGCTCCTGACTAAATGTAGCTACTAATATCCTCTGTGGGATCTTGATTAGCTTGACAAGATTTTCTCTCCTTGTGGATTCCAGAAAATTCTCACTCCCTTCATTTTTCCATGCCTAGAAGGTAACAACTCTGCTGCCATGAACTCTAGGACAGTACTAGTTTCCCACAATTCCCACCTTTCTGTAAAATCCTTCTCTGTGTAAATAATCATCCTGCTATTATCCTGATTTGTATGCATCATCTATTTCCTGCTGGGATACCACCAAGTAGTGATATATTCTGTGTGCTTGCCCATGACACACCTGTGATGTGTTTTTTAATTATTCTTTATCAATAAAAAATTGGAAGTCAAATATCAGGGTAAGAACCTGAATGATCAGGGAAATAGCAGAGATGCAACCAATAACCTATCTCTTCCATTCCTCCCTCCAAAAGTGCTGAGATCCTCTCTAAGCCCTGCCTTACTCCTTCCTGTCTCTCTATTCTCAGTCCTCCAAAACCTCTATGATTAATTTTGATCAGTTAATAGCTAGCTCCACTCTCTGATTCATAGCAAACTTTGTTGTCACAATGTGGTCAAAGTGCCTCACAACATACCTGGTGGCTAGATGTGATTTCTTTGGAATGAGATTAGCCAACCCCAGGAAGAATGTAAAGTTTGAACAAAACTCTCACTCTATATTTGGGGTTCTAGAGCCTCAGGGCCACTGAAACAAGATAACAGTAATGTTTATCTAGATTTTTTTTCTCCTTCCTTCCCCTCAAGGGAGTCCCTTAACTGAAGGCTGGTTGTGGTTTAATGACTAGTTTTCCCTTCTTTGTCCTGTAGAGAGCCAAATGTTGATGGGAGGTATTTCAGGATTCTCCCGGTAGCACAGTATAGAGAAAGTAGAAATAGAGTGAATTGGTAGAGCTTTTTCCACCCATTTCATCCAAATTTCATTTGAAAGTTTATATTTCATTCCACCAGGTACAAACCTTTTAGCAGCTGTTTGGGTTCACCTCAATTGTAAGCATGACCAGTGAGAGCTCTCTGAGATGTGGGATGACAGAGAATGACGCAGAGATGGTCACAGCATGGAGGCTTCATCTTAGGTTATTCTTTTCCAGGGTAGCTCAAAACATACCCTCGAGTTATGCACAGCTACTCAAATATCCTCACGACTTGTTTCTTTGTAGAAAGTTTCTTTTAGAAAAAAACTCAGGAGGCATTTTATGATCCATGTAACCCACTAGCCACTTTATTGAAGGCATTCAGCTATGTCACACAGACATTAATTTTCAACAGTCACTGTGGTGGTTTCCAAGAAAATGCCTCCCAATGGGAGCGGCACTATTAGGAGGTGTGGCTTTGTTGAAGCGGGTGTGGCCTTGTTGGAAGAAGTGTGTCCCTGTGGGGGTGGGCTAGGAGCTCTCATATCCAGTCAAGCTATTCCCAGTGACTCAGACCACTTCCTGTTGCCTGTGCATGCTTCTCAGCACCCTGACTGCCTGCGCACTGCCATGTCCCACCATGACGATTAGACCTCTGACGTTGTAAGCCCGCCAGTTAAACGTTTTCCTTTATAAGAGTTGCCATGGTCATGATGTCTCTTCACAGCAATAAAAACCCTTAGACAGTTACTGCACAACCATTACCCCGACTGGCTCAGGATTCACTAGCGTGTTCCTCTCTTTTCTGTATCACTTGCTACAAATGTGGATGGCTCTTGCTATTTGCAAATCCAAAGATCCAGATGAGTCCATCTTTTTCTAATTATTGTTATCTTCTTTTAGGAACTCTTCCCAGGGTAAGTAGTAATCATCCCTCGGCAGCTACCATCTGGTATCATTTAGTGGATTTCAGTCTGTGAGTCATGAAATCACAGGAACTTGACTGTCAAGGTCACTTGATTCAACTTCCCTCCCCTGTGGAAGCTCTGCTCTAGTTTCCTCTACAAGTGGTCATTCAGCAAACCACCTGAATGCCTGGAGAGCAAAACTTTTTTTCCATAAAACCGCTTCCATGAGTGACTTTTTCTCTACGTTAAGACAAAAATGTGCATGATATCAACCATTCCTAATCCTTCCTTCTCAAATTAACATCAACTCTTGTCCCTATTGATAAAGTAGCCCTTCAAATACTACCCAGCAGTACTTATGTCCATTTTGTCTGTCCCACACAAATCATCCATTATCACCAAATGCGAAACTTTTGCTCTGGGGACATTTGATGAGTTCCAGGCCTCTTTCCTGGATGTGCTCCATTTTTTACTTTGTTCCTAACATTTGCGTATGGAATAAAATTCTGGAGGCCACCTTGCTAAAGACATTCAAGTACTTCATTCAGACATTAATTTTTGACAATCACTATGCATCATTGCCCTGACTGGTTCAGAATCCACTAGAGTGTTCCCCCATTTTTTACATCACTGCTTACAAAGTTACCTTCTTTCTTATATTGGTACCTAATTTCATGACTTTAAATGCCACAAGGAAGACACATTCTTCTATATAATGTAGATAAGAAAAATACACTTGAAGGGGTTAAATATTATATAAGAATCATACAATTGTCCAGTGCCTTTGTGGCAAATTGGTTCCTGAATGAAACTTATTCATCTTCTGCTGTCATCCTGTTCTATCCTGTTCTTTCCTTTATTTGATTCCCTACATTAAATCTAACAATTGTCTATATGCCAGACAATATTGTAGGTCTTGAAGAAAAAGTACTAATAGAAATGTAATTAATCATAATCTCAAAAGTAAATTTAAGAAAACTCATCACAGGCAAACTTCTAAGATGAAAGATAAATTTAAAAATTTAGAAAGGAGTAAGAGGGAGCAAAATTATTTCTGAAAACAATAAGAATCTCATATGACATCACATCAGAAATAGTGGAAGCCAGAAGCCATCTATCTCAACAATGACTGTAAAAATCAATCAAGAATTCTATATCAGGTGAAAGTCATAATAGTCTTCAAATGTAAATCAGTAACATGGCATTCTTAAGAAACAAAGTCAGAAATGATCCATTTCTGAACCCTTAGACTACAAGAAAGGCTAAGAGAGTTAGAGCTAAAGAAAAATATCAAATAGAAATTTAGAGGTACATATAGAGAAAATGTAGTCATTATTAGACAATTTTAAAGTATCTTTAACTATTTATAGTAAAATAATAAAGACTCACATAATACTATACCAGGTAAGTATAGCATGTCTGTGACAAACTACCTGAGAAAAGGGAATTTGTGTGTGTTTGTTACTGAGGGTTAATTTCAGAGGTTTCCTTGGCTATTTGCTCTGGTGACTCTGGGCCCACTGAGGCAGTGCATCATGAGGGAAATGCATGGCAGAAAAAGGTGCTCATCTTACAGCAGCACCAAACAAGAAGAATGTTCAAGTGCATGAAATATACCTTTGGAGGGCACGTCTCCAATGACTTCCCCTCCTAGAGTTGCTACCACCTCCCAATAACCCATTTAGTTGATAATGGATGAATCTATTCCTGAGGTCATGCCCTCAGAATCCAGTCACTTCCAAAAGGCCCCTTCTCTGAACACTGATGTATTAGGGACCAAGTCATGAGCTTTGAGGGTACATTTAGGCTCCAAACCATAGCAGCCTCGTAAGATTTGGAGTGCATAGAACAAAAGCTTAAAGCAATAGTACCAGGAGAAATTTTTCTACTAATGCTTTGCATTTCTACACTTTTTTTTTTTTTGCACAAGAGCACAGAACTCTTTGCTTGAGGCATGCCTTTCAAAAACACGTAATAAACAGATTTGGATCATACAGTGCCCCTTCCAAGAATCTTACAAAGGAATCCTCTAAGGTTCAGATTCCCTGATCTTGGGATTGATTTCTTATGGCATAGCCTGTCAGTCGCTGTTCTGGTGCTGTGAAGATACATCATGACCAAGATAACTAATAAAATAAATCATTTAATTGAGGGCTTGCTCACAATTTTAGAGGGTTAGACGATAATTAATCATCATGGTGGGAAGCATGGCGAAATTCAGGTAGCTACAGGAGCAGTAGCTGAGAGCTGTATCCTGATCCATAGGCAGAGAGAGATACTGGGCCTGGCATGAGCTGTTAAACCCTCAGAGCCTAGTAACATCTAGTAACACACTTCCTCCAACAAGGACATACCTACTACAACAAGGACATACCTACTACAAGGACACACCTTCTAGTTCACCAACTAGAGACTAAGCATGCAAACATATGAGTCTATGGGGGTCACTCCTGTGGAAGCCCCACATAACCCCCCCAAAATGTGCAAGAATCACCTGGTATAGGCATAATTTTCTGTCCAGTCAGCCAGCTCCCAAATAACCACACAGAGACTTATTATTAATTATAAATACTTGGCAGATAGGCTTAGGCTTACTGCTGTCACATCTTAAATTAACCCATGTTTCTTATCTGTGTTCTACCACCCACACGGCTTGTACCTTTCTTTAACATAACATGTTCACCTTGCTCTCCCAGAATCTTCTGGTGGCTCCGCCCTCCCTCATCCCTGTACTTTCTCCCTGTCCACAAGTCCCCGCCTCCAACCTCTTCCTGCCTAGCGATTGGCCACTTAGCTCCTTATATACCAATGAGAACAACACATCTTCGCAGTTACAAAAAGATTGTTTCACCACCACATGGTCCATTTCACATCACCCTCTGTCTCACATCTTTCTTTTCTCTAAATTCAGTGCCACATGAGCGTCACTGACAAGTCCAGTGGCCCACTTGGACCACAACTGCAGCAGCCGCTACACGCAGTTGCTTTGTAAGAGCGGGAAACCCCCTGAGCCCTTTTCTAAGTTGCAGCTTTAGCTGGGTGGAGTCTTGCCCTGAGGGTACCTTCCCAATCTCTGCAGTACAGAGGCAGGAGGCTTCTCTTTAATAACATTTATCTCCTTAACAATTTCAGCCTCCTGATGATCCCCCTTGGGAGGCCTCACCCTCCCTAGGGAGTGGATGGGGGATGGGACGGGGGGGGGGTTGATGGAGGGGGATGGGAGGACGGGAGGGAGAGGGAACTGAGATTGGTATGTAAAATAAGATTGTTTTTAATTTAAATTTTAAAAGGAGAGAAAATTCTAAAAGAAAAACCAACAAATTTCAGCCTCCTTTATGACACATGAATTTGCTTTAATATTAAACTCTTAGTGCTCTCTTATCCGCTAAGCTGTACTTTTTTTCATTTATTTTGCCCATTGTGGTGTTCTTTCTCATCTCAGACTTGAGTAAGAGTGATCAGTAATAACCATACCACATTATAATATCTTGAAGGTTGCTCAAAAAATTAATCAGTTACTTTTGAATTTAGCTTCAGGCAACTTCTCAGGACATAGGCAGAAGGCAGACAGTTTCTTTGCCAAGATAACATTAATGCCCTCTAGGCCTGTCATCAGTAGAGTGAGTCCCTGTCTTCCTTTGAACTCTCATGAGGCAGGCCTCTACTGTCTATATTACTCAACACTACTGCCTCCCAAGTTTCCACTAAAATGGTCTATTAAGATCTGTTTAAATAATTCAACAGTTTCCCAATCCAAAGTCTTCCACATTCCTCCAAAAAATAATAGGGTCTTGGCAAAAACAACCCTACTTTTTCTGGAACCAATTTCTGTATAAGTTCCCTTTCTGTGATTGTGGTAAAAAAAAAAAACACCATGACCAAAGCAACTTCAGGAAGAAATGCTGTGTTTTGACTTGGTTCCACAAACAGGATCAATAATGACAGGGAAGCATGGTATGACAGCAGGAACAGGAAGCAGAGAGCTCATATTGTATCTGTACATGGGAAACAGAGAGATCATGTTGTATCTGTACATGGGGAGCCCAGGGGAAGGGGGGGACACAGGGATTGTGGTGAGGCTACAATGCTTCAGAGCTTGGCCCCAGTGATATACTTCCTCCAGCAAGGCTCTACCTCCTAGCTTGTCCTATAATCTACAACAATAGTTCCACCAACTGGGCACCAAAGTGCTCAAATATATGACCCCCACTGGGAACATTTTCCATTCAAGCCACCGAAATGAGTGTCAGCTGCACCCTAGTTATGACTTAGACTTGTCCTCTAGAATTCCTGTGTTGGGAAAAGTGGTCCCCAATTCAACAATATTGGGAAGTAGGGTCTAGAGGAAATATTCAGGTCACGGGGTTCTGCTTCATGAATGGACTGCTCTGCTCCCCAAAATTACCAGAGTCTGGAGTTCTTGGCGTGTTATTCAAAGAAGTGTAAGAAAGACACATGATTGCAAAGAAGCAAAGAATTTTTTTCGAAAGGAAATCCATAGTACAGATCAGAAGTGCACTGCCATTGGACCACATGAGTGAGAAAGTACTCAAAGGACAAGTGTTCGGAGCTTCCCGGATGTTACTAAGGAGGTGCTTGACAACTGAGGAGCAAAGCACTGCTGTCCTCTATTTGCTTTTGATTTATTTTCAACCCTTTTATAATTTAAAACACTTTGTAAAACACAGCTAGTTTAAGAATAGCACCCCAATTTTTCAGTGTTTCTCTGTTTGTTTCTGATTTTAATTGTTTGAATGAAATTTTTATATATGCATTACATATGTTTTGCTAAAATCTATCGCCTCCCCTCAAATTCCTCTCTCATTTCCCTACCACTTTTCCTCCTCAACTTCATGTTCTTTTCTGTTTCCTAACACAGAGCCCATTTAGTGTGACCTCTATGTGTAGGGTCTTAGACCATCTACCAGAGAGTGGGTACAATCTTAGAGACTGCGTCCACAGAGAAAACTTTCTCTGACCAGCAGCCATCAATTGTCAAAAACTTCTCCGATGCAGATGGAATTTTTGAGTTCTTCCCAAGTCTGTGATGGGACTTGGGCTGGCTTGATCTTGTACAGGTGCTGTCCTGTACAGCCACTATGAGTTTGCAGGTATAATATAGCTCTGTCATGTCTGGCAAATACTGTTTCACTACAAACACCCACTGTCTCTGGTTCCTTCTGCTGCCTCTTCAAAAATAATCCTTGAGCTTTATGAGGAATGGGTAAGATATAGATGTCTCCTTTAAGTCTGAGGATCCTGTAATTACTCATTCTCTGCAGGCTGACCAGTTGTAGATCTCAGTATTAGTTGTCATCTAATGCAAAAAGAAGCTTCTCTGATAAGGCCTGACAGATACACTAATCTATGAGTCTATTAGGGAACAGGTTGTTTCTATGTCCACTTAATAGAATAGTAGTACTAGAGTCTCCCTTAGGGACTGTGACCTAGATTGCCATGAGGATTTTGCCCAGTTAATGGTACCACACAAGAGTTCTGTTTTGTGGAGTGGGCTTTAAACCCAGTCATATAGTGGTTTAATACTCCTATAATATCCATGCTCTATTGCACTCATGGGCATATCTTCCCATTCAGTTGCTATTGTGACACTCAGGGTTCATAGCAGGGTAAGACTAATAATTACTTTTCTATATTAGTATTGTGCATAGAACCATAAATCACTGTAAGTTAACCACCAGTAATGGAGCTTCCAGGTTTATGTCAGCCTCATTTCTAAGTGTCCCACGACTCAAGTAAATGGTGTCTTCAGCAATAGGGCTGACTATCAAGCTCTACGATAACCAAGACCAACGGCAATAGTCTGTAATGTGTGTGGGGAGAGGTGTTTATGGAAACCCACTCACCAACAACTACAAAAGTGGTAACTTACATCTGATGATAGGATTTGTATTTCATAGCTTAGATGTCTAGGAAAATTGTTCTCCTTTTGTAGGGTAACCCCATTTAAATTCCTTTAATATATGTATATGGATGCATTTTAGGAAGTTTCAACAATAATAGGTAAATATGACATTTTCAAATATTTTAGTATTATTTATGCTTCTCCATAATCGCTCATCTACCCTGCCCACTCATCCCCTACCCCACTTAACACTTCCTGTCCTATTATTTCCCTCTCCCTTTCATACTTCCTGTGTTCTGTCTTTTCCCTTGGCATTCACCCCCCCCCATTATCACTCATTAGTTTCCTGTCATCTGTGGGTACATCCATATCTAAAGATTCAAAACTAGCACCCACATTTAAGAGAGAAGTGTTAGTAATTCTGGGTCTGGGCTTCCCAATTCAGAATGATTTTTGAAGCTCTATACTATTTACACATAAATTTCATGATTTCATTTTCTTTATAGCTGAGTAGTATTCCGCATTTTCCTGATAGTTAAGGATGTTGGCTGTTTTAAAAAATATTTCACAACCATTTGTATTTCATCTTTGGGAACTCTTTGTTTGGGTCTATGCTTCATTTTTTAATTAGGTGGTTTTATTTATTCATTTATTTATTTATTTTTTTGGTGGTGGTAGTGTTGATGCTTAGTTTTCTGTTTATTTACTTGTTTGTTTGTTTTAGTGTTTTGTGTATTCTACACACACCCACTCTGTGAGATTACCGCTGGTAAAGATTTTTCTCCTTCTGGAGTCTACATCTTCATTTGAATAATTGTGTCATTTCCTGTGCAGAAGATTTTAGTTTCATGAGGTCCCATTTTGTCCACTGTTGATCTTAATGCCTGTGATACTGGGATCCCATTCAGAATGCCCTTTATTGTGGCTATAAGTTCAAGCATACGCCTTTCTTTTTATTCCATAAGATTTAGGGTGTCAGGCCTTATGCTGAAGTCTTTGATCCCTTTGGAGTTAAGTTTTATGCAGGGTGAAAGACAAGGATCTCATTTCGTTCTTGTACATGTAGCTACACAGTTTGACCAGCACCATTTATTGAAGATACACTTTTACACTCGTTTTCTACCCTCCTCCCTTTAATATAGTTCCTTATGCTGTGGTGACCCCCAACTATAAAATTGTTTTGTTGCTACTTTATAACTGTAATTTTTCTACTGTTATGAATCATGATGTAAACTCTGATATGCAGGAAATCTGATATGTGACCACCAAAGGAGTTGCGACCCACGGGTTGAAAACTGCTGCTAGTGTGCATTTATTTGTTTGCTTATTGTCTCTTTGTCAAAACTCAGGTAACTGTAGGAGTGTGGGCTTATATCTGCATCCTCAAGTTTATTCCATTAACCATTGTATCTGTTTTTATGACATCAACATGGTGTTTATATTACTGTGGCCCATACTACAATTTAGAATCAGGAATGGTGCTACCTATCATCCTTCTCTGTGTTCTGAAGTATGTTTGGTAGACTCATGAAGCAGGAACACTGAAGGTACCACCATTTTTGACAAGTTTAGCAGTCATTTTCATGTGGGCCCTTAATGTCCAGTTTAGACAGTATATTGTCAAGCAGTCCAGGCAATGCCAGTTTCTCACCCAAATGGCTAGCCTTGCCACATTGAAAGCAAACTCCATAAAGAGCTTCTTCAATGCCCAACATCCTCTTGAAGTAATTGTTACTGCCAGGAGCAGATGTGTCTCACTGTCAAGAAAAGTCTAAGTTTGAACTAACATTTGAAATGCCATTTTCTGTAGGTCTTTGAAATGTTTGAAGATTACCTATCCATCTGAAATATATCTACATGTCTAGAAAACCTAGCATGACTGCAAGTTTGACTATTATAGATGACTATTAATTTGTATTTCTTAACTAGATATTACATTTTTAAATGAGCTGCATAAACATAATACCTTAAACAAGAGTGTAAATATACATATAGTATAACAAAATTGACCTTAAATTTGTGCCAGTAAACCAGAATCCATAGCGATATAAAGTGTTTTGAGATTAACAGTAGATTCAATAATCTTTTTCATCTTTTCTATATCATATGCTCCCTTTCCTTTAGAAAGAGATTGACTATGACCATTAGTCATTTATAACTAACCCCCTTTAAATAAAAACAAACATTTATAAACAATATTTGGGAATTTGGGCCTAGCTTTCTATTCTACTCCCTGATGTTTGGGAGCACTGGTAATCTTATGGGGATTCTCAGAAAATTTAGAATAATGGTCAAATCCTGACTAGGGTGTTTTGTGTGGTTGATCCTGAAGGGACCAGACCTTCACCCAGTCCCCTGCTTTAACAACCATGACAGGCTACAGAAAAGAGCCAGCAAGAGGTAGGCCTCTGTCTGAGCAACATGTGCTGAGCTTCTGGACCTTGACCAAACTCTTAGTCACTAGGTGGTCGAATACCCTTCATGTGACAAGGAACCAATCAGAAGCTAGCTGGCAGACTCGGGGTATGCTTTACGGTAACAGTGGAGTGAAGCATAGCGACGTCTATAGGCCATAGCAACCAGTTGACCAATCAACACAGGACAGGTCATCCAAGCCAGGAAATGCACCAATCCTGAGACCGTTGAGGACCCCCAGACACTCCCCTTGCTCTACCCCAATGAATTCCCTGCCCCAAGGTCCCTCCAGGTCCACTCCACTCCACCCACTGTGTTGGATGGACAGAGGGACCAAGTTAATACAGTTAACTCTTTAATTAATTAAAGACTCTTTGCTTTTGTATTGGATCAGGTCTCTTGGTGATTTGGGGATTCAGAATTTGGGCACAACATATCCATCTCACCTGGTAACCTTAAAGTTGTTGTAGATGTAGTGTCATTTGAGCCCTCATTCCCATCAGAGACTTTTCAGGGGGTCTTGTTCCATCAAATCATATTAGCCTGGAAAGAATCCATAGCTTCTCATCTTCTGTGGAAACAAAAGCAGAACCTCTTTTCCAAAGCATCATATTTTTAGACTTAAATTTTGAAGTTAAGATACCTTTAAAATATATAAATTGGTTTACCTTAGTAGCCACCACAATCAAATGTCTCTCAACAGTTGGCTCATTAACAGTCAAAAAAATTCAAAGAAAATACAGTACACATAATCCAGACTTTCTGTGTATTTTCCATCTTTATTTTGCTTTTTTCCTTTATATTACTTCTATTGTCTCTTTAAGGACTTCATTTTTGAAAACTCTTTCTTTCTTTCTATAACTGCCTATATTTTTCCTCTGTCTCTCCCAAGCCTACATATATATTTTTAAATACACTATGGCCACTTTGGCTGTTGGTTCTATCCTGCTTGGCTTTTCAACATGGTGGAGGTACCCAGGAGAGTCACGCTTACTCCCCCACGCCCCCCACCCCCACCCCACCCACCCCCCACCCCCCACCTCCCCACCCCCGCCACACACACACACACACAAACTGCCATCAGGTAGCCTGGAGCCAGACTACAAACTTTTTTTGTCTGTATGGGTAAAAGCTAAATCTATCATGCAATGTGCTATGACACTTGGAGATGCCTCTGTGTACCAGGGCGAGAATTTTCCATGCTGTGCTCAAGCCCGAATGCTGCTTCATGATAGATAAAACTAGGAAGCTGTTTTGGCTCCATTTTGTGTGTCTAGAACTATGCCCCCCCTTTTTTTTTAGCTTTCTCAGGCCCTATGGAAATTCTAGAGCCTCATGTTGATATACCAAATGTAGCTGGAAGCTTTTCTTCGTCCCACATGGTCACTCAGTCACTTGCAAAATAATCACTCAGAGGCTTAATATTAACTACAAACTGTTTGGCTTAGGCTTATTACTAGCTAACTCTTACATTTAAATTAACCCATTTCTATTAATCTGTGTATCTCCACGTGGCCCTTGGCTTACCCATGGTGCTCTGGTATGTTTTCCCTTGGGCAGTTGGATGGCAACCCTCCCAACCCTGCCTTCTCCCGCCCCCCATCTCTGCTTGGATTTCTGCCTAGTTATAGTCTGCCCTGCCATAGCTCAAAGACCCTTTATTCATCAACCAATAAATGCAACACATTTGAAGTGTACAGAAGGACACCCCACATCAATCTAGAGAGGAGACACTTGCTTTTGTCGTGAAACACTTCTTCAGATTTTTCTTTTTATATGAGCTTACTATCCCTTCTTCATTCCCTCCATGGTGTGATTCAGTACTCTTCCACACAGCTGAGTAGATAGGAGTCCCGAGCTCTTGGTTTTCCCAGTCTCCAGAACCATAAGATATTACAAGTCTCTTTTCTTCATAGATCCATCTTGCAAAGGTTGCAGCCTATCCCACACACCTTTAAAGGAGTCCCAGAAGATCTGTGCCTACATCTTGAGGTTCTGAGGGTTACAGCCCCTTTCATGACCCATTTGTATATGACCCAAGGTCTCAGGTTGCTGAATATTCATGATCATCTAAGAATGACCTGGGAAAGTGGCTCCAAGTTCATTGTCTTACAGCAATAAAAATTGTAAACGTGAACTCTCATGGAATTATGCAAGGCTGAATTAAGCTTTATTAAGAATTATAAAAAAAGTTAGAGTTTGAGGAAATGTAAGAAACTAAATAAAAATAATTCCAAGAGTACGAAGGAGTCTCAAAAAGAAAAAGTCCCTAGAATCTGGTGGCATCATATTGGTTTTTCTGTTGTTGGATATGTTCTTATATTGTCGTCTTCCCATCTCTTCTTCCAGTGGGTGCAGGTGGTGTCTCTTCCTTTCCTGGTGTGTACTGGTCCAAGGTTCTGGAAAATGGGAATCAGCCTACCACAAGATCCAGCAATTCCACTCTTAGGCATATACCCAAAAAAAGCACATTTATACAACAAAGACATCTTTTCAACAATGTTCATAGCAGCACTATTTGTAATAGCCAGAACCTGGAAGCAACCTAGATGCCCCTCAACTCAAGAATGGATACAGAAGATGTGGTACTTTTACACAATGGAGTACTACTCAGCGGGGGAAAAAAACAGAATATTGAAATTCTCAGGGAAATGGATGGAACTAGAAGAAACCATTCTGAATGAGGTAACCCAGTCACAAAAAGACAAACATGGTATGCACTCATTCATATATGGTTTTTACACATAGAGCACAGGATTACCAGCCTATAATCTACACCACCAGAAAAGCTAGTAAACAAAGAGGACTCTAAAAGAGACATGCATGGTCCCCCAGAGAAGGGGAAAGGGACAAGATCTCCTGGCAAATTGGGAGCATGGAGGGAGGGGAGAGAGAGCTAGGAGAATGAGAAGGGAGAAGAGGAGGAGTGAGGAGGATATAAGGGAACAGGAAGGTTGTGTAGGGGGAAGAATAGAGGAGAGCAAAATAAGAGATATCATCAAAGAGGGAGCCATTATAGGTTTAAAGCGAAATCAGGCACTAGGGAAATGTCCAGAGATCTACAAGGATGACACCAACTAACTATCTAAGCAACAATGGAGAGGCTACCTTAAATGCCCTCCCCTAATAACGAGATTGACTACTAACTTATATATCATCCTAAAGCCTTCACCCAGCAGCTTGTGAAAGTGGAAGCAGATACCCACAGCTAAAAACTGAACTGAACTGGAATCCAGTTGCAGAGAAGGAGGAGTGATGAGCAAAGAGGTCAAGACCACACTGGTGAAACCCACAGAAACAGCTGACCTGAACATGGGAGAGCTCTTGGCCCCCAGACTGATCACTGGGAAACCAGCATGGAACTGACCCAGACCCCATGAATGTGGGTGTCAGTGAGGAGGCCTCGGAAATATTTGGGGCCTTTTGTAGTAGATCAGTACTTATCCCTAGCATAGGAATGGACTTTGGGAGGCCGTTTCACATAGAGGGATACTCCCTGAGCCTAGACACACGGGGGAGGGCATAGGCCCTATCCCAAAGGATATGACAGACTCTAAAGACCCCCCCCATGGAAGGCCTCACTCTCCCTGGGGAGCAGAAATGGTATTGGATATGTAGGGTGTTAGTGGGGGCAGTGGAGGAGGGGAGGGAGAGGGTATGGGGACTGACATGTAAAACAATCTTGTTTCTAATTTAAATTTTAAAAATTAAAATAAAAAAGACAAAGAAAAAGGCATCAAATTCATTTTTTTCTCCCTCTTTCTCTCCCTCCCTCTGTCTCCTTCTCTCTCCCTCCCCCCTCTCTCTACAACTCTCTTTCTCCTATGCAGTCATGGTAGAAACTGGACAAAGACTGAAATAATCTCTATTGAGACTAGTTACTTCTCTAGGCTATCATGGGCTAAAACAATGACTTGCCCATACCCTATGCATGACCCTTGGCCTAACCATTGAGATGAGCATACACTAGTCATGCGTCACCCATCCAGATAGGGGTGATTGAACCCTCACCACCCAGCCATCTCTGACTCAGGCTGAGTTAGAGATTGACTTTAATTATCTGCTAGATTTTAGTCACTGAGTGGTGTTCCTGCCTATGCAGGAATCTCAAGTGCCACTGATTAGACTGAGACCCCTTTTTCCCACATTTACATAACCAGTTCCTAGCTTTACCATGGCAAAGAGTTAACCCTGTCCCAGCTGTAACCTGAAGGCTTCCTTTGGTTAACTCCTGTTTAGTTCATTGCTATGAGGTGGTATCCTGAGTAGAAACATTTTATTATTAGCCATATTTATCTACAATCAAGTCTGTTCACATGGAGCTGAGTTCCAAGTAAAGGTAGGCAAAAGAGCAATGGTATCTAGCATACATTGCCCTGGAGAGGTTCGTGGAAGCTAGCCAGCCAGCCTGCTGACAGGGACCTTGCTCTTATCAGTCCTGCCTGGCTGTCTCATTGCCCATTACAGGTTCTCCTTGCTATTCATCTTTCTTGGTGTAGTAGACTTTGCCATTTTAACCTTTAGCTCCTTTTAAAGCCAGCCAACCTTCTCATG
This sequence comes from Cricetulus griseus, assembly GCF_003668045.3. NCBI lineage: Eukaryota > Metazoa > Chordata > Mammalia > Rodentia > Cricetidae > Cricetulus > Cricetulus griseus. The sequence continues at coordinate 221,529,158 of NW_023276806.1, forward strand.
GCAAAAATATGTCAACAGTTTTCACCATAGGTCCATTTTCCTTGCTACCTTCAGAGAGCTAGACCCACATATGTGTGCTTTTATAAGTATTTCCAAGTAGCTCAAGGTGGGCTATAGTCAATGTTGTGGTGTAGTGCTCAAATTCCCAGCAGGGACTGAAGACAACTCAGGGCAGCCCTGAAAAATCTTTGTGCTTTCAGAAATTCCAGCATAGTCAGCCGAGGCTTTGTTGATCCTGGATTTGAGCCCTGAGTCACCCCCTTCTTCCCAGAGCTGCATTCTCTCTTCCAGTGTTGACCCCTGTCATTGTATCTAATAAACCTTCTCTCAGAGTCTCGGGCCTCCTGGAGGGATGGACCTGGAAACTGGTCCAATGGGTCAGATTCAAAGGCCATCTGACCTCGCCAGTATTGAGGTGTAGCAGTTCCTAGATTTTCTGTAACATCTGCCTGACTGAAATATCTAACAGAGAGGAAAGGTTCATTCTGGGTCATGGTCTAAACTCAGGAGTTAATCCTTTGTGTGTGAAGGAATATGTTGGGTCTCAAAGAGACCCAGGACAAATGGCTAACTGAGGCGGCTGTTTAACGTGTCAAAAAGACACTGGCTCCTCAGCACTCTCAGCCCTTCTGCCCCTTACCCTAAAGTTTGCCAACCCCTGAGCTTCACTTTCCTTCCCTATACAACCCAGCCATGTTGGCTACTTGGCCTCTTGGCCTCCTGGTTCCTCTCTCTTCCTCTCTCCCTCTCTCCCTCTCCTCTCCTCACGGTCCAGTTCACTCTGGACCTTTCCAGCTGCCTCTGACTGCGCTCTCCCTCATATCTACAATAAACTTCCTTCTCCTCACACCTGGAAAGGTCAGGAAGAACGGAGGGGAAAATAGCTTTCCCCTTTTATATTCATGCTCAGCCCAGGTGTGCTGCCCACATGAGGGCAGGTCTTCACCCCTTATTTCATCTTCTCTGGAAAATCTTCACAGGCATGCCCAGTGGTATGCCTGGCTAATGCCCTCAGTCCAGCCAAGCTGACAAGCAAACTTACCCATCATGTGTGGAGTCTTGTTTTATGACAAAGGTAACGTAGCAGATTAAGAACAGGCTGCGGGCCAGCACTTCCCCAGCTAAGCAGTGTTCCTCACCCTTCACAGCTGCGTGGCTTTCAAGTGCTCCATGTCTGTGCCAACACTAAGCACTATTGACTTAATTTTTTACCCAGATAATTAATTGCATTTTGTTGCGGTTTTTCTGATCATTTCATTACCAACCACAGTGGGAAATAAAACTTGGAAAGGGAAGGCTCCTCAAGTTTCTTGATGTTGAAAGTTTCTACTGCTGACTATAGTTAGGTAAGTATATTGCATTCACAATTATTTTTAAGGGACACACGTGTGAGTACAATTTCAGCATCGCATGGTATAATTAGAAATGTTATAAGAAATGTTTAAACAGAAATCTTTCTTTATACCTCCCTCCAAATGCCATCTCCATATCTCTCCTCTGCTGTTTAACCCCTTACTTCAAACAAGGTCATGCTTTCTGCTGTCTTTCCTTCTGCTCTCCTGTATACGTATCTCCACCACCACCCACTGAAAACAGTGCTGCAAGGTTCTTAGCAGCATGGAGGGAAGGTATCCACCCCTGATTCCTAAAACACTCACTCCACTAAGGCCTCCAAAACATTTCACTCTTGATTTTTTTCCAACCTCACTGACTATTTTCCTTCATTTATTTCTGTGATTCTACCCTATATTTGTTTGAGGGTTTTAGAAAAACACAAAATCTACATATAATGATACAGTGATATTTACAAATCTTTTGTATCCCAGTGATGATAAGTGCATACAGACATAGGTGTGAATGTCATGCTAAGACAGACAAGGCAATACTCCAGGTCCTGAGTTCAAATCCTTTACGTGTTCTGAGAGCTGAGTCTTGGCTCTTCTCTTTTCTGCTCACACTCGCTGCCTTGGTGATTCCATCCTGATTCCTGACTTTCAGTGCAATCTACATGGTTATGATCATACCTTTATTTTGTGCCCTACTTCTTCCTCTGAATTTCCTTTGTAATATCACTGAGAAAATGTCCTGTGGTCGTCACAAACCACCAACGCATCCACACTGAACATCTGAGCATTTCCAAATGTGTTCCTCCCAAAGTTTCCCCAAATATTGACAATTCCACTCTTCCCGTCTCTCAGACCATAAACTCATCGCTAACACCCACCATGTTTTCATGTCCTGCATCTTATCCTGAATTTTATGTGTAAGACTTTTCCATAGAAGACTGAATGGGGTGGGGGGATGGAGACCTGCCCTGATAAATACTTCGCTTGCTATTTCTGGTACGCATCACCACCCCAGTCCCTTCTCAGCAGTCCATTCCTGCAAGCACCGTCCACACCTCCAGTCGTCCTCACCTGAAAGGTGCTCCCATTGTTGTATCATTTTTGCCTGTCTTCTATATATTCCAGGGGGGGTTAGGAGAGCTCAAGTCAGCCTGCAATCCTTGTGCTCAAAAGTCACTTTGTAAGTGACTCCAAATCCGCAGTCCTTACAGAGATGCTCTGGCATTGTGGATTTGAGTTCCTGTGGTCTTACATCTGTACAAATGTAGCCTGTTCTGCTCCAAATACCATACCTATTGTGGCTGCTAGTAACTCAGGTGGGAAGATTGGAGATGGGCATGGTGAGAAAGGAAGAGCAGCTGTCTCTGCTGAGATCGCTGGGCCATTCCAGCCCCCACAGAGTGCGGAGAGTGCAGAGGGGAGCTGATTCGGCCCCTAACTTGGGCCCAACTTCCGCCTGCTCACCCTGGCAAACCCTGCCCAGGGATCTTCCACAAGATGACTGAGGTCCCTGAGGACCAAACAACCCAGAGTCTGCTGACATCTCTGCGCCAGTGCTGCTCTCACCCACCTGGAGAGCAAGTACCTCAGACCTGCCTGCACCCACCTTGAAACCCATCAGAGTATCAAAGTCAATTGCACACCTGAAGAGAACACCGTACCCATACACACCAGGAAAAAAGTGACACCAACTGCACCTACTGGAACAAGAGATGGGAAGACAACAATATAAGAACACATCCAACAACAGGAAAACCAATGTGACACCACCAGAGTCTAGGGACTCTACACCAGCAAGACATGAACATCCCAACATAGAAGAAGCAGAAGAGAGCAACCTTAAAAACAACTTCGTGGAGATGATAGAGAACCTAAAAGAGGAAATAAAAAAATCCTTCAGAGAAATGGAAGAAAAGACAAACCAAAAGGTGCAAGAAATCAAGGAAAGCCAAAAAAGCCAAGAAAATACAATTAAATAGCTGAAGGAAACAGTTCAGGACCTTGTTAGACCCCTGGAAAACTCAGGTATCCGGGGTCTCAGGCCACAACCTCGATCACCCCAATCACCAGGCAGATTCGAGAGCTTGCTGCAAACTGCATGAGGCTTTATTGTTTTTTAATGAGCTAACCCCATATTAGCTCGGGTCTTTTATCCACCCGCCATGACAGATGGCTCGCAAAAGACAGTTTGAACCTGCTGCCAAGCAATCATGTAGGGCAGCGTAAGGGGAGTGTCTATGGGTACGCACAGGCTCACAATTGGTGTGTCTCCAGGCTTGGAGGGCTTGCCCTGTGTTGATTGGTCAACTGGTTGTTATGGCCCATAGGCCCTCCCAGGGTGGTTGCTATGCTCTGTGCGTCATTGCTGTGCGCTTGTCCGTAAAGCACACCCAGGGTCATAAAGCATAGCTCCACCAGCTAACTTCTGATTGGTTCTTTGTCACAAGGCAGGCACCTAACCTCTAGTTACTAAGACAAGGTCATAGCGAGCACGTGTTACTGTCATGGTTGCCGAAATGGGGAGCTGGTCCCTTCAGACCTAAAAACTGAATTAGAGAAAACAAAGAAAACACAAACTGAGGGAATGCTGGAAGTGGAAAAGCTGAGTAAACAATCAGGAACCACAGATGCAAGCATAACCAATAGAATACAAGAGATGGAAGACAGACTCTCAGATGCTGAAGACAAACTAGAGGAAATAAACTTGTCAAGCAAAGAAAATCTGAAGTCTAACAAATCCATAACACAAAATATTCAGGAAATTTGGGACACCGTGAAAAGACCAAACCTAAGGATAATAGGTATAGAAGAAGGAGAAGAAACCCAACTCAAAGGTGCAGAAAACATATTCAACCTAAAGAAAGACATGCCAATGAAAGTATAAGAAGCCTACAGAACGCCAAATAGAGTGGATCACAAAAGAAAGTCCCCACGTCACATAATTAAAACACCAAACATACAGAATAAAGAAAAAATATTAAGAGCAGCAAGGGAAAAAGGCTAAGTAACATATAAAGGCAAACCTATCAGAATTACACCAGACTTCTCCATGAAAACTCTGAAAGCTAGAAGGACCTGGATAGATATTCTACCAACTCTGAGAGAACATGGATGCCAGCCCAGACTACTATACCCAGCAAAGCTTTCAATCACTATAAATGGAGAAAACAAGATATTCCACGACAAAACCAGATTTAAACAATATGTAACCACTAATCCAGCCCTACAGAAAGTACTGGAAGGAAAACTCCAACCTAAAGAAATTAACTACACTCGAATAAACATAGGCAATAGATAATCCCACTCTACAAAAACACAAAATAAAAGGCAGGGTAAATCCACATACAATACCAGTACCAACAACAATCCAAAAACAAACAAGAATAAACACTGAATGGAACTTAATTTCCCTCAATATTAATGGTCTTAACTCACCTATAAAAAGACACAGGCTAACAGATTGGATAGGAAGACAGAATCCATCCTTCTGCTGCATACAAGAAACACACCTTGAATTCAAAGACAGACATTACCTCAGAGTAAAGGCTTGGGATAAGATACTCCAATCAAATGGACCCAAGAAACAAGCTGGGGTAACTATCCTTGTATCTAACAAAATAGACTTCAAACTAAAATCAATCAAAAGAGATGAAAAGGGTCATTTCATATTCATCACAGGAAAAATCCATCAGGAAGAAGTCTCAATTCTAAACATCTATGTCCCAAATACAAAGGCACCAACATTCATAAAAGAAACATTATTAAAACTCAAATCACAAATAAGGCCTCACACATTTATAGTGGGAGACTTCAACACCCCACTCTCACCCCTGGACAGGACCACCAGACAGAAACTTAACAAAGAGACAAAGGAACTAACAGAAGTTATGACCCAATTGGGATTAACAGACATTTATAGAACTTTCTATACAAACACAAAAGAATATACCTTCTTTTCAGCATCACATGGAACCTTCTCAAAAATCGACCACATTCTCAGCAACATAGCAAACCTCGACAGGTACAAAAAAAATGGAATAATCCCCTGGGTCTTATCAGACCACCATGCTTTAAAGATAGAAATCAAAAACAAATCAAAGTGCAAAAAACTACCAACTCATGGATATTGAACAACATGCATTTGCAACATTCCTGGGTCAAGGAAGAAATAAAGAAAGAAATTAAAGACTTCCTAGAATTCAATGAAAATGTTGACACAACATACCCAAACTTATGGGACACTTTGAAAGCAGTACTAAGAGGAAAGTTCATAGCTCTAAGTGCTCATATGAAGAAACTAGAGAATACCCACACCAGAGATCTGACATCACAGCTGAAAGCTCTAGAAAAAAATGGAAGCAAATTCACCACGGAGGAGCAGACGCCGGGAAATAATCAAACTGAGGGCAAAATCAATAAAGTTGAAACAAAGAAAACAATTCAAAGAATCAATATAACAAAGAGTTGGTTCTTTGAGAAAAATCAACAAGATAGACAAACCGTTATCCAAATTAACCAAAAGGCAGAGAGAGATCATGCAAATTAACAAAATTAGAAATGAAAAGGGGGACATAACAAAGGACACTGAAGAAATCCAGAGAATCTTCAGGTCGTACTTTGAAGACTTGTACTCAACAAAATTGGAAAATTTAAAGGAAATGGACGATTTTTTGGACAGTTATCACTCACCAAAATTGAATCAAGAACAGATAAGCAACTTAAACAGACCTATAACCTCTAAGGAAATAGAAGCAGTCATCAAAAGTCTCCCAAGCAAAAACAGCCCGGGGCCAGATGGATTCACCGCAGAATTCTACCAGAAATTTGAAGAAGTGCTAATACCAATACTCCTCAAATTGTTCCACAAAATAGAAGCAGAAGGGACATTGCTAAACTCTTTTTACGAGGCTACAATAACCTTGATACCCAAGTCACACAAAGACACAACTAAGAAAGAGAACTACAGACCAATATCCCTCATGAACATTGATGCAAAAATTCTCAATAAAATCCTAGCAAATCGAATACAAGATCGATCACATCAGAGAAATCATCCACCATGATCAAGTAGGCTTCATCCCAGGGATGTAAGGATGGTTCAACATACGAAAATCCATCAATGTAATCCACCATATAAACAGACTGAGAAAGAAAAAACACATGATCGTCTCACTAGATGCCGAAAAAACCTTTGACAAAATCCAACACCCCTTCATGATAAAGGTCTTGGAGAAATCAGGGATAACAGGAACATACCTCAACATAATAAAAGCAATATACAGCAAGCCAACAGCCAACATCAAATTAAATGGAGAGAAAATTGATCCAATTCCTCTAAAATCGGGGACAAGACAAGGCTGTCCACTCTCTCCATACCTCTTCAATATTGTCCTTGAAGTCCTAGGTAGAGCAATATGACAACAAGATGAGATCAAGGGAATACAAATAGGAAAGGAAGAAGTCAAACTCTCACTATTTGCAGATGATATGATAGTCTACATTAGTGACCCAAAAAACTCTAACAGGGAACTCCTACAGCTGATAAACACCCTCAGCAAAGTGGCAGGATACAAGATTAACTCAAAAAAATCTGTAGCCCTACTATACACCGATGATACATTGGTGGAGAAAGAAATCAGAGAAACATCACCCTTTACAATTGTCACAAACAACATAAAATACCTTGGGGTCACACTAACCAAAAATGTGAAAGACCTGTACCATAAGAATTTTGAGTCTCTAAAGAAAGAAATTAAAGAAGATACCAGAAAATGGAAAGATCTCCCATGCTCTTGGATAGGTAGGATCAACATAGTAAAAATGGCAATCTTGCCAAAAGCAATCTACAGATTCAATGCAATCCCCATCAAAATCCCAACACAATTCTTCACAGACCTTGAAAGAACAATTCTCAACTTTATATGGAGAAACAAAAGACCCAGGATAGCCAAAACATCCCTATACAATAAAGGAACTTCTGGAGGCATCACCATCCCTGACTTCAAGCTCTATTACAGAGCTATAGTCCTGAAAACAGCTTGGTATTGGCACAAAAATAGACTGGTAGACCAATGGAATAGAATTGAAAACCCTGATATTACCCCACACACCTATGAACACCTGATTTTTGACAAATAATCCAAATTTATACGATGGAACAAAGAGAACATCTTCAACAAATGGTGCTGGCATAACTGGGTGCAGACATGTAGAAGACTACAGATAGAACCAAGCCTATCACCTTGCACAAAACTTAAGTCAAAATGGATGAAAGATCTCAACATAAATCCAGCTACACTGAACCTATTAGAAGACAAAGTGGCAAATACCCTTGAAATAATTGGTACAGGAGACCGCTTCCTGAATATTACACCAGTAGCACAGACACTGAGGTCAACAATTGATAAATGGGACCTCCTGAAACTGAGAAGCTTCTGTAAGGCAAAGGAGACAGTCAGCAAGACAAACGACAGCCCACAGACTGGGAAAAGATATACACCAACCCCACATCTGACTGAGGGCTGATCTCCAAAATATACAAAGAACTCAAGAAGCTAGTCCCCCAAACACCAAACAACCCAATTAAAAAGTGGGGTAAAGAACTAAACAGACAATTCTCAATAGAGGAATCTAAAATGGCTGAAAGACACATAAGAAAGTGTTCAACATCCTTAGCCATCAGGGAAATGCAAATCAAAACAAGTCTGAGATACCATCTTACTCCTGTCAGAATGGCCAAAATCAAAAACACAAATGACAGTTCATGTTGGAGAGGGTGTGGAAAAAGGGGAGCACTCCTCCCTGCTGGTACTGCTGGTGGGAGTGTCAACTTGTACAGCCACTTTGGAAATCAGTATGGCGACTCCTCAAGAAAATCGGAATGAGTCTACCACAAGATCCAGCAATTCCACTCCTAGGCATATACCCAAAAGAAGCACATTCATACAACAAGGACATCTGTTCAACGATGTTCATAGCAGCACTATTTGTAATAGCCAGAAACTGCAAGCAGCCTAGATGCCCCTCAATGGAAGAATGGATAGAGAAAATGTGGTACATTTACACAATGAAGTACTACTCAGCGGAAAAAAATCAATGGAATCTTGAAATTTGCAGGAAAATGGATGGATCTAGAAGAAACCATTCTGAGTGAGGTAACCCAATCGCAAAAAGACAAACATGGTATGTACTCACTCATATGTGGATTTTAGACATAGAGTAAGGATTACCAGCCTACGATCCACACTGCCAATGAAGCTTATAAACATGGAGGTCCCTAAGAGAAGGGGAGAGGCTCAAGATCTGCTGAGCAAATTGGGAGCACGGGAAGAAGGGGGAGGGAGCTTGGAGAATGAGAAGGGGAGAAGAAGAGGGATGCTGAGGACAGGAGGGAGCAGAAAATATGAGTCAGGGGAAGAATAGATGATAACAAGAATGGAGATATAATAGAGGGAGACACTTTTGGTTTACAGAGAAATCAGGCACTAGGGAAATGTCTGGAGATCTACAAAGATGATACCGGCTAACTATCTCAGCAACGGAGGAGAGGTTACCTCAAATGCCCTCCCCTGATTATGAGATTGATGACAGACTTATATGCCCTCATCCAGCAGCTGGTGGAAGTAGAAGCAGACACCCATAACTAATCACCGATCTGAACTGGAACCCAGATGCAAATAGCTGGAATACCAGCATGGGACTCCAGACCCAAGGAACATGGGTTTCTGCGAGGAAACCTCGGAAATCTATAGGACCTCCTGTAGAAACCCAGTATTTATCTCTAGCATAGGTGTGGACTTTGGGAGCCCAGTCCATATAGAGGAATACTCCCTGAGCCAAGACACATGGGGATGGGCCTAGGCCCTATCCCAAAGGAAACATAAGACTCTGATGACACCCTATGGAAGGCCTCTCCATCCAGGGGGAGCAGAGAAGATATGTGACAGATAAGGTTTTAGTGGACGGGGCGGGTAGGGGAGGACGGGTGGGAGAGGGGAAATGGGATTGTCATGTAAAACAATCCTGTTCCTAATTCAAATGAAAAAAGTTGGGGAAAAATGAAAACAAAAAAAAAGAAAGGAAGAACAAAAACTGTAGTTCTGGTCAGAAGAGGTACGATATGTATTAGATACCGAAGTGAGGATGCTGAGTTTGCAGGATAGAAAACTTCGGGTGGGGAAAGACTAATCTGCAGGTCTGAGCTTGGGAACCACCCATGTGCAGCACTGATTCTATCACTAATGTGAAATATATGTGCTATAACTAAAGACAATAAGGAAGAGCTTTAAGATAAAATATTTCAAAAAAAAATAACAAAGAATCATTGTGTGAAACACAAAAAATCTTTTACTGTGTTGGTAAAGAAAAGAAAACACAGTAGAGAAAGATAAAAGAGATAGACTGTTTTTAAGAAGAGAACCTGAATAGCTAGTCAGCCAAACCCAGTAGCAAAGAAGAAAATAAGAATTTGGATATCACAGAGACATAAGTTGCACCCATTAGGTTGGAAGAAACTACTCTTACAAGTGAAGATTTTCAAAGCTGAAACAGAATAGCTGAGCTCAGCCCAGAGGGAGGGAAGCCTGGATAGACATGGGCCACCATTCAGCACTCATTCTTACAGTTGAAAGTGTAGGTGTAGAGCCCACGGCTGTAGTTCATGATTTCCAAGGATGTGCCAATGCCTCTAAGGCAATGAAGACATGGAGAGAAAATACAACTTTGGACTTTCAGCTTTATTCAGTCCTGAAAGTGATACACGGGAAAACACCCACCGCTCACTCAGTGCTCGTACAATTTGTCCTTTGCCTCCTCCCATTTGACAAACAGTCTCCAGACTTCACAATGGGTGGAACACTGAATTCCCAGAGCAAATACTTAGGGATCATTTCCCTTCACAGTTACTGGCAACACCCAGGATACATAGCAGCCTGCATTCCAGAGTGGGACAAAGGAAAGGGGAATCAATCCTTGGCTAACCCAAGATTGCACTCAGGGCCAGCTCCAAGATCAGACTCATACAAGTAAACATGTATGGGCTAGACACGTTTTATTTACATATCCAGGAACACACACACACACACAGTCTCCTTATAGAATGTGAACTGTGTTTATTTCCCCTGGATTATTGTCTAATGTAGCACCCACATGGGGTGGGCAAAACCACCTCTAACTCTAGCTCTGAGGAGCCTGACCCCCTCCTCTGCCCTCCATGGGCATCCGCATACATGTGGCAAATGGACACACAGACGAATACATAATAACAAATTCTTTAAGTATGTATTTATTATAATATATAATATGAGTGGAATGCTACTTTGCAACTAAAAGTGGTCAACCAGAAATGCTTGAGGCAACATGAACATCGAAAGACCGTGTTAGTACAGGACATAATCCTGCTTGCTAACTATTTTCATCAGCAAAGCTACAAAGCCATTAAAATACAGTTTTTGACAAGAGAAGACAGAATAATTTTTAAAACGGGCATGGATTTTGCATTGCATCCATGATGAAGACTGATCCCCAGCCCCAAGCGGGAAGAGATATGTGGACCCCAAGGGCTCTCTAGCCATCCAATCTAGCCAAAACTACAGCGAGCTACAGCTTCGGTGGGAGACCCTGTGTCAAAAGGCAAAGTGGGGAACAAGAGGGGAAGGCCGAATGGACTCTGCCCTCACGTGTACATGCCCACACACGCACAGGAGACAGACACCAGACATATACCTCCCAGAGGCAATCTGCAGTAGGGAAATCAGAACCGGATAAAAGAAACCTGAAGACAGAGCTGTGCTGGAGGAAACGCGGCGGGAAACACAGTGGTGAAAATGACAGTGCAATGAGAGGCTGCAAACCACAGTCAGAGCGGAAGAGTTCATGTGATCTGTGTCAGAAAAACAATGTCACGTGACTTCGGTATCCAGGAATACATGTAGGTTATTAAAAAAAAAAAATTTAAGCAACCCAATTAATACTTAAACTTGCTATGTTAGATGTTATGTTATATTCGTAAATAGAAAAGAAAAAGAAAAAGAGTGCATGCTCGCCAAGTGCTCCCAGAGCGATGCCAAAGCGTGCTAACTTTGAAAGGAAGTCTCAGTAATGATTTATCGCTTGGGTCACAGTCTAACGAAAGGATATTTTCCAAACACTAACATCTGTCTGATAGCCTCTGATTGGCTCTCGTTAGTAACCTCTGATTGGCTCTTAAGCAGGAAGAATGAACTGACTCTCAGTTCCATCCCCTCCAGGGCGGCTAGCTGCTTAACTGTTTGTAGAACCTGGGATCCCAGCGGAAGCTCAGCGCCGCCTCACATGGTGGCAGTGACACAAAGTGGCCACTAGATGGCAGGGCAGTATTACTTCATATTTATCCTCACCTGTCAGCATTCTGGTCCTGAGTGCGTCAATCAATCCCCACACAAAGACTTGGATTTCCGATTCAGTTCTGGTCCCTTCCAGGTTTATTTCAAATAGCTAATAATGAGAAAGCAATTATTATTTATGATCAATAATTTCATTATTCCATAAAACACAAGTGTTTTATCAAACAGACGTTTCCCAAGTCCACTTGCTTCCTGTTACTTCTTTAGTTTGCTAAAGCACCTTTGGATCCTTGAGGCGATAAAAGCCACAGGCTTAAAACCATTAGGAAGAGAGTCGAAGCTTTAAACAAAGGAAATTTTCTAGATTGTCTCTAATTTGAATATATAAAAAACTTTGGCCAACACAAGTATATAAATGCACGGAGAAAGGGGTCTTGAAAAAAAATCTGTCCTGTGTATTTTCATCTTATTTTTTAAAAAAACTGATAAATAGGAAGCTACTCTATTTTTAAAGATTCTATGGAAGGAAATCATCCGTCAGGAAGTCGTTCTTGACTATCCAAATCCCCCCTGGTGAAGCTTAATCCATTTCCTCTAAGGGAGGCTTCCAGTGAGGATGAACAGCTACAGACAAGGACTGCACCACCCTCGCTCCTACGCTGGGTTGTGTGTGCCTGTGAGGTGCCCAACCTGAAACACAGACTTCCCCCCCCCCCAGAGGTGCGACCTCAGCTAAACCAATAGATCCAGAGATGTCATAGAAAGAAACTCTCAAATAAAAGCCTGATGTAAACAGGTGTGTGTGTGTGTGTGTGTGTGTGTGTGTGTGTGTGTGTGTGTGTAATTAAAGAAAGCCATGAGTTTGAAAGAGAGCAAGGGAGTATAAGGTAAGGTTTGGAGTGAGGAAAGGGAAGGGAAGGAAATAATTATACTCTCGAGAACTAGAGAGAGAGAGAGAGAGAGAGAGAGAGAGAGAGAGAGAGAGAGAAAGAGATCCAACCTTGAAGCTCAAAGCTATAACCTTGAAAAAGAGATTGAGGTACTTAAAATAGTTAACAAGAAATGTTCTGGAATCTACTAGTCTATCTTTAAATCGGTGTTAACAGACGTTAGAGGAAGCCAGATGCTAAAGTCAAGACATGTATGGAAAGTTCCTTCCACTCAGGCCTGGCCTATGATGAGCTTTCAAGATTAGAATTGGAATTGCACTGGCCTTGCCTGCTGGCCCCTCCCTCCTCCCCCCTCCCCTCCTCCCTCCTCCCTCCTCCTCCCTCCTCCCTCCTCCCTCCTCCCTTCCTCTCCTGTCTTCTCCACTCCCCCTTCTTCCTCCCTCCCTCCCATGCTAGGCAAGTGCCCCCACCCTGGGCAATACCCCCAGGCCCTGCCTCCTTCCCTTTCTTCCTTTCTTCACTCCCTTCCATCTTTTTCTTCTTTCTTTCCTTTCCTAGCGCTTTGTCTTTGTTGTCCTTTCCTCCTCTCTTTGAGAAGAAAGAGCAAACGCTACAGACAGAGCAAACACTGAACAGGTTATAGCCCTCCTGGCCTCCCTCCAGACAGCATCTTGAGAGAGAAACGCACAGGAGCAGAGAAGGAAGGAGCGGGGAGCCGCCTCTACACACCTGGAGCAGTCTTGCGCACTCTGCGCTGCTTTGCATGCTAACATATCCCAGGGATGGGAATATGTTTTCTCCTAGTGGCTGTGCACTTTGTGAGCAAAGATATGCTCCCTTATCTGGAATCCCAGCATTCGGGAGGCGGAGGCAACAGGATTACAAAGGGTTTGGGGCTAGCCTTAACTACAAAGAGAAACCCTGCCTAAAACATAAATAAAATACAATAAAATAAACCCCAGAGATGCTTAGGTGTTTGGGAGGTCTACATGATTGGTTGACCATTTCTCCCTGACAACTGAATGGCCCCATTGGTTGGTTGCCCCCACACTACAGTGGGGTCTTTACGATGTCTTACATTTCATGTGGCTTCTATTAAGTGGATTCCATGCCAGGTTGTCCTGAGTCTCCAGGATGTCACACTCCAACAACTCTTTCGATGAATTATAAGTACTTACTGCTTTCACAGAACAGGCCAATAGAATATAAACGCTGACTCATGCTCTCGGCAGTCTCAAGCAGGTCTTGGCTGCACAATGCATTCCAGGTCAGCGTAAGATTATACAGTGAGACCCTGTCTTGGGAAACCAAACAAACAAACAAACAAACAAACTTAAGAATAAAAACAAGACGGACAAACAATGGTGACAAATAGAGGGAGGGAATTCTGAATCTCCAGCTAAAGGGAATGTCTCTTTTCTTCCAACATTTATGAAATGTTGCTTTAATGAAAATGTGGCATTTGTGAGATCTATTTGTGGTTTGATTTGGGCAGGTTCTACAAAATCTGCCTACAGGGAAGGTCATAAAATATCTCCACAGTATATCCAGTGAGTTCGGTAAATAGGATAAATAGTATTTCTATGCTTCTGAAAGATGTTAGTGCCCTCTCCCAAGAAATCTTAGCCTTCCTGAATAGTCTCCTCGCTCCTGTTTCTGTGGACATGCTTTGGGGTTCTTTGGTTATGTGCCTCAGGGTGGAGTTGCTGAGACACACGTTTCTAGGGCTTACTTCCCAAGACCTGAGCTGGCAGAAGCAGGCACACGGTTCCATTGTACGTCCCCGCTGGCACTTGTACGGTTGCTAGGTGTTCGGTGGTCTCACTAACTTCTCACGTGGCACAAACTGGGATTTTAATTTACTTTTCCTTAATTCTGCAATGATTAATGATGTCTGAGAATTTATCGTTGTCCACTTCCTTTGTCAAATCTATGTGCGTGTGTTTAATTCCTACTTTAAAACTATTCTTGACTTAGAGGAGCTACCACAAATGTCAGAAAGACTTCCATTGCCTATGTAAATTAGAATTCTCTTCTGTCTTTAGCCTATTACTTTATTTTACAACAGATCTAATGTTCTCCTATTCTTCCATCTAATAACTATCTGGTCTTTACTTTTAAGTTCAGATCTGCAACCATCTGACTAATGTCTGTATATTGATATTGTGTGAGGTAGGAACCGGGCCTCATATATGCTTTTCTTCCTGTGGCTGTTTGTGTGTGTACAGGGATGCATGCGTATGTATACACATATGTATGGAGGCAAGAAGCCAACCTCAAGTGTCGTCCCTCAGATCGTCCACACCGTTTTCAAATTTTGTTTTTCTCAGACAGGGTCTTTTCTTGGCCTTGTGATGGCTAATTGGGCTAAGCTGGCCAGCAAGTAAGCCCCAGGGACCGGCCTGTCCCTGCCTCGGAAACACTGGAATTACAGGCTCGTGTCACCATGCCCAACTCTTTTATGTGAGCTCTGGGAATCAAATTCAAGTTCTCATGCTTGTGCAGCAAGCCTGTTACCAACCAAGCCAGCCTGGTTGGCCTGGTTCACCTTCTATGTGGTAAATAAACCCGAAAGGGCTCCCTGCCATTTATGTAAATGAGAGAGAAGGGTGTTTTCATTCATTTTGGTGAGCACATTGAACGTATGGACGGAAGGAGTGGCAGGCAAAAGAATTCGGTGATGTGGGAAGTTCAAGGTGTTTATTCTGTGGGCTGTGGTTTGGAGATTCCTGGTTGGAATGGTCCACACTGTAGAGTTCTGGGCCGGTGCCATACCACACAGGAAACAATTGGAGCCTGCCCTGGGAGAGAGGTAGAGAGCTAACAAATTCAGTGCGCGTTGTAACGCTTCGTCAACAGGCCTTCTGCAGGGCCTGCCCTCTCTGCTGGGGCACTGACCTTTGTAAGTGCACAACCATGGCCGCCGCCTGGCAAGCATGAAAAGAAGACAGACAATGGACCAGAAGGGGACACGCACAGGGGGAGAAAATGCACTCATTCAAGGGATTTACTGGTCAGGGATGTCATGTCTTCTGTCCAGTTCCAGAACGCATGTGGTGGTGCTTAAACCATGCCTATTGGGCTGAATAAATATGAAGAATGGTTGTTATCAACTAGTGGGCATAAAAATATCCCTAAGATTCAGAGGTAGCAGTAGCACAGCAGTGTAAAAAGTTGCTCTTTGCTATAAAGTTTTCAACAGATTTTAAAAAGCTTTAGATCATGAAAATTGATTAGGGTGTCATGCAGACTGATTTCAAAGGCATTCCAGACTCTGGAGACAGTGGCCAGTACCAAATAGTGGTCTGCAAGTCCGGGAGAAAAAAAACGAATTTGGGTACTGGGCTTGTCAGAAAGTAGCTGGTAACCTTTGCCCTCTTGCTGCAGCTCTCAGAAATCTATTTCCCCACTTGTTCATCAAGTAGGTGCTGCTTTGATGAATAGTCCCAATGTCATGATGTCTTAGCAGTTTTGTTTGTCATTGTCCCTTCACATACACAGAAGATTTGCACGCTTTCTTGTTCAGAAAATATGCTAAAATAGCTGTTCTGAGAATGACCCTCTTCGGTTCCTAAGGTTTCCGGGCCATACCCTATGGCCACACCCTACCCCATTCAGTGAGACACCCGAGTGCTATTTTGCAGAAAGAAATTCCATTTAGGCTTTTCCCTTTTTGTTTTTGTTTTTTTTTTGTTTTGTTTTGTTTTGTTTTTGTTTTGTTTTTTTTGTTTTGTTTTTTTTTTTTTTTTTTTGAGACAGGGTTTCTCTGTGTAACAGTCCTGGCTGTCCTGGAACTCTCTTTGTAGACCAGGCTGGCCTTGAACTCACTGAGATCCTCATGCCTCTGCCTCCCAAGTACTGGGATTAAAGCCTCTTACTTCTTAAAGTTCTTTCCAAATGGAAACAAGCACTTGGGAGACAGATCTTATATCTGCTTCCAATAGTCTGCAATTCCTAACTTTAAAATAGCCACAAATTTGAACTTTTTATTGAGAAGGTTCTGACATTTACATTTCTTTCCTATGGGTACCCTATTTCGTAATCAATATACTATTCTGATAGAAAACTGAGTTGTGCAGGTACATCTGTTGAGGCGTGCATTCCAAGGATTCCAGGGTGGGACAGTTTTGATTACACACACACACACACACACACACACACACACACACACACACACACACACAGCCACTTAAGAGATTGTTGCACAAAGTGGTTTGTGCCACTGGGACCATCAGCATTTCATAGTCATCAAGTCTTGCCACCTGTCATCTGCTTACCTCAACCAGAGGGCATCTCAAATGTGGCATCCTGCCTGGCATCTATCTCAGTGTGTATCTTGGGGGGCCAGCCTCCTAGTTAACAGTGGTTTAAGGAAAGCAACCCAATTTTAACGGTAACCAGACCCACCATGTTTATCTATGTAAGTCAGCAGAAAGAATAATACTGTGTATTTTAAGGTCAAGCAAAACTTCTTTCTATTATTGATCACTGGAAAGTCCTTCTAAGCGACTTGCAAGTGTTTCTTAAACTCTCAGTGTGTACCCAACATTGATAGTAGCTTTCATTGGTGCATAGGGTAGCAATAATTATACAAGTTTGCAGAAGTCAAGAAATCTAATCCTGGAGCTGGCAATACCATTGTTCACTTTAATGAGTACGTAACTGGCCTTCCCAGGACTAGCATCTCCTCAGGGCAGCATAGAGCTTATCTGGGACTGCTGTCTGGGATATAGAACAATACTTTCCTGGGAGTCCTGATTGACATGACCGTTTCTGGACTTCATGAGAAGCCCTGGAGAACACTGAATGAACATGTTTAACATGCTCACTCCCAAAACATAGGCATCTGGGTGGTTATGTTTTAGGAGATTTTAGTCTGGCACATAAAAACTCCCTATCATGCAAAAGGTCTAAAATATCACAGAGTCATGTGGCCAGCCCCTTGGCACATGGCTAAGCTGTTTGGATATATTTTTAGATTGTTTTTGATGCAGCTATTCCTCTTCAAATCTCTTTCTTCAGGAGAGAGAGGAGGAGCCAGAGCACACTTAAGTTTAACAGAGACAATCAAGAGAGGAGGAGCCAGAGCACACTTAAGTTTAACAGAGACAATCAGTGTTGGCCAGAATTTTGAGAAAAGTGAATGCGTTCGCCACACTCTCTTCATCAGGAGCAGCTTCCTGTGTGAGGTGGCGTTTGAGTCATATTAAGTTGTCCCAGACCACACCAAAATTAAGCTGTTCACGTCGAAAACATTCCACGATTTCAGTTGCGAGGAGGAACTTGTTCAGCCTTGTTATGGATTCGTCCAGTGTCCTTATGAGGGGAGACCGCCTCCATTTCCCACAGTGTGGAGAGCTAAATAAATACTCTCTCACAGTCAATGCAGAGGTAACTTTTTTTTAATGGATTAAAAAAAAAAAAAGCCGTTCTGAGAGTCCATCACTGTTCCAGCATCCCCATTCAGAGAGGGGCTTTTGTCTCTCTCTCAGTGGGAGCTGCCATTTTAATGGGGCCTCCAGCGGGGCCTGGTTTGATGATGTGAAGTAGGCCTGGAAGAATCTCGGAATTTTTTTTTTTTAATTTAGGTTTTTTGGTTAATTTAACTATAGTAGTTTCAAAAGAACTGTAATGCTAAAGTGAACCCACAGAAAATGTCGCAGAGAAACAGCTACTGGATAATCTCAGGGGCTCCTTACTGAAGCACTCTGAGGGGAAAACCAGCGTCTTGAGGTTCTAATAGGCATTGCGAGCTCCCTTGCTCCCCGACCTCCCGTCTGTTTGCACAGAAGAAATCCTGGAGAAGAATTCATTCTCAGAAATATGCGTAAGTATACATAGACACAGACACCCGCCCTGAAACCAGATGAAACAGAGCTGCTCTTGAGCCAACTGACTGGTGGGGCCAAGCCGGGATTTGGATGGCTTTGTGGTAATTCTGGGGTTTCCCTCCAGCCTGAGTCATAGATACCAGGGTATGCGAAGCGCTCCCCCACCCCGGAGATCCCGGGTGCCAGAGCTACCCCCCTCCACGCGTGGTCCAGGAGAGGATGCCAGCCCCCTGGGCACGCTTCCCCAACTGCAGAGGTGAGGCTGCTGATGCGCAGGAGCGGGCCAGAGGGAGAGCCTGCAGAGCCCAACCTGGGGGCGCTGACAAGGGCCCTGCCTCGGCGGTCCCCGCGGCCACATGCTGACTGAGCCCAGATGCCAACCGCTGGAATGTGTTTTATGTCCCCGCGCCTCTTCGCAGCTGCCCGGGGGAAGGCTCTTTCTGGGCCTCGCAAGTGAGGGGGCGCTGGGTGGCAGCAGCTGGGAAGCGGATGTGCCCTCCACGTGTGAGAGAGCTGGTCATCTTTCCAGGGACTGTCTCATCCCCGGATGAGCTGCTCTTGAGCCGAGTCTCTTTGTAGGGCTAAAGACCCAAGGTCTCCAACTACAATGATTGGCTTAGTATGTGGCCTACGGTGTGGACCTCAAGGGTCCAGGAAATTCATTTGCTGGTTCTGGCAAAGAAGCAAGTGCGTCACGTAGTAGAAGTGAACACAGACACACAGACACACAGACACACACACACACACACACACACACACACACACACACACACACACACACACACACACACCACTCAGAACTAGAATCATTCTGGAGATACGCAATTTTGTTGTAGGTACCCATGATGCTGATATTTGGAAGTCTACACAAAACCACAGGCAAGCCAACTGACAAGCAAGATCACTCTAAAGAAGTTCTTAACCTGAAAGTGGAAGTTGCCCTCTTAAAATTAATTTGAAATCCAGCTGTGTTTTTCCTAGTAACCAGGCTGCCTGGCTAAGACTGGGAAAGCCCGAGGCACTGGGAGCCACACACACAGCAATAGAGGTAACAAGGCAAGAGCCTTCCAGGTGGTGTGGGTGGTTTGAGATTTTTTCCCATACAAATTTTTAACTCTTTCAATTGAGAGGATGTGCTATCATGCCATTAGGGGCTAATCCATTTTTTGATTCTGATTTATTTGTTGGATGTAGTTGCTCTCAGGTTTTTGTTTGTTTTGTTTTTCTCCTTGTTGAAATGGTTTGCCCAAAGGTTCCCCAGCCTATTGGTGTATCTCTTGGTTATGTGACTAGCTCCTCAAACTAAAACACGACCTCCTGCAAGGGGGAAATGAGTGAAATTCATAAGACAAAATAGAGGAATTCAAGGCCCAGGAAATACAAGAAACTTAAAAGGCTCAGGAAAGCCATAAAACTTAAACAAAATTTACGAGTCTATGCCCCACCAGTCCCAAAGTTAAAAACACAAGACTTGCAAGGGGCGGGGGCGGGGGAAGGGGTGGCTCTCCAACCAATATAGCTGCCTGCAAGTGCCGGAGATGTAGCCAAAGATGCAGGTTTTGTTCATCGTCATCCAAACTGGAGTAAACTCTTCAGTGAAATAATGTCCACTGAGTCCTCATGTTTATGTAATTAACCCCAGTAAAACCCAATGGCATTGGTTCAGGATGCTGCACATGAGTGGGATTGGTTTTTGGTCTGTCTTCAGCACCCTCTCTGGGATGGGTAGAAATTAGTTCATCTCTGCCCAGGGAAAGTTACACAGTGTATAAGTCCACAGAGTTACACAATCTCTTGTGGAGATGACCAGCTTACAAAATAAACCTGGAGCAGGTGTGCTCTACATTTAAAAATGGTTTGAACTCTGCATGTATTTATTACCTTCTCGTAAAAGCATATGACAATACAAAATGTTTGACATTTTAAAAAATGAACATCACTGTCATGCCCACTCCCTAACAATAATCACAGATCTCATGAGAACTTTTCTGGTCTTTCACAAGCGCACACATGTGTGCGCACGCGCGCACACACCTGATTTATGGTAGCTTGGAACTACAAATTTTCAACTTTAACTTTATGATGGTGCATAAGAAATATATATTCAGAAGAAAACACACTCTGAAGTTTGAGTTCTCATATTTTCCCCAGGCTAGTCGCATGTAACACTGCATGCCCCTCCTGATGGCCACCCCACCATCTCCTGGCAACTGGGAAGCAAAAAGAGACTGAAGGGCCTGAGGTCCACTCATCCCTGTGAGGGTGTGCCTCTAGGGATCGGACTTCCCTCCACTCATATACAAGCATTCTGCCACTCTCATAGCCCTGTTGGTTCAGCTAGCAACCAATCTTCAACACACAGGCCTTTTAGAGTCTCAAACCACAGCACTTAAAATCAGCAGTCTTCAAAATGGACCACTATGGAAGGAGGGACGGCTCAGTGGGAAAGGCACTTGCCACCAGGCTGTGAGCCAGAGTTCTGTCCTCAAGACACACATGGTAGAAAAAGAGACTTCATTCCTATAAGTGGTTATTTGACATTAAAACATGCACCATGGCATACACTTATGAACACATGTGTTCACACACACACTAAATAAATAAATATAGCTAATTTTTTAAAAATCCAATTTAACTGCTCAGGCCTATCCTTCAGGAGCCTGAGGCATAGCTACACTGTAAATTTGAATTTCAGATTTCAAGCACCTCTTTGAAGGGTCTTTATTCCTACTACTTAGTCACTAACATCCTCAAAACTGTCAGGTTTGTTTTTTATTTTTTTATTTTTTTGAGACAGGGTTTCTCTGTGGCTTTGGAGGCTGTCCTGGAACTAGCTCTTGTAGACCATGCTGGTCTTGAACTCACAGACACAGAGATCCACCTGCCTCTGCTCCCCGAGTGCTGGGATTAAAGGCGTGTGCCACCAACGCCCGGCCAAAACTGTCAGGTTTATATCATCACCATTGCTTTTGAGACACCGTCTTATACATCCCAGGCTGGCTTCCAGTTCACTATGTGGCTGAGGAAGACTTTGAACTTCTGACTCCCTTGCCTCCACCTCCCAAGTGTTCAGGTTATAGGTGTGCACCACCGCCCTAGCTTTGTCCTGTTCTGAGGCTCAAACCCAGGGCATCACGCGTGCTATAAGCAAGCATTCTCCCAAATAAACACACCCCAGGTTTGCTTTGTTGTTGTGGACTGGTTTGGCAGTGGTGTTTTTTGTCTTTGATGGTGGTGTGGATTTGACATTTTGTGTTTTAACAAATCAGATTTTATTTTTACAAGATTGTTACCTTCTCGCTTCCACAAGGGGAAAAGTGTTTCTTAATTAATGAAAGCAACCAGCTCAATTGTTTTCATGTCTATCCTGCCTGTCATCTTTCAAGTTCCCAAGTAAGCCCACCTGTTTTCCTCATTCATTTACTCAAAAAGCTACACCAAATAAACCTTAAAGCAATGCAGAATATTCTCAACAAACCCTTTGGCGAGAACAGGAAGACTCAGGACCATATCAAAGATGTTATTTGGTGATGCCTTTTCTGTTGAATGGCTAATTTTTACTTGTCTTGGTCATTAGCATTGTATTTCGTGTATGGGGTGTTTTGTCTGACTGTCTGTCTGTGTACCACATGCCTCACTAGTGTCCAGGGAAGACAGAAAAGGGTGTCAGTTGTCCTAGAGCTGGAGTTACATGGTTGTGAGCTGTCATGTGGGTCCTGGGAATTGAACCTGGTTCCTCTGGAAGAACACCCATTGCTCTTACCTGTTGGGCTATCTCTCCAGCCCCTCCTTCCTAGCATTAAGTACAATATATTTTTATAACACAAAACACAAAACAAAGTCAGACACCAAAACCTGATGCACACATCAATGCCTGGCATCACAGGGAAACCCTGAAAGGGAGTATTATCTGTTCAGTGTAGATGCATCTGATGCTGTGCTCTTTAGTTTGTATCTGGAATGTCCCCCCAAAGGGTCAGACACAAAGGGATCTGTCATCAGTTTGATAATATTGGTAGGTGACAGGAATTTCAAGAGGGTGTCTAAAAAAAAAAGTGTTCAGGTCACCAGGAATATGACTTCAAAGGGGTACCTCAACTCTCTTGGTCCACATCCATCCACTGGTAAACACTTTTATTCTACCACGAACCCCTGCCATGAGGTACTGCCTTACCACAGGCCCAACAGCAATGGGGACACCAGGCCATGAGCTAAGATCCGCAAAAGTATGTGTCCAGATATATTTTACTTCTTTGAGTAATTTCATCAGGTATTTGTAAGAGTGGTGGGAAGCTGACTAACACGTATGTAGTTAAGTGTTCATCCATGCACAAAGTAAGCATAGATGTTGTTACACAAAACAGGAGCTTCCATAAATGCCAATCCATGAAAGACTCACCCAGAGATGCCAGTTGTTCTAGAAGGACAATTCCCAAGATATTTACAAATGTAAAGTAAGGTATATCATCAGTAACAATACAACGAAAGCCAGGGTGAAATGCAAGTGGGCCACCTGCTTCTCACTCAGAACATGTCACCAATTAAGCAATGGTCCAGAGTTGGAGCAGGGAAAGGACTGCTAGAGAAGCACCTGCCTCCACACTGCCCTGTTGTCTATAGGAGTGAAGACCGAGGAGCGATGAAAGCAGCTCTTTGAGAGAGGAATCCAATGTGGGCAGTGTGGAATTGTTAAAAGCCAGTAATACACCCCTGTGGCACAACGCAGTTCAGCCAGCCAACCAACTCTAGCTGATTCTATCCAGCCCACCTTAATTGAAAATGCTCTAGAGCAATTGCTCTACTCTCGAGGCTAGCAGAAGGGTGAGATGCTTGCTGTGTTTTCCTGCTTCCCCCAAGAGCAGAGGTCTGGGTCACCTCTGAGATCCAAAAAACTCTTTGTCCTTAATTATAGTATAGAAATAGTTTAAAAGTGAGAGGGAAATGATCTTCGATTGCATAAAGGAACACTTTATCAATAAATTTTGGTGGATGGGTTGAGGTACGGGTGATTACTTGGAAGCCTGAACCATCAGGAATAATTTCTAACAAAGAAAAGAGGAAGCGCCCCTTGACTGTACTAGGTTCCACACGCTCTATCTACCGTTCCAGACTTACAATGGCATGGAGAGTCTCTCCTCACTGGGCCTGCTTTCAGAGACAACTCACTCCAAGCGCCAAATTTTTCCACATGTGCCACCTGGCTGCACTCAAAGGGCCAGAGACAGCTTCAGCAAATCAAGATGTCAAAAGACTGGGGGCACTGCATACCTCAAACGTGAACCTGGGTGTCTTGCACTACCCACACCCCCTCCACCTGGAGGAACATTCTGTAGTTCTTACAAACCACCTCATCCCAACTTCATTCTTAATTCCAGTTTACCCACAACACACACACACACACACACACACCACGCACAAGTGTTCTGGATTACAATCTGCTCTGGGGTGCCTCCTTCTGTCCTTCTGAGTAGAACTTACAGCTAATTTCCAAAATCCTTTAGCTGAGAGACAATCTCTTCCTGGAGACTTGATCTCTGAAGTCTATTTAAAGTGTTGATTTCCCACCAACTCTAGCATTCCCTTGCCCACAGTAGGAACATTGTCTCTTCCCATGAAAGTATCACTGAAAACATTCAGTCTGTGTAGCCACTCTCTGCCATACTTGTGTTCCTACTACCACAAAAGTACTCCTCCCTCCCTCGACAATCACCTCAACAAAGCAGAGAGAAGGTAGACAAGTTGTGAAGAAGCAAGCATCTTCGCACTCCTTATCCCAGACCTGAAACAGATCAAGGCGAGAAGGTTATGCCCTTTGGTTTCTGCCTGAGATGGAAATTGAAATGAACAGATTTATTGTCCGTGTGCATTAACAAAGCAAATGCCATACCCTGCTACCATCCAAAATATGTAGCTGTTCCGATTTGTATTTGAGTTTAAAACCAAAGCACTAAATTTCAACAAGCACCTGCAGTAGAACATCCCTGACTTCCACACCCACTCCTACCAGTGTAAACAGTCCTGATACTTACTGTCCAATATGGTACCCAGCCTAGAAGCAAGCAGGCCCCACGGGAGCCCTCGGAATGGTGCCCAAGTCTTTCAGCGTTACACAGGGTCTCCACCCCAGATCATCTAGGAACTTCTCATGGGAATCAGAGTGTCTCGCACCCTCCTTGCTTAAAGGCTTATTGTTCTTCCTCTTGTCTCTTTGCCTTTGCTTGCCTTTCCATTCTTTTCAACCCTCACAACCCAGGGAAAGGTTATGTGATTTAAAAATGTAGTTTTGTCACACAGAGATGATCCAAAGTCCTTCAAACCTCCAAGACCAGGGTAACGGCCTCTGTGGAATGATTTGATCCACATCCTTTTCAGAAACCCAGTCAGAGTTCATCAAAAACCATTTTCACAGGAAAGGGGAATCTGAGTCTCCAGCACATCGTTCATGGAGGCCGGTGTGCCAGAAAGCTGTGGTCTAGAAGCTCAACTTCTGGATCGTCCCAATTGGCAAAGGATTTTGAGCCCTCCTCTCAAACTCTCTAAGCCCTAGCACCCTGCAATAAAATGAGTGGGGAACCCACTTCACAGAGTGGATTGACCCTCCCTTAGAAGCACGCATTTCATGGTGCCACCTTATTGCCAGAAGGGCAGCGGCTGTTAGTGTTTATGACTTCTGCTCTTTGAAACCATCACCAGCTTTGGAGAATGAACTACAAATTGCATAAGATAAGATTTAGTAGCCATGACCAAGTCTGAAGATATTTTCTCAGCATACTTCATTTCAGGTGAAATGTGGTGGGTGGTTTCATGCCAGGTAGCTGTTGAAGGACAAGTTCTGCTAAATTTTAGTAATTGTAGTGTTTTGTGTATTTTAGTTTATTAGTTGAATAAGTGTGAAACATCTTGTTTTAGTTACTAAAAGAAATCCTTAAAATTGCCAATTTCTACTTTTCCAAGACATTCGTTTTTATGGATTAGCCATCAGTCATGCCATAAACGTAAGTTTTGTTGAATTTTGATCCCAACTCCTTCTGGGAGTTGCAGGCTTGAGCCTCAATCCAAAGGCCATGTGAAATCAGGGCTGCATGGCCGCCCACTGCAGCCTCCCCCACCCACCCCCACCCCCACCCCATCCACATCCCCAGTGGATCACACAGACCTTCCCCTCCAAACTTTCTTCCACCAGCTCCTTCCATCACCCAAGCCCTCAATGACAGCCAGCATTCCTTGGCAACCCACAGCTCTATTCTGCCAGGGAAGCAGGCAGGCTAACTGCAGATCTTCACCTCTGCCTCTGCTCCTCCAAATCCAACCCCACCCTTCCTCCCCTCCCCCTCCCCCTCCCCTCCCCCTCCCCTCCCCCCCCTCCCCCCCTCCACGCCGTCCCATTCCTAGCTCTAGAGCAGACCACCCACTCCGGCCTCTCCTTCCCTGCCTGCACCTATCTCCAGAGGATCACAGGGAACTTCTCCACCCCTTCTAATCCCAACCCATCGATTCATCCCAGTCCCCAACCAAACAGGCAGTACCTGGGAAATCCCCAGGCCACTCTGGCCAGGGAATCAAGCCAAACTGCCGAGCTACACTTCTCTCCAAATCCAGTCCCCCAGGCCACCGCCATCTCTGTAGCAGATCACCTGCCGTAGCGGCCCCTTCTCACTGCCCCCATGTCCAGCAGCTCACTCAAATTCTCTCCTCCAGCCTTTCTCCCCACCGCATCATCCCAGTCCCCGACTGCAGCAGGCTTTCTCTGGCAGCTCACCAGCCAAACCTTCCAGAGAAGAAAGTAGGTTGGGGAAGCAGGCAGGTGAGCTTCAGATCCTCATTCTTCCTCCTCTCCTCCAAATCCAATGCCCAGTCTATGTCTGTCTGTGGCAGACTACCTGTCGGGGCCTCGCCTCACTCTCTGTCACCATTTCTAGGGAACTAAGCAGATACAGATAGGACTCACTGCTTTCCTCCTTCCTGTGGACACCCACAGAACATTGCCCCCACACTATCCCCATTTATAAAACACATTTTACCCAAAGCCACCAAGGACCATACTTATCAAGATCCTAGAAGAAAATCTTGCCAGGCAACTCACAACCAACCACCATGTGCTTCTAAGAACAAAGAGGGTAACAGAAACCAAGGAACAAAACATCCACCCAACAAAGACAAGCCCAGATACCGGCACCTAGATTACAACCTTCCCAAATCCAGGTGCCTAGAGGCCAGCCTAAAAACACAGCCAATAACAACCAGATATCTCCACTAGAGCCCAAATATCCTACCACAGTAATCCCTGAGTATTGCAACACAGCTAAGGCACAAGACAAATACCTTAAAATGGCCTTTATGAATATGATGGAGGCCCTTAAAGAGGAAATCAATAAATCCCTTAAAGAAATCTATAAAAACACAACAAACACAACAGTGGAAGGAAATGAATAAAACTAGTTCAAGACCTAAAAATGGGAATAGAACCAATGAAGAAACCCCAAACCAAGGGAAATATAAAAATGAAAATTTTAGGAACTGGAACAAGAACCCCAGAGGTAGCATCACAAACAGAATACCAAAGGCAGAAGAGAGAATTTCAGGCATTGAAGACATGATAGAAGAAAGGACTACCTCGGGCAATGAAAATGTTAAGTCTTACAAAATCATGGCACAAAATACCCAAGAAATCTGGGACATTATAAAAAGACCAAACCAAAGAATAATAGGAATAGAGGAAGGAGAAAAAATACCAGCTCAAAGGACCAGAAAATATTTTCATCAAAATCATAGAAGAAAATTTCCGTAACCATAAGAAGGAGATGTCTGTAAAGGTAAAAAGAAGCATACAGAACACCAAATAGATTAGACCAGGAAAAATTCCCTGTAGCACATAATAATCAAAACACTGAATGTATAAAACAAAGGAAATTAAAAGCTACAAGGAAAAAAGACCAAGTAACATATAAAGGCAGCCCTTTTAGAATTTGTGGTGGTTTGAAAGAAAATGGTCCCCCAAAGGGAATGGCACTATTAGGAGTTGTGGCTTTGTTGGAGGAAGTGTGTTACCATGGAGGTGGGCTTTGAGGCCTCACTCAAGATACTGCCCAGTGTTACAGTTCACTTCATGTTGACTGCAAAATGTCGAATTCTCAGTTTACTTCTCTTGCCTGCATATCAACATGCAGCAGCTCCTTCTCCAGCACCCTTCCATGCTCCCTGTCATGATGACAATGGACTGGACATCTAAAGCTGTAAACCTCAATTAAATGTTTTCCTTTATAAGAGTTGCCATGGTCATGGTTTCTTCATAGCCATAGAAACCCTAACTAAGACAGAGTTACAGATGACTTGTCTGGCTTCTAAAAGCCAGAAGGTCCTAGATAGATGTCCAACATACTCTAAGAGACTACAAATGCCAGCTCAGACTACCATGTCCAGCAAAACATTCAATTATGATAGATGGAGACTATAAGACATTGCATGATAAAAACCAAATTTAATCAATATCCATCTAAAACTCCAGGAACCCTATAGAAGGCACTAGAAGGAAAACTCCAACCTAACGAGGTAAACTATGTCCCCCCAAAAACACAGGGAATAAATAATCCCAGACTAGCAAATCAAAGGCGGGGAAACACACACACCACCAACAACAACAACAACAATGTAACAGGAATCAACAAACACTGCTCAACATCAGTGGACTTAATTCCACAATAAAAAGGCACAAACTAACAAAATAAATTCAAAAAACAGGATCCATCCTTCTGCTGCATCTGAGAAACACTCCTCAACATCTAGGATAGACACGTTGGGATAAAGAATGGAAAAACATATCCCAAGCAAATGGACCTAAGAAGCAAGCTGGTGTAGCCCTTTTAATAACAGACAATGTGGACTTCAAACCAAAACTAACCGGAAGAGTTAAGAAAGAACACTACATTTTCATCAAAGGAAAAATCCACCAAGAGGACATTGCAATTCTTAATATCTATGCCCCAAACACAAGGGCACCCAAGTTCATAATAGAAACACTACACAGCTAAATCACACATTGACCCTCACACACTGGTAGTGGATAACTGCAATACCCCACTCTGACCAATAGACAGGTCAGCCAGACAAAAACTAAACCAGAAGTGCTGCGTGTAACAGACATCATGAACATAACAGATGTTTACAGAAAATTTCACCTAACAAAAGATTACACCTTCTTCTCATCACCCCATGTAACTTCCTCCAAAATTGACCATGTACTCATTAGAAAAAGTGAAATCGTGAAACTCACAGGTAAATAGATGGAACCAGAAAAAAAAATCATCTTGAATGAAGTAACCCAGCCCCAGAAAGATAAATATGGTATGTATTCACTTACATGTGGATCTTAACTGTTAAATCAATGATAACCAAGCTATAATTCACATAACCATAGAAGTTACATTATAGATTAAGGGACTGGGGGTGGGGGGCAGATGGATCTCCCAGGGAAAAGAAAATGTAATAGATACTTTTGGTAGGATGGGGGGCGTGGAAAGAGAGGCTCAAGTGAGAGGGGAAGGGAAGAGGGGGATGAGAGAGGAAATACAGATAAGGACAGCTAAAGTTAAGGGTCATTTGAGGGGTAGTATGGAAACCTAATACAGTAGAAGTTTCCTAGAACGTACATATGTGATGGCAATCTAAGTGAAGCTTCCATCTCTGGGATTGGGTTACATGCATTTGAGTTATTGGCCAAAGGAAGCTCCCAAACAATCCATGCTGCTGCCCGGACTATAGTTGTTCTCCACAAACTGGCTGCAAGGCCCGATTGCTGAAGCCAACACATACATAAATCATTGAATACAGAGAATTGGAGCTGGTACCTACAAAAAGCCTTTACCCCTACATGCTAGCATCTTTGGTACAGGAAGGGGCTCTGCAAGCTACCGAAGGGGAAGTGTAAACACCAACCCAACAACAACCCTTTGATCTACATTGGTGTCCTGACTGCACGGCAGGCTAGGGTGATGGTGGTACAAAGTTTGTGGAAGTAACCAATCAATGTCTGATTTGACTTAAGACCCACTCTACTAAATAAAACCCATACCCAACAATTCTTGCTACAAGATTGAATCCGACACTACTTGGGTGACCAAGAACCTGAGACTAGTTAGCGCAGGGATATAGAACCAAATATTACTGTTCTAAAAAGCAAACAAAAACATAGTAATAAAATGACTCCTTATGACATTATAATTAAAGATCAGAGCCTTGCTTCCTTCTGCAGCAAATGGGAACAAATATAGAGATCCATGGCCAGGATTTAGAGTAAGAGACCTTGGAACACTCTGCTCTCCATCAGATACCTTCCCTCAGGAACCCTATGGAAAAGGAGGCAGAAAGAATGTAAGAGCCAGAGGAGATGGAGGACACCAAGAGAACGAGTCCTTCTAAATTAACACGGTCAAAGCTCCTTCTAAATCAACATGGTCAAAGCTAGTATGAACTCACAGAGGCTGAGGCAGCAGGCACAGGGTGTGCACCAGATAAAGTCTTAGAGCTGAAAGAATGGACACATCCCTAATTCAGAGCCAACGGATAATGATTTGCAAATGAAAATTTGCTTTCCTTTATGGGAATCTCACTGGGAAAACAAACTACATGCCCAGGAGTAAATGGCCAACAGAAAACAAACTCAATGTCTTAGAACATTCCTTGTTTCATAATGCCGTGTTATGGATTTTTCCCTTCTCTTTTATATATTTTTTATCTTACTATCTTTTATTTTATTTATGTATTTTTTCTTCTCTCTTTTTACTCTGTAGGTCCCTCCCATATTTATTATGACTTCTAGTTTAGTGCTTTTATGGGATTCCTGTGTGAACCTTTTCTTGGACTCCTTTGTTCTGTTGGTTATGTCTAATTCCAATGTGTTAGTTTTTATTTTATCTTATTTTAATATGGTATTATGCCTTAGAAGCCGTCGATTTCCTAATGAAAAAACAGAAAGGGAGTGGATCTAGCTGGGAAGAGAACTGGGGAGTGTTACGATAAATCTTTCCACCAAAAGCGCTGAGCCCCACCGCCACGTGTGCGCTTTATGCCAGCCGCCTGCCCGAATTAGGCCCAAATAAATACACAGAAACTTGTATTAGGTACAATGCTGCTTGGCTAATGACTAGGATTCTCATCTGTTAGCTCAGTCTTAATTATCATACATCTATATATTTTATAAGACTTATCTTATTAGACGCCTTATTGGCGTCCCTCCTTGCCAGTGGATCACATTGTGCCGCTGGAGCAGGAGCCGAGGGGAAAGGAGGGCCCTTCCTGTTACTCCTTCGCTTAAATATGAGTCTCCTTGCTATGTCACTTCCTGCCTGGATCAGCACTTCTCTACTATATTTCCCAGAATCCTCTTTGACGCCTAGTTCCGTCTAACTTGCTGTCTCATTAGCCAAACAGTATTTTATTTAACAATCAATAAGATAAACATACACAGTACATTCCCCATCACTGGGAGAAGTAGAGGGGGAGAAACATGGTCAGGATATATTATATGGGGAAAAATCAAACTTCCAGTAAAAAGGAAAAAGTAAAATAAAATAAGAAAGAAAAGAAATTGGAGCCTCGTGGATGTGCTGATTTTCAACCTTTGGGGGTGATCTTTGACTGGGAAATTAAACCTTTTCATTATTTCCTCTTGTCGCTGTCATTCTTCCTAATCTCTTCATCCCCCTGACATCCTCTTCCCTATGAATCAATATGAGGATGCATTAATGTGTGAGTCACACTGTTGCCTGACGCATACTGTCTGTCCTCTGTAGTGTGTCCAACCTGCAATTTCCGCTGCAGGTTGGTTAGATACAAAGCCACGTGAAAGCCGGGACAAGGTCAGCATCTAACTATCCAGTTTATAGGAAATGTTAACCCCAGTGCCTGACATAATTGATACAAAAGAAAAACCTGATAAATAAATGAGAACCCTTGGATTCGTAGCATGCTTTAATAAAGCAAACGCCTTCAGTAGCAGTTCCCATCACCAACCCTTCAACTGACTCCAAGTATTTAAATGTGTTTATTCATTGACAGGATGCTAGACCCCTCTCCACAACACTGCTAGCAGCAATGCCGGAATCTGTCTTGTGTTTTTCTGATAGAAGGAGGACAAGGATGTTTGTTCATACTCAGGGTGTCTTCAAGGGACTGAAAGGAAAACCAGAAATGATAATAACAGCTGTCACCTGTGAGTGACTAGATGCCTTATATCTAATACAGCCCTCATATCAGCACTGTGTGTTTATTTCCATTTGAAAGACAAAGCAGCTGATGCTTATGGACTTAAAGGAACTTTGCCAAGGTCATACAGCTAATGTATGACAATGCTAAATGTTTTTAACAGCACAGTCTTGATGCTGGACATGATACTTTTGGCCTTTGCTTCTCCCAGGGGGTAGAGGGTTTCCTAGGCAAAGTGAAACAGGGTGGGGGGTGGGGGGGGACTTATCTACTTATAACAGCTTAGAGAAGGCCCAGTTCAGGCCAAAGGTAATTCATAATCTATTTTTACTCTTACTAACTGAAAGTCACTTTGGGTTCAGCTCAGGATATTAGACCACACATTTTTATTTTTGGAGGCTCATAATCAAACCCTGGACTTTGGTACAGGAAATATTATAGTTCTATTTCATTATATATATATATATATATATATATATATATATATATATATGTGTGTGTGTGTGTGTGTGTGTGTGTGTGTGTGTGTGTCTGTGTGTGTGTGTGAGAGAGAGAGATTTATATATGTGTGTTATTTATATGTATTAGTCATTTACATATACACTAGTCACATAAATATATATTAGTCATAATCAAAAACTCATGCTCCATCAGTTAACTCAGCTGCTTACATTGCCAGCTCCCCAATCTTTTGAGAAAACCATGGGCAAGCACAGGGAATCTCCTTGCAAGCAAAGTGTGTCATGCTTGCTTTCTATATAGGTGAGGAGCTTCCCACAAAACCTGTCAATGCCTGTGCCAAAATGTGGACCCCAGAACAGAGGTATCTGACCCTCTGTGAGACAGAGACATTCTGAGCCTGTATAACCAGCAGTACAGCTGGTCCCCCAGATGTTTTGCATGAAGTTTGAGTCTGAAGACTCAAAGGGAGGCAGAATGCGGGGGAAGGAGGGAGGTCCTAGCATTTCACTGAACCTATGTGGAGAAAGTAAGAAGTGGAAAAAAAACTTTCCATGGGAGATTTGTGAGCCAGATGGGCTGTACTGCTTGGCACTCAGAGACTGAGGCTGATGTCAGATAGTGACAGTGCAGTGCACACAGCAGCATTCTCTCCTTCAAAGCTCTGGCTGATGCTCTCTACCCTGGCACTCTGAGTAGGAACAGGTTGAAGGGTATCAGGGGACCACCATCCTGAGCAAAGTGGCCCCTTAAGTGCTTTCAGGCATCTGAAGTCTACAGAGAACTGGAGCAAGATTTCTCAAGGATACTGAGATGAGTGGCCATTAGGTCTCCCCAAGGACTTCTAGGAAAATGCAAACAACATCCCCAAGTTGCAATAGAGTTCTTATCGGATACAGTTAAAAGATCTAGATGCCTTGAGTGACTGCTCAAAATGTGACCCACAAGGGCTTGTATGGTCAGGGATATAGGGGTTTTTTTTTGTTTGTTTGTTTTGTGTTTGTTTGTTTGTTTTGTTTTTGTTTTTTGTTTGTTTTTTTTTTTTTGGTTTTTTGAGATAGGGTTTCACTGTGGCTTTGGAGCCTATCCTGGCACTCGCTCTGGAGACCAGACTGGCCTCGAACTCACAGAGATGCACCTACCTCTGCCTCCTGAGTGCTGGGATTAAAGGCGTGTGCCACCAATGCCCGGCTGGATATAGGATTTATATTACCAACATGAAGTTGAAGAATCCCAGATGTTTGAGGAAACTGTCTAGACTCTCTCGTGCATCTCACACGTCTCTCCTCGTCAGCACTTACCACTTCCTAGAACTCCACCTTCCTCCTTTTTTCAAACCCTGATTCTCCAAAGCCTGAGGATGGATATGCTGGGCTTCTTAGGCTTGGCCTTCCTAACTGTTAAATGTGTTTTACTATGGGTTGGTCTACTCACTGGTCCACCCAGCTTTGCCCCATTTCTTGCAAGTGGAGTCAAACATAAAGCAAAACAGGACATAGATCTAGTGAAAGCAAAGGGTTAAAAAATCTGTAGTTTAGATGATACATGTTTCTAGGTAAAAAGAAAAAAGACAGTACATTACAAACATAAATGCCACTTTTCGAGCATACTATTGTATATTATCATTCCTAACATTGTCAGACAATGTTAGAAAGTCCCCCAAAGAGAGAACAGACCATCTGTGGGTTATGACGTAAAACAGTTGTGAGCACGTAAGAGGAGCATCAAGGGTCCGTTCCCTCAGCACTGTCATCAGTTCAGTCATAAGTTGAGTTATCCCAGCAGAGAAGAGCATTTCACATGCTTAGGTTACACAGTGAGCCACCATAGACATGGTGGGGTCCATTAGAATGGCTGCACACCATGAAGGCTCTCAGAAGCAGGCAAGCACACTGGTTGTGAGAACCAGCTACGCCTTCCTAGTTGTGTTTATATGATGCTGGTTCCACTGTTTCAGTGTAGGATTATTTTAAAATGTTGGTGCCATCTTCAAGTTGAAATAATCAAATAAAGGAAGCAAATAGTCTCACCCATTCATCACAAAGAGACTTCATTTCTATAGCCATAGACCATTGTGGTGTCTTGAAAGACAGCAGCTACCAGCCAGGGTATGAGTGCCCAGACTGATGCCCCGGAAGGGCTGGCCCGAATGTCTGCATTTCAACACACTCCACAATGGTTATTGTGCACAATGAAACTTGAGGATTGCCTGAGAATATTGTAGTTTCCTATAAAAATTGAAGGAAATTCTTCGTGAACAGTATGCATTTTGTTCCTCACAGTAATCTAGGAGATTGAAATGAATAACTAGGGATATTTTTGTTTTGCTTATGGAGTTTTGGTCTCTTATTTTGTTTTCTGAAAAGGAGGGGAAGTAGACAAATAATTTAAGAGGAACTCATATATGATAAAGATCTAAAGAAGCCAGTTACACATTTCCTCTAGTGGGAGGTTACCATGGTAGGGCTTACACATATTTGCAACCTGGTTAAGCCTGTTGTGTGGTATCACCCAATCAGAATCTTAGAGGGAAGGATTATTTGTTAGGAAATTAAAGCAAAACAACTTCCAAAATATCGTATGTCCTTTCCCACACACACACAATGCACAAAAAAAAAAAAAAAAAAAAGCTACTTAGGTAAGTTCACTTAATGGACACCATGGACCTCAGCGTATTTTCCTGAAAACCTCTTCGGACTCAATTGACTCCTAATAGCTTGAAGTGCAATCACCAAACACTGTGACAGTTGCAGTCTAATAGAATATGTGTTGAATGGTCATTTATTCAGGCTTTTTTTTTTTATCATACCCCCATACAAATGTACAAAGTTCAGTAAACTCTTGAAACTTCATGAAACCCCAGAACCAGGAATAGACACACTATTCTGAAAGCATTTGACATTTGATAACAAAGCAAATCCGCCAACCAACAACTCCTTTTTATTCTTCATTTTCTAAGGTTGGGCTATACTAACCATTTGAAGCTCCTGTGATGGCCTGGCCTGCCCTTGATAATACTGGATCCTACCCAATTGTGGACCTCTGATGTCTCCTATAGCAATGGTCACACATTTGCCAAATCCAAAGGAGTTAGTATCTTCTAGAAGTCAGTGAATCTGCTGGGAGAAAGATCATAAAGGCAAAGACTGCTATCCAAGCTGGATCTAGTCCCTCCTTTTCTGTCTTTTGTGGTAACTATACTTCAATGAAGCTCAGCTTCACTGAGACTTGGTGAAGCCACCAGGTGTGAATGCCCAGGTGTATCTCCCTATAAAGATAAGGATGTAGCTCAATGCTAAAGAACTTAGCATGTGCAAAGCCTTGGATTTGATGGGGGCTGAATCTCAAAGCTCAAAGGCATCCTCTCATAAAAGGTGGGTGTGGATACTGTAAACTGACAGTTCTGATCCACCCCTGGAACTTAATGGCTTATTCTGTACTCTGAATTTGAGTACTATCTGTGTATTACTTTCTGTATCAGTCAGGGATTGGCTTCACCTGCTAATAACAGACAGTAACAATAGCTTAACCAAGCTAGGAACTGTTCCTTCTTGGGGGGAGACTGGGAAAAGACTATGCAGAGTGTCCATGCAGCCAACAAGATGCCATTGGAGACGTAGGCTTCTGCCATCTGCCCAAACGCTGTCCCTGGCCCCTTGCTTTATAGCTTACAATGGAGAACTGCCATCAGTCTGCATGTCCTTTAAGAACTTTTCTAAATGCTCCTCCACCACATAATTTTATTTTCTATCCTATTAGCAAGAAGGCAGCAGTAAGGGAAAAATCAGAAATAAAAATTTTAGATAACTAGTTTATCTTCCCCCACTCTATCCTCAAAAGAAAGGAAGGAAGGAAGAGAGAGAGAACAAAAGAAAGAAAGAAAGGAAGAAAGGAAGAAAGAAAGAAAGAAAGAAAGAGAGAGAGAGAGAGAGAGAGAGAGAGAGAGAGAGAGAGAAAGAACTCACCACTCACATTTGACTATGAAGGACGAAATAAAACATACCTAGCAGCTGGAAGTCTCCTGGGTCTTTTTCTGAAAGGGTGTGCTTGTTCAGTTATTCCCTGCTTAGAGATCCACGACCCTCCACCTGCCTCTCTGCAACACCGAAGGAAGACAGAGCACCCCCACATCCCCCTACTCCCCTTCCTTAGTGTCTCTTCCCCTGCCATGGCAACGGTGAGCCCCTCCTAGGTTCCCCCAGAGCTGAGTTCACTTTACGAGTTCAGGTCAGCCTCAGCGTGTGGCTGGGGCAGGAATCGGGCCTCTGTATTTCTGTCCCTCTTCTGCTTCACTTACTGTGATTTACACCGTAGACCAGATGGACTATTTTCCTGTCTTTTGTGTGAAAAACACCCAGAACCCCATTTGCCTTTCTTCCCCTAGACGGAGTCTGATTTATGACCCAGAATGAGTTCTCAAGATGACATCAGTCCGTCCATGAGAGGAATACATGTGTCCACCGGCGGTCTGAGGCCACACACTGCTGTGCCGCTATGCAAATCCCCTCTGTTCACTCAGCCTCTCTTTTCCCATAAGGAAAACAGCAGTGATCTAATCTGCTTCACCAAGCTCTTAGGTGATGTTTTCTCTTCCTAGCCGCATCTTTCTGCCATCTTTCTGGCAAGAAGGGTGTATCTCCCCTGACGAACATGCAGCCCACTGCATGAGCTTGGATTGCGGTTTGCGCAATTAAAAAAAAAAAAAAAAAAAAAAAAAAAAAAAAAAAAAACTTTGGGTCTAATGGGGAGAGACCAGGCACCACCCTGCTAAATAGAGGACAGACAGCATTCGGACCTCCTTGCAGCTGAGAGTCCTCCAGGCCAAGAACATGATGGCTTCTGGATGGTCCCTGGGCTTCATAAGAAGTGCAGTCAGGGGAGGGACAGGTAGGTACCCGTGGGGTGGGCAGTCAGGGACCTTCCTGCCTCCTGAGTTGTTCCTCTGCCTTTAGTAATCTGTGCATCACAAAAGCTGCTTGGAAGAGTGTCTCTTTAAAAAACAAACTGAAAGTCAGGGGCCCGCAGCAGGCTGAGCATGCTCTCCTTGGCGGTTCAGCGAATCCCAGCCCGGTGGACTCCCTCTGAAGCTAGACAGGGCAGAACATCTCTTTCCTCCAGAACCTCCTCTTGCAGCAGTAAATCTTCAGAGAGAGCTCCCCTCTGAAGGATCTCCCTCCACCCGGCAGATCCGTGTCCACTTCTGCGGTCTACTGTTTTTCTGCCTCTAAGGCTGCGTTTTCCCCACACCCAGGCAGGCAGGCCTCACTACCCTGCTCCCACTTTCCTTAGCGGACTCTATCTGAACCGGCTCCAAAGGGTGTGTTCCTGTAATCAAAACTTCCTTTTTGTTTTATCACAAGTCCAACGGGCCCGATGAGGGCAGGCAGAGGGAGGAGAGAGGCAGAGTGGGGACAGAGGAAGAAACCCTCTGGGTTCAGCTGCCGTGCCAGCAGGTAAAGGGACCACGGGGAGGAAGCTGAAGCAATCTTCCCAGCAGCATTTGGGACCACTTATGTGGAGGGGGCACAGACCACAGGGGCGTTACCCGACCCCACCCACCCACCCCCCAGGCCCTTCTTAGGAAGCTTCAGAACACTTAACCTGGTGGAAATGACTGGTTGACTTGACAGACACCAGGACATTAAATAGTTAATTTTTAGCAAACGCAAATTGCATTTCCATCATGTGTGAGCAGTCAGCTGCTCTTGTAGGTCACCAAGACACAACACAGTATTTCTACAGTTTGTGGAAAACATTAGGCAGCTGTAATAAAGTCAATGGCATTTCCTTCCTTACTGAAACATGACTTCACTAAATCCCTGTTGAAAGTTCCCCCCCCTTTCTAAACATTTCTCTCCATCTGCGTGGTAAGTCAATAAAAGAAATTTAAAGCTAAAATATCTAGTGAAATTTTATCAGGCATGAACGGCATTTAAACCAGAGCTGCCACCACGGCTCAGATGGGTGAAAACTGACCCAAACTTGGGCGAGGCGGGGCAGGGGGTGGCCAGGGAGAGGGAGCAGACTTCAGTGGCCCTTCTATCTTACAGCCACTGAGGGGAAAGTCATTCCAAAGAGGCATTCCATGAAACCCAGGCTCTGGGAGCATTTGGGATTCTTGTAGGAGGTACATCATTTCAGGAAACCTCCACATTCTTGGGGGCCACCATCCCGCTCTCTTTCTTCCTGGCATGTTGCACTGAAGACAGCCTTCGTCTGTACAGTGTGTCCCAGTCTCATGAGAAGCTGCAGAGAGCTACCCCGAGAACTCTGTGAGCAGCACCACAGATGGAGAAGGCAGGAGACTTCCTTCTTCATTTGTCTTAGAAAGGGGCTTCAGGGGCTACCTGTAGGCCCAGAAAGGCCTTTTTAAATGATTAGTGGGTTTTTCCTGTTTTGAGACAGTTTTGCTACATAGCCCAAGTTGACCTCCAACTCAAGACCCTCCCGCTTCAGCTGCCTCAACTAGGGCTGCAGCCATGCACCACCCTGCTGGGGCTCCAGAAATACTTAAATAAGTGTGCACTGGGTGGTTTGGTGTGTCAACCTGACACAAGCCAGTTGTCAGCTGAGGAAATGTCTCCTTGAGATCCAACTGTAAGGCGTTTTCTCATTTAGTGGCCAGTGGGGGAGGGCCCAGCCCATTGTGGGTGGTGCCATCCCTGGGCTGTGGTCTTGGGTTCTATAAGAAAGCAGACTGAGCAAGCCATGGGAAGCAAGCCAGTACGCAGCTCCTCTCCATGGCCTCTGCCTCAGCTCCCGGCTCCACGATCCTGCCCTATTTAGTTCCTGTCCTGACTTCCGTCAGTGATGAACAGCAATGGTGAAGTGTAAGCCGAATAAACCCTTTTCCTCCCCAAGTAGCTCTTTGGCCATGGTGCTTCATAGCAGCAATGGAAACCCTAACTAAGAGTGACTGCAAACAGAAAAGGCACATTCTTCTTTGCATAGATTTTAGGAATTACTAACTGCACTCTCCTTGGGTCACCGACATCTTGTTTTCATAGGAACAAGAATAGAAAGGAAACCATTCAATGTTTGAGGATATTTCCCAGCCTGAAAAAGAAAAAGAAAAAAGGCTGCTGACAATACCCTTACTCGGACATCACTGGAATCAGAAAGCACAGACACTCTGGCTGCAAAGCATGTTCAAACTTCCGAGACATTTTCTCTAGCATTTCAGAGCGTAGCCTGCCTCACTGAGCAGAAAGCGGTCACCCACCTACAGAGCAGAGGGTGGAATTGCCGTATAAAGTATTCACCCCTTATCTACATCTTTGTCGTCTGTGCTCTTCACCACACTCGCCACCCATGGCCAGAAAATATCAGATGGAAGAATTCCAGCAACAAATAATTCATGAATTTTAAATAAGTTTGGTGATAACAGATTGCTACACTTGCTCTAGTTTACTATTAGTTGTTGTGGCTAGTTTCTAATGCCTAATTTATAAATTAAATTTTATCATAGGTGTGCATCTAGAGGGCACACATAATATAGCTAAAGTCCATAGCTGGATAGACCCTGGGTTCACACTTGCCGACAGAACTCCAGAACTGAGAAATGGGACTTGAGATTCAGAGATTAACACGGGAGTCTTGAATGTTGATCAGCCGGTCCACCAGACCTAAACCAAGAAACCGGCAGGAAATACTGGCTTGGGAAGTTCAGAAATATGGGAGGAAAAGTCCTTTGGACAGATCCATCGTTAAAACCGTGAGGCCACACGGTAAAGCAGGAACCCAGCTGGTTAAGCTGTGACAGAAAAGGATAACATTTAGAGGCTTGGTCCACAGGGAGTGGCACTATCAGGAGGTGTGGCCTTGTTGGCGGAATTGCGTCACCATGGGGCGGGGCTTTGAGGTATCAGATGCTCAGGTCGGTTCTCTGCCTGCTACCCTGGGATCAAGCCGTGGAGGAGCTCTTGGCTCCTTCTCCAGCACAGCGTCTGTCCACATGCTGCCATGCTTCTCGCCATGACCTAGTGACTCAGGGACTGTGGGGTTGATCTCATTTCTAACACAACTGCTCAAGAATCTTTTTATCTCACTGAGAAACGAAAGGCATTCCAACGGCAAGGGAGGTGTTGAAAATAAAACGTCCAACCCTTTAGACCCTTTAGCCTAGGCACAAATACGTACAGTCAGTCCCTGAGTCACTAGATGAGACTAGGTTATGCCCAGCATATGCTATTATGGAGATAAGGAAGTGCACAAATCAGGGTTTAAAGTTTACTTTTAAAGTCGGTATTTTGTGACCTTCTTTCAATAACATTGGTAACAATGAGCTGTTTTATGAACAAGACACCCATCACCACTAAAGACCTCCTTATCAAATCCTATGATTTCTCGTTTTGAAAGGCAACTATAAATTAGGGGCTAGAGGGATGGCTCAGTAGGGGAAAGTTCTTGCAGCACAAGCCTGAGGACTGAGTTTGAGCCCCATCACCTCAACAAAAGCCACTCACAATTGCATGTGTCTGTCACAATGGTGATGTCTGCAAACTGCTAAGGAGCAGAAACAGGTGGATCCCAGGGGCTTGCTGGCCAGAGATTCCAATCACAACAGTGAGCTCCTGGTTCAGTAAGTGTCCCTATGGAGAATGACAGGGACAGAGCCCTTCAGCCACCTCTGACCTCTAGACACATACACACAGGTGTGGAAACTAGCACACAGACAAGCATACACCGTGCATTCACACGTGAAAAATTAAGTTATAAACTGGATAATCAGCAGGGCGTTGGTGGCGCACGCCTTTAATCCCAGCCCTTGGGAGCCAGAGGCAGGTGGATCTCTGTGAGTTCAAGGCCAGCCTGGTCTACAGAGCAAGTGTCAGGATAGGCTCCAAAGCTACACAGAGAAACCCTGTCTTGAAAAACCAAAAAATTAAAAAATTAAAAATAATAAACTGGACAATCACAGTAGAATAAAGTGAAACATAATGCATATTTATTCTGATGTAAAAATACCCTAGCAAATAAAGTGGGTTTTGCTCTAAAAAACAGTCCCTTCGGTGACAGGAGAGGTCCCCTTCATTCAGAAACAAAGAATATGGTTCTGTTTTCAGACAAATTTTTCTGAGTGTGACACGTGGGACTATGATGATGTCTGGGCCTGGGCTGCTGCCAAGGATTATGCCAGGGTCTGAAGTTCTACTGCAGCCAGGGTCTGTGTTGACAGCCATGGCTCATGATGTTGTCACCAAGACCATGGGCCCAAGCCACCACCAGGGGCCATGTCTAGGTCTGTGACCCTACGGCAGTCAGGGTTGGTGTTGATGTGCAGATGACAGGGGTCTGGCCAGTCACCTGAGTCCATCCATGTTGGTGTCCAAGGGCGACATCACTGCTGAGACCAGGCTAATCTAGATGGCCTGTGCTGCCACCCAGGACCATAGTGACATCTGAGCCTGAACTGTGGCATAGGGCCATGTCTGGATCCCTGGCACAGTAGCAGCCAAAGTCTGAGTTGATGTTCATGGCTCCTGTTACCACTGAGGTCTGCGTGGATGCTCAGGCTCTGGACTGCCACCTGAGACCATGTTGGTGTCGCTGGGGCCATATTGATCTGTGGCTTGTGTTGTTACCAAGGCCATGGTAATGTCCAGGCCCTAGCTGCTGCCAAGGGCCATGTCTGGGTCTGTGTTCCACCTGCAGCTGGGATCTGTGATGATGCCCGTGGCCCGTGTTACCACAGGGATCATAGGAAGCATGCGTGTTGGAATCTGAGGGCTGTGCTATGCTAGCCCTGCCCCTCACTGAACACTACACCAGAAAGAGCTGGTCCCCACCATCCCCTGTGGGAGAACTGACTCTGCCCCTTGCCTGAGGGGTGCAGACCCAGTGGCCCTGACCGACCAGCTCAGCTACCACCCAGACCTACATTCTGGGTTTTGAGTTGGCCCCACCCTAACAGCTACTGCATCTATGAACTCCCCAAGTCCATGAAGGGACTGGAACGATAGCCCCACGATATCCATGACTTGGGGCAACACCAAGATATCCAAGAGGAGTTTTGGTAAGTGTCCAGTGATGGTGGTGTACCAGAAGCCTTGAACCAGACAAATGACTCAATGCAATGAACATTTTACCAGAGGGCTGATTGGACAAAAGGGTATACTGTATGACACACCACAGCTCCCAATGCCACTAGAATGAATGAAGTGTTGCAAAGAGAGAAGAATAGGGTGTGGTTTTTGTTTTGTTTTTAATTAATTTTGTTTGGGGGGATACTGCAGGGTGAGGGGTGGATATGGAGGGGCTGGGAGGTGAGCAATATTGGGGTGCATGATGTGAAATATCCAAGAATCAATAAAGAATTACAGTTCACGTGTGTGTGTGTGTGTGTGTGTGTGTGTGTGTGTGTGTGTGTGTGTGTAAGAATTAGTTTAATAGACGTTCATTCATTTAGCTGAGTAATAGCAGTAAGTTATTCTCTAGGGCCAATTACATTTTGTGTGTGTGTGTGTGTGTGTGTGTGTGTGTGTGTGTGTGTGTGTAAGAATTAGTTTAATAGACGTTCGTTCATTTAGCTGAGTAATAGTTGTAGGTTATTCTCTAGGGCCCGTAACCTGCTTAGTCACAAGTTCTTGGTCCCTAAAATGATGCCAGATTTGAACCCCAACATTTAGACTGGGTCTTAAATCCAATCAGTAAATCATTGGTTACTCCCATGATATTCATGGCACCGGTGGGCATGTCTTGCCAGGCTGATCATTGTTGTAGCTTGCAGGGTTCATAGCTGGGCAAGACTAGTGATTTCTTTTAGCCTCTGGTAGCATGCTCAGCTCCTTGTAGCACTATGAAATCTACCCAGTAAGGGTAGAGCTTCCAGCTTGACTTCTCTGTGTCTTAGGATTCAAGTGTGGTGTTTTCAGCAATAGGATTTTACAATAAAGTTCTGGAGAATAAGTAAGAGTAATGGTGATAGCCTGTAATGTTTGGGGATCCATGGGATCTTACTGAGCAATTATATTTTAATTTTAGGTCAATAGCACACAAATGTTTAGTTTCATGAGACATTTGGAACATGCTTATAACAGCAAATTTTCTGTGAACCCCATTAGGTACCAAAAAAAAGGCTGAGTTCTCACCTATGACAATCAACCCCCCGTGAGTAATAGGTGAACGCAATAACCGCCTCTGCCATAAATCAGCATTAACTTCTTAGCCATTTGTCCACTGACACCATTGTTCTCATCTAGGATCTGAGTAACTGTGATTAATGGTTTCTGATAAACCTGATGTCCATAAACATGGTGATGATTAGGAGGAACTTGAACACATTCTAAAGAGTTGTAGAAAAACACAATTTCCAGAAAGGAAGTGCACAATCCCATGTCAGAGGGACAGAAATTCAAGCCCTTCTACCAGCCTGTTTCTGGAACACTTGAAGCACATTGTCTAAATCCCCTCCTTCAGGTTTGTATTTTACATCCATAAAATAAGGGTATATTAAGTTGTGTGAAGATCAAATGTAATAAGGAAGAAAACCCTGATCGCTTCCTAGAATGTAGTGAGAGTTTTCCAGATTTTAAATGGTTTTCTGTGTATTTGCTGTACTTCCCAATACATGCTTGAACATGTGAGCGAGGGGAGACTGATGAGGGCCTTGAAGGCCAAAGTAAGGAGACTCTTAAGCTATCTACACAACGTTTAAGGCTAAGTCAGGCCACCTCACCCCAAGTTCTCACTAACTTTCTGAGAAACGGTGTGGCGTGTCATCTCCTGTAAGGTCAAGCATGCCCTCGTCACTGAGGTCAGATTACCTCCTTTCTATAAGTTTCTTCTTCAGATCAACCTTGATGAAGTGGACAATGAGCAGTGAAGCTCTTGCCACGGTCCAGATTTGTGGAATATGAGAAATGCACAAACTGTGGAAGTGGCTGGATCAAAATCCTGGCTCAAGCACAAGCCCTTGTCCAAAAGAATCAGCCCCGCTAAGAATACAGACAATAGAAATAATGGCATGAGACGCTTAGCATTTAACAAGTCCACCATGATGCCTGCTTGGAGGAACTACTTATCTACGGTTTTCTTTCTTCCTTAGCGCACCTCCCTGAAGTTCTATGACTCACAGGTCCTTGGTGTGCTCTCTCTCACACCTGTCAATAAAGTGTTGAGTCAGTATTCACTTGTTCAGAACAACCCTGTTTAGAAAATGTTTCCTTGCTTTTTTGTTTGTTTTTTTGTTTGTTTGTTTGTTTTTTACCAAAATACTTTAGACCATCAACACCTGTGACCTCAGTCCTTCCTCCGTCTTTACGCTGCAGGCTGCAAGGTCCAACAGTCTCACATCTTTGAAACTTGCAGATGCCTGTTATCTGCTCCTGCTGCTCGGTGAGCTACTAGTACTTCTAATCTTTTTACAACCAGTTCTGGCTGTTATCTGGGTTCTTTATAGTCCTTGTCAATTGTACAGGCTGAACAATTTCCATCTTCTCCCCTGGTAATTAAAAGGGAAATACAGTTATTCAACAGTTTAGTTTCATGAGACTAGATTCTCCTGCTAGAAGCTTCTTAGAGACCTTTACACACTTTGTGGTG
Source organism: Cricetulus griseus (assembly GCF_003668045.3). Lineage (NCBI taxonomy): Eukaryota > Metazoa > Chordata > Mammalia > Rodentia > Cricetidae > Cricetulus > Cricetulus griseus. Next base: position 221,573,749 of record NW_023276806.1, read on the forward strand.
GTGGTGGTGGTGGTGGTAGTGTGTGTGTGTGTGTGTGTGTGTGTGTGTGTGTGTGTGTGAATGTAATTGTGTATAAGTGTGTGCATATGAGTGTGTGTATGTATGTGTGTGTGCAAATGTGATTGTGTGTATATAATTGTGTGAGTATGCATAGGTGTGTGTGTGAATGTGATTGTGTGTATGAGAGTGTGTGAGTGTGTGTATGTGTGAGTGTGTATGTATGTGTATGAATGTGTATATGTGTATGCGTAAGTGTGTGGGTGAATGTGATTGTGTGTATAAATATTGTGAGGGTGTATGTGAATGTAATTGTGTATGGGTATGAGTATGTAAATGTGTGTATGTGTATGAGTGTGTGTAAACATGCTTGTGTGTATGTGTATATGTATGAATGTTCATATGAGTGTGTGTGTGTGTGTGTGTGTGTGTGTGTGTGTGTGTGTGTAGGTCAGAGAACAACTTGCAGGAGATGGTTTTCTCTTTTCATTGCAAGGGTCATGTTGCCAAAATTGGAAACAACAAGCCCCCAAGCCCCCTGAGCCATCTTGTCATCCCCTAAAGCTTTTCTTAAAGGTACATTTTTTTCAATACTGGAATTGCGCACTGGGCCCCATGCATCTGGTCAAACACTCGAACACTAAGTTACATCCCAAGCTTCTCTCCTTTCCTTCTTATTTTTAGATGTGGTCCTGCAATTTTCTGAAGCTGGTCTTGAACGCATTCTGTAGCTCAGGCAGGCCTTGAATTCACCACCCTCCTGTTTTAGGCTCCTAAGTAACTGGGACTACAGACCATGACACCAGGCCCAAAGTAAAGCTAAATTCTTACCCATGACCTGAGCTCAATACCAATAAAGTCTGAAGAGAATGATACTATTGCCTTCAGAACTATTGTTTTAATTGCAAGTTCTAGTTGTTTTTGTTTTACACATACTATTTACCATATATACACACTATGTACTCTGCACCAACAACCTGGTGGATTATGCTCACGGAAAGGCAAAAATAATATCCAAATGAGACTTTGAAGAACCTCTTAGTCATCCTAAGACTGTAAGGCTCTTTTCTCCACTGGGCAGAGTCTCTTCTCTGCAATTTAGAGCATAACTGGTTCCCTACAGAGACAGGGCTGGCTCAGTGTTTCCAGGAAACTCCGAGGGTCCAGGCAGGAGCTGCAAGATAGGGGTTACCTACAACCTGGGTCCAAATCTTCACATTATCAGATGCCTACAGCCAGGGTAAGAGCCAGCTAACCACCATGACAAGCAGAAAGTGGCCATAATTGTTATTGACCACAAGCCACGCCTAGTTATGGACCAACAGCCTACTTCCCCAGTGGAACCACCATGCTGGTGAAAACAGAAAGGAAGAGGCAGTCTTTAAGATGAGTTAGTTTCAGCTGAAAGACACATAACAAAGTGCTCAAAATCCTTAGCCATCAGGTAAATGCAACTCAAAACAACTCTGAGATACCATCTTACACTGGCCAGAATGGCTAAAATAAAAAACACCAATGACAGTCTATGCTGGAGAGGATGTGGAGAAAGAGGAACACTCCTCCATGGCTGGTGGGAGTGCAAACTTGTAAGACCACTCTGGAAATCAGGATGAGGGTTTCTCAGGAAAATGGGAGCCAGTCTACCACAAGATCCAGCAATTCCTCTTTTGGGCATATACCCAAAGAATGAACATTCATACAATAAGTACATATGTTCAACTATGTTCATAGCAGCATTATTTGTGATAGCCAGAACCTGGAAACAACCTAGATGCCCCTCAACTGAAGAATGGATAGAGAAAATGTGGTACATTTACACAATGGAGTACTACTCAACAGAAAAAAACAATGGAATCTTGAAATTTGCAGAAAAATGGATGGAACTAGAAGAAACCATCCTGAGTGAGGTAACCCAATCACAAAAAGACAAACATGGTATGTACTCACTCATATATGAATTTTAGACATAGAGCAAAGGACTACCAACCAACAATCCTCATTACCAAGGGAACTAGGAAACAAGAAGGACTCTAAGAAAAGAATGCATGGACCCTGGAGAAGGGGAAGGGCCTGGATCTCCTGAGCTAACTGGGAGCATGAGGGTAGGGGAGAGGGAGCTGGGAGAATGAGAGGGGGAGAGGAGGAGGAGAGAGGAGGAAATGGGGGAGCAGAAAGGTTGAGTCGGGGGAAGAATAGAGGCGAGCAGGATGAGAGATACCATAACAGAGGGAGCCATTATAGGTTCAAGGAGAGATCTGGCACTAGGGAGATTTCCAGAGATCTACAAGGATGACACCAACCTGCAATCTAGGCAATGGTAGAGAGGCTATCCTAAATGCCCTTCCCTCATAATGAGACTGATGACTGCCTTATATGCCATCCTAGAGCCCTCATCCAGTAGCTGACGGAAGCAGAGGCAGACACCCACAGCTAAACACTGAACTGAACTCTGGAACTCAGTTGCAGAGAGGGAGGAGCATACAGGTCAAGACCAGGCTGGTGAAACCCACACAAACAGCTGACCTGAACAAGGGGGAGAGCATGGACCACAGACTGATGTCTGGGAGGCCAGCACGGGACTGATCCAGACCCCTGAACATGGATGTCAATGAGGAGGCCTCAGCACTCTATGGGGCCCCTGGTAGTGGATCAGAATTTATCCCTGGCATAAGAAGGGACTTTGGGAGCTCATCCCACATGGAGGGATGATCTCTTGGCCTAGACATATGGGGGAGGGCCTAGGCCCTGCCCAGGATGATATGACAGACAGTCTTACCCTCTCTGGGGAGCAGAGGGGAGATGAGGTGGGAAGCTGGTAGGGGCTTGTGGGGGAGGGGAGGGAGAGGGAGAAGGGATTGACATGTGAAGCAGGCTTGTTTCTAATTCAAACTAATAAAAAATAATTTCTTGGGGAAAAAAAGATGAATTACTTTCAACGAGAAAGAAACTGTCCCTGGCTATGGTACTTCTAAGGTGAATATGTCAGCAGCTAAACCGTGGCTGGTGAGGAACACTTGTGTTTGTTTTCTCTAGAAGCACTTCCTAAACTGTGTCCCAGCTCCCTGTCACACTGGACCACTCTGTAGTGCTTGCACAGTCCTCTCCTCTCCAGCCTCTGATGCACTCGCTTTCCTATTACAGGAAACCACTCTTTATGGAGAGTTCCATACCCATCCCCCACCCCCATCACCTTCAGGAGAAGGTGCAGTTCTCAGCATTATCTATCCAATATTCTCCATCGTCTTGCCTCACTTCATGCTAAGTCCACCAGGACTTAGTTTTTCATCTTTATCGTCACAGAAAGTGCCACTGCAAGCCCTGGCGTACCTTTTCCAGACCTTCACCTACTTGTCCACTCGGTTAATTGCACCTGTTTAGTACATGGACAAATAAAACCTTACAAAACCTTCAAAATACAATTCAGAAAATGTTAGTAGCAAAAAATAGTGTTTGCTCATTTGCAACATTTTTTACTACTAATAACATCTAACTTTTTGAAGTTTGAGTAATTTAAGCTTTAACTGTTACCTATTTTTTTATCGTTACAGTTTTTGAAATAATTGAATTTGATTTTGAAGAGTGATTTATTTGTCATACAGGGGGTAATACTTTTCTTTCCATCACATTGTCTCCTTTTTTGCTTCTTTGTTGTTTGTTTGCTGTTTGTTTTTAGAGAGGGACTCTCAGCATAGACCAGGCTAGTCTTGAACTCTCAGAGATCCACCTGCCTCTGCCTCCGAAGTGCTGGGATTCAAAGTATGTGCCACTCTGCTCAGCTTCTTGAGATGCTGTGTCAGTGTCGGGATTTTTACTTACTGTAAAGAGCATGTAACTGGTTAATTTTTTAAAAAATGATAGGAAGTATATTCAATTAGCAGGTTGTACTGGTAGTTAGGAATTATTTGCTAATTTTCCTGTTCACAAGAGTTGAGATACAGAGTCTCCCAGGTGTCCATCAGTGTATAAATGGACAAGGAAAACGTGGTCTATATGCACAGTTGAATATCATTCAGCTACAAAAAAAATGACATATCATTTCTTTGAGAGCACTGAGGATATTGTTTAAAATGAAATAAACCAGACACAGAGAGACAAATACCACAGACTCTCTTTGATATGTAGAATGAGAAAATAACCTCAAAGTTGAATAACTAGAACAGTCATAACTAGGCTCGGAAGGGAAGTGAGGGGATATCTAGAGGGGGGAGAAACAGGGCACCGAACAGCTGGATGGGAGGAAGGAGTCCCAGAGCTGGACATCAAAGGCTCAGAACAACCCATTATATATTTATAAAGAGCAAGACACGTGTAACTTAAAGGCTACAAACATAGAAACAAGGAAATCCATTTACCTCAATTTTACTACATCGCACCTGTATGAAAAATGTTATATTATGCCCAGTAATTGTCAACAATTATTTTTTTAATTTTTAAACAAGGTCTTTTTTAAAAGATTTTATTTATTTAATATGTATACAATATTCTGCTTCCATATATATCTGCACACCAGAAGAGGGCAGCAGATCTCATAACGGATGGTTGTGGGCCACCATGTGGTTGCTGGGAATTGAACTCAGGACCCCTGGAAGAGCAGTCAGTGCTTTTAACCGCTGAACCGGTTAAATAAAAATAATCTTGTGGAAGCTGTTGTATGGGTCTGGTTCGAGGGCTCTGGTTTCTGTTATACCACCGATAATGGGCTTTCATGGGACTCCTCTTGGATATCTGGTTGATATCCGGTGTCATGGAGATCCTGCTGTTTTGGAGAAGGTTTGTCCCCTTCTCCAACAGCTCACAGATGGGTGGATGTTGGGGTGAGCCAACTCATAGTCCTGGTAGGAGCCTTGGTGGTAGCTGGGTTGGTCAGTTCGCTAGCTTTCTCTCATTGTCCCTACCAAGATGAGCTCCACAGCACTGCCTTGGCTAGTTCACCCAAATGCAGCCCCATCTCTCCAGCCCCGTCTACAATTATTAAACAAAAAACTCAATTAAAATCAATGAGTTTAAAGTGATCATTCTGCTAATTTCTAATGCATAGATTTATAGTGGCTACAAGAACACAACTCCATTTAGCTAGCCATAGGTCTCTCTCAATCTAGACTGGGTATGTCATGACACCCTGCTGAGTAGGAGGCACAGAAGGCTAGATTCTGAGCGATGACATCACAAACTGTCTTCCTGTGAGCTCCTTCCTCCTTCTAAATCTGATAGTTTCAAAAGCATCAGTGAAAAGTGGAAGAAGAGGAGGAAGCCTACGCCAGTATCATTTATTCTCTCTGTGAAAATTCCTATGCTATACCAAAGTGGCCTGCGAAGTTTACCAAACTACATACATGTCTCCTCTATTCTAAAAGAGCACAGTAAAAACTATTCTATACTTTATCTGGGCTGGAAAGTCAAACTCCATGCTCCCATATTTGTTTACAGCCTGTACATGGGTCAGAACTCCTAAAGCCATGGTCTGACAACACCTGTCCTTCTCGGCACACACCTGGTTAACTTATGTTTAGGGCCACTTCTCCTCCAACAACTATCAGGTCATGGTTAGCATCCAGACCAGAAAAGAAAGGGAGTAATGAGTGGCTACTGGCTTCTCTTTCCTGATACACAACAAATTACTCAGTTTACCCAAATAATATATATATATATATATATATATATATATATATATATGTATATATATGTATATATACATATATATATTTCATTGTGCTTTAATATGTTCACAGATAAATGCAACTATACTGTACAGCTACTATGGGAATCGGTGTGGAGAATTCTCTGGAAGCTAAAAATATATCTACCATATGACCCAGCTATACCACTCCTTGGCATATGCCAAAAGGACTCAACACCTTACTCTGTTGAAACTTACTTAGCCATGATTATTGTCACTCTATTCACAATAGCTAGGACATGGAAACAATCAAAAATGTCCTTCAATTGATGACAATTAATAAAAGCACAGCATATATACACAATGGAATTCTGTTCAAAAGGAAAGAAAAGTAAAATCACGAAATTTCCAGGCAAACAATGGAACATTATACTCAGGAAGGTAACCCAGGCACAGAGAAATACCCCATCTCTCTTATTTATGGATCCTGGCTCTGGTTCCTTAGAAATAACATATAACCCAGAGTTACCATAGAGATCATGAAAGTAACAAGGGATTATTGGAGAGAAGAGGAAAAGGAACTCTAGAAGGGGATAGTAGGGCACAGGTGACATGAAGGGGGGTATGAGAGAAGTGATGGGTGTTATTTAACCTGGGATGGGGAAGGAAGGGCAACATAAAGAGAGAGGGAGGGGAGGGGAGGAGGAATAAATACAACTATGGATGTTTGAAAAAGTCACAAGGAAACATTTCTTTATGTCTAAAGGTAGCACACACACACACACACACACACACACGTACATATATATTTCAGATTGCTTCTTCCATGTCCTGTGTCCCCAGGGGTGCAACAGTGACCCTTAAATCTTGGAGTTAACCAACAACTGCCTAATTAGACTTCAGGCACACTTAATGGGAAGCAATTCATGCCTGGTATTGTAAACCCAGATGGTTAATTTTTTGTCCACTTGACACAAACCGGGTCATCTGCAAAGAAATAACTTTAATTAAGAAAATGCCCTCACCGGGCATTGGTGGCGCACACCTTTAATCCCAGCACTCGGGAGGCAGAGGCAGGAGGATCTCTGGGAGTTCGAGGCCAGCCTGGTCTACAAAGGAAGAGCGAGGATAGGCTCCAAAGTTACACAGAGAAACCCTGTCTCAAAAATCAAAAAGAAGAAGAAAGAAAATGCCCTCGTAAGATTGACTGTTGATGGAAGTTTCTGTCCCACCTTGTCCCTCAGCCATTTAGTCCCAAATAAACACACAGAGTCTTATATGAATTATAAACTGTTCAGCTGACTCAGGCTTCTTATTGGTTAGCTCCCGCTTAATTATTAACCAATTTCTATTAATCTGTGTATCTCCACATAGTCTTGGCTTATCAGTGATGCCCAGGCCTGTTGCTTCCTGGGCAGCTACATGGCATCTTTCTCGAGACCCACTCCCTTCGTTCCTCTTCCTCACCTTCTCCTAGTCTAGTAGTCCTGCCTATACTTCCTGCCTGGCTGTATCCTGCCTGTCCATAGGCTAAAACAGATTTATCCATCAACCAATAAGAGAAGCATATATGCATAGCATACAGAAGGACATCCCCCATCAGTTGACCTGGTAGCAATCCTGTGGAACATTTTCTTGGTTAGTGATTGATGTGGGAAGACCTAGCCACAAGGGTAGTGCCACTCCTGGGCAAGCAGTCCTGGGTTGAAAAAAAAAAAAGGCCAAGAAAGCCATGGAGAGCAAGCCATTAAGCAGCATTCTTCCATGGTCTCTGCTTTAGTTCCTGCTTCAAATTCCTGCACTGACTTACCTTCATAATAGACTGTGATGGTGATTAAGATGTGTAAGCCAAATAAAACCTTTCATCCTCAAGTTGCTTTTGGACATGTTGCTTATTACATCAATAAAAAAGCAACCAATTCACCAGCTAACTATCACTGCAGCCAGTGAGGTCATGGACCCTCGAGTAAAACCTACTATCACTTCCTGTCTTAATAATAAAAATTCAGAATCATTTATCAGGGGGTGAAAGCTGAGGGATCAGAGAAGCAAAACAGCCAACCACTAGCTCTTACCTCTACCTCACACCGAAAAGGTGATCCTGTCTCCAGTATCAGACTGACTGCCTAGACTGCATTCACCTCTATCAATCCTCAGACTGCAATGAGCTCCTGTCTCCTCCTGCCTTATATTCCTGTCTCTGCCAAACAATAACCCTTCTTCTCTCCATTTCCTTAGTGCTGGGATTAAAGGTTTGTCGCTCCAAATTGCTGGGATCACCTTTGTGTGAGCTGTGTCTCTTTTAGACTGGATCAATTTCATGTAGACCAAGGTAGCCTTGAACTGACAGAGGTCTGTCTGCCTCTGTCTCCTGAGTGCTGGGTGTGCCACCACTGCCTGGCCTGTATGGCTGTGCTAGCTTTGCATTCTGATCTTCAGTCAGGCTTTAACAAAATATCACCACACTAAGATTATAATTTCTAGCTGCATTCTAAATTCTCATCCTTACACACACAGATAAGTATAGTGCTCACACCTCATCAAAGAAGCCAGTCTTTTTCAACATACGGAGACTGTTACAGCGATCACCAACTGGTCAAAATGATGAGGACAACCAACAGTGAGGTATCCAGGCCCAACTAATACATCAATAACATAATCTCAACACCCAAGGATCAGAGAACATCACCTACCAGGAGGTAGGAAGATTTTAAGACATTTTTTATGAGAAAGTGCCCCTTCCATGTACAACAAGGAAGCTGTACCAGTGAAATCTCAAAATTATGATAGCTATGGTAGTTTGAAAGAAAATGCCCCCCAAAAGGAAGTGATAGTATTAGGAGGTGTGGCCTTGTGGGAGTAGGTGTGGTCTTGTTGGAGGAAGTGTGTCACGGTGGGAGTAGGCTTTCATGCCTCTTTTCACAAGCTTCACTCAGTATGACAGTCAGTTGACTTCCTGTTGCCTGCAAACCAAGATGTAGGACTCACAGCCCCAGCTCCATGTCCGCCTGCATATTGCCATGCTCCTCACCATGATGACAGTGGAACTGCTGAAACTGTAAGTGAATTACCCAATTAAATGTTTCCTTTATAAATGTTGCCATGGTCATAGTGTCTCCTCACAGCAATAAAAACTTAACTGGGACAGTGGCCTAAACAAGACCCACACAATAACAACACAAGTTGACATTCTAGCATGAATGGGGGAAATCTCACAAGGCTGTATCCCTAGATAGAGAACAATTCCGCGGAGAGGAGTTTTAGTCTTCTCCAGGATGATCCCCTGGTAAATTAGCCGACCTCAAGTAGTCAACCCTAAACACACACTACATAAGCAAGACCAGATGGGCTCAGCAATCTATATTTATATAAATGTGTGTATGCTAGCGTGTGTGTGGGGGTGAATGCACTTCTATGTGTGTGTGTGAATACATGTAGGTAATAACAATTTTAAAAGATGTTATAAATTTGCGATAGAACTAGGGAGACACAGGTGGAGTTGTGGAGGAGAGGAGAGAGGGAAATGATGTAAATACAGTACTGACATATGAAATTCTCAAAAAAAATAACTCAAATAAATAAGAACCTGTGTCTATGTAATGGGATGGGCAGTGTCTGTGGAAGGAAGAGAGGAATTCATCAAGAAAGGCAGAAGAGTCCCGTGCTCCAAGCCAGGAAAGTGTGAAGATAGGCATTCATCTCTTAGAGGTGACCATACAGGAAACTATCCTGATGGTGAGTTGGAAGCTCCTAGGAGGTGAGGGAGGGTGTTGCCCCTTTCCTGGTCTACTGCCCAGCTTCGGCCCACAGAAATGTCCCACAGGGTTCAGCCTGGAACTTATTGGGCCTCATAGAAGGGAAAATCACCTTTAAAGAGTTCAAAGGACAGAGAGAAGAGAAAAGTCTTTGGGTAAAAGGAAAATCATCACCAGAAGAAAAACCAGATATTTCCAAAATTCCATCATCAGCAGGAAGTGACTCAGCCAAATCCCAGGACAAAGACACCAATGAGGAAGAAACATTGGAGTGAGAAAGTCAGTTCACAAAGTCTTTGCTTCCAAGATTGGAGAGAATGAAGATGATGAAGAAGAGGAGGAAATGCCCAAGCAAACCACTGCACGTGGCATGTTTGTGTGGGAGATGGTTCTCAACCTTAAAAATAAAAAACAAACAACAACAAAAACCAAAGATGACAGAGTAAATGTCCCAGAGTCCTGAGAGGTCTCATGAGTGAAGCCAATATGTGCTTTGCTGGAGGAGAACCTGAAGAGTCGATACTGATCTGCATAGAAACCCTAAGACAAGCTCTTTGGCCTTCTGAGTCATTCTCTACACTTGCCATGACATACAAGGATGAAGGCGACATGGAGAAATCACTGAAGTGTGAAGTGATTGCTGCACATTCAAATCCCAGTGACAAAAGAATGGGTAAGGTTGGCAGAAATGTCTCTGGAATAAGCTAATATTAGACTGAATTTTTTTTTTTTTGCTATACAAAAGCTCTTTTTTTTCTTTCTCCCCATTTTTTATTTGAATTAGAAACAAGATTATTTTACATGTCGATCTCAGTTCCCTCTGCCTCCCTTCCTCCCTTGCCCCACCCCCCAACTGACACCCTATTTATCCTACACCCTTTCTGCCCCCCAGGAAGAGGTGAGGCCTTCCATAGGGGTCTTCAGATTCTGTCACATCCTTCGGGATAGGGCCTAGGCACACCCCCTTGTGTCTAGGCTCAGGGAGTGTCCCTCTATGTGGAATGGGCTTCCAAAGTCTATTCCTATGGTAGGAATAAGTACTGATCTCCTACAAAAGGCCCCATAGATTTCTGAGGTCTCCTCACTGACACTCACGTTCATGGGGTCTGGATCAGTCCTATGCTGGTTTCCCAGCTATCAGTCTGGAACCAAGAGTTCCTCCTTGTTCAGATCAGCTGTTTCTGTGGGTTTCACCAGCCTGGCCTTGACCCCTTTGCTCATCACTCTTCCTTCTCTGCATCTGGATTCCAGTTCAATTCAGTGATTAGATGTGTGTGTCTGCTTCTACTTCCACCAGCTGCTGGGTGAAGGCTCTAGGAAGGCATTTAAATCAGTCATCAATCTCATTATCAGGGGAGGGCATTTAAGGTAGCCTCTCCTCTGTTGCTTAGATTGTTAGTTGGTGTCATCATTGTAGATCTCCAGACATCTCCCTAGTGCCTGATTTCTCTTTAAACCTATGATGGCTCCCTGTATTATGGTATCTCTTATCTTGCTCTCCTCTATTCTTCCCCCAACTCAAACTTGCTCCCTCATGTCCTCCTCACCTCTCCTCTTCTCCCCTTCTCATTCTCCTATCTCCGTCTTTCCCTCCCTTTATGCTCCCAATTTGCTCAGGAGATCTTGTCCCTTCTTAAATATGAACCTACTAATGCCTGTGGGAGAGATCAAGCCTTTATGAGAATATGGGTGATCAAAAAATGACCGTGGACAATTATAAGTGTATTTTAGATCCTTTGTCTCTATCTGATGGAGAAGTTTTATGCAGTTGGCCAGAGACATGGCAAAGTGTTACTATTACACCAATGGCAGCACTTCAGCTATAAACATAATCGAAGAAGCCTTCTCAGAACTCAAATCTCCACGGAAGATGTTAACATTGCAGCTGAATTGAATATTTCCAATAAGCAGTGTGACAAAACTTTGGAGGTGCAAAGAATTTTTTTTTCTGGAATTATTCTAGAAAGAGAAACTTTGGGAGAAGGTACCTCAGAAGAGAACAAAGGTTGTAGTTAACTTTTAAAAAAGAAGTGGGGGAGGGAAATCAGAAGCTTCTCTTTAGTGGCGCAGGTGCAGAAGAGAAAGAGAAACGGAAAAAGAAACTGGACCAATAACAACGTCTTATGTCTATATGATTTTATTGCTTACTTTTATGGTTAATTTTATTGCTTATTTTTATGATTTGTGTGGTTACCTGGCACTTGTTGAAAGGGTCTGCAGATTAGAAAAGCTATGGCATAGTGGACAGTGACACCAAACACCAGAGATAGCCAGAGTTAGCAGTTAGTCTTTTCATGCTTTCCTTAGAAAGTTACGGTGCAAATATTCATCGATGTGGTTTCCATCCCCAGAGATTTATTTTTGACACTCATGTCTTCTCTTTTCCCATTTAGTTCATCAAGACGCACACACGTATCAGAGAGAGCATCAAGAGAAAATTTTCTCACTTCAAGGAAGAAAGTTCATTCTTCAATTTGGAGGTTCAAAAGCATTTGGTATCCTTGGAAGAAAAACTTCGGAGACTTAAGACTTGAGGTTTTCAGAACCCCAACAAGTTAGTGAGAGAGCATGTTTTCCTACCGTAGGAGACCAAGTAAGAGTGGACATGGGACAGAGAGTCAGAACCTCAGCAAGTCAGTCGCTTCCTGGGTGGCAGATAGTGGGCCAGCATGTTTTCCTACTAGAAGAGCCTGGGAAAGGTCTGTAGACATGAGAAAGAGGATCAGAAGCAGGAAGCAGGATTGAATAAGCTGGGAACTGACCCTCTGACAACAGAACCCTTAGTGGCCCTGCACTGAGCTACATGAAAGACAAAGGACCACAGTGGCCCACCTTCCACACACACTCACTCATACACACATTATCACATGCATATATGCACACAAACACTATCACACACAATCATGTGATACACACACAAACACTATCACACACACTATCACATGCATACACACATTTAAGCACACTAACACCTATCAATATGCTCTCTCACACACACAGCAGTACATGCTCACACTCAAATGCTCTCACACTCACTGTCACTCACATGCTGGCACACACTTGCACTCAGGCAATCACAAGCACCCACACTCCAACACTCTCACATTCATACGGAATAACGGGCACATACTCATACACACTGTCATTAACACACTCACTTCCAACAAACACACTCACACATTCTCACAGCTACAACCTCTTTCACACAAACTCAGACACACTCATGCACTCAGAAAAGTCAGAAAACACTTGCACACACACTCACAAAGCACATACATGGGACACACATACCTCTTCACCCATACACATTTTCACAAGCACTTACCCAAGTCCACATACTCACAAAAACTTCCACAAGCACACACGTGTGTATACATTCTATTCCCAACCCATTTTCCAACTACCGGGATGATTTTCATTCTGTCGCTCACCTGTCACACAAGCCACTGATTTGGTACACTTTTCCACTCACTGGAACCCCTTCTCCTACCTGTCTGTGCGTCTCTCCCTGTCTTTCTCTGTCTCTCCCCCTCCCTCCCTCCCTCCCTCCCCCTCCCTCCTCCTCCCTCCCTCCTTCCTCACTCCTTTCCTCCCTCCCTCCTCTCCTCCCTCCCTCCCTCCCTCCTTTAGGTCTCTGCTCAAACATCAGCTTCTCAGAGCGAGCCTTCCTTGCCATCTTTGACAAACATCCCAGGTTTTCCTTGTCCTCACCTGCCTTGTCCCCTTCTCCTATTTCCAAAACACTTACCAGACCCCATGATTTAGAATTGATGGCATTCACAGAGTCAGGCTTTTCTCGTTTCTGCTTTTGTGATTTTAGTGGTCTCTTGACTGCTGTATCCCCAGAAGTCAGAACACTATCTGGACTCTTACACACAACAAGTGTGAATGAGTGAACGGATGTTCAGGCAACTGAATCCTTGATGCCTCTTTCTTGGCAGCTACATCAGCCTCCGTGGAAATCAGTCATTCCCTTACAGAGTGAGTGAAGAAGAGGACACTGAGGAAACAGAAAGCAGCAATGTTGTGATCTTGCTTAAATTAAAGACGTGCACTATGGCACATGAACCAGGAGACGCATTAACCATGGAGTTTATTAAAGGGGGAGAGAGCAAGAGAGCAAAAAAAGAGAGTAAGAGAGGAGAGAGGGGGCATGAGAGTGGGAGAAAAGAGGTCAATGGGCAGGGGTCTGTCTTTTAAAGGGGTCCTTTGCACCTGCGTGCAGACTTAGTTCTCATGGAACCCTGGGCTCACCAGGGTACTGCCTGAGTGGATTCTGCCAAAGGCCAGGCCAGCGTAATGCCTGAACCTTTCAAGCACCTCTTACCTTCACTCTAATTTGAGTCAGAACTAGCCTGTACCAGTTGGAGGTAAGGAGACTGGAGAAATTAAGTTAAACTACAAAAAATATTTTAAAAAGACTCCTGATATGTATCTAAGTTTGGGGGGGGGCATGAGAGCTCTACCCACTATCAATCCTTTAACATTTGATATTTAAATGTACTTTTATGAATCTGCTTAATTTTTGTACAATATATTTTGTACAATATATTTTGATCATATTTCCCCTCCTGTTTTGTGTGTGTGTGTGTGTGTGTGTGTGTGTGTGTGTGTGTGTGTGTGTGTGTGTATGCACACATATATAAGGGAGTCAATTGAATATATATGTATTCAATATATACATATGTATATATGTATTTCTTAAAGGAATACAAGAGAGTGGTAAGCAGGACACCCAGAGTTATGTGGTTATGTGCTATCTGCACGCTCTCTCTCTCTCTCTCTCTCTCTTTTTTCTCTCTCTCTCTCCCTCCCTCCTTCCCTCCCTCTCTCCCCTTCCTCCCTTCCTCTCAAGGAAGAAAATCTTGGATTGAGAAAGTGGGGAACTGGGCAGGAGTAAGGAAGATACTAGTGTTGTAGCTTTCAGATGAACGATGGCATCAAGGCAAGGTTGTTTCCATTGTGGGCATTGCTGTGCCTCATGTGCTATCTAGTTCTACTGTCTAGAAACACGAGTCCTCTCTCAGACTCTCATGGAAGCCTTCTTTGGATAATGCAGAGCAAGAGGAATCATCCTTTCCAAAAGATGCTCCACCCATATGTCAGAAGGTATAGGCAAGGTGGCCCTCTGCCTCTAAAACAAAACCGGAAATGTCAGTCTAATATTTCTGTGTTCCTAAGGGTCCGTACTAGCAGGGTTGAAATGCACACTGCTCCCACAGCTTTATGGAACTGTAAAGTTCCAGCAGACCTCCTCTATCCACCATTGTGCCCTCAGAGCCAAACCTGATTATCTGATGTGTCTGCGTTTTCATTCCCCATCTTCAATAAGCAATCGAATCGTTTAAGGGTTGGCTTGTACATGCACATCAAAGTACACACACACACACACACACACACACACACACACAGAGAGAGAGAGAGAGAGAGAGAGAGAGAGAGAGAGAGAACTCTCCTCAAGAACAAAACACAGTTAGCAAACATTCTGTAAAGGGCGAGAGTCTAATCCTTGGGCCATCTATGTCCCCTGTGAAAGGCTTGTCTCTGCTGTTAGAGTGCAAAAGCCACCTCAGGCATTGTGCAAGTGAATAAGCAGGACTGGATGCCACTGAAACTTTAACTGGGGACACTAAATTGGAATTTCATGTAGTTTTCATTGTCACAAAATAACCTCCTTTTGATTTTTTTAACCCGTTAAAAATATAATAAGCTTGGTTAGCTTGTGGGTTGTGCTAAGACAGGTATTAGACCAAGTAGCATCACCCACCCTATTTCCAACCCCTGTTTTAAATTTACACCCAGAAAGCAAAAGCATTTCAGCCTGAGATGTTTTCTGTAGAGACACGGCTCTTCCCACCATTGAGAGCAGTTTCACATGGGACTCGTTCTAACACGTCAAACCGTGTTAAACTTCATCTTTAAACATCATCTTTGCTAGTTACGACTGGTTCTTTCAGAATATAGTGACTCTGGGCTTAAAAGATAAACCCAAGACTTAAGATACCTCTTAAGACAGGAACACTGTTTGTAATTTATATAATGGACACCCCCACCACCCCCACACATACACTTCTCACTTGTCATCTGGTCTTAGTCAAGGCCACTAAACTTTGTATTATGGGAGCATCAGAGGCACGGGCTGGCCCCTGAGAAACCTAGACTCAATTCTGTGTTCTCTCTGGGAGAGGTGCTAAGCCTTCTTGGGCTAGAAATCAGGCTTAGATGCTCTTAGAAATCTAGAGCAGTGGTTCTCAACCTTCCTAATGCTGCAACCTCTTATACAGTTCCTCATGTTGTAGTGACCCCCAACCATGACATTATTCCATTTTGCTTCATAACTGTAATTTTGCTACTGTCATGAATCGTAATATAAATATCTGATATGCAGGATATCTGATATGCAACCCCAATGGGTCTTGACCTACAGGTTGAGAACCACTGATCTAGAGGCTCTTAAGATGCCATGGTGGCCAGGGCCTCTACCTCTTTTAAAACCCAGTAAATTTACCTAGTTCATGCCAATGACTTCCTTTATTAATGATAGATTAGTTCTAAGGAATAATTGAATCTTTACTTTGTCCAACTGACATGCATCAATGTTCTCAAATACTATAGATCCCTGGGCCTATCCCATAACTCATTCTAGGGAACTTCTATTACCTAGTATCTTAATCCATCCTGGCTGCTAAAACATAAGCACAGACTGGGTGACTTAGAAAAAACATCAAATTACTGGCAGGGTCCGTGTCTGGCTAGGGCCTGTTTTCTCAAACAAGGTACCTTCTCACTGTGTCCTGTAATGGGGGAAGGGAAGATCAAGGCCCTTGGGCCCTTTTGATAGACACTAATTCCATTCACGAGGGCCCCGCCCCCATGACCTATTTATTCACCTAACAAAGCCCCCACTTCCAAAGCCTCAGGATGTATCATCATCCTGAGGATTATGATTTTAACATATGAATTTAGAGATGAGAACAAATGTCCAATCAGAAAACTGGAAACCACAATATGCATTTCATCAGAGGAAATGTTACACTGGGAATTGGTAACATCAATGCTGGGGAAGAAAAAGATGAAGAGAGCATGAAGGAAACCAGAGATGAGTCTTGCAAGGAGCAGCTGGATCCCCCATAGTAAAGAACAAAGTGGGAAAAGCTGGGATGCTGGGACCCAGGAACTCACAGGAGAGGACTCAGAGAGTCCCTGCTGGGCCCTCTGAGAAAGCGGTGCCTGGCAGCTGCAGAGATACTGCACTGGAACTTGTGCCAGAGGTGCCTGTGGCAGACAGAGACTAAAGTCAGTGTTGTTTCCGGGGAGATGCTGACAGGAAGAGGCAAATGGAAGGGTATGTCTGTGGCGGAATCTAATGGGAAGCCAACTAAGGAAGAAGCTGAGGAAACTGTCTGCAGAACAGGTCTGAAGCTGAAGGGGTGACAAGATTCTCAAACAGCTAGGGTTTCTGTTTTGGCCATTTTCACGTCATCCATCTCCCCAGAATCCACATTTTATAAAGCTAGGCGCAGTATCCTGTACCTATAATCCCAGTAGACTAGGTTAGCACTGGGCACAACTTTGAGGAATTATGTTGATGAGATTAAATGAGGTGGGGAGACCCACCCAGTAGGATGGCAGTACCATCCCCTAGGCTTGAGTCTGGGTCTGCATAAAAAGAAGGCAACTGGCTGAGCACAAACATTCATCACTCTCTGCTTTCTGACTGCAGATGGAATGTGACCAGCTACCTCCTGCTACCAGGACTCCTTGCCATGATGGACAGACGGACTGTACCTTCCAGCTGTGAGCCTTCTCCCTAAATTGCTTTTGTCAGAGTATTTTATCAAATCAAAGCAACAGGAAAGGTAACTTAAGTCAGCTTTAATGGTGTGTGTGTGTGTGTGTGTGTGTGTGTGTGTGTGTGTGTGTGTGTTCAGGCAAATATATATGTGCAGGAGCATTTGCACATGTGGAGGCCAGTGTGTTGCTGTTCAGAAGTTTTTGAGACAAAGATATCACTGGTTCCTAGGACTTTCCAGGAAGCACTAGAGATCTGTCTGTCTCTACCTCCAAGCACTGGGATTCCAAGTGTATCCCACCATGCATGTGTTTTTACATGGATGCTGGAATTCAAACTCAGTTCTTCATGCTCCCATAGCAAGCACTTCAGCAGATGAGCACTAGCTTCCTAGAGTTCAAGGTTTGGTTTTTAGTGTTCAAATATGATTCCATCTGTTTGCCAAAACAGCCAGGCTTTGTGCATGACAAGGACAGCTGACCCCAAACAATGAATCGTATAGCTCACACCGACTCTCAAGTCCAAGGTTCTATGTCACTATGTGGTTAGGGTAGAAAATGATGCTTCAGTTACATAATGAAAGCTGCAGGGTTGTAGGCAGATAATTAATGAATGTCCCACGGTAAGAGAAAAGGAACTCTAGAGGATAGGAATTCAACTTAGCTTTCACAAGTAAATAAGTGACTTCGAGAAAATGCTTTTACCCTTCAAAACCTCATTGTCCTCATATGTAAAGTTGGGATAATAGGACTGAAGTTATAGAAACGTGTCTTTGTGGGGTTAAGGATGAGCGTGTGAGAAGTGCCCAGCTCATGGAGGTGTTCAGTTAGTCCTGTGAAGAACAGGAGCCGGGGCAGCTACAAAATCAGTTGTTTTCTAAGTACCTTCATCTTCTATATTCTCACCTATTACCTAATTACCAGATCTAATCTAAACTTATGATGAGCTAAGAGGGTAAACCAGATTAACAGAAGTGTGAAACCAAATGAATAGACAAACTTGTATACAGTAAGAAATTCTTTTGGGGGGGCAGGGTTGAGACAGGATTTCACTGTGTAGCCCTGGCTGCCTTTGGAACTCCATCTGTACACCAGGCTGGCCTCTAATTCAGGGATCTGCCTGTATCTGCCTCCCAAGCACTGGGATTAAAGGTGTGCACCACCACCTGGCACAGTAAGAAACTCCTAAAACCACATAAGCTTGGGTGAAACAGAATTTATCTAGCAGACTCAAACCCCAGCCAACAGAGCAGACCCTCCTTTCTCTCTTTTCTCCTCCTGGTGGTGCCCCCTGGAGCTCTTGTCCATTGGCACCTGGGTCTGAGGGCTTCTTGATCTCTGATTCCACACCTTTGGCATCAGCACAGGCAGTGGCCTATTCTCTCACCAGGAAGCACATAGGGATCTCCTCGGCTGGCAGGCGTTGATGCCTGTGCTGAGAACTACCGGTCAACTAGCAATGGCAAACAATGACACTCCCATCCTACCACTTTATAGTCATTGGCTGGAACACTCTCAAGGCAATATTTCTTCTGTCTACTTGAGTTCACCTAAACAGTATAATCCCCACAGTGACTCGGACAAACAGAACAGTGGTCCTCCAGGCATGCTAGGTAAAGATATCTCTCTCTCTTTCATATCACTGTGAACTGATGATGGATTTGAGCAAATTTTTGATGGTTCTTGCTGCCATTAAAATCAGATTCTCCCAGCTACATCTACAGTGTTTTCACACTTGTGGCTGATACCTGTTTTATTCGTCCCTCACATCACTAATTGATGCCAGGTAGCATTGCTAATCCTTAATAACAGCACCTCAATAAAACGCTTATGACCCTGGCCTTTAGTTTTGCTAGAGAAAATGGTTAAGTCTTACAGACACTAGGAAACACAGTATCAAAAGCTTTGTGCAGGTTACTTCAGAAAAATCTAAACACACCCCATGGTTTCTTCCTTTACTGAAAGTAAGTAAACAGACTTAAGGAGGAGTCAGGGAAAAAGAAATAAAGCCAGCCAGCCAGCAGAGGGAGTAGCAGTTACCTAGCAAACCCAGCCTTCCAAGGTCTGGGTTGCTACTGGTGAAATCACCCACAATATTTGGAGACTGCAGATACCTGGGACAAGACAGGGCAGATCTGCTCTACACTGGTGTCTGTCAGAAGCAAAGAGCTGCTTGATTCTTAAGGGAGAGAGAAAGCACAGCACAAGGGAAGGAGTGAGCGCCTGCTTTCTTCAGCGCCTCACCTCTCAGCTGGGCGCACCTCTCTGTCCTCATCCTGGTCAGTAGCTGACTTGGATGATTGAGAAAGAGGACAATATAGCTGCTCACTTTTTTTTTTCTTTTGGCTCGTGGTGATTTTTCATTTTGTTTTATTTATGCATTGTTTATTTTTTAATTTTACTGATTCTTTGTGGATTTCATAATCATGCCTCCCACTTACCTTCCTGTCTCCCTGTCTGCCTTCTGCCCTTGCAACCTCCCCCCAATCAAAACCAAATTGTTTTATTTTTTAAAGTCATTCGAATTCTTCTCTCACGCAATACATCCCAACCGCAGACTTCCCTCCCCCCACCTTTCCTCTCCCTCAGACCTACTGCTCCTCTGTTAAACTTCAGAAAAGAGCAGGCCTCCCATGGATATCAACCAAACATGACGGATCAAGTTGTAGTAAGACTGGGCACCTCCCCTTCTGCCAAGGCTGGACAAAGCATCCCAGGATGGGGAGGCAAAAGAGTCAGAGACAGCCCCCACTCCCACAAGAATACGAAGCTACACAACCATAAGGCATATGCAGAGAGCCTAATGCAGACACATACAAGGCCCATGTTTGCTGTTTTAGTCTCTGTGAGCCGCTATGAGCCCTGCTTAGTTGACTCTGTGGGCTGTGTTCTCTTGGTGTCCTCAACAACTCTTGCTCCTACAGTCCTTCCTGCCCCTCTTCCCCCAGGCTCCCCAAGCTCTGCCTAATGTTTGCCCATGGGTTTCTGCATCTGCTCCCATTTTTTTTAAATTTTATTTTAGAGGCACTCCTATTTATGTGTCCATCCCCCCATTCCCTCGCCCTCCCATCCTCCCATGTTCCCCATCAACCCCCCCCAAACTAACCCCCAACTCCTCCCCAGGGATAGTGAGGCCCTTCACAGGGGACTGTCAAAGTCCTTCATATCATTTAGGGGAGGGCCTAGGCCCTCCTTGCTGTATCTGGGCTGCAATAGTATCCCTCCATAGGGAATGGGCTCCCAAAGTCCATTTGTGCCCTAGGGTTAAAGACTGGCTCCACCGTTAGAGGTCCCATAGACTGTCTTGGCCTCCTAGCTGGCACCCACATTCAGAGGGCTTGGTTTGGTCCAATGCATCTGCTCTCATTTAACTGCTCACTGTTTACGAATTAATAAAACCGAGATCTATTAACTAATAGACAAATTAATAAAACAGAGGTGCCAGGACTCCCCCAAAGGTGGAGGTGAAACTTCACATTCATCTTCCAAGTCCCACCCTGGCTTCTCTCATAGACCTTGGTCAATGCCAAACTTTAGTAAAGAGAGAGGACAAAAAGCATTTGGTAGTTTGTCTACTTCTCTTGGCTCATAATGACTCGGTGAGCATACCCCGGGTGCTTTGCAGGATTTCCTCTGTGGCTGGTGCTTTAATTTCCAATCAGTCAGTAACGTATGGTTGTCAGTGCCATTGTTGGCTCTCACAACTTCTTGTCTCAACCCCACAGCTCAAGAGCTTGGGGCTCTGGGTCGGTGGCAAGGGCTGTGGTTTGAGGCTTTCTATGTTTGCACAATGGGGCAAGTCAATATCTCTCCTGTATCTGTGAACTCTGGACTAAGCTGATCTATCAAGTGTTGTGGACAAATGGAAAGTTTCAAGGCTGCACACCCAGGGCGCTCTGGAAATCTCTGTGGCTTTTCCATCTCACTGCACCCTCAGACTCTACTCTGCCTTGCTCCCTGCAGGGATCCGAATACAGATGAATAAGAAAGAAAGAAAAGTCACGTGAGAAAAATGGTGAGCTCCTACAGTATTTTTAGGCTGCAATGTATACTGAATTTCATTCACACAGTCCTGCAGGAGGCTTGGCCCATCCTTGCCACAGTTCCTGCTTATTGCAGTAGATATGTACATTTCTCAGGGCTGACAACAACTACAAGAGAAAGCCAGCTGGGGGCTCTTTCCTGAGGACCTTTGAAACAGGCTCTTTCTTTTCCTTTTGTCTGTATCTCTTTTAGAAAAAGTCAGACGGTGCAGTGCTGGGAAGTTCAGATTGTTCCATGGTCAATGAATGGACTTGGGGATTGCAGCAGATTAAAAACAATTTGGGGGAGCACAGGACAACATCTAGCTTTCCCAAAGGCTGATGACAATGGGAAAAAAAAGTTGGTGAATATTCCATCATCATTTCTACAGGATTTGAATGAATGTAGAGAACTGTTTTGTTTTAAAAGGTGAAGACATTTCCCCTGGAGACACAGATTGAATAACAAGGACTCCTTGGTGGTGCCCATAAATGAATAAGCTCTACTCTCGTTTTCACCAGGCTTGACGGGTACAGGTTGTCACTTGCACGTTCTTGGCCTTTAGTCTGTGAATCTACTCCATCCCACACCAACGGAAGGGCCTCCTAATGCCTCTTGTTTCCCAGGCCAACAAACAGCCTTTAAGTCAGAGGCAAAGCTTTCATCATTTCGGAGTGCTCTGAGACACCAAGTCTGCGAGGCTCATTTACCCAGGGACACACAGACTCAATGAAGTCAAGACCATTGACTCAGCCTTTATTTGAACCTGCTGCCCCATGCTCCTATGTTAACTGAATGCATCCCGATTGAACATATCCCCACTGGCACTGCAAACTCATTAGTCACCAGAACAAAAGGGTAGGTGGATGTGGATGGAGACAGGCTGACTGTCCTAAAATCCTGTCTCTGCCATTCTATAGCTGTGTGAACTTGTGTAGATTACTTAATTTCCTTGATTCTGCCATTTCCTCTTCGTAAAATAGAACTTATAGCAACTACTTCAGAGTTTTCATATAAGATTTAGTGAGATCATTCATTGGAGTAAAGTGTCTCCAATGGTAGCCATATAGAAAATACCTAACAAATATCAATTTTATTGCAAATTATGGCTGTAGGTATTGTTGTCTTTATTATTGTTGCCAATAAGTAAACTCTAAAGCCGCATGACTTCTATAGCGGTAATTGTTCATAGTGTGTGTGTTTGTTGTACCTTGGATTCCTTTGGAGTTGGTACATGCTAGCTATAAAAACTCAGACCTTTAACAGCATTGACATATGTGAGGTCATCACACCATTAAGGAAAACAGCAAAGCTTTATTTTCTTCATTCTCAAGGTCATTTCACACACCACACATTCAATAGTCAACACAATTGGCACTAAGCAGGGGACCCATGAGTGCTCACTATGCCCGTTAGCTGCTGAAGATGTTTCTTCTAGTTTCAAAGCCAAAACAGATGTCTAATAATAACAGAAGAATGCTGTGCAATCCAAGATGTGAAAACAATGGTTGTTTTCTTAATCGGTTGTGGCCATTTGTCTGTCTTTTCCTGTCAGGAGAAAATGAGAGCTGAGTTAAAACTGTTTCTATTTTGTTTTCTTTTTCTTTTTTCTCAAAATAAAACAGACTTCCAGTTTTAGGTTGCAGAAGTCAAACAAAGAGTTGAATAACTTCTTAGTGGTTAAGAGGAAAGTCAATGTCTATTTCAGACTGTCACGTTCTGAATTTCAAGTGCCCATTTACAGAGCCTAAATGCAACCAACAGTTATTTAGCTCTCTTTAACCTGAGTGTGGAACCTCACTAAGTACAGCCTAATATAGATGGAAAGAGAGAATATTCCAACTATTTCTTTATATTTTAGTGAAAGAAATGACTGAAGTGGAACAGTCTTCAGTTTGACTGAAGACACAGTTTTCTAGACACCCCCTTAGTGATTTTCCTTTGATAAATGAGTGATAGGGCCCAGGAATCTGTCTTAAATATTCATTCTAGTAAATCTTATAATCTGACACCGGTCATTGTCTTAGTTACTTTTCCTGTTGCTGTGACAAAATACACAAGCAGGGTGACTTAAGGAAGGAGGGGCTTAGTCCTTCATGGCAGGGAAGGACTGGTGAGAAAATCTGGTCACACTGCATCTTCAGTCAGGGCTCATATAGAGAACACTGGTGCTCAATCAGCTCTTTTTCTCTTCCTAACTCAACCTGGGTCATAGGCCATGGGATGGGACGACTCAACATTCAGGGTGATTGTTCACAGCTGACCTTTCTCAAAATGTCTTCACAGACATTCTCAGATGTGTGTTTCCATTGGGAAGTCTCTAATTCCCATGATTAACCAAGGCATCTTGGTTTTGCTGCCACGTGTCTTCTGATTTCTGATAAGAGCCCCTTAGAAGGCTTTTGAGGAAGCCTGCTCATCAAGGATGAGAAGGCTGTTCATCCTTGACTGTTTGATACCCTGTGGGTAGCTATGGCTGATTTTATCACTAGCGCCATGATGTTGCTGTAGTCTGGATATTTGGATCTCTACAAATTTCTAGTATGGCACCTAATCCCTAAAGCATTAAGAGATAAGGCATTCCAGAACTGATCAGGTTTAGGACAGCAAAGACCTCATGAGAGAAATCCATGACCACATAAGAGAGATCCAAGTGGGCTTGTTCACTTCATGCTCCAAGGTTGTTCACTGTTTGTTCCATGTAAGAACACAGAAAGAAGATGATGTCCTGATTGCGATCTTCTCAACACCTCAAACTGTGAGCAATAAAGCTCTGTCATTTACAAGCTACTGAGTCTAAAGAATCTTGTGCTGAAGCTCAGACAGTGGGACTTCACTCCACTCCATCCAGTCACTGTGATGAAGCAATCAAATCTCTAATCACATGGACAGATTCAGAGATAGGTGTCAACTCAATCTTGAGACATTGTTGAAATCACTGGAAGACACTCGGGGTTTGGAAAAACATGTCTACCTAAGGAAGAAGCCATGTGGAGACGGAATAAATTAAGAAAAAGAGAGAGAAAAAGGAAACAATCCAGATGACCTTATTTCAATCCTTAGTTGTAATTTTTTCTGTTTTCAGCAGAACCACAATTCCAAAATGAAAGTAGACAAAGAAATTAAATGGAAACATAACCAACTGTTCACAAATTCATGTCAAAATAGAGATTTGAGGAACTATAACCCATTAATACATAATTTTTTAGCTTATTAAGTAAAGCATAGGAAACTGTGGTGCTCAGATATACAGCATAAGAATGAAGACTATTATGACTTCTGCAAAGTTGATCAAACAAGACAAGTGCATTTAAAACAAAGTGACTAACTTAGTTCTAAAATACCATATTTCAGGTATGACTGTTTGAGAGAAAAATATAAAATATTCAAAATTTAAATGAAGCTACTAAATTTAATTTAGTCTACCCCACTATATTAATTCAGACTTTCCTATTTCAATTTTTAAAGAATAAAAATTCTGCTTGCAATTCATAGGGTAGCATATAATGCCAAGCAAAGTAGAAAAATAGGACTTTCTTTTTAAATAATTGAAGGGCACTTGAAGAGTCACAAATGTGATAAGAACTTTAGGAGCCAAAAATATGCAAAAGAAAAAAGAATCAAAAAGAAATGAGGTAACATTCTGAGTTGCTTTTCCATTGGGGCTGTCTATGATTCTTCCACACAGGAAAATACTAACAATGCAACGTAGGACTACAGATTGAGAGGCCAGTGGGATTCTGGAAAAATCTAGGAAGCTGGTAAATACACAGAGTGTAAGGCTCCTAAAGCAATTAGGAATGTAGGAATTGAGGCTTTGATGAAAAGAAGAGCTTATTAATTAAGCTAAGCAAATTTCAAGCCAGACATTTGCTGGAATCCAGACCTGCACAGGGCAGTGGGCTATGAAGCTAGGGGGAGGGTCTGGACATGCCAGAAATGGAATTCAGTTTGCAGCAATCTTGTGGTCCTGCATGGACAACTGAGGTTCAATGCATGCCAACTCAAAGTTGGGACCTCACCAAAACTACAATTTAGGAATGAAGATAAAATGGAGGAAGACAAAGCAGCATTAAGAAAAATGTAATGAGCTTTTAAGCCCGCTCAGTCCCTAAACTAAGAAGATAATCACCCTGACTTCTCTCTGTAGGAAAGCAACATTGTCTAGAGCCTGTGCAATTTTCCATAAACCATGTTACTATCCAATCACTACAAACTAGTCACAAAAGGTAGATGTCTCATCTACTAGAATGAATAGACTGGAACTTTAAAATTATTGTAGTATATATGTTGAGAAAAATAAGTAAAATGAATTTTACCACTG
Organism: Cricetulus griseus; assembly: GCF_003668045.3. Lineage (NCBI taxonomy): Eukaryota > Metazoa > Chordata > Mammalia > Rodentia > Cricetidae > Cricetulus > Cricetulus griseus. The sequence goes on from NW_023276806.1 coordinate 221,599,256, forward strand.
AACTAGAAATAACAAATATAAATGTATGGAAATTATAAAATGAAAAAACTGTAAAATTTGGAATAAAGAACACAGCAATAAACATGCTTGATACAGTCAAAGAAAAAATTCATGAGCTGGGAAATGTTAATAGAAATGTCTGGGCAGAATCACAGGAATCTAAAAGGGAAAATGCAAAAAAAAAATAGTGTGCATCATCAGATGGAAATACACAACACAAATGTTATGGGGTGATCACAAATGGGAAAGGGGATAAAATGAAGCAGACACAATAATTAAACAATGGCCACTGGAATTGATAAAGGCAGCACTTACATGGAGAATTGAGCAGGTGCCTAACTAGAAGTTCCATCCATACTGACTAGCATTCACGGTAAAGGAAAAACTCTGCAGGCTACCGTAAGAGAAAGGTAATTATCAATGTCATCTATCTACAAACCCTGCCACCTACAACAGCGACCTGCCGACAAAATGTACTGCCTGGTGCAATAGAGGCGTAAACGTTATGGGAGTAACCAACAACTCTCTGATTGGATTTAAAGCCCTCTCCACAAGACAGAGTCCATCCCGGACACTGCAAATGAACTGGTGAAAAGCATCCAAATTAACCTTAAAGGATTTGGGAGATCAAGTTTTCCAACAATTGAAAGAGGGTTTAACCAAGAAACATTGCCTAATCTTAGTAGAAGCAGTAAGATTTATGTTGATTTGAATTTCCTAGCCTCAAGTTTTCTCCCAAATTCTTCAATAGCTTCAAAGGCAAACAACCTCTCAGTCACTGTGAAAGACTGCACGCTGACAGCCATGGATAGCAACAGATGAGTCCAGAGCTTTCCCAGCCACCAAACTTGCTGCATTTTCTGGCATGGTTTGGCAATTTCCAACAGACTGGATTAGTCTTTGTTTGTTTGTTTGTTTACTCATTTATTGTGAACATTTTTTCCACAATGAATTTGTCAAAAGGTTAAACAAGATAATTGCTTAACATTGCCTGCAATAGCAACAAGAAATGAGGTAAATAAGGACCATCAAGCCAAAACTGTCCCTGAAGAAACCTTCATGTTGGGCATACATTTTAAACTGTCATCTTAAAAGCCAGTCCAGAGCAATACAACCATTATGGGAATCAGTTTGCTGGAGTCTCAAAATATCCCACCCCTGGGCATATATCAATAGCATTCCATGGATATTTGTGTTGTGCATCGTTATTTATTCCTGCTCTATTTACCATATCATACGTAACCAATCTAAATGTGTGTGTGTGTGTGTGTGTGTGTACATATATGAATACAGAACACTATTCAACTCTCAAGAAAATTTAAATAACCCTGGCATGGTGCCACACACCTTTAATCCCAGCATGTGGAGGCAGAGGCAGGAGGATCTCTGAGTTCCAGGCCAGGCTGGTCTACAGAGCAAGCTTCAGGACAGCCAGGGCTACACAGAAAAAACCCTGTGTTGGAAAAAAGAAAAGAAAAAGAATGGAAGAGAAAAATGAAATAACAAAATTAGTGAGAAAATGGATGGAAATATAGCATATATAACATTAAGCTACGATACCCAATTCATAATGAAAATACATGCTTGCTCTACCTCATATGTAGATCATAGCTTAAAATAAATACATGTATATGTATATACATAAATATGGGAATAGTATAGCATTTAAAAAGGATGCCAAGAAAGGGCACTATTGAGTGAGGACAAAAGACAGAAAACAGGTAAAAAGAAAGATATGTAAGTCGTGAAAAAGGGAATAAAACTAATCCTTTTTCTAGTTTCAACTCTGTCAATGCTTTTTTTTTCCTTTTTGTGGTAAATAAGTGCCCCAAAGTGTAATTGATAGTGAAAGTGTAAAACTGTAAGCAAAGTTCCATGGTTTCAGAAAGACTAGTCTAAGAAGATAGAAGTTAGTCTAGCTGTGTGATGTTTTAATTTGTGAATTATTTCCAATAAAGTCATTTTTATTAAAAATTAGACAATTGAAATCTTCCAAAAATTAAACCAAACATACCTGAAGAACTAGAGGAGGGTTGGGCAGTGGTGGCACACACCTTTAATTCCAGCACTCAAGACAAAGGCAGGCAGATCTCTGAGTTTGAGGTCAGCCTGGTCTACAGAGTGCGCTCCAGGACAGCCAGGCTACACAGAGAGACCCTGTCTTGTAAAACAAAAACAAAACAAACAAAAAACAAAAACAAACCGACAAAAAAGAACTAGCGGGCCAGGCGTTGGTGGCACATGGCTTTAATCCCAGCACTCGGGAGGCAGAGGCAGGCGGATCTCTGTGAGTTGGAGGCCAGCCTGGTCTACAGAGTGAGTTCCAGGATAGGCTCCAAAGCTACAGAGAGAAACCCTGTCTTGAAAAATAAAATAAAATAAAATAAAACAAAACAAAAAGAACTAGAGGGAAGGATGAGAATGGTGTGACGTGACGTCAGAAAGGAGCATCAGTCAACATCACCGTAGGCACAGTGGGGTGTGAGGAGGAGGAGGAGGAGGAGGAGGAGGAGGAGGAGGAGGAGGAGGAAGTGGAGGAGGAGGAGGTGTGGACAGAAAGAATAAGGACATTGAGGAAATAATGGCATCAGACTTCCCAAAGTTCATTGACACATCCAAGAAACACAGGTAAGATAGAGACAGCTACAGGCAGACACAGAGACTGGTGAAGCCAGAGGGAGATAACTCCTCACACACAAGAGATTCTCAAAGTTATTTAATGCTAATTTCTCAGTGGAAACCATGAAAGCCAGAATTCATGAGGTGAGGAATTCAAAGCCCCGAAAAGATAAATCCGAGCAGAATTCACTACTAACAGATCCACTTTTTTTTTAAAAATCCTCAGTTTTTTAGGCTGTAATGAAAGGACGAAAAACAAGAACTCAAATCACATGGAGAAATAAACGGCATTGTCAAAAATAATTGTATCAATAGTATTATAATGCTAAGTCTCTCTGAAACTCAGCTAGTAGAATCTTCAGTACACTTCAGAATGTGACCATATTTGGAGAAAGGAATTTTAAAGAGGTAATTAAGTCAGAGAAAATGACATACATAACAAATCCTAACATCAGAAAGATATTAAATTTAATGAATTAAACATTTTCATCAAAAGGAAAACATTTCCAGGCTGCATTTCATTTTTAAAAGTGCCTGATCCAACTATATATATTTACTACTCTACAAGAGTTGTACTCTGGATTAGAAGTCACAAATAAACTGAAAAGGATGTGGAAAGATACATTACAAACAGTACAGGGAGGAGAGAGAGAAAGACAGCAATTCTGACCAGCACACTGGATGACTATACTAACATCTGACAAATTAGACCTTTGTTTCTTTGCTCTTCCTGTAAGAAAGCACCCTGACAAAACAATGTCAGGGAGAAAGAGCTGATTCAGGGTCATAGTTTGAGATTTAATCTGCCATGGAGGGGAAAACACGGCTGCAGGAGCTTAAAGTTGTGGACACAATGAATCCACAGTCAGGCAGCAGGATTTAAAACTGTGGTGTCACTGCACACACAGTCAGGCAGCAGGATTTAGAGCTATGGTGTCACTGCACACACAGTCAGGCAGCAGGATTCAGAGCTGTGTTGTCACTGCACACACAGTCAGGCAGCAGGATTCAGAGCTGTGTTGTCACTGCACACACAGTCAGGCAGCAGGACTCAGAGCTGTGGTGTCACTGCACACAGTCAGGCAGCAGGATTCAGAGCTGTGGTGCCACTGCACACACAGTCAGGCAGCAGGACTCAGAGCTGTGGTGCCACTGCACACACAGTCAGGCAGCAGGACTCAGAGCTGTGGTGTCACTGCACACACAGTCAAGAAATAGTCAAAGCAGTGAATGCTTCCTAGTGCCTGGCACACTCTCTGTGTAAATTCTGAATTGTGTACAACCCAGCATCTTCTGCTCAGGTAATGGTTCCACCCACAGTCAAGACAATCCCCCACAGACATGCCCAGAGGCCTATCTCCCAGATGATTCTAGAGTCTGTCAAGGCGACAGTTAACATGGATCATCACCAACCTACCAAACTTAAAGCCAAATTTTTATTAGAGAGAAAGATAAAATGATAAGTTAGTTGGTCCGTCTGGAGGTCATAACAATAATGAGCATATCTGCATATGTCCTTAATAGGAGGACAATGAGACAATAGGAAAATGAGACCAAACTGAGGAAAATAGACAGTTGCACCACACTACTCAGGGTCTTTAACAGTGGACTTTCATGCATAACAGCCAGAGGATAGGTCAACTAGAGAAAGAAGTCAGCCGTGAACTAAACTGACCTAGCAAACATCTACAGAACTTTCCACAAACAGAATAATAATGCTCTCCTCAAGTGAACACAAGAGTCTCCAGAAAAGACCATGTTTTAAAACCTCAACATACGCTCTTTCTCTTCAACGAGGTGGCCGAGCGGCAGATGCTAACATGCAGATCTTTGTGAAGACCCTGACGGGCAAGACCATCACTCTTGAGGTCGAGCCCAGTGACACCATCGAGAATGTCAAGGCCAAGATCCAAGATAAGGAAGGCATTCCACCTGACCAACAGAGACTGATATTTGCCGGCAAGCAGCTGGAGGATGGCCCCACCCTGTCAGACTACAACATCCAGAAAGAGTCCACCTTGCACCTGGTGCTTCACCTTCATGGTGGCATCATCGAGCCATCCTTTCGTCAGCTTGCCCAGAAGTACAACTGTGACAAGATGATCTGCCTCAAGTGCTACACTCGCCTGCACCCCCGTGCGGTCAACTGTCACAAGAAGTGTGGCCACACCAACAACCTGCGCCCCAAGAAGAAGGTAAAATAAAGCTTTGGCCATACCAGGCCCGTGACCCTGGGACCAAATAAAGTCCTCTTCCATCGACTGGAGCAGAAAAAAAAAAAAAAAAAAAAAAACTCAACATACAAAATATAACCTCAAATTACAATAGATTGAAGTTAAAAACCAGAGACAAAAGGATATTTGGGACTTCTACAGATAGGTGAAAGTTAAACACAGTTTCAAATAACTAATGAGTCAAAGAAGAAACAAGAACATTAATTATACAATATTCAAGTGGAAGCAAAAAATATCAAAAGTCAATGAAAAGAAGCTAAAGCAAAGCTAGTTCCGAGTGAATCAATGTCTGTAGTTTAGAAAGACTAAGAACTTCGAATCAGTAGCCTAACTTTAGACTTCAAGCAGCTGGGGAAAAAAGAGGGGAGAAAAACCTAAATGCAAAGGAAACAAAAAGAAGAAAGTAGGGCTGTAGAGATAGTTCAGCCGTTAAAGGCTACGCTCACAACCAAGAAGAAAGTAGTCATAATTAAAGATATATTGATATAGATACATACACATATAATACTATTTAGTGTGTATAGGAAATCAATGGAAATTGGCTTTTTGACATCACCACTGAAACTGGCAAACCTTTAGCTAAACAGAATATGAGAAAAGGAGACTCGGATCATCACTAAAGCAAGGAGTGCAAGAGAGGACCTTGCTATCCTACGGCTCCTCTGAAAATAAGGACATAAGGGAATCCTGGAAGCACTACATACAACAAATTAAATGATCTAGTTTACTACAACAGGTGCCTGAATATAAAAATCTACCAAAATTGATTCAAAAAGAAGTAAAACAACCAAATGGACTTAGAACAATTAAAGAAATTTAGTAAGTGGGGGAAATGTTCTACAAGGAAAGGCCAAGCACTAGTTGGCTTCACTGGTGAATTCTACCCAATATAATAATAATAATAATAATAATAATAATAATAATAATAATAATAATAATGATAATGATAATAATGTCTTTAAAACAAAACATTCCAAAAGAGAGAGACTTAGGAGGGAACATTTCCCACCTTGTTCTGTGAGGCCAGTATTATGCTTTTACCCAAACCAAAGAAAGACACACTAAAATAAAACCAACCTCCTCATAATGACCAGCAAACCCAAGCTAACAAAACCTACACCACGAGTTAGTGGACTTTACTCAAGAATGCAAGACTGGTAAAATGAAGCCATACAATAGGACATATTAAGAGAATAAACGACAATATCCGGAAGAGCTGCTCAAGTAGCACAGACACAGTATTTGGCAAAATCTCAGTGTCCCATTAAAAACACTCAATGAATTCAACACAGCACAGGACCGGCACTGGCGTTATAACAAGGCTGATAAAAACTGAAGCTGGATCCTTTCACTGAGAAAATTTAAAAGGCAGCAGGCCTCACACAAACATGTGAGGTCTTAGTGTGGATTTTATTCTGAACATGGGAGGGGCTATTGGAGAAAACATTAAAGGATTAGAGGGTTGTGATTGATGCCATCCATTTTTGTAAATGTGTTCCAGGTGCTGCAAGATTCTGTTAGGACCCACATGGATTGAAGCTGAGGGGCAAGGAATTCCGCTACAGACCTAAGGTTTGCGGGTAAAGATTCAGACATCCTGACAATATCTGGGAGCTGAAGCGTGTAATCAGTGAAAAGAAGGCAGCCTCAGAGAAAGTACAGGAATGCTCACACTTTTAGCATCTAGGTAGACAAGGAATCCACAGTGTAGAGTAGGAAGCATTACAAAGACAAAGGGGAGGAAACTGGAATATTTGGGTCTGGTGGTCTCCAAGAAGATTACCTCAGGAAGGAAATGATGATGGAATGACTGTCTGTATTGAACGTTGTCAGGATGGTGAGCCTGAGAGACAATTAGCATTTGAAATACAGAAGTTGTTTGAAATATTGACCAGGGAAAAGACAAAGACATCATAGCACCAGACAAGTAACTGAAGCAGAACAAGAAAGAATGTGAACTGAAAAAGCAATAGGAACAGTATGTTGATGTGTTCAGGGTGCCATTCATGTACATGCTGGGTGACTTAAACAACTGGAATGTTATTGTCTCATCGTTCCTCCGGAAGCTAGAAACCCAAGCTCAAGGTAGCATCGGAGTTGGCTTTCTTTCCTGGATTGTAGATGGCTGTCATCTTGCTGTATACTCACATAGTTTTTTGTTCTACGTGTGATGCCATGCAGGAATCCAGGTACTGAACCTGGGGCCTTGCAAGAGTTAGAAAAGCAGTGTACCACTGACTTACTGACCAGTCCTCTTCTTTTCATTTAAAGGACTCCAGTCCTATCAGATTGAGACCTCCACTCTTGTAACATTACTTAACCCTAAATACCTCCCTACATATCCTAGAGACCAGTCTCCATACACAGTCACCGTGGTGGGGGGTTTAGGATTTCAATAAATGTAGTTGTGATAGGAGAGAAAATTGAGTCTGTATATTAGCTACTTATGTGGCACTGTGGCAACAATACATGACCCAAACAGCTTAAGGAAGGAAAAATTTTATTTTGACTCCCAGCTCCAGAAGGTTTCAGTCATTGTGATGGGGGAAGTTATGACTAAGCTTTTCCCATCCTGGTGGCTGGAGTTTATGATGGAAACTGTTTATATATCACTGTGGATCTGCAGGCAGAGCAAATACAACAGAAATCAAGGCCAAGATTTTCTTGTCTATAGAGAAATGCAAATAATGCGATGGAGTCAGAGCCAGTTTGAAAAACAGATGGTTTATTAGGAAAGTACTCATGAGACGGAGCCAGTCCTACACAACGAGGCTGGTGAGGGGACAGAGAGAGCCGCATGCATGCCACCCTCATATTTAAGGCCTTGCTACATCACCTGACCACACCCAAGTGGGCGTGGTCGGCGTCACCTGTGCCAGCCCCCAAGTGGGCGTGGCCAGCATTTCCCCCTACAACAGTCGAAGCCCAAGTCTAGGGACTACTTCTATCAGCTGTGCCCCCATCTCCTGAAGATTTCACAGCCTCCAAAAACAGTACCCTCAGGGGATGAGCGTTCCTAACACGAGCCTGTGGAGGAACATTTCATAGTGAAACCACAACAGTCCAGAGTAGCTGGACACTCTCCTTTAAAAGACAAGTTCTGTGTAAAAGGGAGAAAATTAGATAGCAAAAGAGGTGTGGATGCAAGAGGGGGCGAGTGGAGAAATGAGCTTCCTGGAAAGGCACTGGGCTACGGGGGAGGCCTTTGGGGAGTTTGCCTTTGACCTGGATCAAGACACATCTTCCATAGTAATAAGAAGGGAGACAGGAAGGAAGAGCAATGCTTCAGGCTGGCCGTTTTCTTAGGGAAAATGGGTTGGTTCCTGACTAACAGCCCTACTTTCCTGGTAACTAGAAGACAAAGTTACAATGAGCTGCACACATGACTCAGAGGCTGGGTATATGAAAGCTTCAGGGAGATGTCAAATAGTTATTTGGGAATTATGCTGGTAAAATGCTGTGAAAGTGTATTAGGATTTTGGGCATGCTGAGTGCTCACATAAGGTTTATGTGTGTAGAACTTTAAAAGGGACCCAAGGCACACTGTGGCACAATTTTTTTCTTTGGCTATTTCATCTGTTCAGATGTAGCCACAGGGTAAGTAGTCAAGTAGGTTTGACCCATGTTGTGACCTAAATCTAGCAAAGAAACACAGATGAAGAATAAAGATACTGATAAGAGCAAGCATAGTGAAATATCAACTTTTCAAAATTTGTTTCTCTGGGTCCCTGAGTGGGTAAAGGGGCATGCCACCAAGCCTTACAATCTGAGTTCAGTGCCTGGATCCACATGATTGAGGGAGAGAACTGACTTCTGAAAATTGTCCTCTGACTTTTACACACGTGTGTGTGAAACGTACCCAAAGTAAGTAAACTAATGTAATAGAAAAGTTTAGTTTACTGGTGATCTGGAGAGATGGCTCAGGGGATAAAGTATTTGGTGCCCAAGCATGAAGATATGTGTTATGATCCCCGGGACCCAGGTTAAAACCCAGGCATAACAGTGCATGCCTATAACCCCACATGGTGGGGAGGCAGAGATGAGGATCTCAGGGACTTGACGCAGCCACTGAGACAATTAGTGAGGTCCACATGCAATGAAAGATAACATCTCAACAATAAAGTGGTTCCACGTTCTCTCCTGTATGTGGACTTTGCTTTGGATCTTTAGATTTGTTTGCTTACCTTGGAATACCCATGGGAGCCAGCAAACTAGGAAATGGCCACTTTGAGTGAAAAAAACTTGAGCTTAAGAGAGAGCGAGCTAGTAGACACAGTTGGCAGGGGGAAAGAAGAATAAAGGGAGGACAAGGCTTAAATGGGGAGGATGAGAGGGTAAAACAGAGGGATGGAGGAGGGGAAGGATAACTGGAAAAATCCTTTGGAAAGCCACTACTTATAAGTTTTAAGCATATATATGTATGTGCTTAAAACATATATATATATATATTATATATATATATATATATATATATATATATGCATACACACACATAGATAGAGAGAAGGGTGATGGGGAAAGTCCTTCTGTGTATGTTTGTCTTATTGGTTGATAAATAAAACACTGTTGGCCAATAGGGGAGCAAGTTAGGTGGGACTAGGAGAGAAGGAGGATTCTGGGAAATGTAGGAAAGGGACACAGTCACCATGTGACCTCCAGGAAGACAGGACACAGGGTCAGCGTCCTCTATAAGATAAGTCTTATAAATGTGTGGATTGATAGTAATGGTTGATAGTTAAGACTGATCTTGCAGATGAAAAATCCTAGTCATTGGATGCAGAAGATCAAGCCAGTCAACACTCCAGTATGGACTTGAGAGGGACCCAGGAGGCCCCACCCCTTACTACCAGCTGTTATTAGATGATGGTTGCTGGGGAAGAAGAGTTGGTTTTTTGTTGTTCTTTTCCTTCAAGGAGTATGGCTCTTCATAATCCACCAATGCTCCTCCATTGAATGGCCCTGTATCTATGTGCACATGGGTGGCACTAATTAGACTCTGTGGGTCATGAAAAAGAAGAGAAGGGCAGAGTAGGATACAAATGAGTGGGATATTCCAGAAGGGGCTAGAGGAAAAGAGCTGGGATGCATATAATCACAATACATACTATAGATGTATGAAGTTCTAAGAGGGTAAATAAATAATTGTTTAAAGATGAAGAGAACTAGAGCAACACACACACACACACACACACACACACACACACACACACACACACACCAATGTCTCTGTCTCTGTTCTGGTATAAAGATGCAGGTTTTTATAGGTTCTTAAGAAAGATGAGTCTTATAGGTTCCCAAGAAGGATATTCCGGGCTGGAGAGATGGCCCACCGGTTAAGAAAGCATACTGTCCTTCCAGGGGACCTGGGTTCAGATCCCAGCACTCACACTGGGTAGCTTACAACTACCTCTAACAAGTTCCAGGGGAGTCAACATTATCTTCTCATCTCCACAGCCCACACCTGGTGCACATACAGACATTCAGGCACACACCTACAAGTAAATAAAAAAGAAATCTTTTCTTTTTTAAAGAAAGAAAGATGTCTAGGTATTCTTTGAACACATGTGTAGTAGGGTATGTAAAAGCATGATGCCCTTACCATATTAAAATAATGGGTATATACAACTTTTAGTCAACCCTAGATGTGTTCTACCTGCATTTTGCACTGGGAATTTTCAAAGGAACAAGGGGCTCCAGTTGAAAAAACCAGGTGAGTGCTTATTTAAGAAACTCACAGAATAGAATTTATGGTGGTCACTTTCCTTCACTTAGTCATTATTTTGCATTTCTGAAACTATTTTCTCTTCGGAGCTTAATGTGTTTGAGACCAAACTGATATCAATATGTATACGAGGAAGTGAGATTTGACAAATAAAACTTTGTTTTGGAAATTAAGCCATGCTCAGGCTTCCTTCCCGTCCAAAATTTGAACTAAAACCCTGGAAATGAAAACAATTTCTAGAGCCTATCACTGCCCTGATCCTAAATTCTTCCTGAGTTGTGAAGTGGAAAATTAAATGGTTTTTGTTGGAAAACTCCCTGTTCAATGGCTCCAGGTCAGTGTTCAGATGACGTCAGAAATGGTACATTTTTTCCCAATTATGAAATGAATTATGGGGAGCTAGCTAACCACATGTAGTCATTAAATAAAACTATTTTGGCTGATACATTGTTGGTCTGCCAGAAAACACAGGTGTTTTGTTCTTGAGGATTTTTTTTAAGCAGTTGCTTTAAGGAATGATTGCATTGACAGTGCCTCAGTGTGAGCCATGGAGTAGGGCAAGCAAGAAGGTGTGATTTGTGGAGAATTTGTGTGACAGGGCAGAGACTGCTTTCACACAGTAAATAAAGAGTTGCTTTATGCACAAAGAACCAAAGCATGAGGTTATACTGTGTAGACGGAGACATATCACCGCTCAGTGGAACACAGGTACACGTGAAGACGTAAGAGCAGAATGAAAGACTCTTTATAGTGTGAAGTGTTATTATTATCAAGTTCATGGACTGAGCTTTGGCAAATGATTTTGGGTCATTCTTTTTATTGCCAAAGACTTCGTTTGTGTGCTCTAAAACTGATTCAAATCTATCAACAATTGCCAAGGTCGGATGGTGTCTCATTTGAAAGCAATGTCTTGAAAAAGCAATAAGAAGAAAACTTCTCAATTTATGCAACTGTCCAACAATTTTTGAGTTTTCAGTTAACAGCCTTACATTCATCACTTTCCCAGTCTACCTTCGTCCACTCAAACATCTCTAACCGGTTTCTGAGGGAATCAGCTGCTGTCAGCTGACTCATCTAAGGAATTTGGTTATCTCATCCAAACTGTGACATCTTGGATCATGCATCAATGGCATGCTTATTCGAAGAAGCAGTTTTCTGTTTCAGAATGACTGTTTTCCTCTGTGTGTGCAAAGGAGCATAAATCACAATTGTATATAACCCTCAGAACTAAAAATATTATGCATAGTCAATTTCTCACTAGAGGATGCTTTAAAAGAACAATAGCTCTATTGACTGAGTACCTTAAAAAGCTGTACTTGGAAATTTACGTTGAGAAGACTGGAGACACAGTTCAGGGATGGAGGACCACCTAGGGTAACTGAGACCCTAGGAGCAATCCCCAGTACTGCAAAAATAAATGAAAGGAAATATACGTTAGGGTGTCTATGTTGAAAACACTGTTCTAAAATATTCTAAATTTGATTACTAACACCTGGGTGGCACACATTTTATTTCTGACTTCCTAAATGCTTTCTTATTGAAGGTTATGCACTGAAGTCTACTTCATTAGGAAATTCTCCTCTCCCCTAAATTATTTTGGATACCTCATTTTCTGGATGCTGGTGTATTGCAGGATCACGACTTAGATTATCAAGAATGCCTAAAAACTACATTATAGTCAATGGCATTGCTAAAATTTAGCCACTATTTGTTCCCACACGTGGAGTCCATCTGCGTACAAAAACCTCTAGCTCTGAAAGAATGCTATGAAACAACTCCTGCCTTGATAAGATTAGATACCTCTGTAATCGTCTGGAAGACTGAGCTATGAATTAGCTATAGTCTAACTACATGTTTTGGGTTATTTATGTAGAATGAAAGAGCTCAGATCAGCCACCAGATGAGACGCTACACTGAAAGAAAACAACACAGAAGAATATTTCTACAGAGAGGAAAATACATCTGTGAACACATGGCTGTTGTATGTCATCTTATTCTTTCTCATTTGAATACAGCTACTCCTATCATCAAACATAATTGAGGGATGTATTATTAAAAAGTGCACTTAAATAAAACATTAGTTTAATAAAAATTATGTAATTGTATGCATATGCATACATTCTATATAATAGTTTTGTTTTAAAACAGGATGGTTGGCCTGGGACTCTCTTTGTAGATGAGGCTGGCCTTGAATTCAGAGACCCACTTACGGTTGCCTCCTGAATGCTGGGATTAAGGTGTGCACCACCATACCAGACCTAATTATATAATAGATACAGAACAAGAATACACACACAAATGTAACGCCTCCCATGGGTACTCGGAGACCGTGGGAGCTCAGGGAGACTTCTTTAGCCTCAAACCATCGAGGTGGAATGTGCATGTAAGAAGTTGTACATAAGGTAGGATTTCCTGGACTTCTCACCTGTGATACCTGCAGTTTTGTTTCCAGATAGAGGACTCTTCTCCTCCACAATCTATACACCTTAGCTAAGCAACAGGGACTGGAGTTCCATTTCTTCTGCCCAGTGACCACAGTCTCTGTGCCCTGATGCCCCAGCTGAGGGGATAGAAAGAGGCTGAAATAAAGATCCAGAAAGCTGAGGAGCTGTGGGGCAGTGACCAGATGTCCTTCTAAAAAGGCTATGGAAATAAATCTGAAGGAGGGCAGCATGATCTGATTTTCGAAAGATAAGATTCTTGATATTTCCTTCCAAGCCTCGCTTTGAAACTTTAACCCCTCACAGGAGCTCTAGATACTAACTCACTAAGCACAACCCTTTGAACTTATGATACCAAAGAAGCATCATATATTTGCTTACATGCTTTGTAAGCAAAAAGAATAAACAACAGGCTGGGAATCTTGTTCAGTTGGTAGAGTGATTGCCTAACATGCGTGAAACCTTGCGTTCTAGAGTATTTGAAGAAATACATTTTTATGGACTTTCCTTTCAATCATTAAATAATTTAAAGGGGGAGTTTAAACGTTAAAAAATGAGTCTAAAGAGATAACTAAGTTGGTAAAGAGCTTGCCATACAGGGCTGAGGACTTGAGTTCAGCTCTCTAGTATCCACGGACATACACCAACATGATAACTTGGGTCTGTCATCCCAGTGCTGGGGAGGCAGATGGGAATATCCCTGGGGCTCACTGTCCGCTAGTGCAGCCCCATCAGCAAGCTCCAAGTTCAGGAAAAGAACCTGTTTCAAAACCTAATGGGTGGAGAGCTACCGAAGAAGACAATGATAACTTCCGGCCTCCACACGCACGCACGCACGCACGCACGCACATATGCACACAAACACACATGTGTACATGCACAGAATGAAAATATGACAAGCCACCCAATGATTTTCCAAAGCAGTTTACAATCTACTTTATTTTCAATGTCTGTTACTGGAATAGGCTATAAAACTGCGTCTCAAAATCCTGGCAAAGCACCATGTTAAGGGTTCCCTGGGGTCTTACCGACATTTCCCTTTATACACTCTTGCCAATTATACTTCTCCTCAGATGACACCCAGTCATTGTCAGTCTCCACACAGGAATAAAATCATACAAGACTCAAGACAAATGTTCCCCAGCATCTTGAGGACTGTCCCAAAGGCTCATCTTCAGGTACATTGTTCACATGAGAGCACACTCCTTGCTTGAAACCTCATGTTGACAATCGAAGGCATTCATTCCTCTGAAATTTCACTGGCCTACCTCTCCCTATACTTTCTTTTGCTTCTTTTTCTTCTCTTTTATCTTTTTTTTTCAAGAAGAAACATGCATAAGGCTCATCACTGGTCAGAGAGAAGCCTGGGAGGGGGGGAATGTCTACATTTCACAGGAATTCTTTTTCTGATCAGAAAATCTTGGGTGAACATTTCCTGACAGAATTGGCCAGGAGTCCCAGCAAATTTACTGTGCTTGCCTTTGGTCTTGTCAAGACACTGCCAAAAGGGAAGTGGTAACAGAACTCCTGAAGTCCCAGAAGAGTGGTTATAAGTAGGCATTTCTGGGCTCTGTGTCACATACTGGCAGGATGAGGCTGGTGGGATAGCCTCCCTCAGCCTCTTCCATCGTTCCACACCCAGATCCATGAAAATCACTGTGGGGCACGTTCCTGTGCACAGACCACAGACCACAGGAAAGGAGGTTTTGTGCCTTAATTACATTGATATATTTTCTAAAAATATGTTCATCATTGCATTCCCTTAAGTAGGCTAGAGTTTATTAAAACACTACTTGCTGGTTTTTTGTTTTTTTGTTTTTTTGGGTTTTTTTTTTTTGGTTTTTGGTTTTTGTTTTGGTCTGGTTTTAGAAGTAATGATTGCTTAATTTTAGAGAAAGCTCCAAAATCTTAAGAAAGAAAATGAAAATCACGTATATTCTGCCTAACAGACACAACCAATATTAACATTTTTGATTATTTCCTTTCAACTGTGAAACAGAAAAGAGAAAGTTACCACAATTGGGATTGCATTGTGTTGCGTATGTACTTTTCTGTCTTTTCCCATTTAACATGCTATCATTTGCTTAACATCTGTCATCTTCTGTGTTCTGTTGCTTTGTCAAGAAACCCAAGACGAGGTAGCTGGTTCAGAATAGAGCTTGTGTGGCTCACAGTTCTGGAAGTGGAGGAGTCCAAGAGCACAGGGCCAGCATCTGTTTAGCATCTGGCGAGGGTGTCCTTGCTGTACTATAATAGAGAAGAGAGCATCCACATTAGTTACTTTTCTCGTCGTTTTGACAAATTCCTAGTGGAATCAACTTAAGGCCCACAGTTCAAAGAATAGCGTTCATCATGGAAAGAAAGGCATTTAGTGGGAGCAGCTCATAGCTATGGTTTCAGGAATTGGAGCCGTGGGGAGGGGGCAGGCAGTACTGAGGTGACTTTCTGTTTTTTCTTTTATTCACTGTAAGACTTAAGTCCATGGAAAGGTGCCACCCACATCCAGGGCAGCAAGGAAAGTCCCAACCAAAGTCATATCTGAACCCCGGCAGAGAAACCACCAAAGCCTGCACCATGTCCAGCATCTGGAGCCTGTGGAGACCTCATCTATAGCCCCAGCTCTCCAGCTCTGCTGTCTGCAGCATGTGTAGCCGCTCTCTGCAACTGGCTCCCCTCTGTGCCTGTAGCTTTCCTGGTGGGTGTGGCACAGTCCAGGCATCTCAAGCATCCTGGGGGTTCTACTCAAACTTCCCCTTCATTGCTTCATGAAGTGGCTTCGTACGGCTGACTTCCTTGCAATGAATCCAACCCTGACACACATTTGGGTGGCTGCAGCAGCTTTTTCAAGTCTGGGTATAAACTATGAGTCTTTAACTTGGGCCTGGTGCATGCCTTTAACCCCAGCACTCGGGAGGCAGAGGCAGGTAGATATCTGTGAGTTTGAGGCCAGCCTGGTCTACAGAGTAAGTTCCAGGGCAGCTAGGGTTGTTACACAGAGAAACCCTATCTTGAAAACCCAAAAAAAGAAAAACAAAGTCTTCAACTTGCATTTTTTTACACCTGCAAAATGACCACTGCATAAACACTACTGCTAAATTCTGCCACTAGTTCTAAATATAGCCTGGCCACTTCTGCTGTAGCAGTGGTTCAACTATTGAATGAACTTGTAGACTTTCGGCATCAAATTGTCATTTCTAAGACACCCAGCACTTCAGACTGAGCAATTTTCAGGTTTTTGCAACATTCAAGTGGCCAGTGTTGAATTACCTGACCCCCTATTGTGTAAGCCAACCTAAAAATTATCTTTTATTATATATATTATATATACATATCTCCTTTAAATATATATGTAAATACACATATACATAATAAAAGGGGATATATAATAGATATAGAATACTATATAATATATTATACCATATAATGCCATATAATATAATAATAGATACATAAAACATTACATGTAATATATTATATATAATATATCATACATAACACATATAATAAAAGAATATATATGATGATGGGATGTGTAAACACACACACACACACACACACACATATATATTCAAAGGGGATATATGTATCCCCTTTTGGTTCTGTTTTTCTAGAGAACACTGCCTAATACAATGTTGCATGTTGAGAAAGAGCAAGCATGCCAGCTGAAGTCTCTCTTTCTCTTCTCATAAGATTGTTAAGGCTGTAATGGTAGCCCTGCCTGCCTGACCTTATATAACCCTAATTATTTCCCAAAGGCCCTGCATCCAAATACATTATTAACATGCAAATCTAGGCTTTTAATTTTCCAACAGGTGAACTTTACAGAAAGGACACATTCAAATCATAACAATATTCACCATTTGCTAATGAATGACTACAAATCAGAATCACATGACCCTTGAATAGTATGAACATTTTCTGATGATACAAACACTCTTTAAATATTATTTTTAAAGATTCAGGTTTTTAACCTGCGACTGTGGCTATAAAGCCATCATCACTAACATGTGCATCACCTGTAAGAGTTTGTTTTTGCTGTAGTTGTTGCTGTGCATGTGTGTGTGTGTGTGTGAGTGTGTGTGTGAGTGTGTGTGTGAGTGTGTGAGTGTGAGTGTGTATGTGTGTGAGTATGTGTATGTGTGTGAGAGTGTGTGTGTGAGTGTGTATGTGTGTGAGAGTGTGTGTGTGTGTGAGTGTGTGTGTGAGTGTGTATGTGTGTGAGTATGTGTATGTGTGTGAGAGTGTGTGTGTGTGAGAGAGTGTGTGTGTGTGTGTGTGTGTGAGTGTGTATGTGTGTGAGTATGTGTATGTGTGTGAGAGTGTGTGTGTGTGTGTATGTGTGTGAGAGTGTGTGTGTGTGTGTGTGAGAGAGTGTGTGTGTGTGAGTGTGTATGTGTGTGAGTATGTGTATGTGTGTGAGAGTGTGTGTGTGTGTGAGTGTGTGTGTGTTGATGATGGGGAACTTGTACCCTTTTGTATGTCTACCCAATCCATCTTCAGTAAGCACTGCTTCCTATCACAATAGATTGGTGTGTAAGTTAATTTTCTTGTTACCATGAAAAGAAAAAAAAAAACAGACAAGAAGAAGCAATTTAAGGGAGGGTTTGTTTGGAATCACAGCTAAAAGAAATACAGTGTATCCTGGCAGCAGGAGCTGAGGGCAGCTGGTCACACTGAATCTGTAATCAGGAAGCAGAGTGTGACAGGAAGTGGTGCTTGGCTATAAAACCTGAAGGCACAACCTCAGTGACTCACTTCCTCTAATGAGGCTCCACCTTCTAAAAGTTCCTCTCCTTTCCCAAACAGTTCAAACACCAGAGCCTATAGGGAATATTTCACACCCAAACCTCAATGAATCATTTCTATTTTCTAGATTACTTTACAGAGGAAAAATACACCAGATACACAATTTGCCTGGGTTCTCTTAACCATTGTGTTTTGTGGTTCATTCATATTGCTGCTCAACCAATAGGTAGTTATTTTTATTCATGGGTATTACTCCGTTATACAAATATACTGATTTGTTTTCCATTCATTTCCTGGTGAATTGACGGGGAAGCCCTTCTATATATATATTTCTCTTATTAGTTGATGAATAAAACACTGTTGGCCAATAAGGCAAGAAGATACGTAGCACTAGGAGATGAGGAGAATTCTGGGAAAGGTAAGCAGAGAAAGCCCATCAGAGTCAGTCACCATGTAAGCTACCAAAGAGTAACAGGTCCGGGCATTCTCTGATAAGCCAAGACCACATGAAAATACATAGATTAATAGAAATGGGTTAATAATTAAGACAGAGCTAGCCAATAAGAAGCTCTAGCCACTGGCCAACAGTTTTATAACTAATAGAGCATCCATGTGCTCATTTGGGGCTGAAGGGCCTTGGGACCAGCCAGGACAAAGAACCACTTGTTACAGAGAATATTTTGTTGTCCCTATGCACACTGCTTGCTCTGCTTCTCCAGGCCTCCCTGTGTCAATCACTCTGCCCTCTGCAGAAGTGTGACTCCTTGGAAGGCTTTTTATGCACATGACTTCACTGGAGCAGGAAGCATCACTCAGCGTGAGGGAGCTCCCAGGAAACTATGGTATGTAAATGTGTCAATCTCTAAATTTGAAAAAGTTCATTACTTCTTCAATAACATTTCCCCCCAATTTTTCTCCTGCTCTCATTGACTTTTTCTACTGACAATGTATCGTCATCTGAAAACCAGGGCTGCATTCTGATTCCTGCTAACTAACCTCCTCCTGCTAAAAACGTTTCAGTTCAGAATTCTATTTTGAAAAAAAAAAAAGGAAACACACACACACACACACACACACACACACACACACACACACGAAGATAGTCAGGCATTGTAGTGAATGCATTTAACCCCAGCATTTGGGAGGCAGAGGCAAGCAAATCTTGGTGAATTTAAAACCAGCCTGGTCTACAAAGTAAGTTCCAAGACAGTCAGGGCTGTCACACAGAGAAACCCTGAAAAAAAAATTAAGAAATGCAGCCCTTCCCCACCCCTAGGAACTCACTTTCTGTAGTATTCACAGGAGCCATCATAGAATAAGGAGAAAAAACAGACCAGAAACTTTTTGATTCTTTTGTCTGGCTCCTTGTGTATGAACTTGAAAGTTTCCATCCTATGAAAAGCTGCACCTCTCACGTTCCTGCCGTGCCCTCTGCTGTGTGTGCATAAATGCTCCCCCATCCAGCAGTGTAGTATTAGTGGCAAAGGGAATATCAGCAGCCACTCTCCACCCCTTCCAGATGAGGACACGGAAGACAGAAGGAAAAACAGTATTCCTATAATGGGCTAATGCCAAGCTTCTTAAGCTACGGTTGGCAGCTCCAACAGGACTGTACCTGAAATATGGTGTCTCCAAAAGTTTGGCAACAGAAAAAGGTTTCTGAATGCACCACAACCAAAATTTAATTCAAAATCAAAAGTATGATTTCTCCAAGACATATCTAGCAGTGCTTGTGTGTTGTAGTGTATGCTTTGACTGCAGCCTGGGTTATAAACCGTCAACATGTACAATCTGTTCTGCACATGCCACAGCATGCAAGCCAATATGCATGGGCTGAAACACCTTGGCGCAGATGTGGGACTGTTGCATGTTATGGATTTCCCCCATGCATAGGAGCCTTTCTACTTTTATTAAAATACAATGATTTAATTACAGAAAACAAAGACCTTTCATATTTTTCTACCAACATTTCTCCACATGTATTAAGTGAGTGTATCTTTTGATTATACTGGATTAGATTTTTAAAATTGCTATTTGAGTTGCTTACTTGAATTTCATTAAAAATGTTAAATGAATTTTGGCTTTGGATTGGGACATAATTTCCAGCAATTTGAGACATGGGCTGCTTCTTCCATATTCTAGCGTAATTACACAAAGCAGCATTATCAGCTCTGACATCATAAAGTGAAAATCTCAGTCATCTCTGAAACATGTTAAAGATGTTCTCCATCCTGCAGTATAAAAATACCCAGCCAGAAGAATTTAATTCTTCATCTGAAAATAAATGTGTCTATCTGATTAGCATGCAATTTTGACTTTAATAGATGGTGGTAAAAACATATTTATAGCAAAGAATTGTTTTAAAATGAATTTGTCGTCTATTATAAGTAAGGTTTAATTTGTATACCTGTCTTACATACCTGTATATAAGTCGAATAAGAAGCTCCTCCAGCAAAGAGTGGTCATGAGCAGAAACCTCAGTACAGCATTGTGATTGAATCACTGTTCTCTAACACCAGGAAAAGTACCATTATGACACATTCTCCCACCCAACAATGGTTAACGGTCGGCAATACTTAGTTTTTAATTTCTTAGTTTAGGGACAACTAAGAAATGGAGAATTTAATACCACACAAGCAACAAACCTGGAAGCCAGATTAATCTTTTGAATAATCACCATCCTAAATTAAAAGGGACCAGCCCTAGAGAATTAATATACACTGAATAATTAATTCAGTTCAGTCTTCTCCACTGAGGATGAAAATACTGCGTGGCCTCTGTTTGCCCCTAAGCTGGCCTTCACATATACTAAAATGTAAAGTCTATCATTTCTATTTCACATGTTATTTGGGGGTTTTCCACAAGAATTTCCAAATACACACTTCTTAATAGAGTTAACATGTCCTTCTGCAAATGAGGTTTCTTCTTTAACAAGTGGAAAGTAAAATCATTTTAACCAGATCTGACTTCCTGACTTTGCAGGGTGTGTGTGTGTGTGCGTGTGTGCGTGTGTGCGTGTGTGTGTGTGTGTGTGTGTGTGTGTGTGTGTGAGAGAGAGAGAGAGAGAGAGAGAGAGAGGGGGGGGAGTATGAGTGTTGTGTTGTGTGAAAGAGTGTGTGGGTGTGTGAGTGTATGTGAGTGTGTATATGAGAGAGAAAGAATGTGTGTGTGTGTGTGTGTGTGTGTGTGTGTGTGTGTGTGTGTGTGTGTGTGTGTGTTCTTTTGGAATTTCCTAACTCCCCAGCCATAAAGACATAATCCATACTAAACTTAGGAGTTTCTACCAAAAAGAAACTGACAGAGCAGAAGGGCCATTAGTATGGTACTGTCCTGTCCTGGATACTCTTGCAATCTCCGTGTCACCAGTCCCTCAAAGGATCCATTTGTTATCATAATCCCAAGGTCATCATCAGATTTCAATTCAGATAGAGGGTTTTACGTATCTAACTATTGTTGCTCAGCTGGGTGTCCATGGAGACTGAAAAACTGGTTTGTTGCCTAGAGAAGAAGAAATGAAAACCAAATCATTTGGTGTCTGTGTGGTTTCTGTGAAGCTAGGAAATTTTTTTGGCAAATGATAAAAATACGGATAGCTAAGGCTTCTAATTCCTTTGGTTAATTCTTGGCCATATCAGAAAATAAAGTCTACATATGCTACTTTTAAAACATGAAAATATTCTATCTAAGAAGTATCAGATTTGGGTCTTAGTTAGATTGGAAACCATTCTTTTAAAGAGCAACCAATATACACAACAAAATCTAATAGCCTAAAGACTTTGGATGTATTACATATGGAAAATGTTCCTCATCCCCAAATTCAACAGAGTTCCAAGTGTGAAAGAAAAAGCTAGTATTTAATAAGGGTGGAGGAGGCTGGAACACCTAGTCATTAATCCTATGGAAATATCTGTCTTGCATATGTGGTTTAAGGAATTGGATAAAAATAGAACTTTCCTAAGAGTTCTGTTCATCTGGCCATGGATCTTTATCAGAACAAGTAAATACGATGTCACAGTGGACAGGGGACTTGTACAATGATGGACAGAAGTGTAGACATGACAGCTTGGCATATGTCAACATGATTTCACAGCGTCTTTTGGCCAACCATCAGATCAAGAGCAACTCCTGGCAGATCTCCTTCACAGTTAATACACAAAATTAGCCAGACCAAGAAAGGTGTCACACATGACTTACAACCAAGAAAGGGTTGGCCTGACTTCAGCTCTTCAGCATGTAGGATAACTAACACTATTTGTTTTAGGATAGTTAGGAGACATGCCGATTAAAAAGTCAGCTTCAGACAGGAAAAATTGAAATTGGTTGTATGCATGAGTCAGAAATGAAAATGCTCACAGAGGCCAAGTAGGTAATGAAAATGAACGTATGGCCCTGAGTGAAACAAGAGACTAGTGTGATGCTAAATGCCATGGTACTTAGACCAGGGAAGGGAGGAGCAGAGCGCTGACTGTAGCTGCATGGACATTTCTTGAAAAGCAGTTTCACTGCTCCAGTCTACCCACTGATGCCATGTGCCCCAATAGTTCAAAAAGAATGGATTTTGTTTGTCTACAACTTAGTAGAGTCTCTACAATGATTTATTTATTCAAGAAAAAGAATGGCAAAACTTAAATAAACACAACTGATTATAACAAATACACAAATCATCAAAGTGGCTTATGTATAACATGGATATTTACTTTAGAATGTGATTTTTGTAGTCTCGTGGTATTGGAACACACCTTTAATCCCAGCACTTGAGAGGCAGAGGCAGGCAGATGTCTAAATTCAAGGCCAGCCTGGTCTACAGAGTGAGTTCCAGAACAGCCAGGTCTACAAAAAGAAACCCTGTCTTTAAAAAAAATGTGCTGTGGGGGTGTGGGGGTGTGCTGGAGAGATGGCTCCGAGGTTAAGAGCACTGCTTGCTCTTCCAGATGTCCTGCTGGAGTTCAATTCCCAGCAACCACACGGTGGCTCACAACCATCTATCATGAGATCTGGTGCCCTCTTCTGGCCTGCAGGCAAACATAAAGCAGAATACTGTGTACATAATAAATAATTTTTTAAATGTGATTTTTTGTACGAATTTATGCACTGCTAAATATATATGTATGTGTGGGTATGATTACACACACACAAACACACACAAACACACACACACACACACACACACACGCACGCACGCACGCACGCACGCACGCACGCAACGCACGCACGCACGCGGCCCAGATAAACATGAAAAGGAAAGCTGAAACACAGGATGTGACTAGTGGAAGAGCAGGGAGCAAGCATTGTTTCTTTTGTTCTGTCTGTGTGTGTGCGTGCACGTGTGTGCATGCAAGTGAAGGCTACGGGGCATCCTGGGCATCATTCTTCAGGAGAGTGTTTTAATTTATTTACAATTTAAGTAGTCAAGAGATTGAGGTAAAAAAATCACTTGGAGAAATTCTCCTTTGGCTTATAGAAGAATTTTCCTCATACATATTTTGGCTTCAATCACATGCTTTTCCAATCCCAAATCTTCTGTGTTCCTAATGCCTGCTAAATAAAGCCCAGCAAAGGACAACAGTAGCAAAGCAGGGTGTGAGGATTTTCAATATAATTTCTCTCCCTTTCCAACGATGGAATATAACATCTAATTGGTAAGGCTATCTAATACCTTAGAATTTGACTAATTGTGACCTTACCATGCATAGACTGCTACTTTGATATAGGATTGATAGATAGGTCTCACTGTAAGAGAGAAAGCGGGGGTGAATCATTTGGGCCTATGTGAAAATCAACCAGAAAATTCATACTGAATTTTATACGTGTCTACTGAATTACTGTTACAGACAAGAATCTGGAGAAGGAATGAAGACAGACGTACAAAGAGGTACTATGACTAAGGCAGTATTAGCAACCTGTTCGACTTGTACAGCTAACAGGAAATGGAAGCCATGACCCTGCTCAACAGAGGACCCGCCATCAAGACATCGGTCAATGCCAAGGCTGACAACATGGGGATGTCTGGCATTCAGTCACTTCCTTGGGGTGGTGGCAGCTCTGTCTGCTCGGAAGCAATCTCACAAACTCATCTCACAAATGGACTGATGTCAAGATAGGGAATGATCCCTACTGGAATATCAGAAGCTGTGAGCAAAGCTCTGTCCTGCTCACACTGCTTGGACAAATGAGCATCAAAGGATAGTTTGTATGTTAGTCCAATGTTCAGTTAAAACAAATCAGAAAGGCCAGTTGAAACATTTGACTGAATTAATTGAGAATTACACTGGGGAAAATGCAAGTTCCTGGCTCACACAAAAACACTACAAATACAGGATGGGAGAGGCTCTCTCTCTCTCTCTCTGTCCCTCTCTCTCTCTCTCTCTCTCTCTCCCTCCCTCCTCCCCTCCCTCCTCCCTCCCTCTGTCCCTCTCTCTCTCTCTCTCTCTCTCTCTCTCTCTCTCTCTCTCTCTGTGTGTGTGTGTGTGTGTGTGTGGTGTTTTAAAGAATCAGTCTTGAATTGACTTAAACTGACCTCCTGAAACTGAGAAGCTTCTGTAAGGCAAAGGACACAGTCGTCAAGACAAAACGGCAGCCCACAGCATGGGAAAAGATATTCACCAACCCCACATCTGACAGAGGGCTGATTTCCAAAATATACAATGAACTCAAGAAGCTAGTCACCAAAACACCAAATAATCCAATTAAAAAGTGGGGTACAGAACTAAATAGACAATTCTCAATAGAGGAATCTAAAATGGCTGAAAGACACTTAAGAAAGTGTTCAACATCCTTAGCCATCAGGGAAATGCAAATCAAAACAACTCTGAGATACCATCTTACTCCTGTCAGAATAGCTAAAATCAAAAACACCAATGACAGTTTATGCTGGAGAGGATGTGGAGAAAGGGGAACACTTCTCCACTGCTGGTGGGAGTGCAAACTCGTACAGCCACTTTGGAAATCAGTATGATGGTTGCTCAGAAAAATGGGAATCAGTGTACAAGATCCAGCAATTCCATTCCTAGGCATATACCCAAAGAAGCACATTCATGCAACAAGGACATCTGTTCAATGATGTTCATAGCAGCACTATTTGTAATAGGCAGAACCTGGAAGCAACCTAGATGCCCCTCAACTGAAGAATGGGTAGAGAAAATGTGGTACATTTATACAATGGAGTACTACTCAGCTGAAAAAAAAACAATGGAATCTTGAAATTCGAAGGCAATTGGATGGAACTAGAAGAAACCATTCTGAGTGAGGTAACAGAGTCACAAAAAGACAAACTTGGTATGTACTCACTCATATATGGATTTTAGACATAGAGCAAAGGATTTCCAGCCTACAATCCACAATGCCAGAGAAGCTAGGGAACAAAGAGGGTCCTAATAGAGACATACATGGTCTCCCAGAGAAGGGAAAGGGACAAGATCTCCTGAGCTAATTGGGAGCATGGGGGAGGGGAGAGGGAGTTAGGAGAAAGAGGATGGGAGAGGGGGACATGAGGGAACAGGAAGATTGAGTCAGGGGAAGAATAAAGGAAAGCAAGAAAAGTGATACCATAATAGCAGAAGCCATTATAGGTTTAAAGAGGAATCTGGCACTAGGGAAATGTCCAGAGATCTGCAAGAATGACCCCAACTAACAATCTAAGCAACAGTGGAGAGGCTACCTTAAATGCCTTTCTCCGATAATGAGATTGATGACTACCTTTAATGCCATCCTAGAGCCTTCATCTAGTAGCTGATAGAAGTAGAAGCAGACACCCACAGCTAAACACTGAATTGTACTGGAATCCAGTTGCAGAGAGGGAGGAGAGATGAGCAAAGGGGTCAAGACCAGGCTGGAGAAACTCACAGAAAGAATTAACTTGAACTAGGGGAGGTCGTGGACCCCAGACTGATAGCTGGGAAACCAGCATAGGACCAGCCCAGACCCCCTGAACATGGATGTCAGTTAGGAGGCCTGGACTTTGGGAGTCCATTCCGCATAGAGGGATACTCTTTCAGCCTAGACACACAGGGGAGAGGGGCTAGACCCTGTTCCAAATGATATGACAGACTTTGAATATCCCCACATGGAAGGTCTCACCCTCCCTGGGGAGCAGAAAGGGGATGAGATGGGGGGCAGGGGAGGAAGGGAGGAAAAGCAAACTGGGATTGACATGTAAAACAAGCTTGTTTCTAAGTTAAATTTTTAAAAAGGAGGAAAAAGTGATATCTGTGGTGGGGAAAGCGCTTCTGTGTATGTGTTTTTCTTACTGGATGATAAATAAAGTTCTGTTTGGCCAATGAGGCAGCAAGTGAGACGGGACTAGGAGTCAAAGAGGATTCTGGGAAATGTAGTAGAGAAGTGGTGATCCAGGCAGGAAGTGACATAGCAAGGAGACTCATATTTAAGTAAGGAAAAACAGGAAGTCTGCCCCCTTTTCCCCTTGGCTCCAGCATCAAGATGTGATCCACTGGCAAGGGGGGACACCAGTGAAAGGTGTCCTATAAGATAAGTCATAAAATATATAGATTTATGATAATTAAGACTGAGCTAAAGATGAGAATCCTAGTCATTGGCCAAGCAGCATTTATACCTAATATAAGTCTGTGTATTATTTTGTCCATCCACGTGGCAGGCAGAACTCGGGCAGCTGGCAGTGACCGCCCACGTGACAATAGGACTCTGTCAGCCTTTGGCAGAAAGATTTATCGTTAACACATCTGTATCACATCCCCTTCAGAAATCCATCTGTATTTCTACTAAAAAACAATGGATGGGAGTAAGCCAATTTAAGTCATGATATAAAAGACTGATATATCTTGGTATAGTCTGGTAGGCACAGAGGAACACAGGAATGAAGGTCTGTCCACTCCTCAGCTGTCAGCTCAGTTTGGAATGGGATGGGGAAATACCATTGTTTGCCAGAAGTCAGGACAGTAGCCATGTGTTAGAGCAGTATTTTGCTATTTCCCACAGTGGCAAACTGCATGGCAATGTTATTCTTCCAGAACCTCCAAATTCCTATATTTACCTGAAAGGCAGCTTTATTTGTTCCCCACACACACACACACACATTTTGATGAGATAAAAATTGTCAAGTACCTTTAGAGTGGGAAGACATATTCAAAATCAAATGCTAAATTTAGAGGAAAACAAAAGCTCCTTTGGGACTGTGCTGGTGGCCTTCTGATACAGTGACTACAGCTGCTTGATGTTGAGGATGTCGCCTGCCAACCTGAGCAGCCGACATCCTCTATAAGAACCCAAGTGGCTTTTAAGAAGATAAGATAAAGCCTAGCTGCTGTATTTTATGACATAATTTAGCTGGTATCTCTTTGTAGAGTGCCACTGGCTGGCTCACTTTAAACAGCCATAAACTTTTGATGATGGGGTCATTTGATTTAATGATTTATTTAGTTTTCAAATCACGAGGCTGTTTTCAAAACACTTTGTTGCCATGTTAAGCCTCTTTTAGCCTATAGGGTTAATTATTGACATTGAAGTACAGTTGGGAAAAGAAAGCCTGACAATGAGCCTCTTTCTAAAGGGAAAACCACCTGGATGGAATATCAGGTTTACCAGACTTCACTGCACCACATAGCAGAGGCGTTTTGAGTGGCCAACCCTTTAAAATAACAAGCATACTGTATGGCAACCTTCCTAAGGTATAGTATATGCTTTCTTGCCGTAATCAAACACACTTTAGTACCTTTTAACAAGTTGCAAACACTCTTTATAAGTAAGTACAGTTCTATGATGATAGAGAAAGATAGACTACACAGGGAGAATTGTTGGGATCTGGTGGAGCATTTGCCTTTAGAGATATCAGCATTCCGTGTGAGTTCTCCCGTGGGATTTCTACAGTGCTCTACTTTTCGCTCACCTGTACCCACCACTGCTAATTTTTCCTTCTTTTAACTCGATGTTAAGTTTACTATGTGCCAGAAGTCTGGGTCATCAACCTTACTAAAAGTGTACAAACAAATGGAAGGATGCCTGATTATCCAGAGGGCCAGAGATCTTAACCCTAAATGAGGTGTCTCCATCAAATTCCTCCCCCTCAGAGTTCAGGGAACCCTCTGGAAGAGGAGACAGAAAGAGTATAACAGCCGAGGAGATGGAGGACACTAAGAAAACAAGGCCCTCTAAATCAACATGAGCAAAGAGACTGAGGCAGCATGCACAAGGCCCACGTGGCTCTGCACCAGGTCCTCTACATCTATTTTATGGCTTCCAGCTTAGTGTTTTTATGAGATTCCTGTGTGTGAACAAGTGAGTCTCTGATTCTTGTGTCTTCTTTTGGGGTCTTTTCCTTCTGTTTGTTTTCTTTTTCATTTTTTTTCAATTCTAATGTGTTAGTTGTTTATTTTGTTTTGTCATATCTTATTTTATTATCCCTTAGAAGCCTGTTTGTTTTCTAAGGAGAGACAGAAAGGGAGTGGACCTGGATGAGAGGGGAGGTGAGGAGGAACTGGGAAGAGTAGAGGGAGAAAAAAAAGTTATTTTCAATTATAAAGAAAAGGGGGCCGGGCGTTGGTGTCGCACACTTTTAATCCCAGCACTCGGGAGGCAGAGGCAGGCGGATCTCTGTGAGTTGGAGGCCAGCCTGGTCTGCAGAGCGAGTGCCAGGATAGGCTCCAAAGCTACACAGAGAAACCCTGTCTCAAAAAACAGAAAGGAAGGAAGAAAGAAAGAAAGAAAGAAAGAGGAAGGAAGGAAGGAAGGAAGGAAGGAAGGAAGGAAGGAAGGAAGGAAGGAAGGAAGTCTGTTTCTGGAGCATGTTTTGACATGAATGCAAAAACAAGATGATTTGGTGGGGGAAAGGACCAATAATAGTTAGGGAGGGGGCAAGGGAGTAGTTGGGAGGCTAACATGAGATAAGCAAGTATAAAAAGAAAAATGTTAGCAAGGCATGGTAGGCCCCGCCTTTAATCCCAGCATAAGCAAGATGGATGGAGGAAAAGCAAAAGTTAAATCCACCCTCAGGTGCATACTGGGGGCCAGCCTGGGCTACATGAGACCTTGTCAGAGGGAGTTATGGTGGGAAAAGGAAGAAGATAATGAAACTTGATATTTGGTATGCTAACTAAAAAAAAAAATTAACAAAATCAATCAATCCATGTGTACTTCTACAAGCCTGGTTGCCAGGGATGTGATAATTGGTTAAGAAAAGCACTGCTGTGATTACATTGTGACAGTTCCTTATTGTTAGTTTTTTACTCTTTGGGCTTTTTGAGGGGACCCACCACCCAGCTCCCAAATAAATCACACATGGAAGTTTATTCTTAGGTATGGATGTGTGCCTTAGCTTGGCTTGTTTCTTGACGGCTTTGCTTAAATTATCTCATCTGCAATTTCCCTCTAAGCTTTTGTCTTTCTTCCTTCTGCATATCTTATTTTCCTTCTTACTCCGTGGCTGGGTGGCTGGGCGCCTGTGTCCTGATGTCCTCCTCTCCTTGTCTCCTTTCTGCTTCACTTCTTCTGTTCTCCTTCTATTTATTCACTCTGCCTGCCATGCCCTCCTATCCTTGCTCCTGCTTCGCCATTGGCCGTTCAGCTCTTTATTAGGACCACCAGGTGTTTCAGACAGACACAGTAATACGGCTTCACCGAGTTAAACAAATGAAGCATAGACAAAAGTCACACACCTTAGGACAATCATCTACCACAATGCTTCACACTCACATATTCTCACACTTGTGTGGCCTTGTCAGTTCTGTGCATTCAAATCTAGAGCACCAACAGCACAAAGGATATTTAGGGAACTTACCCAAGCATGGGTAAAACCTGATTCAGAGAAGACACAACTTCAGTTGTGAGTTTTAAAGCTCAGTCTTCCATCCTTTACCCTTCATCAACTGAAGGTTTTCATTTCCCTTAGTCTAAGAGATTAAAGATGGAACAGAAATAGGAAAACAAGAAAAAGGCATACTGTTTACCTTCCTGAACTCTTTTCCAGTTGTGGGCACATACACTGCTTGCTGCCATGCAAAAAGTCTTCAGGGAGTAAAAGCGTGCAATCTGGTCACCAGCACTCTTCTTGGATGTTCCTCAAGCCACAAACCATCCCGAGCCCATCTTCCATTGTTCTGTCTGTGCCAATTTAAATCCTTTCTGGTATTGACATTTCTTTCATTTATCTACTCAGAGTCTCTCTTAGTTGCTGGTCAGTGTCCCTTAAGGAGAGCCTTGTGTGATCAAAAAAATTTGACAAACACTGGGATTGGCAGTATTTCCTTTCTTTACAACCATAACATTCACTTAAATCTCCAAAAGTGAAAATGACCTAGAATTAGGGCAACTATCCCATTCCATTCTGCCTGGGACAGTCTCAATTTGCACCTGTTGGTCATGGCATAAAAACAGTTTCTTCACCATTCAAAAATGCCTGGAATGGAAGTACAATGTGCTTTCCTGAACACAGAACCTTCTAAACTAAATGGACTGCAATTCCCCCTTTCCACTGAATGTCTGAGTGCTGTAAAACACAGTTTGGGAGCATGATCTTCATCCCAACATTACCAGGTGTCAGCGTCTGCCCAGCTCTCAACCCCAACCTAAAGTGTCTACCCTGTGATGAAGGACTTCACTACCATTATTGTCATTCCTCCTCCAGAGTTAGAAGTTCATTCTTCTACCAATGAAGGTTATAGTACCTGCTGCACATACTTCTCTTGGGACATAAAACATCCACTGTCAATAGTAAATCGTTCGAGCCTTCCCTCGTCCATTGAGCCATTCCTAGTAAAGTTAAAGTAGTATGTTCCCATTTCATTTCCCACACAGTGTCAAGCTCAACCATTTCTGCCCGTGTACACTGAATTAAACTTGAGGCTGTCCTTTCGGAGTATACAAAGGTAGATCTTCAAAGCAGATTCCCATCCCTGTCCTCTCCTGCCTTCTTGGAGACCTCAGTTCGACATTTGTCCCCTCCCTTGTCTATCTTCCACAGACATTTAAACATGTTCAAGATTGCCTTCATCAACCATGTCCCCTCTCGGCCTCCATTAGGAGCTAACAAATGTCCTGCTCTGAACTCGTCTCTGTTTCTCTCCAATGTGATCGCAGTCCCCTTCTCCACTGGAATGTTCCTGAGGATCCCTGACCCAGCTGGCACTCCTCATTTGGGTTTGGAAATGATTTACACTCTTTAAAAGTATCCAAGCTTTGGAAACTATAAAGATGGCTCAGTAGGCAAAGCACTCACCAGCCATACAAGTGTGAGAAAGGGAGTTCAGACCCACAGAACCCAGGGAAATGTCAGACAGACACCTTAGGACACTTGCAATCCTAGCACTCCCGAGGCAGAGACAGGTGATCCCAGAGAATAGGTCTCTCCTCATTCACCTCCAGCCTTTCCAGTTACACAGACACACCTCATGCTTCTGTAAGGGTGTAAGAAAATTTGGGCTCCCCCACTTCCCCAGGAACTCTGATTATGTATGCAGAAGGGTTTAATCTAATGTAGAATATCTCTTCAGGGGGCATATGCCAAAACTTCTCCCTTCTTGTTTCTACAACCTGACCACAATATCTCTCTTTACAAAGAGGATGGTGGGTTCTGAACCAACAAGTTGGAAAAGGAGAGCCATTGTGATAAAGTAGATAAATCCCATCTGATGAGAAGGGCATGGCTATACAAAGAGATGCAGACCTCTGCTTGAGCCTTAAGTTGCCAGTACTCCAGTATCCTGCCTGCTGGTGGATTTGTGTCCTTGGGTGACAGTCCCTGAGGAAGGTGACTGACTTCTCTTTATGTCTGTGTCCTCTGTAACAACAGAAAGTCAAACAAATAAAAGGCACTTCTCTGCCTTTTCAAAAGTGACTTATTCCTTGTAAGCATCTGTTGGCAATACACCCATTGCCTGATGAGCAAGCCCTTACATTTCCCATCGCATAATTAAAATCTAAATGAAGTATCTTGTTCCCTGCAAGAGTGTGCTGTAGGTTTACAACAGAAGAAAGCCCCCAGAGTTTCGAATTTGCAAGTTTTTAAGTAGTTTGGTAGCACTTGGCAGCTCCTTGTAAAATTCTCACAGAGAATTAGATGTTCAAAATCCCACCTGGGATGCTTTTACTGTTGTGAATTTGGTAGGTTTGAGGTCTGATAGGTCAGCAATGAGGTTTTCAGTTTGTCAAGTTATTAAGGTCTGAACATGAGCGATGGTGGTGGAAAAGGAATGGTTCCAAAACCATTACAACCATGAGAAAGGAAGTACTGGCATCAAGGAGCACTGGCACCAGGGAGCACTGGCATCAGGGAGCATTGACATCAGGGAGTACTGACATCAGGGAGCATTGACATCTGACACAGTCATCACTTCATCTCTACCTTGGCTTCCCTGGTTTGCCTGATGGTCCAGAAGAAAGTCCGAATCAGAATAAAGTACCAGAATGCCTCTTTCTCACTCCATTTTTTCTCCTTAAAAATCCTTTTCCATGAGAGCTTTTCACTCCCCATGAAAGATCCAAAGTGATCCCATAAAACTGTGCTCGAATTGTGCCTTCTCCAAAGATACTCCCGCGTGCACACGATGTTGGCCCTGATTTTGTAACTATGTTTATGACTGATTTATGGAACTTCTACTTGGCAGGCCCTGCTGTTACTGTTAGCTAGTTACTATGGATCTTTCAACATGCCACTCTGGCATGTTGCATTAAAAATAACTTCCCAAGGCTGTACAGAATGCATAGAGCAATAGGAGTGCAGTTGGCTTCAGAGTCCACTGTCTATCCCGGGGCCTGTTGTTCACATATGCTACTCAATGAAAGAGAAAAAAGTCAAAGTCCTTAGAAAACATGCAGATTCAGTGTACATTTTCAAAGCTTTCTCAAAGCAGACGTTTTCAGAGAGCAACAACATTTTATAAAAGAAGATGCAGAGGAATACAATGACAAAATGCAATCTACAAGTGTCTGTGAGGGCACAGACCCAGTCATTTCAACTAGGCCTTAATCCTACTTCTAGCACCTAACTAGCCCCAGGAACTTAGGAAGGTCTACAATGATCACAACTATGTCATGACAGCACCCATCACAGGGGCCATTCTGAGAAAGAAAGAGATAGAAGCCAAAGTTCTTGGTCCAGTATTCATGTGCAGATGTGCTCAACAAATAGATAATCATTACAGGCATGTGTCACCACATCTGGCTAGCTGATCTCCTTCGAAGAACTACTTACTGAATAAATATTTGTTGGCTCAGAAAGAGATGCCCTGAACGCATATAAACCTGCCCAATACTCTTCTTGAGATTATCTGTTCACATTTCATTCACCTTTGTTATTCTATGCAGTGTCGTAGCACACAGTAAGTGGATGCTTGCTGGGTTAAATGGAAAGAGAAAGTCTGTAACAAGAAGCAAGAGTTAATATGTAAATTGGTAGCAAACAAACAAGCAAACAAAATCACAGACTTCAAGTGCAAATAGAATCCAAAGCCAAGAAAACACGGATGCTTCCTGAAACGAAATGAATATACCAAGCTATAAATGAATATACTAGTTGTAATTCTGGACCTGCTTCAGGGAATCTGGCTCTCACTGGATGCTATACAAAGAGAGGGGCTTTTATCTCCATCATACCCCTGGCCTCCGCCCGTGAGCCAGACTTGCCACAACTCAGACTTGTTCTCCCAAAGCCAGATGCCACGGTCACCACAAGCAAAGTAGTTTCCCTATGCCACTTGGGTATCACTGGGCCTGGCTGCAGCACAAACAAAAAATGTACCGAGACACTCAACCAGGACAACACAGACTCTGGCCCAGATTCCACATTCATGCTTGCACTAGCATGGAGAGAACTGTAGCCATGGTTTGGGGGATCGTTTACCGATTCCTCTTCCTACTGGGAAAGCCAAGAGCTATCCTGAATCCTTATTGAAGAAAATGCAAAGGGTGTGTGACTGTGGGCTCCCACCTGACCCCTATAGCACAGGTGTGTGTGTGTGTGTGTGTGTGTGTGTGTGGTTTATTAACCCGATGTGAAATCACACCATTGAAGTATAGAAACCCCTTGACCAGAGAAAGTGGCCAAGAGCCTCCTTCCTCACTTTAGAAACCTGAAGTGGTTTGTACCAAAACACAAACAAAATCATGGGGAAAGTGACTAATGAAGACAAAGGTGATGCTGTAAATGTAAAATCTGCCTTTAAGTACTTTAACATCAGTATACAGAAGAATAATGTTTAATCCATTTTTGGTATGGTTAAAAGACTGATGGTAAAAATGGCACACATTGCTTTATTTATTTATTTACTTATTTATTACACACAGAAATTCCTGTATTCCTGATGGTCTATCACTCACTATATAGCAATAAATGACTTTACATTTAGGTTCCTCCTCCCAAGTTCTTGGATTACAGGCAGACACCACCTAACCCAGTATCTGTGGTCCTGGGGATGGAACCCAGGGTGTAGGTAAGCACTCTACCAACTGGATTACATCCCAACCCCACATAATGCTTTTACCGAGTGCACGCATGTGCACACATGTGCACATGCACACACACACACACACACACACACACACACACACACACAGAAAGAGAGAGAGAGAGAGAGAGAGAGAGAGAGAGAGAGAGAGAGAGAGTTACACCTTCACACTCAATTTTCAGTGGAGAAAGCAAATACCCCATGACTGGAATTCTTCAGGAAGAAGCTCAGAGGCCACAGATAAGAACACTGTAGGAGAGCTTCAGACAATAGACTGGATGCCAAACCCCTTCATTACAGCTTGCAGGTAGCAGAGGTCTCTAGTACGACATTCTCTATTAATGATGATAGCTTCCCAGGTTCTGAATCTGCTTGATGCTTCCAGATGAATCTTTTTCTAGACTCCATTGAACAAGATTGACTTGTGAACGTTAAGTCTGTCCTCAAACAGTTCAATTGTTTTATACTGACACATTGACTTAACTCTACATCAACTGCCTACTTGTACCTATTTGTATTTTATGAGTTTTTTTTTTTTTTGGACATGCTACTAAATCTTCAACAGTATAAATTTTACTCATTGTTTTAGTAGCTATAACAGTCTGTGCTGACCTCTAATTTTGTGTCATGACTGCATGTACTTTTCTAACATACTTCTAGCTTCACAGAGTTACAAATGTAGAGGGGGGTGGTGGCAGGGACAGAGGGGAAAAGAGAGAATTTGTGGTATATGTCTCTAATACAGGCACATATGTGTGTTCAGATGCATGGCCCCGTGTGCATGCATGGGGACCAGGAAGGATATTAGGTATCTTGCTTTATCATTCTCCACCTCATTCATTCCAGATGGGCTGTCTCGCTGAACCAAGTCCCAGGGATCCTCCTGCCTCTGACCCCATGCCCCGCAGCACTAGAGTTAGTGGCTATGCCCAGCTTCTTACCTGGTGCCAAGGACTGGTCTTCATTCTTATACAGCAAGTGCTCTTTTCTGCTGAACCCTCTCCCAGACACCAGCATCTTCATTTTTACTTCGATCTCAAAGCTCCTAACATTGGCCATCCTCTCTGGACTGACAGCTGCAGATAAAGCAACCTTTCTGACAATATGTTTTTATCTCCTAATGTAGGAACTTTAACTCCCCTTCTTCGGTTTCCTTAGTGCAAACCTGAAAGACGACTAGTGTGTTTAGATCTCAAGTAAACATGTTTAATAGTATTTGTACAAAGCTTTCTTTTTCCTCTGGCTTCCCTGAAAAGCAGTCCCTGGGACATGGAGTGGGTGTTGGTGTTTTATTTGGAAACACAATCCTAGGATAGCAAGAAGGAAAGACAAAGAAAATGAAAGAGTAAAAAATGAGATGTTCTCAGAGCCAGGCAGTGGTGGCGCATGCCTTTAATGCCAGCACTTGGGAGACAGAGGCAGGCGGATCTCTGTGATTTCGAGGCTAGCCTTATCTACAGAGCAAGTTCCAGGACAGCCAGGGCTACACAGAGAAAGTCGGTCTCGGAAACAAACCAAACATGCTTCCTAAGGTGTAAGATTCCACACAGGCCATGGATGACAGAGCCCGGCAAGAGATACAGCAGACATCATTTGCATCATTGAGAAAGTGCCCCAAGGGAATACAGGAGCAGGAACATATCTGCTCGGTGCTCTCCGGATTCCACCTTTCCATTAGTAAGGGCGTGGCTGCAGTTTGTTCCCCAACCCTTCTAGGTAGCTGGACTCAGTCCCTTTGGCACCCACTTGGAAAGCTGAATTCCACACAACACTGTGCAGTGTTTATTCACTCCCAATAGAGGCAGAAGAAGCCACACCCCCACACCTTCCTGGTCTTTAAGGCGGCGCCAAGTCCTGGAACACTGCTTGCGGGACTCTGTAGCTGAGTTCTGGAGAACTTGGTAAACCGTGCTCAAGCTGCCTCTGACACATTTGCTGCGCGCCCCACCCCTACTCCTCTTTCTCTTCCTCCTCCTCCTCTTCCTTTGGTTAATTCGGGATCTCATAATTGTGTATTGGGCTGATTTTGAAGCCAACTCACCTTTCCATCTCAGGCTCCAGAGCTACGGGACCACTCATGCTCCACCATGCTTGCTGGCTGCTCTGACCTAAATCTCTGTCTTTTTCCATCTGTGATCTGTATAATTTTTTTTTTTTTTTTTTGGTTTTCTGGGACAGGATTTCTCTGTGTCTTTGGAGCCTGTCTTGGAACTAGCTCTTGTAGACCAGGCTGGTCTCGAACTCACAGAGATCCACCTGCCTCTGCCTCCCAAGTGCCCATCTGGTTAATCTTTAGCCCCCTCCCTATGCTCTTCACGCACTGCACCGAGGTCTGGTGTCTGCCTGTGTGTGAGTGTGCTCTCTCTCCTAGACCCACTTGCGATCAAGTGGGCTGTGTGACTGGCTCAGTCCTCAATCAGAGATGAAGTTCCCTATGTTCCCTAGGCATTTAAGAGAGGGTGTGAGCTGCCACGGCTTTCCCTTGCAGCAAACCCTAGAAGCCAGGCTGTGATAGTAGAGGCCCAAGGTGGGTTAAGTCCCCGAGGCAGGAGGAAAGAGAAGTGGCCTTTGCATTTCCTCAGACTGGCTTCCCAGCTGACAAACAGCAGAGACGGCATCAGGAGCAGGCTGGGGAAATCCACTTGGAAAAGAGGAAACACAAGGAACTCAACAATAAGAAACAGGAGTCCAAGTAAGTCCTAGTGAGCGTGTTCCGATAGCTGTACTGTCCTGGCCTATACATCACTGCCTTGAGACTGTCTTACTACCATAAAGGACCATGTACTGGGACCTTTCCTCAAATAGGATGGAGCTGGACTGCTAAACATAAAATAAACCCAAATATCTCTGCGATTGTATGCTGGTTTTCTGCTACCAGTTAGCCTTGCGAGTTGCCCTCCCTATAGTAGTTAGAGAATAAGTATTTGTGACTGTTGAAGAACTGAGTAGTTTGTGTTTTACTTCATTAGGCCTAAATGGGAATTACCAAAGTGTTGATAGTTTTCTCCTAACAAGCATAAACCGGGATAGATAAAAGGATTGGAAATTAGAAGCAGACAGCTGTGTGTCAATGGAACTGGCCACCAGCCATTCTTGTTCAGAGGAACCACTTTACTTCCATCTGAAGCTACCTTTTCTGGGAGGGTAGAGCCATTCCTTCTAATGGTAAGTGATTTTCGTCTCTGCGAAGAGCTTGAGATTAACTGGAAAAAATCCCTATAATTTCTTCTTTAGGGTCTCCCTTTCCCCTACAATATATCCTTATCTATCTCAAGAAGCAAAGAAAAGAAACAAAGAAATGAAGAACTTCTAGGCATGGAAGTAACAGGTCATCAGGCGGTTGCTGGAGGTGTCATCTCCTTGATCAAATGTTCTTTGGCACAGAAACAAAACATTCATAGGAATGGCCCCTCAATCTCAATCAGATCAGCTAAACACATCTGTATTTTACATCCTCAAAACTGAAAACTCAGAGTTGGAGGAAGGTTGCTGTGACCGTTCAGAAAGAGCTAAGACAAGGTGAGTAAAAGCTAGGGAAAAAGACCCACGCCAGGCTGTAAAGAGAACAAAGGGAAAACACAAATCTTAAGAAATGTCTTGTATCCACTTCCGCTGGATAACAGATGCCAGGAGATGGCTCTAGACAGGCTGAAATTCCAGCTCCCTGTTGCAACATACGGTGTCACCCTCAGGGTGAGTGTTAAGGCAATGGTTGCTTTAGCCAGAACCAGCAGGGCAACAGTCAAGAGCAACGGGTCCCTAGGAACAGGAAGAAAGGTATTCACATTGAACACCTAAAACGTGGAATGGGCCGGGCATTGGTGGCGCACACCTTTAATCCCAGCACTCGGGAGGCAGAGGCAGGCAGATCTCTGTGAGTTTGAGGCCAGCCTGGTCTCCAGAGCTAGTGCCAGGATAGACTCTAAAGCTATACAGAGAAATCCTGTCTCGGAAAAAAAAAAAAAAAAAAAAAAAAAAAAAAAAAAAAAAAAAAACGTGGAATGGTTTTGTGTGCCTTAATCATGGCACCTGGGGAGGATTCACTGTTTTTGACTGTGAAAAGTATCATTGCAGGTTCTCTGTGTCAGCGACTAGGTGTGTGACATATACTGCCTCATATACTGTTTGTAGAATTTTTACAGCTGAGATACTAAAGCCCAGGGAGGCTCTATATTTTTTCTGGGATCATACAACAAAAAACAGTAGTAGATCTAGAAACAGACTAAGGATGCCTGATTTCAAGATGCATCCTCTACTTACTGGAAGACAGTTTCCCCAAATAAATGCACGGTTATTCACAATACCAAGATTTGCAATCAGCCTAGTATCCACCAACAGAGAACAGATATTGAAATGAAGACAAGCTATGTATATATAGACAATGGAATACTCCCTGGACTTTAAAAAGGAAGAAATCCATGCAACAACACAGATGAAGGTTGATATATTGACTGAAATACACCAGACACAGAAAGACAAATGCCATCAATTTTTATTTATCTATGTAATCTTTAAAAAGGACACGTCCCAGAAGCAGAGAATTGAATTCTGGTTATCAAAGACTGGAAAGAGAAGGGTAGATACAAGGAAAAGTGCACGATATTCTAGACAGGAAGAATATACTTTCAAGACATACTGTTCCATGAGATGACTCAGGTGAGTTACAGTGCAACACTGTGCTGTACATTTCAAAACTGCTAAGGTTTTTAGTATTCGCACTGCAAAAAAAAAAAATGAGTATATGAGAGTTGATGGGTATTCCAACTAGCTTGAAATAATCATTCCACGGTATACGCATATATCAAAACACCATCTTGTGGACTATAAATATGCAGAATTACTTGTTAATTGAAAACCCAAACTTGGCTGAGCACAAAGCACAGGCCTGTAATCCCTGCACTCAGGAGGCAGAGGACAGAGCAGAGCTTCAGGAGTTCAAGGTTATCCTCAGCTGCATAGCAATTTAAAGCCTGTCTGGACTCCTGTTTGTTAAGACCCTGTCTCAGCAAACACCAAGATGTAAAAACTAAAACTAAAATTTTTGTTTTGTTTTGTTTTGTTTTTCGAGACAGGGTTTCTCTGTGTAGATTTGGAGCCTATCCTGGCACTCGCTTTGGAGACCAGGCTGGCCTCGAATTCACAGAGATCCACCTGCCTCTGCCTCCCGAGTGCTGGGATTAAAGGCGTGCACCACCAACGGCCGGCCTAAAACTAAAAATTTTAATTAAAAAATAAATATGCTGAGAGGTTACTTGGGGTGTCACTTTTAAAATCAATTAAAATTAATATGCTCATAATGTTTTCCATGTTGCTGCAGATACACCAATAGTGAATGTAAAATCATCTCGTTGATTCTTTCCACAGAGTAGTAAAGAAAAGATAAAGTATTATATTGTGTTCTATATGAGAGTAGTTATTTGCTGAACTTTCAATTCATTGACACACATGCTGTATATAGGCATTATAATCTTGTTCATAAGACAAAGTGTGCTTCTTACTAGGGACTGAAATTTAAAAAACAAAGCAAACCTAGTTCTTCCTGTTCTCACTGACATCATTTTCTATTTGAAGGCTTTGTGTAAAGATCACCTCATGTATATCCTAATATTAAAAAATCATTAATGTGTAAAAAAAACCAAAAAAAAATTTTAAAAAATACAATTAATTGTGAATT
Source organism: Cricetulus griseus (assembly GCF_003668045.3). Classification (NCBI taxonomy): domain Eukaryota; kingdom Metazoa; phylum Chordata; class Mammalia; order Rodentia; family Cricetidae; genus Cricetulus; species Cricetulus griseus. The sequence goes on from NW_023276806.1 coordinate 221,639,101, forward strand.
ACACAGGTAGACTATTAGGATGACGTTTCCTTTGGTGAATGGCTAACGTACCAACCACAAAGCAAAAAAGCACATGGGTGGTAATAGTATCAACACAAGGATATTTTGTCAAGGCTACCAGGAAAATCTGAGTGTCGTTCTGGGACAACTAGATCATTTCTAACCCTCCCGTTGGTTCTTCATCCTTTAGCATTGTATTTACCTTGAAGGAAAATAGTAAAATGAATAACTCAGTCAAATCTGACTTTGAATTCATGCCCATCCAATTTGCGGCTCTGCCACCTTAGGCACAGCAGCTAATTTATCAGAACGTGATGATGCTAAAATCTGACTTTGGGAAGTTGGGGAATGACACGGAGTGTGGTCTCATCGGACCACTGCCTGGTGTGCGGTGCCTTCAATGCTTCCCTAGCAGCTGAAGGGCTAATGTATCTGCCTTTACTGTTTCCCTTAACCCCCTCTGCCTTTCAAAGGTGTTGTACTGAGGACAGCCCGCTTGCTTTAAGAGGGTTTCTTTAAGAATCTTTCACATCCTCCATTTCCTTTCCCTCCCAGACAGCTTCCCCAGTGAAGACCCTTCCCACTCTGCTGTGTGAGTAGGCATCCGAACCTAAGCTCCCCAGGGTGGGAAACTTGTCCTTCTACATATTTGTTGTGTAGCGGGTGCATTTAGGGAGCTAAATAAAAGCAAATTCTACACAGACAGAGTGAGGTTGTTCCATAAAATACTTCAGATGTTATCTCTAAGCTCTAATTATTCCAGATCTACAGACAGGAGAAACATAAACATATGACTGCCTTCAAAATAATCTAAGGGCATTTTGGCTTCTCTATTTCAGAAACAGGCTGTCAAAGTGGATGGAGAACAGAGATGTTTCCCATTTTCAGTGTCTTGAGAGCCGAGTCCCAGCTCGTGCCATGATCAAGCCCGAAGGGCGAGCTCTGTGCTGAACACTAGTGGAACTTTACCTCTCTCCAGCACCATCAACCACAGCCAATCTGCTGAAACCTCTGGGGAGATTCCTCCGGAGTGTATAGCTTGTGTGTCTCAATTCCTTATCTGAGCCATGTTGTTATGCAGGTGTCTGGTTGTGTACACTTCACTAAACTCTAGGCTCCTATAAAGTGCCTGGGGGAGAAGGAGGAGGGAGTGGGGGAGGAAGAGGAGGGGCCCTGTTGGATCCAGTGACCAACAAGAATGAAAGGATTAGTGAGAGATTCAGAAATGCAGAAGAAATGGAATGTTTTTCTTTTCCTAACTTTTCTGAGACATTTACAACTGGCATGTCATACACATTAGGATATGCCATGAAATGTGCATTGTGTAATGACTGCCACAGCAAAGGTAAGTGACAACCTGCTGCCTCCGGGTGACCATTTTTGCGCTGGGGTGATTGCTAAGAAACTTGGATCCATCTGGCTTGGGAAACTTCAAGTGCTCAATGCACCATGCCTCTGGGTGTTTGCCTCAATGTATCTGTGCAACACACGTGCAGTGCTTCCAGAGGCCAGAAGAGGGAGTCCCGTCCCCTGGAACTGGAGTTACAGACCGTTGTGAACTGATATGTGGGTGCTGGGAATTGAACCCTGGCCTTCCGGAAGAGCAGTCAGTGATTTTAACCTGTGTGCTATCTCTCTAGCCCTTAATGTGTTTTTAATACTACTGACCCTAGTCCAGAAGGTAATCATCTTATACCTTATAACATCCCTCTATTTTGGCCTTCTGTCCCTTGAAAACAGTTCAATACCCTGCCTTGCAAGTTCAACTTTTTTACCTTCCATATAAAAGATCACAGCGTACTTGATTTTCTGTACATCTCATGGACCATAAGGTCTGCAAGGTCTATTCATGCTGCTGCAAGTGTGGTTTCCTCCTTCCTTTCTTTTGTTTCTTTCTCTTCTTTTTCTTCTTTGTGTGTGTGTGTGGGGGGTTATTATGCAAAAGTATTGTATACATGTAGAAGCCACATTCCATGTAAGACGTCTTTCTCATTCTCCAACTTGTTTTTGAGTCAGGGTCTCTCATTGAGCTCATCAGTATAACCAATTCAGTTATACTGGCTAACCAGCAAGGCCCCAGGATCCTCCTGTCTCCACCCCCCCACCCCACCCCCAGTGCTGGGAGGACTGGCCTACACTGTTGTACTTGGCTTTTTTACATTGATACCAGGTCACTCAGACATTCATGTTTGCTCAACACGCATTTCACTGACTGAGCCATCTCCCTAACCCCAGATTTCCTCCTTTCTTAAGGCTGAATACTATCCCATTGTGCAAGCACGTCTGTCGACATCGTGTTTTCCTTGTCCACTATTAGTCTAACAGACAATTGGTTTCTTCTTCAGCAGTAGTTACTTTTCTATTGCTATGATAAAACATCATGACTGAGGCGACTCGCATGGTGTATTTGGGGCTTTTGATGCCAGAAGGATAAGCGTTCAGCACCACCAAGGCAGTGAACATGGCAGCAAGGAGGCAGGCATAGAGCTGGAACAGCCACTGAAAGCTCACATCTTACTCTACAAAAGGAAAACACAGGAGCTAACTTGAGATGGAACTTGTCTTTTGAAACCTCAAAACCTGCCTCCCTCCTGGCTCTGTGACACACTTCCTCCAGCAAGGTCATACCTCCTAATCCTCCCCAAGCAGCTACCACTAGGAATCAAGTATTCAAATATCCAAGACTTAGGAAGAACATCTCTTTGAAACCCCCACAGCCTCCTATTGTAAATTCTGTTGCAATGAACCGAGTATAGCTGCCTACTCAATACAAGGATTTAATTTCTTTTGTGTACAGAAATGGTTTCATTTCTTTTGAATATAGGTACTATATCCGTACACATAGCAATTCTGGATTATATGGTAGCTCCATTTATTTTTTAAATTTCTGTACAACTCTTCATGGTGCTTTCCATTATGGATGGAAATTTCCATTCCCATCACAGTGAATAAAGATTCCTTTAGCTTACATCCTTGCCAACACCCGTTTTCTTCTGACTTTATGTTAACCATGCTAAGAGCTGTGAGATAATGTCTTGTCATGGCTTTAATTTACATTTCTATGAATATGAATATTAGCAATGTTGGAACTCTCTTTAAAAACCTGTTGAACACTGAATGTCTTCCTGGTAGAGTATTTCTGTTGACGATTTTGAATTGAGTCGCTCTGTGACTGAGTTGCATGAGCTCAGCATGGGTTTTGCATGTAAACCCTCTGGAGGAATGATCTATAAATATCGCCTCCTGTCCTACATATTGGATCCTCATCTTCACGACTGTTCTCTGCTGTGCAGAAGCTCACACTTCTTTTTTCTTTTGCTGTCAGTGTTTTGGTATTGTATCCAAAATCTTATTGTCAAGATCCAAGTCAAGGCGGTTCTCTCATGTTTTCTTCTTAGAGTTTTATGGCTTAAGATCTAATAACTAGGTCCTTTACCTGTTTTGAGTTATTGTGTAGATATCAGAGGGATTCAGTGCCTTCCTCCCCCATCTCATTTTTCACAACACCATGTATTGAATGTGTCCTTTCCAGTGGCTCATAATTGTACTCTTTCTTTGTGCCAGTGTCAAAGATTTGTTGAGTGTACATATAAGTTTGTCTCTGGACTCGCTATATTCTTCAGGTCTAACTATCTGTTTTTATACCAGCTCTGTATGACTTTAATTGCTGCGGTTTTGCAATGTAGGTGGAAATCCGAAAGCCTGACACCACCATCTTTTATCTTTTGCTCAAGGTTGTCTTAATTATTCAAGGTCTCTTGTAATTCTGCACAACTACCAGGACTTTTTCTATTTCTGCTTTTCACAAATGTGCATCGCATCGTATCCACAGGTCCCAGTTTAACAAAAACACTCATTTGAATCTATGGACTACCCATTAGTGTTTGTTCGCTTCTACAGTCTTTTCATCACTCCCTAGTCTTTTCCAGTTGAAAGATCTTTAACATGCTTAGTTAAACTTATTTCGAAGCACTTTCCTCTTTTTGATATTATTATAAACTGAGCTATTTTAGTGTATGCGATGGTGGGGCGGGTACATGCACACAAGCCAAGACATGTGGGTGGAGCTGAGAATGTTCTGAAGTTAGTTCTCTCCCTCTACCCTGTTGAGTCAGGGTCTCTACAGTTGTTTTCTGTGGCTCTATATAACCTAGGATAGCTGACCCATGCCTTCCAGGCAATTCTATTTTCACATATGAGTTTCAGGGACTGAAGTCTTGAGCCACCTAACCTCCCTCAACAGGGATATTCTTAACTTCTTTTTGAATAGTGTCTAAGAATGCTTTGTTTGCTGATTTTTTCTGTGTGGGGGGAGATATGGGTTCATGTGGATGTGCATGTTAGTACGTGTGTGTGTGTAAGTGTGTGTGTAAGTGTGTGCGAGTGTGTGTATGTGTGTGTGTGTATGTGTGTATGTGTGTGTGTGAGTGTGTGTGTATGTGTGTATGTGTGTGTGTGTATGCATGAGTCTCTGTGTGTGTATATATGTGTATATATATGTATATATGTGTGTATAAACGAATGGTTATGTGTATGTGTGTGCATATTGTGTGTGTGTGTATGCATGAGTCTCTCTATGTGTATATATATTATATATATGTATATATGTGTGTATAAACGAATGGTTATGTGTATGTGTGTGCACATTGTGTGTGTGTGTGTATGCATGAGTCTTTGTGTGTGTATATATATGTATATATATGTATATATGTGTGTATAAGCGGATGTTTATGTGTATGTGTGTGCACATTGTGTGTGTGTGTGAGTGTGTGTGTGTATGTGTGTGTGAGTGTGAGTGTGTGTGTGTGTGTATGTGTGTGTGTATGAGTGTGTGAGTGTGTGTGTGAGTGTGTGTGTATGTGTGTATGTGTGTGTGTGTGTGTATGCATGAGTCTCTGTGTGTGTATATATATGTATATATGTGTGTATAAACGAATGTTTATGTGTATGTGTGTGCACATTTTGTGTGTGTGTGTGTGTGTGTGTGTGTGTGTATTTCTGTCCCTGTGTTGGCTTTCCAGTATTGTGACAAATTGGCTGAAAACAAGCCAACTGAAAGGGATGAAGATTTACTCTGGCTCCTGCTTTCGGATCATTCAGTCTGTAATCAGTGGGCCTGTGGTGAGACAGGATATCACAGCAAGGAGAGAATGGCAAGGAAAGCCACTCTGCAAATGGCAGAAACTAAGTGGTGGTGGGATGGCCTGGGAAGAGACACAGCACCCAAGGACACATTCTGAGTACTCACTCCCTGCACCTAGTACTCTTCTCCCAAGTTCTTATAGCCTCCCGGTGGCCCACCATGTTTCCAGTGATGAGGTCAGAGTCTTCAATATGCAATAATTCCCCCAACCCTCATCTGAACACTGCTGCATGGAGGAATCAAACCTCCAATACATGAGCCTTCAGAGACATTCCAGAGTGAAACTGTCATCTGAAAGCAAAATGTTTACTTAAAATCTATTTAATCATGCGTCTGTGTGAGTGCATACCACAGGTGTGAACAAAAGGTCTGGAGCTGGGTTTTAGAGGCATTTGTGGCCTTCCTGACAAGGATACTGAGAATCAGATCAAATCAAAGTCCTCTGGAAGAGCAGTAAACACCTTTAACCACTGAGCCATCTCTCCAGCCCCCTAAAAACAAAACATTGGTTTCTTCTTTTATGATTTGCACACCTTCTATTTCTTTTTCTTATGGAGTTGCTTTGCCTAGAACTTACAGCCAACCTCATACTAAATGTGAAAAACAAACAGACAAAAACCTCAAAGCATTACCATCATTTTACTGTTATAAGAGTCACAAGAATTCTTTTGAGTGGGGAACAAAACTCATTTGACATCTGAGCCACCAGAGGCTCTGGAGACCTACAGAAACCAAGACATGCACCACTATGAAATGTTGTTAAAAGAAGGGTATATAACAGGGGAAGGGGACATAATAGACAGCACAGGCTTCTGGAAGCAGTGGGTACCAACCTTCCTAATGCTACAATCCTTTAATACAGTTCCTCATGATGTGTTATGAATCCTAATGTAAATATCTGTTTTCCCTGATTGTCTTAGGTGACCCCTGTGATAGGGTCATTCAACCCTCCAGGGTGTCATGACTGGCAGGTTGAGAATACTGCCTCAGAGGGCATTTTCTTGGGTAGTGTAGAGACAAAAACTGTTCTTGTAGCTGGGCATGGTGACACACACCTTTAATCCCAGCACTGGGAAGGCCCAGGCAGGCAGATCTCTGTGACTCTTTGTAGCGAGTTCCAGGATAGCCAGAGTTGTTTACAAAGAAAAACCCTGTCTTGAAAAACCAAAGCAGGGGAAAACAAAAACTGTTCTTTTCCAAAAGTGACACAGTAAAAGAGAAAGCAGCAGTATGTGGTGTTTTATAGGAAAGCTGGGATAAGGAGATGAAGCCTCAGAAAGACACCAGCATTTTCTAGTCCCAGGAAACAGTCGCCAACATGATGTAATGTTAGCCTCTCAGCATTGCTGTAGTTCATTTCTTCCACTCATTTTTCTGCAGCCATTACCCCTGCACATACACACACATATGCACGTGCACACACACACACACACACACACACACACACACACACACACACACACACACACTTCCCCAAAACAGTATGGCTTTAGTGGCTCAATGGTGTTTGAGGTCTGGGAAGACCATTTACCTCCATTTGATGAACAAGAGAACTAAGGCTCTGAAAGACACAGCAGCCTGCTCTAGATCACACATCTTGGAAACGGTGCAAAGATGACTGGAGCCCGGGTTTTCTGGATTCAGATCCAGGGCTCTTTGCATAAAAAAAAACAAAACAAAAAGTGATAATTATTTTACAATGTTTCCTTTGTAGACTCAAATCTTGAAAAAGGCCAGGTACCATTCCTGTTTGACTTTTTGGACTCTCATTGGTTGGGCACTCACTGATACCCACCCCCATAGGTTTTCTGTAGCCTAATAATAGGTTTCCCCACTGACACATTAAGCCACATCAAGCTGAATTGAAAAAGTAAAAGAACAGGTTTCTTTGAGCAAAGCAACTCCCAAGTGACTTCTCCAGTCCCAGAAATTGAGGCAGAGAAGCTACACACCCAAACTAAAGCAGGGAAATTATATAACTGTAGGAGAGGGCTTGTGACATGTCTGCCACAAGCTGGGTTTGTACTCAAGTATGGTCAAAAGCTGAACACTTTAGATGGGGACTTGGGGGACTGGTAACTTCAGCCAGGAGCTGCCATGGCTGCCAAGAATGCAGAACTGGGCTTTTTGGAGCCTTTTCCTTGTTGGAGATTCTCTGAGAAGGTGGGGTTTGGAGAAAGAGAAAGATGGGGATTCTCAAACCATGCAGGAGTGAGCTAGAGGTTCTAACTGAACACATCTCACTGTATATAGACATACTATTACTTCCCCACCAGCAGTATATATCGATAACTCTTTCCTCTGAAGCCCAAGCCCCACTGCCATGTGGGCACCCAAAATAACACACAGAGTCTTATATTATTTACAATGCTGTTGACTGATGACTAGGATTCCTTATCTGCTAGCTCAGTCTTAATTATCAACATAATCATAAGACTTAACTTATGGAGGACACTGACAGAATGTGTCATGCCTTGCCAGGATCACATGGCAGCTCCAGAGCAGAGAGCAGGAGGAAGAGGAAGAGAGCGATTCCCTTCTTGTCCTTGCTTATATTCTGAGTCTGCCTGCTATGTCACTTCCTGCCTGTATCACAAGACTTATCTTTACTACATTTTCCAGAATCCTCCTTGACTCCTCATCCCACCTAACTTGCTTTTTCATTGGCCAACAGTACTTTATTCAACAACCAATAAGAAACATAAACAGAAGGACTTGCCCCATCAGCAGTACAACATATAGTCTGGAGGACTACCCATTTCATAGCCACCTCTGTGCCATTTCCTCCCTTTGAGGACTTCTCCATCTAGTTGTACAGTCTGTGACTGCTTTGGCAGTCTGAACTGATGTTCTGACTGGTTATAAAATAGCACTCCACCATGATTCTCTTGAATTGCCCTGAGATCATTAGCCTATACAACAAGGTACAAAGTAAATCCTCTGCATACAGTTGTTTGTTTTGTATTTTCTTGCCAACTACGTTTTGATCTATAGAAAATTTCCTGTTACCCTTGGGCTAGCATTCAGTGTATGTATATCAGGGCCCTCCATGAAATCTTGATTACTGACAAAATACCAAAGAACCAGAATATAAAATGCAAAACATGAAGACTTGTAAGTTAAGATAAAATTAGTAGTCAAAATAAATCTATCCAATGAGACAGAAAACTTAAGCAACAAAGCTTCCAGGGGGATGGACTAAATAGACAAACAAGACAAAAGCAGACTGAGCCCACAACGTTGCCTGTGTTTCCTTCTCCTGAAGCTTGGACTCTCTACAAAATGGAGAAATGACTTCTTAGGCCTTCTACACAGGCTCCTTGAGAAATCCTACTGTCTGCACATAGCGCTGTGCTTGGCCTTTTGTGGAAGGAGATGATGGATTCGGTTCATATTCCGTTTTCTATAAATAACACACATCTCATCAGAGCAGAGGCTGTCATAATTGTGTCTAGGCAATAACAACAGGCTATGATCTCTGCTCTTGGAGAGTTACAGTGTGTGCAGTTAGGAGAAAAGTTTACCTAAATGGGTCATTCCTGGAGCAACAGGTAAAAACAACAGGTCCCTAAACTGTATCGCTATGCAAAGGTGATGCAGATTTCAAAGAGAATAGAAAGGACTAGGTAAAATATCTTCTGAACAAAGTTAGCAAAAAGAGCTGGACTTAATCCCATGGGCAGAAAGATGCAAGTGTTCCAATGTGTGCAAGATGGTGGGAACAAAGAGAGTGCCGTATCCCAGTGTACTAATGTGGATACATCATTACGGTGAGCAGTGTGAATATTCCTAGGCAGGTAACTGGACACAGAAAGTCATTATTGCCCCAAGCCCATAATATTTTGAAAATTGTTTAATCCATGAAACAAGATTATTTTTCAGTGACTCCAGTTACTCTTGTACAACAATTTGTAGAAATAAAAATTTGTTGTCAAATACTGTCAAAACAGTTCAAGGATCCTTCCTACTCCCCTAGTGAAGGAAATCAGGGTATCCGTTTTTTTGAAAAAGAAGGAAGAAAAGTCATTAAGCCTTTGGGGGGAAGACTATAGACTTCCATCCTGCACATAGTTTCACATAATGTCCTGAATTCAGAGATTAAGGGTGTGTATTGCTTACATTCTAAATTTGGGGGGACATAGATATGGTCATTAGGAAATCGTACGACTCTTCATGGGTGAGTCCTGGGTCTAATCATACGTATGCCTGTGTGTATAAATGCATTTAAAAAACAACATATGAATACAGGAACTACCCCTTATCCAGGAGCTAAACTGACAGAGGACAACCCCACTTACCATACATTCATTATCTACTTATACAACCTCCAGCCTCTGAGGTCAGTAGCCCTTAGACAAGACAAAAATATAAATTAAAATGACTGGAATCATCAGAATACTTGTTTCAATAATCTAAAGAGCCATAAAATGAAAGACCCTGAAGAGAGTAGCAAATGGTTTCTAATAGTATTTAGTTTTCCTTCAGACCGCTGCTAGGAGCCAAGCATACTGCTCTATAGTGCAGGCCTTTGTCAAGGCTGGATTTCCCACCTGTACTTTTCTCTCTTTCTCTCTTTTTCTAGCAACAGTCGGCCTTTGTGCCAACTCCTAAATAACCATAAATTTTGTTCTTATAAAACCTTAATGAATGCTTGGCCAAGATGCTCTAACTATTGGCTTCTACATGGGAGCCACGAGGAGGGGGAAGAAAAAGTCCACACTGTGAAAAACTGGATAAAATGGAAAAAAAGATCACAGCGAACCCAAAGTCGCAATTTGCCTTTAATGTGAAGGAGGCCTTGTTTTCACGGTGTGGCAGCTTTCAGGGGTTTTAATCTCAAAGTGGCTGATCAATTTAAGGTAAGTGGCAGGCGTTTGGCCTGGTTCCCAGGCTTGGCTTTGCCGCTCTTAAAAAAGAAAGGATTCCGTGAGACACACAGACAACAGACATCACCAGCGGCTCCCACATTCCTAGCATTTTAACACAGATTAGGCTGGCGTGATTCTACTGTTTGCTGAAATCTCCTAGGTGTTGCATTTTCCTCTTCCTTGCCGTGGTTACCCAAGACGGTTTCCTCAGGTCAAGACCTTCCTATACCAAACAGCTTTCAGGGCTGAGAGGGGAAGAGAAGAGCAGGGGTCAGAAGAAAACAGGACTCCAGTCAGCAGGTAATTGAACAGTGACCTTCCCGCCTCAGGCACATGTCCATCCAGACAGGAACTGCTTTACATGCATGCCTGTGGTGGTGGTGGGGGGGGAGGGAGTAGGGAGATAATTGCTTTAGCAAGGACAAACTTAATTCAGCTAGGAATGCCCAAAGGATTAAAAGAGTGATTTGTAGTTATTTCACTTCCAGGTTTCATGAGCAGGAGCCTCACATATGTTAATTTTTTTATCCAGTGAGTTCCTTTTGGTGAACACTTTCACATAGTATATTCAAAATAGTTGATAGAATAGAATAGACCCCTTACTACTTTCTTGTGTTCTTTGAAAAGTAAGCTCTCTTAACCCATTTAAAATATAAGCTAAGTTAAATAAAATAGGTATTCTATTGATCACACAGAGTTTCTGTGCATTGGGCTGCATCATGCCTTTATGGGAAGTTATGCTTTAATTTACAGTTTCACAAGTTTCAGATATTTATCTTTGATATGTGCAGGGATGCCTTTTTTTTTAGTCAGGTCCATAAAACATTTCTCCTCTAAGGATTTTTATTAAAATAAAAGAAATTAATATGGATTTTAAGTAACTTTTGTTTAACCTACTAAACTTTTCTAAAGCAATTTGTAAACCACTGAACTCAGTACACACAGAAACGCCATCTTTAGCATCCCATAGACTGACACTGACATACTTCATTCAAAACCAGCACAGGGTTAAAATGAACTTAGATTAACAGTACGGATTCTTGTTTGTCAGCATTGGCTTAGACTCTTGGGCAATTATATGCATTAATTTTCATACAGGCATATACTCAAGTGTGACCTTTAAAAATAATATGTTCCAACACCCTTCATGATAAAGGTCCTGGAGAAATCAGTGATAACAGGAACATACCTCAACATAATAAAAGCAATATACAGCAAGCCAACAGCCAACATCAAATTAAATGGAGGGAAACTCAATGCAATTCTTCTAAAATCAGGGGCAAGACAAGGCTGTCCACTCTCTCCATACCTCTTCAATATTGTCCTTGAAGTTCTAGCTAGAGCAATAAGACAACAAAAGGAGATCAAGGGAATACAAATCAGAAAGGAAGAAGTCAAATTCTCACTATTTGCAGATGATATGATAGTCTACATAAGTGACCCAAAAAACTCAACCAGGGAACTCCTACAGCTGATAAACACCTTCAGCAAAGTGGCAGGATACAAGATTAACTCAAAAAAATCTGTAGCCCTACTATATACAGATGACACATTGGTGGAGAAAGAAATCAGAGAAGCATCACCCTTTACAATTGCCACAAACAACATAAAATACCTTGGAGTAACACTAACCAAAAAAGTGAAAGACCTGTACTGTAAGAATTTTGAGTCTCTAAAGAAAGAAATTAAAGAAGATACCAGAAAATGGAAAGATCTCCCATGCTCTTGGATAGGTAGGATCAACATAGTAAAAATGACAATCTTGCCAAAAGCAATCTACAGATTCAATGCAATCCCCATCAAAATCCCAACACAATTCTTCACAGACCTTGAAAGAACAATTCTCAACTTTATATGGAGAAACAAAAGACCCAGGATAGCCAAATCATCCCTATACAATAAAGGAACTTCACCAGGGAGGCATCACCATCCCTGACTTCAAGCTCTATTACAGAACTATAGTCCTGAAAACAGCTTGGTATTGGCACAAAAATAGACTGGTAGACCAATGGAATAGAATTGAAAACCCTGATATTATGCCACACACCTATGAACACCTGATTTTTGACAAATAATCCAAATTTATACGATGGAACAAAGAGAACATCTTCAACAAATGGTGCTGGCATAACTGGGTGCAGACACATAGAAGACTGCAGTTAGACCCAAGCCTATCACCTTGCACAAAACTTAAGTCAAAATGGTCAAAGATCTCAACATAAATCCAGCTACACTGAACCTATTAGAAGACAAAGTGGGAAATACCCTCGAATTAATTGGTACGGAGACTGCTTCCTGAACATAACACCAGTAGCACAGACACTGAGATCAACAATTGATAAATGGGACCTCCTGAAACTGAGAAGCTTCTGTAAGGCAAAGGACACAGTCGTCAAGACAAAACGGCAGTCCACAGCATGGGAAAAAATATTCACCAACCCCACATCTGACAGAGGGCTGATCTCCAAAATATACAAAGAACTCAAGAAGCTAGTCTACAAAACACCAAACAATCCAATTAAAAAGTGGGGTACAGAACTAAATAGACAATTCTCAATAGAGGATTCTAAAATGGCTGAAAGACACATAAGAAAGTGTTCAACATCCTTAGTCATCAGGGAAATGCAAATCAAAACAACTCTGAGATACCATCTTACTCCTGTCAGAATGGCTAAAATCAAAAATACCAATGACAGTTTATGCTGGAGAGGATGCGGAGAAAGAGGAACACTCCTCCACTGCTGGTGGGAGTGCCAACTTGTACAGCCACTTTGGAAATCAGTATGGCGACTCCTCAAGAAAATGGGAATGAGTCTACCACAAGATCCAGCAATTCCACTCCTAGGCATATACCCAAAAGAAGCACATTCATATAACAAGGACATCTGTTCAACGATGTTCATAGCAGCACTATTTGTAATAGTCAGAAACTGGAAGCAGCCTAGATGACCCTCAACTGAAGAATGGATACAGAAAATGTGGTACATTTACACAATGGAGTACTGCTCAGCAGAAAAAAAAAAAATGAAATCTTGAAATTTGCAGGAAAATGTATGGAACTCAAAGAAACCATTCTGAGCAAGGTAACCCAATCACAAAAAGACAAACATGATATGTACTCACTCATATGTGGACCTGCTTTATGATACACAGTAGTGACCATGCCTTATCAGAGCTGTTTTTAATGATGTTGCTCAGAATGGTTTCCTCCTAGATGATGACTGAGAAACTAATTTAAAAAAAAAAAATGGTGCCAAGTACCACAAGAGTAACAGAACTGTGCTGTCTTCTGGGATTTTGTTTTTTACTTTTTTGTTGTTGTTGTTGTTTGTTTTTTGGTTTTTGTTTGTTTTTTGGTTTTTTTAAAATGGAGTGTGCTGGATGTCTCTACAATTTTGTTCAACGGACTACAGAACCTGGAAAAGCTGTTGCTGCAATTGATGCATAACATATTGCCATTATTGCTCTTTTTATATAAATACAAATATATACATATATATATAAGCTAAAAATATAATATGTTACTCTTCACAGACTACAAAAACAATAAAGAATAGATGATATGTAAGCAGATGAGAAGCAGCCAGCCTTCTGTGGCTCTTGCCTAAGTCTTGTCAAGATGTGCTGTCTGAGGCTTCAGACGCCCATCCCCCCATTCCTACCCCCCCACCCTCCCAAGATGTCTTTAAAGTGTCCAGTGCATCTGGGTGTGCCTGCATGAGTTTATATGCATCACACACATGCATGCAAGAGTCCTCTGGGCATCAGATCCCCCTGGAAATGTAGTCATAGGCGGGTGTGAGCTGCCATGAGAGTACTAGGACCTGAACCCTGGTCCACTGCAAGCACTCAAGTGTTCTTAGCTCCTGAGTCATCTCTCTAGTCCCATTTAGCAGCTATCTTGGAACCATGAAGAAAGCCAGCCTAAAAGGCCAAGCCATATCACTGAGAACAGCAGGCTGTGGAGATGGAAAGCATATCTTTGAATAATATCACTGAGCTGCAGAACCAACCATCTGGGTGAAAGGTTCAGGCATTATGCTGGCCTGGCCTTTGGCAGAATCCACTCAGGCAGTACCCTGGTCAGCCCAGGGTTCCATGGGAACTAAGTCTACACACAGGTGTAAAGGACCCCTTTAAAAGACAGACCCCTGCCCACTTAGGCTCTCTTCTCTCTCTTCCCTTACTGACTTACTCTCTCTTGTCTTCCTCTTTATCTTTGCTCTCTCACTCTCTCTGTCTCTACCACTCCCCCCCCCCAATAAACTGGTTAATGTGCTCTCTATAGTTCGTGTTCTATCGTGCCTGTTTCCATCTCACAGTTTTCTTTTCATTTTTCTAACTTTTAAACTTTTATAAAATGACAACACCGGGTCCATTCAACTTGGGGTTTTCTCCTTGTGTAGAATGACAGGTTCTCTCCCATTTGCACAATCACAGTTGCCTGGCACCCATGGAGCCCTAGACCCTATTCTATGTTGTTGAACAAAACACAAGATCACAGGTCCTGGTGGAGTTAGAAGTTTAACTGTTGGCATCCTGGCATAATGCTGACCTGCCCCCTGTCAGCTGTCAGGATGCATTCAGACAAATACTTAGTCAACCCAGGGGGCCCTACAGCCATAGGTCACTCAGTACCTCATGAGCTGCATGGCTACCCCATGCCTTACCGGCTCTATGTACATGCGCAAAGGGTCTCTTTTAAGCAAGCTCCACCTGCCCCTCCTCTCTTTTCACTACTTCCCTTTCTCCGGTCGACCATCACACCCCCCCCCCAGTAAACTTCCCTGTAGGTTTGTTGTATTCTGTGATTTGTTCTCAAAGCCACCACTAAAGTACAACACTAGTCAAGAGAGATAATGCACCAAAGACAAGCAAAGGAAGCCTATGAGACTATGCTAAGCTAGGCAAGGAAGCGTGTGGAGCAAACGGACCAGGCCCTGGGAGTAAGGGGACAGGCTTTGGTGTCAAACTGAAGACAGGGCAGGTTGAGCTCGGTGAAGAAGGAGATTAGACTAATAGTATAAGAAGAAACAGAAGGTTATTTTTCAGACATTCAGAATTCTGTTCTGTCAGTCCGTGCTCAGAAACAATTGCTCACCACATTGTAATTTGCTCATGGATCTGCGAAACAAGCTGTTGTTTCTGTTGACAATCCTTTTCATGCTTCCAGGAGCATGTTTTGTCGATGCTGTCATGGCCTAAAGACCCTCGCTTGCTTCAGTGTTATCTTTTGTCTCTGTGTTTGTGTTTGCTTGGTTGTTTTTTGTTTGTTGGTTGCTTTTTATTTTTTGAGATAGTCATGTCTTTGTTACTGTTCTGTTGCTTTAAGAAGATACTATGACCAAGACAACTTTTAAAAGAAAGTGTTAGTTGGGAGCTTGCTTACAGTTTCAGAGGGTTGGTCCCTCATCATCATGGTGGCAGAGAGGCAGGCAGGGACGGTGTTATAGCAGTAGCTAAGGGTTCACATGTGATCCAGAAGTTTCAGGCAGAGAGAGAGTGTGTGTGACTGGGCATGATCTGGGCTTTTGAAACCTCAAAGCCCCCACTCAGTTCAGACCTCCTCCAACAAAGTCACTCCTCTTAATCCTTAGCAAACAGTTCCACTAACTGGGGACCAAGCATTCGACTATATGAGACTATGGTGGCCATTCTCATTCAAACCACAAGTCTCGTGTAGCCTAAGTTGGCCTCAAACTTGAACTCATGTAGACTAGGTGGTGTTGAATTCCTGATACTCCTGGGATCAAACCCAGCAGACATCCTCCATATTTTTAATTTCTCTCTCTCTCTCTCTCTCTCTCTCTCTCTCTCTCTCTCTCTCTCTCTCTCTCTCTCTCTCTCTCTGTGTGTGTGTATGTGTGTGTGTGTGTGTGTGTAAGAGTGCATGCACCGTGTGCATGTTGTGCCCACAGAAGCAATAGGGCCTCAGATTTGGAACTGGAATGACAGGTATTTGTGAGCCACCTGATTTAGGTGTTGGGAGCTGAACCTGAGTACTCTGTGAGGGCATAAATAAGCAATCTCTCTCTTCATTTATATATTCTATTTTGAGGGGGAGGTTCTTAGACAGGGTTTCTCTGTGTAACTTTAGAGCCTATTCTGGAACTCGCTCTGTAGACCAGGCTTGGCCTTGAATTAACAGAGATCCACCTGCCTTTGCCTCCCCAGTGCTGGGATTAAAGATGTGCACCACCACCGCCAGGCAAATATTCTTATTTATTTATTATTTTTTTTGTTTTTTTTTTTGAAACAGGGTTTCTCTGTAGCCCTGGCACTCGCTCTGGAGACCAGGCTGGCCTCAAACTCACAGCGATCCTCCTGTCTCTGACTCCTGAGTGCTGGAATTAAAGGTGTGTACCACCACCGTCCAGCTAATATTATTTTGTTTTGTTTTGCTTTTGCTTTGTTTTTTTCAGGCAGGGTTTCTCTGTGTAATAGGTCTGGCTGTCCTGGAACTCTCTTTGTAGACCAGGCTGGCCTTGAACTCAAAAAGATCCACCTGCCTCTGCCTCCAAAGTTCTGGGATTAAATATTCTTAAATGCATCTGTTAACTCACTTTCTTTTTTCTATGTGAATAACCTCTTCTAACTTCATATAGTACTCTAGGCCTCTTTAGAGACACTAAGAGGAATAAGTCCAAAATAAAGCAAGCAAAACAAAATTCCCTCTCACTTTTCCTATTAGTTGCACCCCCACACTGCAAGATTTTAGATCTTGTATCTTGTCTTTTTCTTTTTCTTTTTTTTTAACCTCATTTAATGTTTACAACAACCCTATGAGGTATTCTTGTCATTTCACAGGTAGCAAACTGCCTCGAATGCAGAGAAGTGTCAGTGCGGTTTCTGGCCCCTAATACACACGTGGCACGTATTAGCTCCTGCTGGTGTGGCCTTGCTTCCCTGAACCAATTCAAATATGTGCTGCATTTTCCTACCACACTCTCTTGGGTTAATTCCACACTTAGGTTGTCAGCTTTCCATTGAGTGATGAAAATCAACATAAAGGAGGGAAATTTTATTCTGGCTCATAGCTTTAGATGTTTTGGTCCATGGTGGGCCAACTCTCTTATTTCTGGACCTGCAAAGCGGCAGAACACCATAGTGTGAGGGCAGAGTGGAGTAAAGCTGTCATTGACTTCATGAGGGCCAGAAGGGACAAGGGGGAGGAAAACGGTGATGGGCGAGGGTGTTGGAGCAGGGAAGGTAGTCCCGATTTGGCCTTCAAGACCATATCTAATGACCTAATTCTCCTCCTAGACCACACCCCTAAAATTTCTACCATCTTCTAATGGTGCTATCAACCAGAAACCAAGTCTTTCACACATGAGATTGGGGGCAGTGGTGGTAATGAAGATACAAACCATGTAACAAGTGGATTCAAACTCTATCTATGTCTTAAACTCGTCCTCCCCACACAGACCCTGTGACTGCATGGATGTCTACTTACGTTCCCCATGCAGCCTCATCATCATGCAGCCAAATCATAGTAGATGATTTCTATTGTCTTCTTTTGGTTCTTAGCCAGAGACAGGGAATTCTATTTGAACCCTCTTCAGCAATAAAGATTGTGGATTACTAAATAATCTGTGGCGGCAGCTCCCATGTCCAATGCTGTCATTTATTTTGTTTATTTTGTTCTCAGCTGTCTTCCTGCAAATGATAGATTCAATTACAAGGCCAGCTACAGGGTGGCAGCCAGCAGAACTGGGCCACTTGTCGCTGGTTTCACAGGAAGAGAAAACTACTTCCCCTATCTTTGAAATCCCTGAACTTCCCTCCTGTGGAAACCCATTGTTTCGATCAGAAAAGTGATAGATAGTGATTGGCTTTGCTCTGGATTGTGTTAAATTTTTGCTTGTAAATATAAGTGGTTGAGTCATAGACCAGATTTCTCAGCCCTCTGTATAGATTTTTTTTCAATCCTGTTAAAGCTATAGGAGCTATAGAAATTTCTCAGTGGTTAGAGCAAAGACCATCAGTACCCAGCACCCATATGATGGCTCACAGTCATCTGTAATCCCAGTTCCAATGCCTTCTTTGGACAGTCATGGGAACCAGGCATGCATGTGATGCAGATACGTACATGCAGACAAGACACTGATACACATAAATTAAAATCAATAAATAAAATAAGACAAATTACATGGCCAACACAGAAAAACAAAGCTGCAGTGGTACTAAGAAGCCAGCAAGCTGAGTGGAAATTTAGGTAGTATAGCACACTGAATAAAAATTGGAATTCAGGGGTCACCAAAGAGACCCAGAATCACTCGGGCTCTCAATGGGGACTCTGAAGAGGTACTTACAGAGTAAGGACAGCCCAGAGTGACAACTGCAGAGAGGGGTCACAGTGTTCTCCTTGTGTGTTCAACATTCACCTTCCTGGGAGACAATCCACTCTAGAAAAGACAGCATCATTCAGAAAACCCACAGCTTTTCATTTGAATTCCTCTTCGTAGACTTGTCAAGTACACTGGGAGACAAAGCCAAAGCAACAAACATTTGAAGAAGAAAGAGGACAATGTTAGAACCACAAATATCTCCAGGATGGAGTTGATCAGAGACTGACTTTCAAATACCTGATTAACATCTTTTATTTTTAAATTTCCAAGAATTTTTGTTTGTTTGTTTAGATTTTATTTCATCTTACAGAAAAAGCAGCAATGTCAGACAAAGTGAGTGAGCTGTTTAATGTCGCAGTTCTATCAAGTAACAGAACTGGAATTAGGATCTGAGCATCGGCTGGGTCATTCTGCTACACTACTTCTCAACCCAAGAACTGAGAGTATCAAGCCAGTCACAATGATGGACTGCTCTGGAGATTTTTGTTCATTTTCTGGGCACCCCTTCAGACATTCCATCCTTCCATACCCTGTTCCCAGCCTCGGGGGGCTTCATTTTGATAAACAGATGAGGTATTGAAGAAGTTCAACATGAAATTGAAATCTGTTTTGGAAAAGTATCGGACATGGTAAATAAGGTTAAAGGAGCTGCCACTTTGGAATTCCCTATGGCATCACTATTCCTGAAAAGACTATTGAAGGAAGGACTCCTCTCTTCTGAATCATAAATGCATTAATACCTTACTTTTTGTCATGTACCTCAGGCAAAGCAGTGTGTCACAACAGACTGACCACACTGTGAGAATCTGGAGATGTGTTGAGCAACACAATAAAAAGATGTGCAAAAATGCAAACAAGCTTAACTTTCTTGCTATTTTGTTTTAGAAAGTATAGTTTTTTTACTTAAACTATATTACTTATATGTTTAATATACAATAGTTTTATTATTTCAACAACTTAATACTTACAATTTCAATTCCATTGCGCTAAATCTCAATAGATGAGAACCATACAAATAAAATCTTTCACTATTTCTCAAGTCTTATGACTGCAAGTTTAAAAATACTGATCAGCTGATGCAAAACATTCACCATCCTGTTCTCAGAGAGTTTTTCTTTTATGCTTATTTGTACATATGGAAATTAGCAAGCTATTTCTAAACACAGTGTAGAAAATCAAAGGTTATCAAGAATACTCAACTGTGGCTATCAGCTACCAAGGTGACATCCAAAGCTATAACAATGAAAAGCAGATGAAGAGAACAGAATGGAATCTAGAAATACACCCAGGTATGCTGTTGTTACACTCTGATTAATGCAACTGCAGAGGCAGTACAGAGAACCTTCTTTCAGTCATTTTCCTGGACTGTTTCGAATCCTTGTCAGTGTCTGAGTTAGTCAGTGTTTTAGATTTTAGCCATGGTAACAAATATGAGGTTATACCTGGAACTTCTCTCCTGACATCTGAGACTGAACATCTTCTCATATTTTATTTTACATCTACACATCTCTGTTAATATAGTATCTGTTGAGCTCTTTCATGACTTCGTTAACTGGGCTGTTTGTTTTCTTATTGAATTGCATGTGTTTGTCATATATTTTAGATTCAGCTGTTCTCAGACATAGGTTTCACCAACATTTTCTCCTAGTCCGGTTTGACTTTGCATTCTTTTTGGAAAAGCTTTTTAAAAGTCTTTTTAAGGGGGTGGCTCAGTGGTTAAGAACACTGGCTGCTCTTCTAGAGGTCCTGAGTTCAATTCCCAGAAACCATATGTTGGCTCATCTGTAATGGAATCTGATGCCCTCTTCTGGTGTGCCTGAAGACAGATCACTCATATACATAATACATGAAGAACTAAATCTTTAGGGGCTGGAGAGATGACTCAGATGTTAAGAGCATTTGTTGTTCTTTCAGGGGAACCAGGTTAGATTTCCAGTACCCACATGGAAGTTCACAACCATCAGTAACTCCTGTTCCAGGGGATCCAATGTCCTCTTCTGACCTCCTCAGATACCAGGCACATACGTGGTACACAAATATATGTGTGAGAAAATCATCCATACACATAAAATAAATCTTTTGTTTAAAAAGTCGCAATAAAGAGCTGGGTGTTGGTGGCACATGCCTTTAATCTCAGCACTTGGGAGGCAGAGGCAGCGGATCTCTGTGAGTTCAGGGCCAGCCTGGTCTCCAGAGCGAGTGCCAGGATAGGCTCCAAAGCTACACAGAGAAACCCTGTCTGGAAAACAACAACAACAAAAAAAGTCACAATAAAGTATTTCCCTATGTCCTTTTTTAAGATGTTTTATCAGTTTGCCTTTTTGTCCATCTGAAATGAATTTTTCTATATGGAATGAATCAGATCAAGCTTTATATATTTCTCAATCAAGATCCCCTATCATTTCTAGTAAGAATGCAGAATGGGGCTGCTACCTTTAAAAACAGTTGGACTACAAAGCCGAATATGATCTTACCATAGGATTCAGGAGTCACACTCCAAAGTGTTTGCCCAAAAGATTACGTGTTGAGTAAACCTGCCCATAAATGTTTACAGCAGCAGGATTCCTCATTGCCCTGACTGAGAGGCACCCTATGAGTTTGATAGGTAAATGTATTACCAAATGGAAATGGAACATCCTTCTCCAATAAGAAGAAATGAGCCACATCCAGATGTGGAATAAACCTAAGGCATATTGTCAAGGGAAAGAAGCCAGCCTGAAAAGATTGCGTATTATATCATCCTACTTATAAGATGTCTAAGGAAAAATTGGAAGAACAGTTAGAAATCAGAGGTTGATTGATTGTAGAGGAGTAAACTGGTAAAATATGAGAGGTGTGTCATGGTAATGGGCTCACACAGTTATGGAGAATGGCAAAGCCCACTATATACTCACTACCTGCAAGCTGGAAAATGAAAGAAGCCAATATTATACCTCAATACTAATTCCAAGGCCTGAGAACTGCCATGGCTACTGGGTGGGAGTCCCAGTATTGACAGCCTAAAATCAGGGATTCCAGTATTGAAGAGCAGAAGCAAACTGGTGTCTCAGCCCAAGAAGAAAGTGAAGAATTCCCCCTGTTTCTACCCGTCTGTTCTGTGTGGAGCCTCCATACATGAGCAGATGCCATCAACACCAATGAGGCTGGTCTTCATCACTGATCTACTGGTAAGATGCCAATCATTTCCTCAGAACACCATAGAAAGCCCTCAGAAATAATGTTGGCCCATCTACCTGGATTTCCTTTAATTTGGTCAAAGTGACACATAAAGTTAACTATTACACATGGGCCTAAGGTATAGAGCAACGAATAAACCCAACATCAGGAAATTTTAGGTCAAACTATTGTGTGCTGCTGTGACAGAGGATACATAACATCACATTTTGTGAAACATAAATCGCAGAGCCTTAGTCAGGAAGACATTCTGATGTTGCCTCAAGCAGAACAAATCTACCATGTCAAAGCATGGTGTCAGTGATAACCTAGAGTGGAGCATGCGAGTATTTGGAAACCTGGTATTGTCTTTCCTCAGTTGTTCTATAAATCTAAAACTGTTTTAGTGAGTTCAGTTTATTAATTCAAATGAAAGGTATTAATCATACGACCTCATTAAAATTTAGAACTTCTATCTATTAAAAGTTATTGAGAATAAACATTAGGGCCAGTGAGATGACTAACAGGTGAAAGAGCTCAACACTAAGTCTGACAATCCGAATTCAACCTCTCGGCCCCTGAAATCCTCAGGGTGGAAGAAGAGAACCAACCCCCGGAAAGGTGTCTTCTGACTTCTATGTGAGCATGCACACAAAATAAATAAATGTAACCAAACTTTAAAGGGGACAAAAAAAATAAAAATGTAACATGGAGAAGACAGCAGATGTGTTTAAGTCATAGAAAGAATTCAGCACTAGACTTCTTAGTCCTGTTCTGTTGCTATGAAGAGACACCCGGACTATGGCAATTCTTTTAAGAGAAGCATTTAGTTCAGGTCTTGTTTACAGTTTTGGAGGCTTCATTATCATCATGGCATAGAGCAAGGAGGCAGGGATGGTACTGGGGAGCAGTTGAGAGCTTTATCCTAATCTACAGGCAGCACAGGTTGGTTCTGGTGTCGGCTTCTGAAACCTCAAAGCCCACCCACAGTGACACACCTCCTACAACAAGGCCACACCCCCTCATCCGTCTAATCCTATCAAACCATTCCACTCCCAGCTGATTAAGTATTCAAGTATATGAGCCTGTGGGGGCCATTCTTATTCAAACTACTACAACGCTCTTTTTGTAAATTAATAGGAAGGACAGACTTCTTATTTGAAGAGGTTTATCACAAAAGAGACTATCAAATCCAAATGGCCAAGAAACATGGAACAAATGTTCTACATCATTAGTTACCAGAAAAATGCTAATTCCAAACAAAATAAGGCATCTCTACACACACTCTAGAATGGTTAGTACTGGAAACACTGATAATATCAAGTGCTGGTGAAGAAACATAGCAACAGAAGCCACATAATGCTAATGGAAATATAAATTGATAAAGTCATTATAGTTATACAACTAGATATGAACATATATGTATTCACCACAGATAGGACACAACCAACAGATCATAGAAATTATTCTACCCAAGTCTATCTCAGTGAAACAGTGAGTTTATTGAGGTTATTTATAGGCATATAGGTGAATATATAATTAGGTTATTTACAGGAGCACAGGTAACTCAGAGGGAGCATTACCCAAAAGCCTACTATGAGTGATAAATTAAGAAATCTGCATCCCTGGTGGGTCCCATTGAAAAGTCTGTCCTGGGAAAATGTTACTACTTATTGGGAAGGGGCTTTTTGAATCTTGTAAATTTCATAAGCTTCCCGAGCCTTATAACTTTCACTTACTTCCAGTGCCTTATAACCTTCTTTCCCTCCCCAATTTCAATTACCTATACAATATCATTTCGGAAATCTTTTGCTTGATCTGTGTCTAAGTGATTCAAACCATTTGTGTAAGTCCAACAGAAATGCTTAAGTGTGTATACAACAGTTAAAAGAATAGTCTTAGCATATTTTTAATAGCCACAAAGTAGAAACAACCCAGAAGTTCATTAGCAAAAGGATAAAGTATATATGAAATATATATGATGTATATATGAAATGAACCACCATAATGAAAAATGAAAATGATTTCTATGTACAACAAGACAGGTGAATACCTCAAAGATATAGCATCTAGCAAGAAAAACACCAGCTAATTTCATTTATACAAAGTTCACAGACAGGTAATGCTCATTTATGGCAAGAGAAAGAAACCAAGCATTGGGTTGTTTTGTGTCTGAGGAAGGATGTGTTCATTGTTACCAAGAGTCTGGCAATCAGCAAGAGGGCTCAGAGTGGCCATCCTCCCCATAGCTTGTACAGTGTGTGGTTAATCAGTGACAGGAATAACTCAGAAAAGTAATAATCTTTGTTTTCAAGACTTACAGAATCTCAAAAGCACCACTAGTGACTAAGTAACAAGGATAGTGATGGGGGAGGTCCTTCTGTGTATATGATTGTCTTATTGGTTGATAAATAAAGTACTGTTGGCCAATAGGAAAACAAGATAGGTGGAATTAGGAGTCAAGGATTCTGGGAAATGTAGTATAAGATCAAGGCAGGAAGTGACATAGCAGGAAGACTAAGTATATAAGCAAGGGGCAAGAAGGAAGTCATTCCTTCCTCTCTTCCTCCTGCTCTCTGCTCTACAGTCGCCATGCGACCCGGGAAGAGGATGACAGTGGAAGGCGTTCTCCATAAGATAAGTCTTATGATTATGGATGATAAGTAAGACTGAGATAATTATCCCTATACCACCCCTGTCTGGTGGTCCTGGCTTCTATAAAAAAAAAGAAAAAAAAAAAGAGCAGGCTGAGCAAGCCATGGGGAGCAATCCAGTAAGCAGCACCCTCTATGGCCTCTGCATCAGCTTCTGCCTCCAGGTTCCAACCCTCCTTGAGTTCCTGTCCTGACCTCCTCCAATGAGGGATTAAGATCTGGAAGAGTAAGCCAAATAAACCCTTTCCTCCCCATCTTGCTTTTGGTCATGGTGTATTAGCACAGTAACAGAAACCATAATTAGTACAATATGTTAAGTCCAAATGAAGTAAACCAAAAGATATATAGCTGCCTAAATCAAACAAGCATAAAGTGCATGAAAGAGCCATAGAAATCTCGTCACATTTAATTCTTTCATTGTATCAAAACATACTCGAGCTTGGTGGTGGTAGTGCACGCCTTTAATGCCAGCACTTGGGAGGCAGAGGCAGGTGGATCTCTATGAATTCGAGGCCAGCCTGGTCTACAGAGCAAGTGCCAGGATGGACCAGGATGCCAGGATGGGCTCCAAAGCTACACAGAGAAACCCTGTCTCCAAAAAAGAGAACAAAATACTGAGGTTCAGATGTGATTATCTCTAATTCGAGGCTCAGATGTGATTATCTCTAATTCCAAGACGCCGAACTATCAATTCCTAATCCCTGTATGAATTGAGAGGCCCTCCTGATATCAAGATTCACTCTCCTAGGTTCAAACATGGACAGGGTGGGAGGTGGGGAAGTGGGCGGGGGGGGGGGGAGGAACAACTTTGCCAAAATGAAGGATATAGGAAAAAGCCATCCTATAGCCCCGAAATCCAAGTTTAAAAAAAAGCAAACAAACAAAAACCTAATCCTGCCCTGCTGTAACTTCTGCAGTCGGCAACAGCAGCACAGTGCTGTTCAGTTGTCGCTGCACCAGTTAAAGCATGGGCACGTGGGTCATGCTCTGAGACAGAAAGTGGCAATAAATATACACTTATAAAAATCACAAGTCCAGGTCAGCAAGAAGACATCCGAGCCTAGCTGCCTTGGTTCCAACACTTAATGATCAGAAACTACACAGGGCTGCCTCCAAGCTCAAGCAGCAGCTAGCTTACCATCTTCAGGACCAAACCAGTCCAACCAAAGCAAGCTCGACAACACCTCAAGCTCCGTGTCACTTGTCAGAAAGTTTCAAGAAAACATTGCTTGGATGATCTAGAGAGCAGTCATGTGACAGACTGGGCTCTGAAAAATCACTGAGTGATTTAGTGCAGTCGGGCAGACAAGACTTTCTGGGGCAGCTCATCCAAGAGCCGTAGCTGTGCCATGTGGGGCCATGTGGCAGGCTGCATGCTGAGTCACAAGAGCAAGGAAGGGGCACTTCTGAATCACCACGACCACATCCTGCCCCTCCCTCAGCTGTTCCCTAGAAACTGTCTGTCATCTGCTGGGTGAGTTCTCCATCTGAAGGGCAGGTATGCTCAGTGCCCCAAACGCCTGTGAACCTAGGTCCGTTCTCCAAGAGCATCTGGCTCTGTTTCTTCCAGTGGAATGAATGTGTGAAGCTCACTGTGAATATGTGTGATGTCCGTGCACACAGACTTGGATTCAGTGGGATTTTTCACATTCTGTTTGCTGGGTACAACACAGCATCTATCTCCACTTAGACAAACTCTTGAAAGATGGCTGTAGCTGACGTACATCAGAAAGAAAGAGGAGGAACAATACCAACCCGATAACAACTTGGGAGGAATGTGTTCTTTCTTAGAATTATAAGACACGTATTCATTACTGGTGGAGTCTAAGCAAGCATGTCACCCCCCTCTGACTCATCAGGAAAGAATGTATGGCAGGCAACTGAAAATCCTCCCAGTCACCTTCGATCCAGGGTAAGAGGAAAAAGTCAAAACTTTTTTCTTGGTAAAAAGGCAATTTCATAAAATTAGTGCCCGATGTGAGGGAATTAGGGTTTGAAGTATTGGATACTTAGTATAGTAAGTATACAGAGGAACTTGAAATCAGACAAGCCTGAACACTGTTTCAAAGGCAAGAAGCAGATTATACACGGTTTTGATCTACTAAAAAACTTGACAGAAAATCCTACATAGTCTGGTATAGACTGAAATTACTTGGGCAGCTTCAGGTATTTTGTGGATCTGTTCAGATTTTTTTTCTGTTTTATAAAAAAAAAAAAGTCATCAGCATTTTGATAGGGATCACCTTCTAGCAGGAGTTCTTTGAGCAGTGTGGGCATCTGAAAAACATGGCATCATCTACTCCATGAAAACGGGTTATCTTCAAATCCATTAACATGGATGTGTTTCCATTTAATTGTATTTTTCTCCAATCATTTTCCTCAGTGTTACTTACCTTTCAGCATACACCTTGCATCTAAATGGCACTATGTTCCTTTTTGGATAGCTCACTGTTAATGTGCACCAATGCTAGTAATCTTTACATATTGATTTTCTGCCCTACAACTTTTCTAAACTTGCTTATTTGTCCTAACAGTATTTTGGTGGAGTCTTGAGCATTTTTTTTGTAATTATAATAATGTTGTCAGTAAAGACAATTTCACTTCTTCCTTTTCTGTGATGGTGCTTTTGACTTCTTTCACTTTGTCAAATTGCCCTGGCAAACTTTTACTGTGAAAATAATTCCCAAGAACAGTAACTCTTGTCTCCTTCTATTTTTAGGGAAGTTTTCACAATGAGTCCCACCTCGGCTGTGAGTTTGGCATGCATAGTCTTTCTTAGATTGAGATGCACTCCTTCTGGACCTAATTGATTGCAAGTGGTCTTATTTGGGGATGCTGTGCAAAATCGGGGAGGTAAAGGCCTAGCTGGAGGAGGCAGGTCACCCGAGGGAGATCCTTGGGGACACAGGACCATTGTCACTTCTGCCCTCATCCTGTTCTCTGCCACACTGTAATATGAACAGCTGTCTCTGCCATCAGCTCCCACCACTATGGCGTTCTCCAGCTCCTAGTGCCAAGCAACTATGGACTGAGACTTATGGAACCATGAACCAGAATGAACATTTGCTTCCTTTTCCTGTCAGGCATTTCTGTGAGAGCGAGGCAAATGGAACTAATACATGTGACATGTGTCACACTTCATACTGTAAGTGTGATGCATTACAGTTGAACTGTCTTTGTATCGAAGGGACATTGTCTTAGTGAATGATCTTTTTAATAGTTTGCCAAATTTGGTTTGCTAATATTTTGTTGAAGACTCCTATATGTATAGTAGTCAGGAATATTGGCCTATACTTTTCATTTCTTCCAGCATCCATATCTGTCTTTAGGGTCAATATAATGCTGAAATCACAAAATGAATTCAGAAGAATTTTCTCAACCTCGGGTTTTTTTTTTTTTTTCATCTGTTTGTTTGTTTTTGTTTTAAAGACAAGTCTCTCATTAAACCTGGAAATCACTGCAGCCACTAGTGAGCAATCCCCAAGGAATTCTCCTGCTTCTGGCCACCCAGTACTGGAGTTACAGGTGTGTTCTGTCATGCCAGCTTTTTATACAGTATATTGGGTTTTTATTGCTGTGAAGAGACACCATGACCACAGCAACATTTATAAAGAAAATTTTTAATTGGAGTGGCTCACTTACAGTTTCAGAGGCTCAGTCCACTATCATAAGGATGGGAGCATGGCAGGACACAGGCAGATGTGGTGCTGGAGCTGAGAGCCCTACATCTTGCAGGCAACAGGAAGTTGACTGTCACACTGAGGGAAGTTTGGGCAAAAGAGACCTCAAAGCCCGCCCCCACAGTGACACACTTCCTCCAACAAGGCCACACCTCCCACTAGTGCCACTCCTTTGGGGGCCATTTTCTTTCAGACCACTACATACGGGTACTAAAGACCGAAACCAGATCCCCACCTCTGCATGGCAAGGGCTTCACCAACGGAGCCACCTCCCCACCCCCACTTCTGATTTTCTCTCTCTTCTTAGCCAATAATGCTGACATTTTGTGAGCTGGTTAGTTTTCTCAACTTGATCCAAACATGGACATGACCGGGAAGAAGAAGAGTCAACCGAAGAATCACCTCCATCAAACCAGC
This sequence comes from Cricetulus griseus, assembly GCF_003668045.3. Classification (NCBI taxonomy): domain Eukaryota; kingdom Metazoa; phylum Chordata; class Mammalia; order Rodentia; family Cricetidae; genus Cricetulus; species Cricetulus griseus. The sequence continues at coordinate 221,667,364 of NW_023276806.1, forward strand.
CTGTGGGTGTGCGGATTCGTATGCTGGTGGGGTTTTCTTGGTTGCTGATTGATGTGAAAAGACCCAGCCACTAAAGGACGTCCCATCCCTGAGTGCCTGGGCCTGGGTGGTGTAGGAAGAGCAGATGAGCAAGCCAGAAGAAGCAAGCCAGTGATCAGTGTTCCTCCATGACCTGCTTCAGTTCCTGCCTCCAGATTCCTTTCTTGAGTTTCTTCTCTGGCTTCCCTCAGTGATGGACTATAAACCTATAAGCTAAAACTAACACCTTCCTCCTGAGTGGATTTTGATCAGTGTTTTAGCACAGCAATAGAAATCAAACAAGAACAGTTTGCCAATCTTGTCTCTTTAAGGAAAATCAAGTTTAGTCTTTTGATGTTTTTCTCCATTTTTTCAATGCTCGATTATTTCTGTTCTATCTTTGCTATTTTTTTCTGCTCACTCTTTTGGGTTTTGTTTTCTTTTTTCTACTTTCTTGAGCAATAAGGCTACTTAAGTTGTTCTTTTTAATAAGCATTTACTGTTATTAACTTCTCTCATGAATGTGGCATGCTGTGTTTCCATTTCTGTTTGTCTCAGGACATTTTCTGATTTCCCTCTGAAGATCTTCTTTGACTCATGTTCACAAAGCATATTGCTTAATCTTCATGTATTATGAATTTTCTGACATCCTTCCTATTGCTTCCCAGCTTAATACCATTGTGACAGGGAATGACACTTGACATGAGTCAGCTCTCTTAAATGTCTCAGTCCATCCCAAAGAATGTACTGTACTTGAAAAGAATGTGTATTTTGCTTCTATTTTATGGGATGTTTTCTGTGTCTCACAGTTCTATTCACTCTAAAGCCTGATTCTTACCCAATGTTTCTTTGCTATCTACTGAATTGAACCATATACCCATTGTTGACAGTGGGACACTGAGGTCCCCAAACTCTGTTGTATCACAACCTACATCTCCAGATCATGTAATTTTTTATGTCTAGCTGTGTCTATGTTGGGTATAGGTATAATTTTAATAGCTTCTTGATAATTTAATTCTTTATTATTGTATAATTGTTGTGGAACATTAGTTGAAGAGGTGTTACATTCGTTTATGCTGTGGAGCATTTGTTTAAGGATGCAAAGATGTGCTGCGCTCTTTCATGTTGCATTTGTTTAACTCTATGAAGTTGTGTTACGTTGCCTAGCTAAAACACCTGATTGGTCTAATAAAGAGCTGAATGGCCAATAGCTAGGCAGGAGAAGGATAGGCAGGGCTGCCAGGCAGAGAGAATAAATAGGAGAAGAAGCAGAAGACAGAGCGAAAAAAGGAGAGGGGATGCCCGCCAGGGGCCAGCCACCCAGCAACACAGCCAGACATTGAATAAGAAGGAAAGAAAATATATACAGAAATAGAGAAAGGTAAAAATCTCAGAGGCAAATGGTAGACAGGACAATTGAAGAAAAGCTGGCTAGAAATAAGCCAAGTTAAGGCTGGGCATTCAAGAAAGTCTCCATGTGATTATTTGGGAGCTGGGTGTTGGGTTCCCAAAGAATAAAGAGGAAAAAAAGCCTGTACATAATGACCTTCTTTATTTATCTTTTGCAGTTTTTTTTTAATGTATGTTCCATTTTTTAAGTGTATGCCGTGCATGTGGCATCCTGAAAGACCAGATAGTATCATCAAATGAGAGTTACAGATGGTTGTGGGTCATCCTGTGTAGGTTACTTGGCTTTATTTCCTTTCTCAGGTGTTTCAGTTCCAGGATTCTGCAATCTTCTATCTTTCGTCGGTGCCAGGGCATTTCAGGAGGGAGGACTGCTTGTAGCCTTTATTGGTATTTTTGCTGTTTAGCTTGAGTTTCCAGATGGCCAGCTGGTTGTAACAGGGAATACTTATTACCAGGTTCTCTAATTGGGCCTGACCTTTGCTCCAGAATCAAATGGAGCCCATGGCTAGGGTTATGCTCTCTAGTGAGATCATGGCTGGACTCTGAAGTCAGACAGAATTCTTAGCTGGCCACTGCAATTCCTCAGAATCACAGACTGGATTCTCTACCAGGCAGTACAATTAGCATTCTGTAGTTGGGTAAGGCTGCCAACTAAGGTCTGAGCTTAGAACCATGGCTTGGAATGGGTGAATCCAGAGGCTACACTGCATAAAAATGCATGGTTGAGGCTTGTTTCCTGACCTGGGTGGACTCCACACTGTTCATCTGGGTTTCTACAAGTGACAAGCATGGTTTTGTGGGTGGGTTATGCTGTTAGCTGGTTTCCTTGACCCAGCACCAGTGTAAGCAAGAGCACAGAGCTGCCTCTGTGTCCTTCAGGTTTTCCCTTTCCTTATGCCTGACCTTGGAGGCCTCACCCTGCAATTACCCAGTGTTTCCCTTGAGGAGAGACAGGAACGCACTTCCTGGTAGCATCTTGAAATGCTAAGGAAACCAGTGACTGTCTACTGAGCTCTTTTCTCAGTGTGGAAACTGTAGGTTCCCATATCTCTGTGCAAGAGAAGGGGGAGGTCAGAGGTCAGAGATCAGAGATGGGGACCATTGTGATCTGAGACATTCTTCTTACCCTTCTATGTGAGTCTTTTGTTTTAGATGATTTTAGGTTGTCTGGGCCATGCCAGTTTCTCAGATTTGTTTTCAAGATCAGGCTTTTCACAAAGTGTTCTTGTCTGCAAAAATTTGATGGAATTCACACTTTGCTTAGTGGGAAAGGTGGAGGCATGGAGCCCCTATTCTGTCATCTTGCTGATTCTACTCCCCTCAAGTATCTCTGTATAAACTTATAATCCTTCCTCCCACAGCCTGCTAACATCACATTAAGCTGCACATAACACAATTCCACATACCCTAAGCTTAGAACTACTTCCAGAGGATCTGGAAAGTCTAATAAATGAAGTAAAATGATGCATAAAAATCAGGGCTAGGATGCTGGTTTGAACAGGGGTACCAAACACGCTAACCACTAAACTGGAGCCTGGAGCTTCTGAATCACAGGACAATCTACAAGCTAAATATAGTTTCTCTCTTCACTGACCACTGGAAAGATGACTAGCCAATAGTGGCTACTTTGTGCCTACTATGTGTCACAAACTATGCTAGAGGTTAAGCTAAGACAATGTCTACTTCTAAAGAGTCCAGCTTAAAAGGTGAACAATCACACAAATGCTACAGTGGAGTTCCAGAAGTGGTGTGAGGCAGAGGAATGAACTGGCTGTTACCGATACCGAGAAAGCTTCCTGAGGCTTGAACTCAGACCTTCACATACATGAGGCATGTGCTCCACAACCCCAGAAAGATGCTGGCCCATCAGAATGAGTAGAAATGACTGCACAGCCCTCTAGGTGGGTTTTTTGTTTGTTTTGAGGTGGTTTTTCCCCCTACTCATGTAAAATTCTTGTTATACTATTATGGTGATAGATAGATAGATAGATAGATAGATAGATAGATAGATAGATAGATATAGATATCCTTATCTAAAAACAACAAAAAATCAAATCAATGCCCCAAAAGGCACTAAATATTCTGAGAGAATAGCAGGCATAAGTGTGTAGTTAGAGGTATTTGTGGACATTCTTTACCCTGTACTTCAGATAAGAACATAATATCTATTGTTGTCCCTGATTTATTTGGTAATAGCTGGGATTTTTCTGTTTTTTTTTTTATCAAACAGGAGAATAAAACTGAACAAAAGATTAGACTGATGCACAAAAGTGTCTGACTGGAGAGACAGAAATGATCAGCAAGCAGTCTAGGCATCTTGACTTTTGGTGAGGATGTTTTACCACTGTTTAAAACTTCTTTTCCTAACAGAGTTCAGGAAGATTTCTATAACTTTCCTGGTAATGGGTCTTAGATCTCATCTATTACATAAAACACAGTGTGTCAATTCGTAATTACAAGTTAAAACAATCTGGAACCCCTTAACCCCTAAAGATGGGATTTCTCAAAAGCTTGACTTGTTCTGAAGAAGTAGTTTGTTACCACAAAGTCTGTGAGCTGACTTCACCCCCCTTCCCCAAATATGTGACTCAATCTCTGAATGATTTGTTGTCAAGTGATTACAAAGACATCCTGACATTTGATTTCCAGGCTGACCAGCTACTGCTGGAATGAATTAATTTTTTCTGCCATTTTAGTGGGTAAAGAGCACAATCATGAGTCAAAAAGAGCTGTGCATGGTGGTGCATGCCTTAAATCCCAGCTCTTGGGAGTTCAAGGCCAGCCTGGTTACAAAGTGAGTTTCAGGACAGCCAGAGTTGTTACATAGAGAAATCCTGAAGGAGGAGGGGGTGGAGAAGGAGGAGGAGGAGGAGGAGATGCAGATTCTGGAAAGCCAGGCAGTGGTAGCACACACCTTTGATACTAGAACCTGGGAGGCAGAAGCAGGCAGACCTCTGAGTTTGAGGCCAGCCTGGTCTACTGAGCAAGTTCCAGGACAGCTAGCCAGTACTACACAAGAGAAATTCTGTCTCAAAAGAGAAAAAAAAAGAAAGAAAGGAAAAGAAAAAGAAAAAAAATTCCTGGAAGAGTTGGTTTCCTTGCTAAGGTCTTAGGAACAAACACCCCTGTCCACTTTCTATGCTTCCTCACACTCCAAATTAGTCAAGCAAGCTCACTGCTTGTATATTTGTGTAACAAGCAATGCTAAGCAGTTTTGTTAAAAACCGTGTGTGGTGTTCAATAAATATGGCTTTCATTTCAATTCCACTCTAATGGCTTTCTTATGACTTAGCTCTTCCACTAATTCCTTTAAACATTCCAGTCCCCTCCCACCACCCTCCAAGAGGATGGGCCTTGGTATGTTAGTGTCCTGTTGCTGAGTTGTAGGTCCTTGGAAGTGTTTTCACAATGTCATTTGGCCACAAAAGGAGAACAGAACAATCTTGAACTTGTGTTAATCCTGAAACTTTCCAGAACTCCTAGCTTTCTAGGTTAGAACCAAACAGTTCACCAAACTCTCAGGACAGCATATGTACGATGAGTGTTTGACTGGAGCCAACTAAGTCATGTGACCTGTGGGACACAAAGAGAGGATTTTAATTTGTCTAAATAAAAGGTTAATTGCATATTATTGCCTAAGAACTGAATAAACAATTGAGCCAACATAACTGTATTGGAGACCATCAGACCCCACCACTAACACATCTGTCTCTAGAAGTGAAGCCATCTCTAACCTAATCATCTACTTGGAGCCCCGAAGCCAGAGCATCTCCTCACACCATAACAAACCCATTCTGACCAAGACCTTGGAAAGCAACACAAAGATTGCTACATTAAATGGCATTTCAGTACGGTGTTCCTAATTCCTAACTGCCATGAAATAAAAAATATCTCACTGAAGAAATCATTTGCAAGCGTAAAAACCTTTATTAGGTTTGCCCTTGTTGTTTAGGGATACTTCTGACAGACAGAAAAGGAAATAAGGAAGCAAGCAAGGAGAGGAACCTAGACCAGATAATGGCAAGCTAATTTGCTTGACGGTGGTAATCATATCATTGTGCACGTGTATGTAAAAATGTCACTTTGCAAACCTTTAATATATACAATAAAAAGCCCCCGCCACACTATTTACATGTTTGTCATCTCACCTGGAATCAGAAAGTGATCTCTCGCTGTTATTTAGGATCACTAATGTATACAGGAGCACACGGAGCCTGTCAAATTAATCTGAAGAATTTCTGCCTTGCTGTATTTTAAGAAGGCTGTATCTTCCTGCCGATAGTGTCATTGTGGTTCCGAAGTCCTGCATGTCTGAGTCTGGTAATGTATGGAGAGGTGGTGCTGATGTCATCCTGGGACGTTAGGAAGACTGTGGTAGGGAGAGCAGGGACTTCTAGTCCAGGAAGGTCCACTGGCCTACCAACACATCTGTGCTCTCTGGGAAGTCTCCTCAAGCTGGTCTACACAGCCTCAAGGAATGGCTTCCATATGAACATGCCTGCCTCTGACTCTCCCAAAAGCACACACAGCCTTGATTAAGAAGCAGTTCTCCGTTTCCTGCATTCTCTCAGGCAGGGTTATCTTCATCTGCATCAGGAGCCATGTCCTCTGACCAGTCATGACCGGCCCATGGGACCTTCGAACTCTACCTGCACGTGAAACACTATCACCCCAGACTTCAGGCACACCTCAGCTCTCTTGCTATTTCTTCTTCCTTTCTTTCCAGATGCTTCCTAGAATCCTCTCCTTTCTTTATCACCCTCTCAAATGTGACATCCCTTGGCTCCGTCTCAGAACCTAGTCTTTTTGCCTTTTCTCCTTGAAACCTCTTCCCTTACTCCACAGCACAAATTATTATCTAGCTGCTGCTGAAGCTCAGACTTCTAAAAATTTGCAACTCATTCCATTGGTATTCTGAGAGTTCGCGTATATGTCTATGGAAAGCTGAAAGTCAGCATGAAAAAGTGCAAGGAACACCAAAAGGTTGATTTTCTTTAATCAATAAAAATGGCCAATAAATACACAAGAAATATGTTCACAATGCACACTCATTAAAATGAGCAATTTTTTCAATGGTAAGGCCAACATGGGTGAAACAGGTGGATAATGCCGAGTGGGTACAAGTGTAAAGCCAACATCTTCATTCACTATTAGAAGCACAAATAAGAACAGCAGTTTGGAGTGAGAGCGAACAAGACTTATTGGAAGCAGGTTGAATTTTTGACCTCATATTCAAAACTTTCTTCTAAGGGTGAAGCCTGTCTACCCCATTTTACACACACACTCTGGGTCCCTCAAACTCAATATGTTAGTCAATTAACTTAGTTTCTTCTCTTCAAACTTGGGTTTTTTTTATCTTGAAAATGCACTATCATCCATCTACTAGATGCTAAAATTAAACTTTTATCTTGTTTCCTTTCACCTTGCCTGGTCTTAAAGTCAAATCTCGCTTTGGGAAAGTAAGATATGCTTACTAAACATCTTTGGAAATCTTCTGCCCCCTGCTTTCCTGATATAGCCTCTGCTCTTGTGCATGTCGCCAGAATCTCTAACCTACCTAACTAGAGCTCCAGTTTCATCTTTTTAGGATTTTCCAGTCTGTACAATGATATGGATGTCCTCTTTGGGCACAGGCATGTACACAGAGAAAGAGGGAAGGAGAAACAGGGAGGGGGAAAGGAAGGGGAGGGAGAGGGAGGGAGGGAGGGGAGGAGAGGCAGAGAGAGACATAGAGAGAACATACACATTTGCCCATAATAAATAAATAAATCTTGAAAAAGAGAAAAGATATTCTCCAAATTAGGAAGGGATGTATATTATCTTACATTATAGCAATGTAATACCCGAGGCAACTCACCTTATAAAAGGGAAGGTTTAATTAGTTCACAGTTTTGTTGATTCAAAGTCCAAGGGTCAGTCCAAGTCCAAGCCCCACTGACTTGGCTTCTGGTCAGGCAGGAGACAGGAGGATTGCTGCAAGTTTACACTGGTGTTCAAGGAAGTGTTCTTATCTCAAGCAGAAGAGAGAGCCTGGGTGGGGCCAGACTTGCTCCTCCTAAGACAACTCCTCAGAAAGTGTCAAGCAGGCTCCATGAGCAATACCTCAGACTCTCAATATCCAAGGACCTTATCTCCCAAAGACTCTACCATTTCTGAACAAGAGCATTTTGTGGAGCAAAGTTTTAAACAATAGATGTTTCTTGGACAAAAACCACAGCAGAGGATTGGATAGAGACATAGGTTCACCCCAGGCTTCCCTATGCTATTTATCCTCTTTGTGCACCTTTCCTTTGGGCTCTGGGAAGAAAACCTCGCACATCCAAGTGTTGTCCTTTAAGCCAGAAATCTCGATAATCACACCAAGTTTCCTGATGAGGAGGATTTGTCTCAGCCAGCTCTCCAGTGCACTGGGAAGACTAAGAAGGCAGACAGTACTAGGGATGAGGCATGGGTGAGTTAGGGCCAACCAAGAATGGATGAGAGAAAGAGCCATCAGGTAGATCCAGCACCCCATCACCCCGGCACCCATGTAGGATTACAAAGTGACATGGGAAGCAGATGGACTGTCTCCTTTATAATGGTTACTTCTTGCAGTAACTAACATCTTCTTCTTAGAGTGAAAGGTGAGACTCTGGCAATAGACCAGTAGGCACAAATCTGTTTCAATCCTTGCTGATTAGACGATGCTAGACAAGTTGCTTCAACCAAAAAAAAAAAAAAAAAAAAAAAAAAAAAAAAAAAAAAAAAAAAAAAAAAAAACAGAACTAAGGCCAGGGGGTGGTGATGCATGCCTTTAGTTCTAGCACTCAGGAGGCAGAAGCAGGCAGATCTCTGTAAGTTCAAAGCTAGTCTTATCTAAAGTTCCAGGACAGCCAGGGCTACACAGAGGTACCTCTCTTGAAAAAAAAAACAAATAAACAAAAACCAGAACTAAGTATTAGGTGAACTTATATGGAATATAGAACAGTTTCTGGCATATTATGTCCTCAACTGATGCTATTATTATCATCGAAAGTAAATAGGGACTGGTGGCATGATTCAGTGGGTAAAGGCACTTGCCATAAAGCCTGGAGACATGGGCTTAATCCTCAGGATCTACATGGTGGAAGGAAAGAGCAGACTCCTACAAGCTGTCCTTTTATCTCTGCATTCATACTGAGACATGCTCATACATGTACACACACACACACACACACACACACACACACACACACACACACATGCACGAACAGACACACTCATAAATGCTGTAAATGTTTTTTTTTTTTTTAAATAGTATCTGAAAATTCTTTCCTTTGGAGTGAGTGTCACAAATTTGATCACAATCTTTCCATGGCGAATTTGTTCAAATAGGTTAAAGAAGGAAGCTATTAAAACCAAAGTTAACCTTGAGCCCTAACTGCTTTTATTCTGTACAATTACCTTGACTACCAACTAAGAGTTAATTCTAGTCAGCTGCTGCACCAAGACATGCTGGTGCTCACAATGGTGTCTAAAGGGAGATTTTGAATTCTTCAAAGTCCACCATCTCTCCTGGGTTAATCACTCAAGAAACATGCCCTTATACCATGGCTTGGATTATGTCCTGTTCACCTAGGGGAGACTACTTGTCATGGAACACAGGGTTCGTCTATTCAGGGAAACATATGACTTGATCAAATGGGGCCCATCCAACAGGAAGGGAACAGATGGAGAAAGCAAACAGTCTGTCTGTCCTTCACACAGCGATTCCCCTATTGTACTAATGGCTATACATCCCTGATCTTGGTAGCAATTCTGCTTTGTTTAAGTACTTGCTTAAATACAGCAACCTGCTTCTAATTTTGATCTTTCCTAAACTCTCCCCTCTGGATTTTCACTCCAGTCTGGTAACTTGACCCTGAATCTCTACTACTTGATTTAGGAAGCAGGCATAAGCCCCTCACATACACGAACACACACAAAGCATGAAGGTGGTCTGTAGTGTAAAAAGGATCATGTAGTCGTCATTATTACATCAGCAGTCAATCTGTAACTAAAAACTTTGTATGAATCGCCTTCATGAAACACAGGCATTTGGGGAAATGTCTTATTTCAACATACGATGTCCCATCTCTTAGCCAAGCACATGTATTTTAAAGAGCTGCTATGCAATTAATGTATTTGGAACACATGACTGATTAAAAATAGCAGCACTGTGAAGTTCTGTCTTTGTTCTTTTGCCAGTTTTGAAGCTCTCTGTGAGAGGAAAGGACTTAATGATCATAGTGACTAGATAAAATCAATGCTCATGTGTATCTATCTGGATTGTCTCATTGAATATGTCCAAATCTGTACAGGGAACCCAAACCAGGCATTCCTGTGGGTGAGCATGCTCAGTGCCATAGACTTTGTATGGCTTTCTATTTGATGTATTACCTTAAGTAACGTGTGTGTGTGTGTGTGTGTGTGTGTGTGTGTGTGTGTGTGTGTGTACATACACTTATTTCCACTAGAACTGAACTTGATAACAGTAAAACAGAATGCAAGGGGTTGTTTAAGAAAATAAACCTTTATTTTTGAAGTTTAGCATTGCCCAAACTTTGTTTTCCCAAAACCTATTTTTAATTATATTCTATGTTGGTAGATGTTCTGCCTGCATGTATGTCTTTATACCATGTTGTGTGAGCCTAGCATCCTAGGAGGCCAGAAGAGGGTGTCAGATCCCTGGTTGTGAGCAACCAGGTAGGTGCTAAGAATTGAACCCAGGACCTTTGGAAGAGCAGCAAGTGTTCTGAACTACTGAGCCATCTCTCTAGCCCCTTATTCTCTGGGTTTTTTAAATTGAAACTTCATCTGTTATATTTTATATGTATTTACCCAATATTTAAAACCTATTATCAAAAACCAAAGCCCAGATAAATTAAGAGTATTTTAAATACATACAAAATTTGGAAAGTAATACAGGAAAATATGTAGTCTTAGCATTAAATGAGGACAAATAATTTAACTGCAGCAAATAATAACAACATTCAATAAAGGACAGTAGTCAGAGGATACTGGCTGAATTAAGCCTTCCACAATTTAATTACCCTCCCTAGGTGGAGGGAGGGCTTGTAGGGCATGTGACTCTGTGGCAGAGCCTGTCTTCAGAGTTTACACAAGACCCTAGGTGTCATCCCTCGCATCACAAACTCCACGATAAAACTAATGAATGTGCTTTTGGCAGAAGCTTATTTCAATATGGTCTTCTGTTTCTTCTCAGCTACTTTGGTTCCAGGGGCACTGGCTCCACCCAGAAGGCCGGAGACAGGCAGCACATCTGTCTGCCTGTCTGCACAGGTGTCTGAACTGCACACCAGGTCAAAGTTGGACACATAGGAATGAAGTTCAGTTGCTGGCTTCTGATCAGCCTATTGGCTGGACTTGGTGTTGGAATAACATAAGGTGGGATGATTAAAGGGAAACCCGAGTGAAGCTATCACTCAAGGGCTGTAAAAGTGCTGATAACGTGATTTGAACTGTGACTACAATGGTACCCAACACCATGCCATCCCTAGCTTTTTAGTTCTACAAACGTATCCTCCCCCCCCCCAGTACAGGGGATTGAAACAAGGCCTGGGGAATGATGCACCTAAACCCTATCACCAGCCTGTCCCTTTTTTTTTTTTTTTTTTTTTTTTTTTTTTTTTTTTTTTTTTTTTTTTTTTTTTTTTTTTGTCTTGGTTGGTTTGGTTTTGGTCACTATCGGTTCTGTTTTCTGTAGTTTTGGGGTTTGCTGCTATTTGTTGTTTTGCTCTAGGGTTTAGGTTTGTATTTGTTGTTTGGTCTAGGGTTGTCCTAATCTTCCCAGGTTAGCCTTGAACTCACAATACTCCTGTCTTGGCCTCCTGAATCTGGAGCTCACTGATTCTTCTAGATTTGCTGGCCAGCAAGCCCCAGGCATCCTCCTGCCTCTGTCTCCCCAGTGCTGGGGCTACTACTGTGCCTGCCTACCTTTTTCTGTAGGTGCTGGGATCAAACTCAGATCCTCACGCTTGTGTGACAAGCACGTCACTGACTGAGCCTCACTCAGCCCTCTACTGAAACTTACATGAGCCAAATAAAGTCTTCTTTCTTTAAAGATTTTGTCACGAGTTTGGTGCTGGAACAAGAAAGGTCACTAATACAAAACCTGATCTCTTATTGCCAGGGCTAAGCCTGTTTACCTACCCAGCATGCCTTGGGCACACAGTAATATGTATGTTTACATAAATGAATAGTTTGGGTTACAGCTTAAACTATTACAATTGTGCTCAGACTTGGCATAGACCACCATGACGTGGAATCAATGAACACTCTGGAGTCAACCAGAGACTTGGATTGTCAGGACTGTGTCTAACACCCACTTGCTTTGTTCTCAGCTCCTGCATACAGCTTCCTGTAGGTCTCCTATAGGTCAAAAGGCCTGAATTCTTAGAGCATCCATCTTTCTCCTCCAGGTTCTCTTCTTGCTCTTGGTATTATTTTCTAAACTTCGCAGGCAGGATCTTCAATTAGGACCAATCAGCTGTGGCTTACCAGACAGTTACGCTGTCAACTAAATGGAAAGACACAGGTGAGCTGGCCTTCCTTGGTGGTCAAATTGGTAGGTAAGCATCTGCTGTGGTGTGACACAAGGCATTCAGGGCCGACTATTTCTAATCTTGCTGCAATGGAAGCCATTGTTATGCATTCCTGCATATTTATCAGATAATTTCCTTTGGACACACATGGTAAAGAATCTTGACTCATAAATACAAATCTATTTGCCAGAAAGGTGGTTTAAGTTTGTACCGCAGCAGTGGGTTGTGAGCACACATAGCTAAGTCTCTGTTCTCTCAGCCCAGGTGATATTGCAGTTTTTCTTATTCTCTGATGGACTGATTGTACCCTGAGCTTTAATTTCCACTATTTTGTGTTTTGACAACTTTTATCTTTCCAGTTCCCTTAAAATCTTTCAATCCATTGGCTGCAATTTATGAAGCCTTTCTATTATGGAATAATCTTATGGTACACCATGAAGACGTCTCTTTGCTAAATTGCCTTCTGATTGGTTTAATAAAAGAGCTGACTGGCCAATAGGTAGGCAGGAGGTATAGGCAGGATAGCAAGACACAGAAGATGCTGGGAAGAAGAAGGGCAGAGGCTCAGGGGTATGGAGAGATGCAGAAAGAAGCAAGATAAAACGTGTCGTGTTGAAAGAAGGTACAGTCACGTGGCAGAGGGTAGATAAGAAATATGGGGTAATTTAAAATGTAAGAGTTATCTAGTAACCAGCCTGAGCTATTGGCTGAGCATTTTCAATTAATAATGTTTCTGAATGGTTATTTGGGAGCAACTACTCAGACACAGAGGAACTGCCTACACCTTCCTTTAAGGATCAAGATACTTCTGAAGTTTATGAAGCTCCCTTTATCTGTTTTTAAGTACACTGATTCACACACACGGCCCCTACCATATGAATTTCAGCTCACAGCTATTTCAGTTCTTTTTACTATTTTAGTTGGAATTTTGCATGTATGTATTCAATTAACTTCTTGTTTAGACGTACTTTAGATTGTATCAGTGTATTTTTCGGTGGCTGTCACAAAATTCATGAGATGGGTGGTTTATTAAGAAAAGAAAACAAATCTCACAGTTCTGAAGGCTGAAAAGGCCACAAGCAAGACCTTGACAGGTGTAATGTCTGGGGACTTAGTCTCTGTTTGCACGATAGAATCTTGAACCCTGCAGCACTTAGAGAGGAGGAAGTCTGTCCTCATATGCAGACAAATGGGGTCAGGGTAGGGGCATTAATCTCATTCCTGAAGGCAAAATCCTCATAGTAGAATCACCCCTCAAAAGCTCCATTTGCTAATAGTGTTAGAAAGTGGATCAAGGCCAGGCTGTGGTGGCACTCACCTTTAATCCCCAGTGCTCAGGAGGCAGAGGTATCTCTGAGGGTTCTGGGCCAGTCTGGTCTACACAGCAAGTTCTAGGATAGCAAGGGCTACAAGGAGAAAACTTGTCTCAAAACAAAACAAAACAAAACAAAAAACAAAAATCAAAATAAATAAGTAAATAAATAAGAAAGAACGCCAATCAAACCTTAGCATAAGCCTTTGAAGGTTCAAACATTAGAACTATAGTAGACTAAGAAAGATGGAGACATGCAGAGTCTTCTCTCTAAGATTCGTTGACTTTTAAAGCCCTTTGTGTAACAGCCAAAGATGTGGGTGTCTGGTCTAACGGAAATTCAACCTTTAGGTGACAGCAGGTGATTCATTTAAACTGGTTTAATCTCTTCAACATAAGCCACACCTCTCCACCTCACCCCCACCCCCACCCCACCCCCCCGCCGTATTCACTGGGAATGTCTGCAAAATGTCCAAGCACCTTACCCAAAACAATGTAGTCTTTGAAATATCACCTCTTCACACCCTTGTACATGCTTTGGATCATTTCTACGTTACTTATAACAATATAAATGCTATATAAGTAAGTAGTCGTTACACAGTATTGGTTAGGGGACAATGCTAAGAACCGAGACTTGAAAGTACAGATTAAATGAGCAAAATGGACTTTAGATTTCTATGTTTAATGTATATGAGTACACCTAACAGTTATTTAATATGTTAATGGCAACATTTATAAAAATATTGATCAGAAAAACTTAACTTACACATGTCCTCAATACTAAAAAATAACTCGATGCCAAGAGACTAAATATCTTTTTGAAAATGTTTTTATGTGCATGTTTGTGGTGTGTGCCTGTGGAAGGCAGAAGTGAAAGTTCAGTGCCCACCTCTCTCACTCTCCACCTAACTGTTCTGAAGCAGGGTCTCTCATTGAGCCCTGAGCTTACCACTCATCAACACTAGTTGGCCAACAAGCCACAGGGATCCCCCTGTCTCCCCATCATGGAATTACAGGTACACATTATCATGCCTTGTTTTTTCTGTGGGTGCTGGAGAGGGCCCTTGGGCCTCATGTCTATGAAACAGGTACTTTACCAACTGAGCTGTCTTCTCAGCCCCCAGAGTATTATATACTCTGGTAGTGATTTATTTTACTCTGAAATATTATTAAATGAGACCCTGGGGGCATCCTAAGATGGCAAAATAAAAGAATATGGTAGTATTGACCATGCCCACAGATGAATGGACAGGCAGAATGTGTTACAGTAAGTAAAGGAACCAGCTAGGAGGCCAAGACAGTCTATGGGACCTCTAACAGTGGAGCCAGTCTTTAACCCTAGAGCACAAACGGACTGTGGGAGCCCATTCCCTATGGAGGAATACTATTGCAGCCCAGATACAGCAAGGAAGACCTGGGCCCTCCCCCAAATGATGTGACAGACTTTGAAGGTCCCTGGTGGAGGGCCTCATTGTCCCTGGCAAGGAGTTGGGGGAGGGGTTGGGGGGTTGGAGGGGACATGGGAGGATGAGAGGGCGAGGGAATGGGGAGGATGGGTATGTAAATATGAGTGGTAATTAAAGAATTTAAATTAAAAAAAAAAGAACATTAGCCTTAAAAAAAAAAAGACTCAAGAATCACCACTTCTGAGCCGATCAGGGCACGTTCTGTAACATCTCAGGAAACTATAGCTGATATAAAAATCAGCAAGTTAATGCATAGAAAGAATTTGATTATGTGGGCTGGAGAGATGGTGGACACAAAAACATGAGGACCGGAATTTGGATTCCCTACATCCATATAAAAGATGGACACAGTGGTGTGCAGAGACAGAAAGATCCCTGGCAATCACAAGCCAGTCAGCCTAGCTAACAAGTCAACTCCAGGTTTAGCGACAATCCTGTTTCAAAAAAAAATAAGAGGAAGCAGGGTGTGAGTTGGCTCACTGGGAAAAGGCATTTCCCCTAGGCCTGATGACTGACCTGAACTCAATGCCTAAACTAGTGGAGCAGACAGAGTTCCAACCCTTGCAAGTTGTCCCGTGACCTCCTACATGCACTATGGTACCTGCGTCCCCACACACCTACACACGAAGATCATAGTAGTAACAGTGGTAACTGTGGGAATCAATAGAGGAAGAAACTGATGTCAAACTCTGACTTCCACAGGTATGAACATACACAAAAATTATTTTTTAATTCATTACCCACTTTCTAGTAAATAGAAAATGAACCTTACATATTCTCACTTGTGAGTACTTTATTA
This sequence comes from Cricetulus griseus, assembly GCF_003668045.3. Lineage (NCBI taxonomy): Eukaryota > Metazoa > Chordata > Mammalia > Rodentia > Cricetidae > Cricetulus > Cricetulus griseus. The sequence continues at coordinate 221,682,931 of NW_023276806.1, forward strand.
TCAGTATAAATCAGTACAATATCCATTATACAAGTGACAGAGAATCTCGTAGGCTTTAAGGTTAGCCTTTTATTTGTACACACATCTCTACAGAATAAGGGAAACAGTCATGATGTGTTCTGAACTCTAAATTTTAGAATAATAAAGTAAACTTAATTCTGCCGGGATGTGGTGGCATACCTTTAATTCCAGCATTTGGGAGGCAGAGGCAGGCAGTTTTCTGTGAGCTCCAGGAGAGCCAAAGCTACACAGAGAAACTGTGTCTCAAAAAAACCAAAAACCAAAACAAACAAACAAACAAAAACAAACCCGACTTAATTCAAACTGCCAAGTATAACTGAGGCCAAGCCACTGAAAACACCCAGCAAGAAGAGAAGAAAATGCAAACGGCATTTATTTCTCTCACACCATCAGCAATGCAGATTGCATAAGGCACTCCTCAGTACACTGTCAGTACTGCAAACACTTGCAGGGAAGAGAGATGGATGATTTGATTGGGCAGCCATGATTGTAACAGAAAGATAAAGTGGGGGGGGAGGAAATATTTATCAAGAAATAATCAAAGCCAGCTGTGGAAAAGGACTCCGCAAGGAAGAGTTTCCCGGTGACGAAGGACATTGTATATTGTCAAAAAGATAGTTCAGGAGGAAGAAAGCAAGGAAACCCACCAGTGAGATGTCACCCTCCCAAACCAGTGCTCAGAACTCAACATCTCTCTGTGCCATGGTCTGAACATCTTATCCCATAACAACTGGGAATTCACTGCACTACTTTTATGCCTTGTTCACTGCTATTCATCCTTTAAAGTACCCCTGGAATTCTGTAAGTGTATATTGTGTATTAGGGTCTGGGTGCCATGCTTTATTTTACTGGCATGGACAAGGAGAAAACTGAGGGAAATTTCAAAAGATATCACTCACAATCATGCATAGTGGCTCACACGTGTAATCTTAGCCCCTGGGAGGCTGAGGCAGGAGGACTGCTCGATTGCGTTCTGGACCAGCCTCATAGTGTGAGACCTAATTTCAAAACAAAACAAAACAGAAGGTAATGCTTCCATACTAAAAGGTGAATGCCTACAATCTCACACATCTGTGGCAATAATATATAAATAATTTAAAATTACTCTCAACACATATTTAAATTTTGAACAATATTTACATCTTTGCAGATGAGATATTTCTACTACCAGAACTCTCTGGTAATAAGAATGATAAATGTGCTATGTTGACCACAAAACTGCCGACGATCATCTACATTTTTCTCCATTGAAAATGTATGCAACATGAGGTTTGAACTAAGAGTCCACTGAAATGCTTTGGTTTATGGCTGATGAAACACATCACCAGGTTTGACGTTTATGTTCCTTGAAACGTCAAAGCTTTTAAAGCAAGTGTGGCCTGGAATGCCAGGGATCTGCAAAACGAAAGTAGCTGAACTTAGATTCTCATTAACCTAAGATGCTTTACTAGGCTAGACATCTTAAAGGAACCGACAGTCTTGCAGGGTTTCCAGGACTTCCTGTGCTGAGTGAGCCATTCTTGCTAATTTCTGTACCCCCACTTCCTTTTCAATGCTGCTAAGCCGCAAATTTAGAGTTTACAAATATTTAAATAAACTCAAAGTGTTCCTAAGTTCTTATTTAGTATTCCACAGATTAAACTGGAGATACAGGTGGTTATGAGTGACCATGTGGGTGCTGGGAATTGAACTCAGGTCCTCTGTAAGAGCAGCCAGTGCTTCTAACCACCAAGCCTTGTCTTCTGCCCATGTTAAATGTCTTTAGAGATTACTGTGACGTTCGTTATACTTTCTCTTGGGTACAGAATTTTTACTTTACTTCACAGATGATCACCACCATCCTTGATTTCTCTAACAGAATGTGGAAAAACAAAATTCTGTCCTGAAGAATAACTCTAATGACAATTACGGGGAGAGTTTTCTGTGTATGTGTGTGGCATATATAGGACGTGCATGTGTACCTGTGACTAAATAGGCCTATGCCTGCACATATGGAGGATGGAGGTTGACACTGGGTGTTTTCTCTATCACTATCCACCTTATGTTTTGGAGCAGGGTCTTTTCCTTGCCAGAACTCTCCAATTGACTGGACTGATTGGCCAGTGAGCACCCAGGATCCTCCTGTCTACATCTCTTGGTGTTAGCACCACAGTCAGTGAGTTCCCAGGATCCTCAGGTCTCTGACTCCGGTACTAGGGTTACAGGAACATGCTACCACGGCTGACCTTCTACATGAGTGCTCAGGGCAAGAAGTCAGATCCTCACTTGGACACAAGCACTTTACTTGCTGAACCTTTTCCTAGTCCAGACAAAAGTCACTGCCTCAGTGTCTGCCTCCAAATTCTGCCCCTGACACCAGCAGTCTCAGCCCTAACCTCAGTGGGATTTTTTACCCAATGTGGGAATTCTTCAATGTTCCCAACCTGAAATTCCACATGTAGCCAGCAGTCCGTGTTTGACCAGCTCTGACAGGATTCTGGTGGTAATAAAGTTTAAGAACCTTCCTCAAAATATCAAATCAGTGCAATTCTCCTGGGTTTTGTTTTCTTTTGTTTTGGCCACAGGGCCTCCCTGTGTAACCTGGAGGACCTGGAGCTCACCATATTCACCTGCTTCTGCTGCCTCGGTTCTGAGATTGAATCTTGAGCTACTACACCTGGCTTGTTATATCCCTTTTATAGAAAAAGAACAAGGCTCAGAGAAACTAAAATGGCGTCTAATGATTGGGCTAGGAAGGGCAAAATGAAGGCTTGAAACAGTTTCTTAACCCTGTCTTTCCACTTCATTGAAGTCACCTTTTTAACTAACTCCAGGGTTTGTCACGGTGCCCACGTCTACATCATCCCTGGGATGCTTTACAAACGGTCCCGCAGAGCAGAGATGTGCCTAAATACTTGCAGAATGCAGTCCTCTCACGGATTTCCTGCACACTTACTCTTTACCTATTCGTGACGGCATCAGAGTGAAACAAAACACGAAAATCAACGTGGCTTCCAACCCTCTTCATCTAAAGATACTCATGCAGCTTTTCCTACAGCAGAAAAGGGCAAACACACAACCAAAATATGCCGTCACCGCGCCCATATTAGTTTATATTTATTATGGATTGCATAATTATAAACTTGTAAACTTCCCATCCTCTATAGTCAATTATGGATTCATTGCAAAGAAGCTTCTTCTAATTTAGCCTAAACTGCCTCAGCATAAACTGCCTGAATTCCACCCTGGGGTGGGGCTGAGTTTCCCTTCCTAGCTTTGAGCAGTGTTTCTGGAGTTTAGTCCATATACTAGCCGTGCACCGGGAGCTGCTCTCCACTCTACATTTCAGGATTTCACAGACTGCTGAACGAAGCCCCCAGCTCACTTCACTAACTTAGTTGTGCCTAGGCTTTCTTCACCTCCTCATGTCCCTAAAAACAGAAAGAAGGTTTTCAAGGACCGCGTAGAATACTGGTTCTCAACGTGTGGGTCACAACCTTCGGGGGGGGGGGGGGCCCCAAACCATTGGAAAAGGCAGATTACAATTCAGAAAGCTAGCAAAACGACAGTTATGAGGTAGCAAGGAAAGTAACTTTATGGTTGGGGGTCACCACAACATGAGCAACTGTATTAAAGGGAAACAGCGTTAGGAAGGCTGAGAACCACTGATGAAGAGCAAGGATAGCTACTAACACTCTCGATTGCTCACCAGTATCTCCCTCTCTTTCTCTCACTCAACAGCTGTTAAAACCTAAAATCCTCTAGGAAGCTGGTCATCAGAGCCTGAGGCTCTCCAAGTAAAACTCCACAAATTGCTCTCAGCACTGGTTCCTCCAGCCCTGAACCCCCACCGGCTTATAATACTATTGAAATGAGCCAGTGCCCAATAGGTAATTAATGAGCTGTGAAGTGCCTTCAGGGTCCAGGTGCTTCCTCTGTCAGAAAGCATCTCCCAACTCACCTCGTTCTGGAAGAAATAAAAAGATGAGCTACAGAAAGAGAAAAGGAGAGGGAGAGAGGGAGAGAGAGATGGAGAAAGAGAGAGGGAGAGTGAAGGAGGCATCGAGGACAGACTTTATTTATGCATATTGAGATGAGCAACGGTGAACTCATTTATCAGGGAAATTAAAAATATTTAAAACAAGAATCCTAAAAGCAAGATGTGCAATTTTTGAAATAAGGAAAAAGTCCAGCAGTCCACATTTGAAGCTGTAAAGAGTGTAGGAAGCAGGGTATGGCCTCAGGGCTGGTGGACAGTGTGGTGGCACTGGGAAGTACCTCTAGCACAACCTGTACTTGGACCCAAGATGAGAAATGAGAACAAGGAGACAAGAGAGAGGACAAATGAAGGGGGTAACACACATTCCTAGCTGTGTTTGGTTGGCTGAAGCAACCCCGTTTTGACAGCTTGCCACCTTTTCGAAAGTAGTATTATTTAGTATAATTACTGTGATGATTAATTTCCGTTGTCAACCCGATTGGATTAAGAAATACCTAGAACATTCATGAGGCACTCCTTTGGGTGTGTCTGTAATGGAGAAAGGACTACCCTGAATGTGAGTGACGCCATTGCCAAAGAGTGGGGTCCAGGTCCTAATAGCAAGAGAAAAAGGAGAAGATAGGAAGGGCCATTGATGCATAGAAATCCACTAACATCAATGGCCCTTCCTATCTTGAGGCCAACGAGTAACAGTGGACTGTAGTCATTATGAGCCACAGTAAGTGCTTCCTCTCTCTCTCTCTCTCTCTCTCTCTCTCTCTCTCTCTCTCTCTCTCTCTCTGTGTGTGTGTGTGTGTGTGTGTGTGTCTCTTTTTAATTTTTTGTTCTTTATTTTTTTTGAGACAGGGTTTCTCTATGTAGCTTTGTAGACAAGGCTGGCCTGTAGCTCACAGAGATCCACCTGCCTCTGCCTTCCAAGCGCTGGGATTAAAGGCGTGTGACACCACCACTGCCTGTCAGGTATTTGGTCACGGCAACCAGAAAACAACCAATGCAAACACTCATTAGTATTACTAATGGTGTATTGGTAAAATAATTCAGTGTTGGGGCTCCCCGGAGCTGGAGACAGGGCTCAACGTTAATGAGCACTGGCTGCTCTTCCAGCGGACCCAGGTTAGATTCCCAGCGACTACGTGGCAGTACACAACCATCCAATTCCAGTAAGGCTGATATCCTTTCTGGCCTGTGTGGGCACTGCACACATATGGTGAACAGACGTTCATGCAGGCAAAACATGCATACACATAAAATAAATGTTTAAAACTTTTATAAAAGAATGTGGAGGCTCTGAGAGAAGTTCACTCAGATTAGCATTTCAATTTAGATCCCAGGGGCTTGCATGTATTGATGGTTTTCTACAGTGAAGGTGTATTATCTGAGCAAACTGGGGGGGGGGGCTTTTCTTTTTTGCCTAGTTTTGTTTGGGAGTCTGTCTTCAAGTCTGACTTGGAACTCTATATACACCAGGATGGCCTCCAGCTCCAGCTCTTCCTGCCTCAGCTTCTTGAGGCTGTGCTTACAGATAGATCTCAAAACACCAAGCTAAGAACTAGCTCTGATCTTCTCTTCCCCCACAATTCCCCAGACCACCCTCAAGCCTGCTCAGTTGATGGAAACTGTTTTATGTTTTCCACCGTCCCATAACTTCTTTGTAATGAAGAAACCACAAGCAGAAGACACTACAGTTATTGGGACTTGGGTTTTTGTTTTATTTTTCTTCTTTTTTTTAAAGTGTATTTGCTAAGCAACTTCAGTTACCTTTTTTTTTTTAGTCTCTCTGTTCTAATAAATGGAGTTAATAATTATATCAAATTCCAGGGTGTGTGATGTTACACATTTATTGGCATTCCAGTGTGGTGAGTGAACAAGTAAGCACCATTTATCACCGTGTTCAGTCTTTTCCTTTTAATTCCTTGCTCTCTCAGATTTACTTCCCCACAAATTAAGACTTTTGTTATTTATTTATTATAATTTTCTCCAGCAATTGCAGTTGTTTCAACTGCCTATGCAGGTGGTAGCTACTGTTAGTGAAATGTTCATGGTAAAGTTACAAGAGATTAGTAAATATCATACTTGGCTAATCAAAACAAAGGCACAATCTGACATCTAAATATAAGTCAATTGCTGAAAATAACTCAAACACAAACTAGAGAGGCTTAAAGGATTGAGCCGTTATTTAATATTTATTTGGAACCCACTGTTAGGGTGGCTGTGCAAACCCTTGAGTGGCAATGGTGGATAGGAGAAGGCAGTGGTGAGGTGTAACGATAAGTCTTTCTGCCATGCTACTGAGTCCTGCTGCCATGTGCTTGCTTTCCGCCAAGCCACCCAAGTTCCGCCCACATTATGATCCCAATTAACACACAGAGACTTATATTAGGTACAAATGCTGCTTGGTCAATGACTAGGATTTCTCATCTGCTAGCTCAGTCTTAATTATCATAAATTTATATATTTTATAAGACTTATAGAGGATGCCTTCTGCTGGTGCCCTCTCTTGCTGGCGGATCACATGGCGACTCCAGAGCAGAGATCAGGAGGAAGAGAGAAGGGGATGACTTCCTTCTTGCCCTTGGTTATATATCATTCTGCCTGCTATGACACTTCCTGCCTGTAGCACAAGACTTTCTTTTACTACATTTCCCAGAATCCTCCTTGATACCCAGTCCCACCTAGCCTGCTTCTTCATTGGCCAACAGTACTTCATTCAATCAATAAGATAAACATATACAGAAGGACATTCCCTATCAGTGAGGGGCCCATGCTCTTGACTTACTTTAGCAGAGATGGGGAAGGAGACAAGACAGCCAGGAGAGAGTCCTAGTTCCACAGGCAGCCACTGTCCAGTGCTCTCTCTTCCGCCTTGAGGACAGAGTTGAAACTTCTGGAAGCATGCTTCACCACAGACAAAGGTGAAGACTTCTGTAGGTGCTCTTAGTCCAGTGAGGGAGGCATTTCAGACACAGCGCAGTGAGACAAGGACTTTGAGAGAGAGAGCGAGCACTCATAAAATCCCGTGCAAACACCAAAGGCAGAACAACTGATGTTTGGGAGGTGGGGAGTAGAGGACAGCTGTGCTCAGTGCAGAGTAGGGCAGCAGAAAATGGGTGACCTGGGGGCACCCATTAAAGGGAGAACAGATTTGCTGGACAAAGAAATGAAGATGAAGGAAAACGAGCATTCCAGGGAAGGGGAGAGGCTCAAGGTGAGCTGTGAAGGCACAACCGGGAGCGCTCTCGAGTACGACGTAACTCTATATGGGTGGGAGGCCAGCATCATTAGAAAACTAGGCTTGGCCGTATGATGAAGGGGATCATATTCTAAGTAAGGAATTTTGATGGGAGCATTTCTTGCAGGCCACAGGGAACTGAAGGTCGCTAATCTTCTAAGTGGTATGATACGACCTTTTTGCAGCACGACCCAGGAAGGAAAGCCTGGCTGCAACCTCACAACTTCATTCTAGTCTACAACAGGGGAATGAAGGGCAGAGGGCAGACAAAAGCTTCTCGTGGGGTAGAACTAGGAGGAAAGAAGAAAGAAGAGGGTCACACTTCACGCCTGGGTGTCTGGGAGCCGGACGAGTTCTGAGTGAGCCAGGAGAATGGGGGAAGGAGTTTGTACCAGCATCCACAGGATACCGAGTGATGGTTGGAGAATGTGGAGTTTTGAGGAGCCTCTCAGGAGAACTACCATGATCTTTTGGAGACAGGTACCTGGAAGAAAAGTCCGAAGTCCAAAAGTTGTATAAGCTAGCCTAGACAGAGAGGGCAAGAAGAGAAAAGAAAAATGAATACCTAGGAACTTAACTTCTAAGGGATGGATAAAAGGAGTGAAATTAGCAGAGATAGAAAACAGATACAAGGGTGTTGTGCGACAAAACTTTTCCTTGGGAGATGTAAAACACACTGTCTACTCACCTCAAATAGGGAAACCAGGATAGACCACAGTACAGATAGCACCAAAGTCCAACGTGGTGAATCAATGAGATTTATTGGGGTTGGTTTTAGGAATATAAGTGAGGGGGTTACTTATGGGAGCAGTAGTGACTCAAAGACAGCTGCATCACCAAAGCCAACCACAGCATAGGTGACAGCTCACAAAGCTGGGAATCTGAACATACTCCACAGCCTACAGACAATCAACATGTTGAAGAGTGTCTTTCCAGTGTAAAGATGAGTGTAAAGAAAACAGGTGGGAAGTGAGGTCTTTCAGAGCACAGGTTACATGTGTTTTAGCAAGCAGAAGAAATCTTCCTTATAGGGCTGGCCAGGTGTAATAGCTAAGACCGAGGTCAAGCCTGAAAATGCAAAGATGACCAGGAACTTGAACCCAAAGGAGTCCATGGCTGGTGACCTCTGTTTTCTTTGAAAGGCAGCAGGCAAGAAATCCCTGAAAGTCAAGAGAGAAAGTATGTGGGGAGAATGTGGTTAATAAATACCACTGCCTTGTTTGCTCCTTTAAAAGCATTGCTTCACTCTCGCTAGTGAGATAACAAAAGTCTTATCTCAACAAAAAGCAATTCAATATGGCAGTGGAAAACTAAGGCTAGAGCCTTCTAGATATAGAGGCTATGTATAGCATAACTGAGAGCTGCTTACATAGCTTTGCTCAGCCATCTGGGCACAACAATCCCTTGGGATAATTCTGCTTTTAAGCAACTCTGGAGGTAACATTAGGTATAGGATTTTGAATTTATTTGGGAAAAGATATTTTAGTACTTGGTGCATAATCCGTGAAACAAAAACTCTAAGCATACAAACATCAAGCATACAAACACTAAGCATACAAAGACATCCTAGGCTTTTTTTCTAGTATCTGAAAGATGTAATATCTAGGGAAGAGTTTACATGTCCCTATAACCTTATTAGAAATCCAAACACTGATTCTCTGTTCTGCTGTGAGGGGCCTGAATGCCCTAAACAAATGAACCAGACGCAATCATAAAAGAAAGACATCCACAAGACAAACTATCACTTAGAAAGAATTAAGACTGCCATATTGTGTGGTCACCATCAGTTCATCCCCCTCTTTCCTGGTATCTCTCCTCTCCCGAGCTACTTAATCTCATTGAAACAGGACAATCAGCCTAATGGATACAGAGAACAGAAAAACAAAAGCTCTTTGATCTCCTAGCAAGCAGAGTCAGGTTAGGAAAAGGATCCAGCAAGATCACCTTCCCAAGGAGGGTGGAAGGAAAACAGGGGACAGTGACATCTTATTTCGAAATTTCATTAATTTAGTTTGTCCAAACAAGAACTGAAAAATAATATATTCACCCCAATAAGCGAAGGGAGTTTGTTGGCTGTTAGTGATAGAGAACAAGATATTGCAGGTTTGAAACCTCTCAAGCGATTGGCTTCAGATGGGAGTTCTACTGAAGCATCCAGGTGCCTTTCGACACTGAACAGTAAAGGACAGGGTTAAACATCAGTCTTTACTGGTATCATCTACTGCTCCACTAAAGAACTTCTCTGCAAAAGACTTGTTATATTGTGATTTAAATAGTATTATAAAATTTACTATTTGCAACACAGAGGATTCCTTTGGAAAAATAACAGACTCTCTAGAGGTTCTGCCAACCAGGTCTCATTCTTGATGGATGTTAAAATCTTAAGGTATAGGATATTAGGAAAATACATCCTTCCTCTGTGTGACATTTTTAAAAATTCATAGGTTTTGGCCAGGTGGTGGTGGCCTACACCTTTAATTCCAGCCTGGCCTACATAGCTGTTTCATGGAGAAACCCTGTCTCGGAAAAAAAAAAAAATTCTTAAGGATTTGTGCGTGTGTGTGTGTGTGTGTGTGTGTGTGTGTGTGTGTGTGTGTGTGTGTATGATGGGTCTGTGTGTGTGTGTGTGTGTGTGTGTGTGTGTGTGTTTGTGTGGGGGGTGGGGGCTGGGTGTTGGTGAATGCCAAAACACATGTGTGGAGGTTATGTCCATCCTCCCTTTCCACCTTGTTTGAGACAGAGCAGGCTAGCTGGCCCCGGCGCTTCTGGGGATCCCATCTCTGCCTTACTGCTTCCCTGGAGGAGCACAAGGCTGACAGACACTTACTAGTGCACCTGGCTTTACCTGGGTGCTGGGATTCTGAAATGAGTCACAAACACTTTACACTTTACCAAGTCATCTCCCCCCCAACCCCTGTGACATTTTAAAGGTTGGAGAAGAAAGAAGAAATCCTTCAAAAATAGTGTCAGGAAGAAATTGAGTCTGATACAAAATAACTTATGTTTCTTTTCAGAGGCAGTATTAGAATGAAAAACAACCACATACATATGGCAAATGTGGTTGTCTCATGATGCACATTGCAAAAATGTCATTTTGGTCATTTGGGGGATCTTTCGATAATTTAAAAGTCCAACCTTATGCCAGTGAAAGGAAATCAGTAGGTCAAATCATTTGATGGGTAGGTCAGAGGCCTGAGCTTGATGTCTGGAACTCACGGGGTGGGGGTGGGGGACATTCAACTCCTAAAAGTATGTCCTGTGACCTCCACACCATGCATCACACACACACACACACACACACACACACACACACACACACACACCACACACACACACACACACCACACACACACACACGCACACACTCGTGCACACACACACACACACACACACACACACGCACACACACACACACTCACCATACACTTACATACATCGTATACACACATACATATACTTACTCATCATACACTCACATAGATAATATTCATAATAACCAATTTTTAAAATTAAAAATAAGACTCACTTCTACCTTTATAGGAGAATACAGATGCTCTTTCTTCATCATCACATCTAGCAGCTGCAAAATTCATAATCCATGAAGTTTAACCCATATACCCATCGTCCGGATACCTGTAATCCTTCAACTCCACCATACTTTGGCATCCATAGCAAGGTCACTTGAATACAGTTACTGAAAGTCCTTGAAACGGCCATTCTCAGCCACAATCCTTGTCTACAGCTGCACCCTTCACTTGACTACCACCATCCGTTTCCTGCCCACCAACGTCAACGAGTGTAATTATTCAATTAACTCCCCACTTAGCCCATTGCCCTGCCCTTCCGGATACAATGGCTTCAATCACTTCTCGGTGATCTAGTATTTCTGCAAGCAGATTCATCTCACAATATGCCCAGTTTTTGTTGTTTGTATCCAAAAACATTGCTGGGGAATACGTGGTGCTGTCCTAGCTCACTGCAGCACACTAGCTAGCTTCCATTGTATTGGAAATACCAATACCAGACCCACGACTGATTTCTTGTTGATTGATTTCTGGAAATTCTGTTGTCCATTCCTTCAAAGCCTTTCATATCCTTTCTAGCATTCCTGGCCAAGTTTTCCCGAAGTGGTACAATGTAGCTGCTCTCATCTCCCTTTTGTTTCAGTAGGTACCTGCCTCTTAGCAGCCTTCACTTTGCCTCTGGCTAAAAGGCATTGTTATCCTAGTTATCTGACTTCTAATCTGTATTTTTGAGACCTTCCCAGAAGCCTGGTGTCTCATTAATAACTTATGGCCAAGTTTGGGTGCACACTTCCTTGCAAGTAACTTGTATGGTACTTCCAACTTAATTCTAGGTAAATTGAACCAATAGAGGGATTAAAAGGATCATCCACAACCAACAAAAGACTTTTCTTGTGGAAAAACGTGCTTCTTCCACTTCTGCTGCTACAGTTTCTAGTCTTTGGCTCTCTATAGGTTTTCTAGCAGAGGTTTTTGTTTTTGTTTTTTGGTTAGAGATATTTGGAACATCCAATTAGGTGTCCATAGGATCACTCCAACACAGGGTCTGAGTAGGAGAGCTCAGTGCTTGGGAACATTTGCTGTTCTTGAAGGGACCCAGGTTCAGTTCCCAGCAACACATGATGGCTGAAAAATATCTGTAACTCCAGAGGCTCCAATGTGTTGCAAAAAACAATGTGAAGGCTAAACACAAACACACATAAAATAAAAAAAACAAGATCTTCAAGAAAAGATTACTCCAACCAAAAACAAAAAATACAAAAACAAAAGAAAGCAAAAAACCCCTCTACACATAACAATGTTTTAAAAGACCATAGTTAAATGTATGTTACTTTAACACACTGTGAACCATGCTACATACTGATGACATCAGAAGGGGGAGAACATCACCCTGATCACAGGCATTCCGTTCCATTCAAACCCTTACAGCCTAATAATGGCTATCGTACTATCTATTCGTGCTCTTCAGCTGGATAGGATCTTTAAGATGGGAAAGAAAAAAAAAAAAGGTCACCTATCACATTGTTCTATATGCTTCTCACATGAGGTTTGTATTATGTATGTAGTTCTAAATTGTCTTATGATTTTATTTAAAATGTGTTTATAAGTTGTAAATTCTGTCTTCCTGGCTTCTTCATCTATGATTTCTCCCCTTGTAATGTGAATGGATTCCAGGCAACCCAGAAGCAGTGTCTAACAAGCTCCTCTGAGCAGAGGAAGGATCCGAATAGCAAACATTTTCCTGTGTAGGTTTAGGGAGATATTTGATCTTTCAATGTGTTCAACAAATGAGTTTTAAAATGCACACTTCAGCGTAAAACCATTCACAGCAGAAACATGGGCTACTCGGCCCACTGATCCTGGGAATTAGACATCATGGGCCATTTTCAATGGCTCTTTTCCTATTAATGACTTCCTTCTCCTCAAAAAAACAAAAAGGTGCATGCCAGTTTTGTTGAGAAATGTGATGTGCTGAGATACAAATGTAGTAAAGAGAAATCAAAAAAAAAAATCTTTATCACTTTAGATGGGTGTTTTTGTGTCTTTCTCAAGGTAATGTAGCCACCTGACAACTTCCAATTCAAATGTAAGGCTGTCTTTTATTTAGAGTCTGTACAGATATATAACTTGAAAAAAAAACATTTATTTTAAAGGCATAGCAAAGTACAGGTAGACCAAACAAAAACACAGATTTATTCTGTGGAGACAAGTCAGTTTCTTTCCGTTTTATTAATTACAGAAATTGAAGTTTCTTTTTATGCAAAATAATATTATTTAGTATAACTTTGCATTTGGTTTTATGTTCTAATATGTCAATTTGTATAGTTTACTCAGATATTTTAGCTAATAAGACCATTTGATTATATAAAATGTCTTCAAACACTCTGTACGTCATCACTTTAATCAGTAGTTACTCCTTTTCTCTATTCAGTAAATAAATATCATTAGAGGTATAGAATATGTGTAGTACATATATTTCCTCAAGGAAAAAGCTGACATAGTTCCTTATGATTATGATTTATGGTGAAAAATACCACAAAGAGATGTCATAGATGCAGACAATATAGATCTGTGACAATTCTTATTCAATTGTATAAGAATTGAGAATTTAGGCCGGTGGTGGCACATGCCTTTAATCCCAGCACTCGGTAGGCAGAGGCAGACACAGGCGGATCTCTGTGAGTTCGAGGCCAGCCTGGTCTCCAGAGCGGGTGCCAGGATAGGCTCCAAAGTCACACAGAGAAACCCTGTCTCAAAAGAAAAAAAAAAAAAAGAATTAAGAATTTAGCACCTAGAACAACCATGATTTACACAGTGCCTGAATGGGAGTCAGGATAAAAGTTCAGTTGGTAGAATGGTTGCCATGCAAGCATGAAGACCTGTGTTCTATTCCCAGCAATAACATTTTAAAAACCTGGGTACAGGGTACACACTGTAATCCCAGCATTCAGCACAGGGCACACACCTGTAATCCCAGCATTCTGCACAAGGCACACACCTGTAATCCCAGCATTCAGCACAAGGCACACATCTGTAATCCCAGCATTCAGCACAGGGCACACATCTGTAATCCCAGCATTCAGCACAGGGCACACATCTGTAATCCCAGCATTCAGCACAGGGCACACATCTGTAATCCCAGCATTCAGCACAGGGCACACATCTGTAATCCCAGCATTCAGCACAAGGCACACATCTGTAATCCCAGCATTCAGCACAGGGCACACATCTGTAATCCCAGCATTCAGCACAGGGCACACATCTGTAATCCCAGCATTCAGCACAAGGCACACATCTGTAATCCCAGCATTCAGCACAGGGCACACATCTGTAATCCCAGCATTCAGCACAGGGCACACATCTGTAATCCCAGCATTCAGGACAAGACACACAACTGTAATCCCAGCATTCAGCACAGGGCACACATCTGTAATCCCAGCATTCAGCACAAGGCACACATCTGTAATCCCAGCATTCAGCACAAGGCACACATCTGTAATCCCAGCATTCAGCACAAGGCACACATCTGTAATCCCAGCATTCTGCACAGGGCACACATCTGTAATCCCAGCATTCAGCACAGGGCACACATCTGTAATCCCAGCATTCAGCACAGGGCACACATCTGTAATCCCAGCATTCAGCACAGGGCACACATCTGTAATCCCAGCATTCAGCACAGGGCACACATCTGTAATCCCAGCATTCAGCACAGGGCACACATCTGTAATCCCAGCATTCTGCACAGGGCACACATCTGTAATCCCAGCATTCAGCACAGGGCACACATCTGTAATCCCAGCATTCAGCACAGGGCACACATCTGTAATCCCAGCATTCAGCACAGGGCACACATCTGTAATCCCAGCATTCAGAAATTGAGGGTAGGACTTGTGAGGCTTGTTAGCCAGCTAGTCTAGCCAAACAGGTAAGTTCCAGAGTCAATGAAAACCTGTCATAAAACAAGGCAGAGAGAGAAAGCTCTAGCCTCCTCACACACCACACACATGTGTATATACACACACTGTACACACGTGTATCATATCCATACCCACGAGCACTTGAATACAATCTCATTAAGACACTACCCTTAGACTACAGTTTAAGGCTTTGTATTTGCAGTGCCCTTTAGCCATGTTTGCCTAATTCCTAGCAAAAACTCCAGGGAACATTGATTTCTTAAGTGTGTGTTATAAGCGACACACATTCCTTCAATCAAGGAAGTTCTAGTAGGAAAACATGGGGTGGGAGCATTTCCACTGAGCATGTCCTTTCGCCCCTAATTCTCAGCCCCTAATGAACTTGCATATCATTAGGCTTTAAACTTTAACGACGGAAGCAATAGCATTCTTTCGTGGATACCCCTAAGGAGCTACCAGCAAGACAATTGGTTGTGGTTGATTTTGCAGTTAGCCCATGGTTGCTGATAAGATGAGACTGTTCTCTAAAGCAGTAGCTGTTGCTGACATAGGCCACACATGGGCCTAAAGTGCTGAGGTGGCATTCCTGATCACCTCCATAAGCAGGTTTAGATGAAGGACCTCTGAGCTCTGCAGAGGGGCTACCTGAAAGAGCAAAAGCTTCTTCAGGAAGGGAGAGCTGCTAAGAAGTTGCCTTCTGGTGGTTGTGGTGACATAACATGTCATTTCTCTCTGGAAGCTTTCGAATGAGAGAGAGAGACAGAGAGAGAGAGAGAGGGAGGGAGGGACAGAGAGAGGGACAGAGAGAGGGGAAGAGAGGGAGAGAGAGAGAGAGAGAGAGAGAGAGAGAGAGAGAGAGAGAGAGAGAGAGAGAGGGAGGGAGGGAGAGAGAGACAAGTAAAGGAAGGAAAGGGTAGGGCAGGGACATCACTGACTACAGCATGGAGAGAGGGAGGAGGAGCAAAGGCAGAATCCACAGGAGGGAGGGAGAGAGAGAAGAAAGAGAAAGAGCAAGCACACACAAAGTGCTCAGAAGGTGTGAAGGCTGCACCTGCTGGCCACAGAGTACCCTGCAGTAAATCCCCACCAGGTCCCCGGGACAAAGATGGTAAATTGCTAAGAGCTGGCAGCTGCACAGGGTGGAGTGGGCAGTAACACGTACTTCACATATATGTGCTTTTTTTGTTTGTTTGTTTTTTTCGAAACAGGGTTTCTCTGTGGCTTTGGAGGCTGTCCTGGAACTAGCTCTTGTAGACCAGGCTTGTCTCGAACTCACAGAGATCCACCTGCCTCTGCCTCCCGAGTGCTGGGAATAAAGGTGTGCGTCACCAATGCCGGGTTGCATGTATGTGCGTTCTATGCACTGTCCCGCAGGTACCTTACGTTGATTAGCTCATCAAGTCCTCCAGACAACCTCATGAAGCAGGAACCTAATGAATGATCAACCCAGACAAAGCAACAGAGGTATGAAGAAGCTTTAGCTTACTCAAGGACACAAAGCTGATTCTCAACAGAGTCTGGATTTGAACCCCCACAGTCTGGCGGCAGTCTCTGCTCTCTCTGGCTCTCAGGAACCATGCAAGAACCTGGAATGGTAAGGCGGTGAACTGAATCTGGTCACCTCCAGCTTCTAAACTTTCCTACTCTTCATAGAAGGAGAAACGGAGGATTTAAATAAAATTCACATTTTTCACACACATTTCAGTGTGGCACTAATTTCAACTAATGGAGTCATCTACCTACTTTGTAGTCTTAGTCACTTTATATCTAATTTCATCTCTGGAATATCAAACAAAGTATCCTTAAGCAGCGTATTTAACCATCCCAGAAGAAGGCCACTGTAAAGAAATTTGTTGGACATAAAATGTGTAACTATATGGGGTTACACTGAGGTTTATACTATATATATTCTTAATTAATAAACTATCAGCCAGTCAGTGACAGGCTAGTCAGAAGACTTTCAATAGGAAGAGGGCTCATTTTTCATTTACTCAACAAATATTTATCTAGAGCCCACAATGTGGCAGAAATTGGTTTTAGTGATACAAGAGCATTGACAGCAAAGGTCCTGTCCTCCAGACTGTGGTCTAGAGGGGGAGGTAGAGACAGATAGGAAACAAACACACATGTAAGCCTGTGGTGTGTCAGATAATGACAGCTGCATCCAAGACAGCATGAATGCAATTTATGGCCACTGGTCAGAGACCATCCCTCTGATGACTGTGTGTGCACAGGAGTACTGGGATCTGCCTGCATGTGTGTACAGCCATGTGCTGCTGAGAATGGAACTCGAGCCTAGCAAATACCAGGCAAGCTCTCCATCACTGGTCCATCGTCCCTCTTTTGAGTGAAACCCAGAGGAAAGCAGCCTTGCAGATGTGTAGGCAAAGAGCATCTCGGCCTGAAGGAACCGCAACTGCGAAGGCTCAGAGGCTCGAGGTGCTTGGGGGTACTGGCAGGCAGCAAGGTGACTACTGCAGATCCAGTGCATGCTGGGAGAGGGAGAGGACCCATGAGAGCGGTGGTGGAGTAGGCTCCGAGCAAGTGAGGTCTACTATCCACAGAAAGGGCTTCAGTTCTGCCCCTGAAGAAAAGCATGCGAAACCTGGTTGCTCGGCTGTGGACTAAGCAAGCAAAGACTCCTCTTTGGAACTTAACAAGGTGGATAAAAGTGAGAGAAGCAGGGCTGAAAGGAAACCAAGATTATTTTGAGTGGTAGGTCTGAGGTGGGCATTATGTATGCAGAACTATCCAGTAGGCTGTTGGGCCTGTTTGAGTGGAAATGCACATTTTGGAGCTCTAACATGCAAATGATATTAAAAGCTGCAGAACCATAGGAGTCATGGGAAATAAGAGAGTGGAAAAAGGGCTACAAAGGCTACAAGAGGAAGAGTGACTGATGAGAGAAAGAAAGGGGGTTGTCAGGGAAAGGAGGCAGAGCAGCCCTGGGAAAGGGGCATGAGAGTGTATAGACACTTTATCTAATTTTGTCTTTTTTTAAAGAATCTCATTCTGTAGCCTCCTGTGATGTGGAACTTGCTTTGTGCCTGTGCTGGTTCTTTTTGTTTGTTTGTTTGTTTGTTTGTTTGTTTTTGTCAACTTGACATAAACTAAGGTCACGTAGGATCAGGGAGACTCAATTGAGGAGTTGTGTCTCCATCAAATTGTCCTGTGGGAATGTCTATGGGGCATTTTCTTGACTGTGACTTATGGGGAAGGGCCAAGCCCACAGTGGGTGCTGCCATCCCTAGGCAGATGGGCCTGGGTGTAGAAAAAGGGTAGTGAATCAAGCCAGCAGAGCGTTCCTCCACAGTCTCTACTCTCTTCCTGCCTTGGTTTCCCTCAATGAGGGACTATAAATTGTAAGCTGAAAAAAAGCCCTTTCCTCCCCTCATTGGTTTAAGTCCATGTTTTGTTATAGCAACAAAAAGCAAACTAGGAGCCAAGCATTGGTGGTGCACACCTTTAATCCCAGCACTCAGGAGGCAGAGGCAGGCAGATCTCTGTGAGTTCGAGGCCAGCCTGGTCTACAGGCTGCTAGGATAGGCTCCAAAGCTATACAAAGAAACCCTGTCTCGAAAAACCAAAACACAAAAAAAAAAAGAAAGAAAAGAAAAGAAAGAAAAAGCAAACTGGGACCCTTAGTCTGGCCTTGGACTCACGGCCTCCTGCCTCGGCTACATGCTGGTATTAAAGACATGAATGACCATAGCCATTTTCTCAATGAAATCAAAAGGAAAGAGCATTGTAGCAATCAAGAGGGGACTTGAAAAGAGAGCAGAGAGTATGAAACAGTTTTCTAGAAAGCCAGAGAACCAACACGCCCACAGACAGTAAGTAGTGCTGCCTTCGGGTTCTGAGCTATTCTGGAATGCTGTTCTTGTGACAAGATAACAGTGAGGACCCCATGTGTAGGGTGGCTCTGAAAAACACAAAACTCTATTTCAGACTCACACAGCTTCAGGGTCAAACAGTAGATGTGCAGGGTGGGGTGGGGGCACTAGAGAAGTTAAGAAAGGGGGTGGGGATGTAGCTTGGTGATAGAATACTGACCTAGCAACCATGAGGTCCTACATCAGTCCTAGTCTGGGCAGGGGGACAGAACACACACCCTGTGGGAGCATGGGCTTCCAGCACCTGGTCGGGATGATAGCTCAAACAACAGTGCTGGATTAGCCAAAACGTATTTCTAACAGCAACCCAAAACAGCTGGAACCAGGAAAGTGCCTGTGACTAATTGGAAGTTGAGCAGAAGAGCAAGAAGTGAAGGTTAACAGAGGGAGAAGCGGTCACATGTTCCTTCAGAAGAGGTGTGAAGTAGGCAGGTGGAAAAATACAGACAAGTGGGGAAAAGGAGAATGCACCAGTCAGCACCAAGCTGGGGCAGAAGTGATGGATTCTGTAAGGATAATGGAAAGTCATTTCATTATGTGCGGCTAACAGACGGGATAGTCTTTTGTGTGCATGAAAATGAGTTTGCCGAACAATTCCACCACTGATTGTTGAGTCTTAGAAGATATTTTTGTGTTGGGCAGGGCCAAGAGGGAAAGCTGACAATGCGTGACAAAAGACTATCCAACCAAGGAGTAGCATAAGTCATGTATGTGTCATGGCAACTAAGCCCAGAAGAATTTGGGGGTAAAATGGAAAGCAGCATTGGAAGTGCAGAAACACGGGAGCCAACAGACTGACGATGGTGTTGAGTATCTCATCCATGGTCACTGCTCCAAGCACCACCCTGGCCCGAATCTTCAATCATTTGTGGCTTTGGCTTAGTAGGCAAGTTCAAGCTTTGCTCTCTGGACTTCATGGCTCCTTCCTACCTAGTGTTAAGTTATGTGAGTCAGCCTGAGTCAGCTTCAAGAACTTTCCTTCACCATTCTTTTGTGCTCCTGACAAGAGAGGCCAGCATAGTTCATCTCAGAAGTGGAGGGATGGGAAGTATGGCTGAATCAACAAAGCGGGGCCTTTTGGCTACCCTGCCGTACCATGGAATCTAGGACGAGAGAGAAAGGTGTGACCCAGAACAGTAGCTCACTTCGGTGGAGGAAACTATCCGAAGGCATCTATGTTATTAAATCTTCTATGCAAGGAACATTTTGTTCACTGATTCTGGGCTACAACTTAATAATAAAAATTACAGATTCCTCAACTCACCCACAAGGAGCCTATCATCTTTGACATTCTTATGGGTAAGAGCACCTCACATTTGAGAACAGAAGATCAGGAACTGTGTGGGAAAGGGACCCAGTAACCCACAGTTAGGGATAGAAAAGAGTGTTGTGAGGCAATAGTGGCTCCCGGGAGCATTTTGGGAGCATATGGAATAGGAAACTCAGTGTTTTAGACTAGGTCAAGACGACAGGACAAAGGCTAAGAAAGAGACTGACTCAGTGATAAACTGGAAAACATTCAAGCTTCAAGCAAGAGACGTGGAGAGCACATGGTGACTGTGAAGGAGTAAGGACTCCTTTCAGGGAGGCAGTAAAATGTGGGCTGTTAGGACCAATGTCGGGAAATCTTTGGGATACATCTAGATATAAAGATCCGAATAGGTAGTCCTCAGGCCGCCTCAATGCCATCAGAAAAGCAAGCTTGGAGCCACTCAGAGGTAGACGGTAAGAAATGCAGAGAGGGCAGATTGAGGAGATGGGGTAGTACCAGGGCAAAATCTGGACAAGATAATAAAAGTCTCCATGTGAGCATCACTCTCTTTTCTCCATTCCTCTCAGGACACAATGGAGGCTTTGTCAAGGCCCAAGCTGATTTGGGGTGTGTTCCGTTTCTGGGGTGCTCCTCTTGCAAAGAATAGACAGACACTCCATCCAACCTGGCTAAGAAAGAATTCCCATGAAATGATCAGCTGACTCTAGGAAGAAAAAAGAACAGCAAAAGAGTTTGAGACAGGGATACTGTTGTATGCTAATGCTTATCAACTGGTTGATAAAGGCACTATGCACACGATAGATACTTCCCTAATTCTTATGCCAACTTAACATGGCAGGTTACAGGACGTTTACCTCACAGGTGAAGGAAACTGCCGGGGTCAGAAAAGTCACACAATGGAACCAGACTTCCAGCCACTGATATCAGCTATCAAGTTCTACGTTTCCCCTTCTTGTGCATCTACAAAAGACCTTAGAGCATGCACATGGCCCGAACAAGGGGGAGAACTCGCTCTAGGCTGGCCTCGAACACACAGAGATCCACCAGCCTCTGCCTCCCGAGTGCTGGGATTAAAGGCGTGTGCCACCAAAGCCTGGCCACAGTTTCTCCCTCTACGCACTTTAAAAGTGGCTTTTGCTCAGCACTTCTAGGAGTTCCTGGTACCATGTATGACCTACCGTCAGATTCACAGCTCACTCGTTGTCTGTTCCCACCACCACCTCACAGGCTCTGAAGACTAGCTGCCGCTGATGCTTTTAAGAGTCTACAGACCCCATGTCCCCCAGAGTCATGCTTCATGATGCCTTTGAACATGCCTGTGCTCACCTGTGATCTCCAACCCTCCATACCCTGGTTCTAGGCATGCTACTGCCATTTATCATATTTTATTGTGATGGTTGATTCATTTACCACACTTAATTTTAGACAAATAATCAAAGGTTGTTTCTTCCTTCTACATCCCCAATGAAAACACTAGTGCCCCAGTGTTTTTCTAGAAATCTTCATTTCTATTTTGTCTCTGCGATATGGACAATGAAGTTAAAGGGGACACAACATAATTTGCATTGGAAATTCAGGCACCTCTCTCCTTTGTTGACATCAGACCTTCATCCTTTGGCATTACCAGTCTTTAGAGAATTTATTAAAACAGGTGTGGAATGATGGTGCCATGCTGGAGAGGAACAGTGTTTTCAAGCTTCATCAACTAAAGAAATCATTCTGTCTACCATGATTTATTAACAATGATCTGAAGGCTCAAGGGTATAAGTGTGGCCAACTTCAGACCTATTTGTGGTCAATTCCAGATTTAATTTCAGGTCTTCTGATATCCAGATCAGAGAACTCCATCACACCTCTGTACCGTCTCTTCCAAACTATGTCTTTGTTTCTTCATTTCCTCTCTCCAAACTGTCTTATTTTTTTTCTTCCTGAATGATTGGCAAAGCCACTGTCTGTTAGACGACACAGAGGGTCAGAAAGATGAAATGACTGGTCCCTGGGGTTCAGTGACTATCACTGAGGAAGGAGGACAAAACACCAACAACAGACAGCTGCTGACTTAGAAGTCAAGGATTCCACATTTTTGGATTGTCTGCAGTTGTATTATTGG
The DNA here is from genome assembly GCF_003668045.3 of Cricetulus griseus. Classification (NCBI taxonomy): domain Eukaryota; kingdom Metazoa; phylum Chordata; class Mammalia; order Rodentia; family Cricetidae; genus Cricetulus; species Cricetulus griseus. Next base: position 221,704,880 of record NW_023276806.1, read on the forward strand.
CAAATAAGATTTGTGGATGCTGAGCTATACAGTAGCTGTTTTACCTTAGGGTTTGATACTAGCTTTTTCAAATAAAATTAATGTGGTTACAATTTTGAGGGACAGGGAAGAGAGGCATTTATCTGGAAACATTATCTTTCAGACAAGAATGTTTTAATGACCAATACCTGCAAAACTACGTGTTCTTTTCTGTGTAAGAACATACAATGTCGTTTCCCGATGTTTCAAATGCCTGCCTGACTTGGTAGCAAGCTCACAGGAACTGTGGCTACAGTCATTGGCCACCTACTATGGCCAAGACAAAAGCAGGAGGCAGAGGCTTGTCAGGACAAGGAGCATGGTTGCTCTATGACTCCAAACACAAGTTTTTAGTGGCACAGAAAACAAACAGCTTCAAGGGGTTGAGTTGAAAGGGTGTCTTCCAAGTGAGGGAATGCCAAAGGGTTTCAGGAAGAGCTGAGCTTTGGAAGAACGAGACTCAGGAAAGAGGGCTAAAAAGGAAAGAGATTTGAAGCAGAGAAGATGGGCTTCTGAGGTCCTGAAATCAACAACATGCTCCTTAGACTTTATTAAAGATCTCCATTGGATTATATTCAAATTTTTCTTCTAGTGTATTCCTCCCCCCTACAAAAAAAAAAAAAAAAAACAGACGCCACCCCCAGAGAAGAGAGAATAAAGTTACTTTTTCCATAGACAAAATATACAAAATCCTTGCCAGCCACTGTGGCTGGGAACCGTTGCTACAAACCTATGAGTAAGTTTGAACAAATTTATTTCCTTGCTCATCTAAGACCTTAGACCAATCACATGGCCCGATGGGGCAGAAAACAGGAACAGGGAGGCACAGCTTCTTCCTCTACATTCTAAAAGTGGCGTCTGATCAGCACTTCTAAGTCCCTGGCATTTCGATTTGAGCTTATCAGATTCACAAGACAGTCTGACCTCCTTCCTATCACCACTTCAAGACTCTCTGAAGACTGGCTACCATGAATGCATTCAATAGTTTTCAGATATGTGACAGCCCCCAAAGTTATGCTTCATGATGCCTTTGAAGTTTTTGTATGCTCACCTGAGATCTCTAACCCTCCATACCTTGGTTCTAGATGTGGTACTGCCATTCATCACATTTTATTAATGATGGTTGATTGATTTATAATTTCAAACAAATCATTAAAGGCTAATTTTTTAAACCCTCTTATATCCGTGTTAAAATCTTTGCACCACAAGCTGCTATTGTGTACTGTCGCTTGACATTCCAACAATTTTGCAACGAATTCTATTCTATATTATCTTCAGGAAAAAATCCAGAGTAAGACAACACAAACTAAGTCACATGAATATGGATACACACTCTATGCAGTCTTATTTAATAAGGCGGATTTAATTGCAGAATAGAAGAGGCGCAGAATTCCATTCACTTTGAAAGAATCAGGTTGCTTGGATACACCATACCTAGGGCACCAAGGCTCCATCTCTTGGCCCCACAACCTCAGCATGCGCCTCCTTCCTTTGCCCCTGCTGCCAAGCCATTCACAGAAGTTTCTTCCTGGGTGGCTTCTTTGTTTCTCTTCCTGCTTCCCAGACTCCACTTCACCACTCTCCCCCTGCTAGGTTGGACCTTCACTGCTGCCTCTGAAGAAACTATCTCAGAGCTGCACACACCTTTTAGCTCAGCCAAAAGCAGCTACGGAAACACAATCATTAGGCCACATTTGCAGTGAAATTGTGAATATTAACTTAGTGAAGATTGTAAGTCACTCTAAATTGAAAATGGCTTGTCTGTATTTTCAGTAGGATCACTGTTCCTTCTAAGTATATGTCTATAATTACTTTTCAGATCATCCAGAACTCTAACATGGGCAATGAAAGGATATTAGGGACAGGTCACAACAATATGCCAAGAACATTACAGGTATGGACAAACAAAGGAAAAGGAAAATATGGGTGCCTATCAAAAAGAGAAAAATTAGAAAACACAATTATACAAATTGAATTTAGTGCTGACATGTTGCATGAAGATAATAACAGAGTAGTAGGACTATGAAAACAGAGTGTTCCCAAAGATAATAATGTCCGGGGGTTTCTTCCTTAAAATTTATAAGCTACTACTTGATATGTGTTTTCCCTTCCTGGCAAATATAAAGATCTTTTCAAGTTACACTGCATAAATGCAATGCATTGGATCAAATGTTACAACAGACAGAGAAAAACCCAGGTAATTTCCACATCAGTTGGAATGTATTCATGTAGTAGCCTGAATTTTAAAATTATTTCAAGTTCAGAATTTCAGTTGAAAAAGTTGATAAAAGAAATAATTATTGAACAATGAGATAACTTTTATACATACATACATACATACATACATACATACACATATATGTAATTGGGCTAAAAAAATAAGGTAACTCACTCCCAAGTTATTAAACCAAAAATGTTTTTATCAAAATAATAAATAGATGAATTTTATAGATAAAAATACATTTATATGGAACTTCAATTAAAATAAATGTAAAATGAATCACCAAAAGACTGCATTTCCAAGTTTCTGGAAAAGTGGTTTACACATCTGAAACCTGTTATAATGCCGAGATGACTTAGAATTATACATTCTTTACTGCTATTTTTAAATATATTACTAATTTCTTTAACAAGGTAAAAGTTATACATTGGAATTTTAAGTTTTAATTTTTAAGTAAAAACAAAAGTTGCACGGTTGAACATAAAATTATCCCCACGACATCTTATATCACTTATATCACTTATAGAACACTCAACTTCTCAGGTTAGAGATAATACATGAATTCTAAATTTGCAAGGGCTACAGAGATGATTTAGATTTGCATCTGTGGAATATGACAGGCAGTGTAAAAACAGAGTCCAGTCATTATTCTTGAAATGCTGTGTTTTCATTCATAGGACACTCCTCAACAAAGGAGTCGGACTTTGGCTCACAGTTTGTAAACTTTGCACAAATTTTGTTATGATAGCCTGTTACCCACAGAGGAAGTTATTCATAAACAAAAACCTTATATTTCATTATTTCAATGCAACCCGTTGTGACTCTTCTTTGGGTCTTAATTTTTAATCAGTTGGTACTTAATGTGAACCATAACCATGAAGAGTGCATAATGCTAAATTAACACAATATATAAGTTATAGCATAAAAAAAAGATGCCAAGTGAGTCATAACCTGGTAACTTAACGGTTTCATTGGTTTGGAGGTTTGTTTTTACATTGTTCAAGTGATCTTGTAACCAAATCATGACATTTCTAATCTAGTTAGTAACAGTTGTTTTCAAACGTCATAATTAAAAATACTACCCAGCCTAGACTAAACACTTTTCTGCAAAGACACTTACTTACTATTTTTTGAATCAATTATTTACTTAAGTATATTCATGACATACTAATTTTGAACAAATAATTTATTTATATATATTCACAACACCATGGGCTTGTTCCTGCAGCTAACTATTGACCATTATTTTTAGATAAGATAAGCAGATAAATCTTGTTTTAAAAAGCATTGAGAAGTGTCAGCAGTCATTAAAATGGATGGCTTCCACTTGTATCTCCAGCTCAGAAACCAGTGATTGGTAGTGATTCAATACTTTCATAAATATAATATCTAATAATTTACTTTGAGTATATGATATATTTAAAATTATAAGCAAGATTTGCTCAGAAACTGGGTTTATCTTAGAAGATGTACTCAAACACAAAATGTGTTTTATGAGTTAAGTTTAAAGGCACATCATTGCTCATTTTTATTATTTAAGAAAAATTATGGCAATGCATTTGCAAACTGCAGTTTTCCACAGAAACTTTTATTCCTTTAGCCTTGCTTCACATTGTAACAGAATTAATTTTATAAAGGCAAACAAATCCATTGTGAAATTAGTAACATGGTCTAGTAAAAAAGCAAAACATTCATACAAGTAATATTTACAATTTAAACAGAATTTTGTTGGTTTTAATTTTTCTACAATGTACAAAATTCTCCCCCCTCTCTTCCCCCCCCTTGAGATATTTCAAAGTTTCAAGTCTTCTACAGATACAGAATTTGGGAAACATCAAATTATTTCCAAAGACAGATATTTTTCCTTTTACTCCATGTAGAAAGTTTTGAAGACCCCACTTTCCAAAACCCCATTTTTTTTTTTTTTTTACCTGAAGTAATGCATCCAATTTTTCTCTGGTAAAGGAGACATTCTTACAAAGTTTCAAATTTCAAAATCCCAATAAGGCATTTAAATTAAGCACTCCTCTTTAAGTGTGCGCGTGCCTATTATTTTGCAGTTGTTATTTATACTGAAATTGAATCTTCTTAGCTCCCCAGAAATACCTCAGTGAACCCTCAACTGTTTCTAACCACTTAATAATTGTGACCCCCGCCAGCCCCTTCAAGTAGATCGTTACCAAGAGTGCCTGGCAATTTCCAAACCATAGCTTCTGTCCAAAAGGAAAAGATAGGGCTCTTTTTCTTTTCTTTTCTTTTCTTTTTTTATGTGAGGCCGAAAGGAAGTGAAAGAAAACAAAACAAACGTAGCTCATGCAGAAAGTGAAAAGCGCTTGGACAGATTAGTATTTTCTTTTCTGTGCGGCGTCCTGCCAAGCCTCTCCCGATTTTTGCGTGTAGCAAAGTGCTGCTGTCTACCACCCCACGGTCCCCTCATAATTACTGTTGTTTTGCGTTTTTTTCTCATCCGACTGACACCCCTGCCTCACCCTGTCAAAACCCCAACTCTGGGGGACCTTGGGTGTAGGAAACCGTGCCGACTCCGGACGATGCATCCCACCCGGTTCATTTCACAAAGCTTATTTCAGTTTGCGAGACCCCCCCCCCCGCCCGCCGCCGCCCCGCCCTCGAGTGGTTGCAGTGAGAACCGGAAATTTTCATTTAACTCTCCCCCGCCCTCCGGGCCCCCGGTTCCGAGCCGATCGCTGGGGAGCACAGCCCGGACAGGGCCTCGCTGCTTTGCTCCGGAAGACTTTAATTTGCACACTCGCCGCCGGGTGGGTCCGAGACCCCGAGGCTCGCAGGTCCCCGCCCCGCCGTGCAGCCTCCCGGCCTCGGGCCCCCAATCGCGGCCAGAGACCCGAGCCTCCCCGCGGGCGGGCGGGCGGGCGGCGCCCTCCCTCCGCCCGCCCTCCCTCCGCCGCTGTGCCCACCCCCTGCCCGCAGAGCGCGGCTCGCCCCGGCGGCAGTCAGTTACCTGCTCCGCGCGGCGAGCACGTGCGGGGGCCGACAGACAGACAGACAGGCAGACACTCCAGCTCCGCCGGAGGCCCGCGCCCCTGGCCCGCACGCAGGTAAGGAGCCCCGCGCCCGCGTGGGTGGGCTGAGGGACTGGGCACCCCCGCGGGGACGTGGGTGGGTGGGTGAGCGAGAGGAGGGTTGGGGGGGGGAGCCTGTGGCCCCTCGGAATCCGCTTGGGTTAACCCTTTAGCAGTTGAGACTGGATAAGTTATGGGGGTCAGCCGGAGGAGCTGGAGGTCTCCAGAAGGACCTCCCACACCGGGGACACCCCGACAGCCGGGGTCCTGTGCCAGCTTGAAGATCTGTGCGCACAAACACCCTTACGATCAGGTCTCGGGGAACTTCTCCAAACAGACAGCGGCATTTAAGGTCGAAATCGCACCGTCTGGGGGGGATCCGGTGGTTGAGAGTGTGTTTCCGAGCCCCCACGTTTATTGTCCCCCCCGGGTGTGCAACCTCCAAAGGTGTGGGCACGGGCTCCGCCTTCCCCGCTAAGGAATGAAAGGTCCACGGGGGCTTCCTGCCGGGGATCCCGCGGGCGTGTTGTGCACGCAGGGAGGGCGCGCAGCCCACCGGGGTCGGAGCCTCCCGCGCGCGCTCATGCTTGCTGCGTGCCCCGAGTTTCCCCAGGCTTATTTCAAGCTTTGCGGTTCAAATGCACATAGCACCCTGGCCCGGAGCAGCCCGGGGCTCGGCGGCGCGCTCGTCCCGGTGCACGTGGGCGTATCTGCGCGGGCGCATCTGCGTTTGCGCACACGCGCGAGCCGAGGTCCCGCGGGCGGGCGGGCGGGCGGCCTCCCCTCGCTGCACCGGTGGCGACCCTTGCGGCGTTTGGCCGAGGCTTGGGGGCCGAGGCTCATGAAGGGATTTCATTGAGGGAAGACAGAGAGCAGAGACAGAAAGCAGAAGGAGGCGGCTGCAGCCTTTGTAGTCGCGGAGGAATGCGGAAATGTTGAAGCACTATGTCAAACTTTTTTTTGAAATGGGGTCAAGTCACATTCAGCCAGCGTGGGAAAGCAACAACAACAACAGAAAAGTGGAGGAGGGGATGGGGCTGGGCACCGCCGCTCCGCTCCGCTCTGCTGAGGGGGGGGGGTGCGGGCCTGCGGGGGTGGGACGGCCGCCGCCTCCGGAGCCGAAGGAGCTGGACGCGGCCGGCCGAAGGGGGAGAGCGGGCGGGCGGGCGCCGAGGCCGCGGCTGCCGCTACCTGTGTGGCCCTCGACCTGGCGGCGGACCCCCGGGCGAGTTCTGGGGGTGCATCCCGCAGCTTTTCAGGAAAGCTCTCAAGGGAGCCCCGCAGAGCCCCTGCCCTGCCCGCGCAGAGCTACGCCCGCACCCAGTGAGGGTCGCGCCGTGGGTTCTTTCATTCCAGGCAGAAAGAAGGGCGAGCGAGGAGGGGTGCGGGGCAGGTAAACGCACGCCGAGGGTTCCGGACGCGCGGCTAGCGTGGGCCAAGGTCCAGCCCAGGCTGAGGCCGCCGTGGGACGGGAAGGCTCGCTCGGTCATCCCTAACAACTGGATGGGGAGGGGACGCCCGACCGCGCGTGGGACCCGGCCTCCAGCCGCTGGGCAGCCGAGCGACCTCGGGGCGCTCAGGACACCGGGCGGAGGTTCTGCAGTCGCAACCCTAGGGCAGCCCCTCTCACACGCGGGCGTCCCGTGCTAACCCCCCCACCCCCACCGTCGGAAGGGCGGTTGCTGCAACTCGGTTGGTGCACGGGCTCAAGTCAGCTGCAAACTTAGGGACCAGTTGAGGTCCCGAAGTTACTCTTTTCCGGACACGGCGAGCCAAAGTGACCGACCTCCCTTCCCAACACCCTTGGGATCTCGGGGACTGGGGGGGGGGGCGACAACACGACACTCCTCCCCTCCCAGGGCCCCTCGCTCTCCCACCCCTGGCAGCCCCAGCCCTCCCCTACCAGATGGTGTGTCCTCCCGGAGTTTGCACCAGGGAGGTCCTCCGAGTCGGAGGCAGGGTTCTGTCTCCCACTAAGAGTGCCAGACCCCGAAGACCATTTGTGTGTGTGTGTGTGTGTGTGTGTGTGTGTGTGTGCGCGCGCGCGAGTCCCTTTTCAATGTCTCGGCAGAAAAACTGAAAGTAGAAAGAAAGGAAGCAATTTCCGAGCAGATGTCTGACCACCCCTACTCGCGTACTCCTTCCTAGCGTCGGCTTGCAGGGTCCTGGGGAGCCCCAACCCCATTCTGCGGCCCCACGCCCCGGGAACCCGCAGCGCCTACGCACCCGCTTCCCCAACGGCCCCCTCCCCAAGTCCCCCGTCCGTCCAGGCGCCCGGAGTCGGTCGGGGAGGGCGGAGGAGAAGAACAACGGTATCGGTCGAAATATTGAGCCGTGACATTGACGCGCCCGGCGCCTCCCCTCCCCCGCGCTCCCGGCACACTCTGGGCTGCTCGGCACGCCCCCTCCCTCCCGTCCCGCGCGGCGCTCATCCCCGAGGGGCCCCTGCAACCTCTCCTCGCAGAGACTGCACGAGAGCCCCGCCGGGCAAGAAAAGTAACTTGGCTTTTCTCCGCGAGGGACGGGGCGAGCTTAGGCAGCCGGGTGGAGGGCCGGGGCGAGCGGAGGGGAGGAGGAGGAGGGGAGCCGGTGGAACCCGGTGGAAGCCTTCGGGACTGGCTGGCTGGCTGATCGCACTTTCTCCCTCGTCCTCCCGTCTCCTCCTCCTAGGTGCAGAGATTGTGGGCAGACTATGTAATCGCTGCGCAGGGGGAAGAGGAGGGATCGGCGCTCTCCAGCGGCGACTCGGCTAGGCGGAGTTTCGCGGCGACTGCGCCCGGCTTTGGCCGAGGTCGCTCTGTGCAGCCCGGCGGCGGCGGCTGCGAGTCCGACTCCGGGCGGCGTGCAGGCGGCGAGCGGGCGAACGCACACCCCGACCGAACCCTCCGTGCCGCGCCGGCAGCGTCCAGCCAGCATGGAGAAGGACAGCCTGAGCCGCGCCGACCAGCAGTATGAGTGCGTGGCGGAGATCGGCGAGGGCGCCTACGGGAAGGTGTTCAAGGCCCGCGACCTGAAGAACGGCGGCCGCTTCGTGGCTCTGAAGCGCGTGCGAGTGCAGACCGGCGAGGAGGGCATGCCGCTGTCCACCATCCGCGAGGTGGCGGTGCTGAGGCACCTGGAGACCTTCGAGCACCCCAACGTGGTCAGGTGAGCGGGGCCGGGAAGGTGCCGGGCGAGCGGGCGAGGGGCGGCTGCTGACCCAGCTACAGTCACAGTGGAGTTTTGCCCATAGAAATCGGTGACCTTGACAGCCAGGGCATAAAAGGAGACCCGCAAGTGGCTTTCCTGCAGCCAAGCAGCTCTGAAATGTTTTCGCTCCCTTGCTTGCCCCAAGGGGGTGGGGGTGGGGGTGGGAGTCGTGACTGGGATTGGGTGGGTGTCTTTGGGGAACAAAACCAGACAACCTAGAAACGTCCCTCAAGCCCTTACCTACTTTTCCCGTCTGCGGGGGAAGTTTTGAGAGTCTGAGAATGAGAGAGGTATCCAGCTTGTGGTAATTAGAAGGAAACTGTAAGGGTGGAACCTAATAAAAATAAAGTTTAAGAAAATGAAGAAATGTATAAGAATATGTTTGCCAATCACATCCATGGTGGTGCCCCCCCCTTTTTTTTTTAAAGATGTAGAATGATGACTTCTGATGTTCTTAAGTTTCAATGCTGACGCCTAATGTTAAACATTGATTAAAAAAAAATAACGCCGTCCACGGCTGGGTACTAGGAACACTGAGCCGCGAAGATCCTGAGTTCAAGGCCAGCCTGAGTTACAAAAGACCCTATCTAAAGAGAAAGGGGGTTGGAGGGAAGGATGGGATGGGGGAAAGCCTCTTATAGCCATTATCTGATTGTATCATTTAGGATCTGTGGACTGGTAAGGTCGGTCTTAGACTGCCTCTCCCAAGGGTTGGATGTGAGGCTAGTGTGTGGTACTCTAAAAGCCTCTTTTCCCTGGAAGAGTTGTGCAAGTGGGTGGGGAGGCGTTCTTAACCAGCTTTCCTGTGAAGTAACTAGCTTTAAAAGAAAGTGTGTGCCTGCGTATGTGGTGAGGATAATGGTGTTTTCTCAGGGGTGCTGGGATTTCCCCAGTGTGCCTTTCATCCTTTTCTTTTTTAAACAGATGCATAGCTCAGAGTGAAAAGGCCGTGCATGGACCCTTGTACAAATTAGGTGATGATTTCACCCTTCTCACTCAGCTCTGTGTATAGGAGAATCATGATCTTGGCGTCTTCATCCTGTCTTCTCATTCCTGTGGGGATTTGGTGCAACAAATATGTGCCTACTGTGTGCCCTGGGGATGAAATTATGTAAATAAGCACAGCCAAATATTTTTGTAGAAAGTCAAACAATTTAACATTAGTCATCAAAATGGAGAGACCCAAGACTGACCTTTGAAATACCAAAGCCCTCCGCAGACTCGGAGTCTACGGAATCCTGAGAGGTTTTTGTAGTGCTTTGTTCCCAATATAGTCAGATTCAGGCCACAATGCAGCAGTGAGTCATAATATATAAATAAGTAAAAAAGACACTGTAAAGCTAGGACCCCATTATACCTAAGCTTTAGCTAGGTAACAGGGTACAGGGTTGAGGTGTGAGAATGAGTCTTCCAGAAAGTCAGAATTTACACGAAACAATAGATCAGTGTGTGTGTGTGTGTGTGTGTGTGTGTGTGTGTGTGTTAAAGGAGGTCTCTGAGAATGGAGGGACAAGAAGGGCACATGCTGACTCTTGATTACTATCCTAGAGGAGTGACTCTGTTAACAACAAGAGAATTTAATACCAAATTTCCTTCTGTCTGTTACCCGTGGAGGGTCCAGGTAAGGGTGATTATCATACATGCAAATAAAACAATGTTCTTGCAATGAAGCACCCTGTTAAACGAGCTCCCTTGCATAACCTACTCGTTGAGTGCAGTCCATTGCAAATTCCTGAAGCAGAAGAAGGCTGGTCTGCTCTGCTGGTGAGGCCGGCTACTTAGCTCATCTCCATCTCCTTCCTGCTTTAGCCTCATGAGATTGGCATGTCCTTAGACAGTTTTAGTTGACCCCCATGAAGGGATTCTGAACTGTGTATTTCAGGAGGACCTACTCGTAAATAAAAAAGAAAAGATGCGTTGTAAATTTATTTTTAGCTTTTACAACACCTGCCTACTTAGAGTTGTGAGGATAGAGTGAGAATGTACGTAAGAACCATCTAAAGGTACAGACAGGCACTTCAGGGAGCTGAGCATTTTAGAGATTATCAGATCCTCAGCCTGGAACAGATTCCCAGGAAGGGATCAGTATCCGATGTTTTTACAGAACAAATCAGATTTTGTGTTTAGACACTCCAGGACTAAAATATTTCCTGGGGAGATGCATCACACTCGTCTATTGATCCCAGATAGGAAGCCCACTACAGACCAGAGTACAAATACGGAAGTCCAGCTTGGCTAACCAATGAGTTTTATTGGGGTTACTTACAGGAATATGGGTGAGGGGTTATTTATAGGAGCAGTAATGATTCAAAGACAGCTGCAGCATAAGTGACACTAAAGAAGCTGGGAACCTAGAATGTAACAGGTTGGAGAGTGTCTTTTTCCAGGCCCCTCAGTTGGTCTCAACCTCTCCCAGGCAGCTCTACTGGTTTCTGCTTCTTGCAGACAGCTGGTCAGGTCTCAGAGTCTTTGCAACTCAGTTGGGGGTGAGGGTAGGAGGGTGTCAGTCTTCTTTGCAAGATGACTCAGCTCTTCTGAGCGGGACTCTCAGCTTGTATGGCAGGGAGGAGCCTACTGAATCTGGTCAGTTTCAAGGACTTCTTGAAGCTATTCTGAGTTGTTTATCATCTGCATAAGGAGTTTTGATCTCCAAAGATACTTACACAAACAGGAGCCAAAAAAACAGCTTGGGTACCCATACCCTGAATTTGTTAGCAAAGGCAATTGATTGGCTGTAAACAGAAGTTTTTATCCCACCAGCAACTCCCAAATAAACACACTGAGACTTAATATTATCTTAAATGCTCAGTCAGTTGCTCAGGCTTATTACTAACTACTCTTACATTTTAAGTTAACCACTATTCCTTTTTTATGCTCTGCTATGTGGTGGTATCTTTATTAAAATGGTACATTCATCAGTTCCCTTTGTGTCTGCTGGTGACTCCTCCGGCTCTACCCTTTCCATCATCCTTAGTTTGGGTGCCCCACCTATACATCCTGCCTGGATACTGGAGAATCAGTGTTTCATTAAACTAATTCGAGTGACAAATTTTTATGCTGTACATGAAAATTATCCCATAGCATTCCCCCTTTTTGTTTAATTAAAAAGGAAGGTTTTAACTTTCACATAGTAAGATTATATACAACAAAACAGTTATCAAGTAAGAATTACAGTTATAATATCTAGTCTATTTGTATTTGACAAAAATTAGAGAAAATATTCTATTATCCATTTTATCTTTGTGACTCTAAAGTTTTACATCTGATTCACCTTTTAATCATAACTGCAGAAAACTATAATTATAACTATCTAGTCTTCAACTCCATGAAAGACCCCAGAAGGGTGAAATGTTACCTAATGACAGGGACATCAGGCAGCCTGGGCAGTTCCTCTTGGTTCCTCGGCAACACTGTGTCATCCAGCTAGACTATCTGAGAAGACTTTTCTGTGAAGCAGGCAATTTTGAAGGACCTTCCTACCTTGCCTTGGAAAGGTTCAGTAGTTACCTTTTTCCGTGTCCTGCTGGTCCATTTTGGACAGTGTACTACCAGCAAAGGAGGCAAGGGCAATTTCTTTGTCCACGTGGCTAGCTTTTGCCATAAAGAAAACAAACTCCATACAGAGTTCCTTTGATGCCCATAATATTCTGTAGGTCTTTGAAGTGAAGACCATCTATCAATCTACGTATATCTGTGTATGACCTTGCAAACACGCTTAACATGACTATAAGTTTAACTATTACAGATGACTATTAATCTGTATTTCTTAATTATGCATTGCAATTTAAATGAGCTGCATAAACACAATACCTTAAGCGAGGGTAGAAATATAAAAATAATATAACAAAATTAACTTTAAATTTGTATCAATAAGCCAAAACTCATACCATTGTAAAATATGTAAGATTAATGGTTTTTTTTTTTTTTTGGATTAAAGCAGATTCAGTAATCTGCCCTTTTATCCTATCTTTTCCATATCATATCCCCCTTCTTTAGAAAAAGATCTCTGAATTTCTCTTTTGTTTAGCCTTCTTTTTGACAATGATCAATGACAATTTGTAATCAACCCTCTAAACAAAGACAAACATCCATAATGCATTTTTGGGGACTGTGGGCATATTCTCTAGCCTACTTCCTGTTGATTAGGGGTGCTGGTAATTTTTGGGGACCTTGAGAAAATTTGGATATGGTCAAGTCCTGACTGGAGTATTCTGTGAGGCTGGATCTTCTGAGCCGGAAGCTTTGAAGCTGTTCTGGATGAAGAACTCAGAGGAAACTACAACAGAGGCAACTGAAACGTTGGATCATCTGGGCCATCCATTCCCATCAGAGATTTCTCAGGTCTTATTTGGTCAAACCTTATTTTTCTTCACACAGAATGAATCCAAAGCCTCTTATTTTCTGTGGAAATAAAAGCAGGACCTCTGTCCCAAAGTAACACATCTTTTGACTTAAATTTTGATGTTAAGATATTTTTTAAAACGTATATAGGTTGGTTTAATCTAGCAGCTTTCATAATCCAAGGTCTCTTAGCAGCCAAAAAAAATAAGACAACACAATAATATACAGTATCCAGACTCTCTGTATTTTCCATCTTTATGTAGCTTTTTAAAATATTACTCTACTCCCCTTTTAAGGTCTTCATTATTTTAAGATATATTTCTTTTTTATGACTATCTACTGTAAGCATTGTGGTGGCTCGGATGGATGGGATTCTGTCACTCTGGAGCCACAGAATACTAAGTGTTACAGCTCCGGTGGAAAGATATTCTGGCAATAGGGAGCCAAGGAATGCTACAGGTCACAAGTGTGGCAGTTTACAGCCCTGCTTCAGGGAAAGTCTTCCCCATTGTAATAGCTCTGCTCTGGCAGGTGAGGGCTTCCCCTGCCACAGTCTCTGGGAGTGTAAAAAACTTGGCTAGGGGAAGGTTTCCCTGGTGAGAGTATTCTGCTACTCTCTGCTCTAGCTCCAGGGAAAAGTTGTTACTTTTCTCCTCCACTCCATTCTGGTGAAGGAAGGTGTCACCCAACCTGTTTTTATGCTTGTTTTTTGTTTTGGTTTTTGAGATAGGGTTTCTCTGTGAAACAGTTCTGGCTGTCTTGGAATGGGTTTTTGGTGTTTACAATTTTTTTTAAATTAAGCTTTCTCAGGATTTATGTGGAAATTCTCACCTCACATTGGACACTGTATGTAAACAGGCATTTCCTGTCCCGACCACCTGTTACCAAATACCCAGCAGCTGCTTCCCAAATTACCACAAAGAGGCTTATATTAATTGTAAATGTCCGGCCAGTTGCTCAGGCTTATTAGTAACTAGCTCTTACATTTTAAGTTAACCACTTGTTCCTCATTTATGCTCCGACACTTGGTGTGGTACCCTTGTTAATGTGATGTGTTCATCTGCTCCCTCTGCATCTGCCTGAGACTCCTCCGACTCCGCCTTTTTCCTTCTTGTCATCCTTAGTTTGGTCACCCACCTATACTTCCTCCCTGGCCATCATCGTTTTATTAAACCAAATGGAGTGACAAATCTTTACGGTATACAAGAGGATTATCCCACAACAGTTGCCTGTATGCCATGAAATCAGTGAAATGACCCCAAGTGTGGTGGCTAATGATGGTCACCCTCACAAGCCACCGTCTCCATTTTGGTTTCCTTCCTGGTTTTTTTTGTTGTTGTTTTTGTTTGTTTGTTTGTTTGCCACTGCACTACCTCCCTCCCTTACCCCCCATGACTTGCTTGGCTAAACTAGGAATTTATATTTTAGAAGTTTGTTTAGTATTTTTAGAGGCCATGTTAGGAAATCCAGGACAAGTGATAGCAATTTCTTTCCCTCCAAGGGAGTGTCAAAACTGAGCCCTCGAACTGGTAATTTGTTGTCCTGCCTGGGGTAAGTTTTACACTCATAAGTCTATTTTTTTTTTAAGATTGCTTAAAGGGCAGATGCTTTTTTAACTGCCTTCAAGCCATAAGTAATTGGTCTTAATTATAGTCCCTACCCACACATAGTTAAGCCTCTGAGCTTGAAGGAGCACAATAAACGGACTAGCTTTTCCAGAAGTTTTAAGATTTAATTTTGATGGATTCACCAGAAAGGCAGACGTGTTATTGTTGGTGTCAAAGCACTCCGATCTTCCCACTAACCTGAACTTGATACTGCCCAGGCACAGGTTTGGTGAGCCAATGGTGTCCTGCACTTAGAGTTGATCTTATTTTGCAGTTTGTAATCCTGAGATCTGGAGCCTTTGCCAGAAGGCTCAGACTCTAAGGTTGGTGCTCTTGCATTCTGCAAATGAATTCTGTTTGCCATCCTGACCCAAGACACAGAAATGAAATAAAATTTGTTTTATCAGCAGTTTGTTTATGCACCAACTTGCATCGAGGGCCTACTATGTGCCAGACAGCTTCTAGAAAAAAGAAACGGGACAGGGCAATGAACGAGTCAGAGGGAATTGCTACACTTGTGAAACGTAACATTTTTGTTTTTCCCCTCAAGACAGAGTTTCCATGTGTAGTCCTGGTTTTCCTGGAACCAGCTCTGTAGACCAGGCTGGTCTTGAACTCGGAGATCTGCCTACCTCTGCCTCCTGAGTGCTGGGATTAAAGTTATGTCCAACTTCGGCTGGCTAGAGAGCTCTCTCTCTCTCTCTTTTCCCCTTTAAAAAAAAAAAAACGTATTTGTCTAAGCCAGGCATGGTGGTGCTTGCTTGCTATACTAGTGCAAGTTCGAGGTCATCCCCAGCTACTTGGCAAGTTTGAGTGCAGCATGAGTTGTGGGACACCATCTTTGGCCTTTATTTCAGTTGCTGCTTTTCCTCATTTAACCTGATCAGTTTTATAAAGCTACTAAGGTTTGACAGTTTAGCCACAGGAACTTGCTGACTGGGTAGAAGATGTAAAACACTAATCAGAGTTGCTCCATGTATGCAGATTGAATTTTCCGTTGAGGACATACAAGCTGATTGTATAAAAAGGCATTGGCATGTCACTATTAGGTGTGAACACTTGGGCTTCATTTGTTCAACAAGTTTTGATGAAAGACCTCATTTGTAGGAAAAGACACCCGGGTAATCACACTTGGCCTCTCAAATGGTGCTGCTCTTGTTGGAGAAATAAGACCATCAAGTCAGTGAGGCACAGCCAAGTGCTAACTATGCTCTCCCCCAGACTTGGTTAGAAAAAAATGATGCAAATTCAAACATTGGCTGTGGAAACTAAGGTGATTGCCTGTCAGCAGATAAAGGTGTAATACATAAATGTTTTTAGTATATTACGTTATTATTAGAATAGTCAGTCGTGTTTTGAAGCAAAGGAAATGAGATGTGCAGCTCAGTGATCACTTAAGGAAATGTTTCTAATTTTCTCCTTTGAAAGATCTCAGCAATCTGTAGTGTAAAAGGAGAGCAGAAATGTGATTTTTGAAGCATGGAATACTGATTGGACTGGAGAGTAGCTCAGCCGTTAAAAGACTAGACTTACAACTGGAAAACATGGTATATTAATTTTTGACTATGAATGTGAAGACAAGTTATGAGAGGTTTTGGTTCATGGGAACCCTTGTTAAATAAAAGCATCATTTTGTGGGTGAATAATCTGTTTTGGGGGTCTGGCTTGAGTGAAAACAGGAAGAGCAAGACTTGAGGTCTCCATTTAAACTTCAGGGTCTAGAGTATGTGTGCACCTTCCTTCTCTGAGTTTTTGAAAAGTTTCAGTTGTCAAAGCTGTGTAGTAAAGAGATGTTTTTGCAGTGACGCGCTGCTCATTCACTTCCTGTAGCTGAAATGAGTAATGCTGAGGTTTTAGCTCTGAGGTTGTATTCCTTTGTGTGTATAAGTGTATCACCATGGAATTCATGGAGCCTCACTGTGGAGGAAAGAGAAAGTGAAATCTGTAGGAAGGGAAACATGGCACATTAGAGTAACTCTTGGGGCTCTAGTTTTTTTTAAGACTATGGTCATTGAATATCTATAGAGATGGATACTTGTTTTTTGTTTTTGTTTTTTTTAATAGTGCTTCTAATTCACTTAATAGCCATTGTTAGATCTCTGCATTCCTGAGGACTTGTCAGTTCCCAATATTTATGTACACCAGGAATGTGGTTAGAATGTTTCATTTGCCGAAAACCAATTTCCAAAGATTTCCCTTTGAAAACATTATTCTTCCCTTCCTTAACTTTTGCATTCCTGTTTTACTAGTGTTCATGGATAATTTTGGTGCTTGTGTGTTTTGGGGACAAAAGTGAAATGGATCTGTCATTATACCAGATCAACTTGCAGATCAAATGTGCCTTAATATTTTTTTTCATTTAGATTTCAGTTGATAGAGTCACTGTGTTTAATACACACGGTTGGAGACTCATTTATTTATAGATAGTTGACTGTACATTTGAACAAATAAACCAACGGGTAATTTTTTTTTCTGTTGCTAAAAAATAGTGCTTCACTGTCTATTATTCTTAAGGAATTTTTAAAAATTATTTTCTGTGTATGGGATATATAGTCAAACACCAAGCTAACTAAGAAGGGTAGGAGAGGGTGTTAGAGCCCCTGGAACTGGAGATTTTCCAAGTGATTGTTAGCTTCCCTGTGTGTACTGGGGAATCAACCTGGGTCCTCTGGAAGAGTAGCCAGTGTTCAGGGTGCCTAATGTAACTTACTATATTTCATTTGTTTAGGAAACATATACTTGCTAGTTGACAGTTATAGACATATAAAGCATACTCACTGTGTTTTTGCAAATATTTTGGGTTACCATTGGTATTAGAAGATTCAGGGGGCATTAGCTCTACTGTAGGCATACATGAAGTCTTTTGAGTAAGAGCCTTCAAATGTGTACTCACATTTTAAATGTTTCTTGGCTACCCTTGTTTGTCTTCACTATTGATATTGACTTTAATGATATTTTCATGTGTTCTTTGTGCACTTGTTATTTGTGGACAAACAGACCTTTCCGGTTCCTGCAGATACCCTTCTTAATCTAGTTCAATGACTTTACTTGGAATAAACCTCAGAATGTGGCCCGGGGCCCCTCCCTGCACCACTCTGAAATGCTTCCCGTGTTTCAGGGTCAGTGTGTGAAGTTGCCCCGTTGGTGCCTTCCTTAATATGAGCTCTTCTTGGATACGTTCCTGTCTTGACAACTTTGGACCTCTGGTGTGGCAGTCAGAACATATTTATTCCCTTACATTAACTGTTACATAAAATACTTTAATCCTTCTCAACTAATCCTAGTTATAGGATCCCTGAGGCACAGAGAGTCTTGTGATAACATATACCCAGTGACAAGTACCTGATTACCAAGCCGATGAATGATGTCATAGGAAAGGAGTTGCTGAGGTAAGGGCTCTTTGGATTATTTTTGCATTACATGAAAAGAGTGTCAAATAAAGAGGTTGAGTTACTGTGTTCTCAGAAGTAGCTGATAATATCTGAGAAGTAAAGTTCTGACCACTGAACAGGTATTTACGGAGCATCTTTGTTGAAATGTGATCCACACAGTGGTCACATACAGACATGTCTCCATCCTGCCCCATCCTATAAATGGAGATATGAAATGTATAAAATTGCTTCCAAAAACACAGCCAGATCATCAAGGTTAATTAGCGGGGTTTTGAAGGCTCGTTGTTACCAGTGTATGTTTGGGTTTGTTTGGCCATTTTCCTAATAGTAAGAAGTATCCTACTCATGCACCAGGAGTTGGGAGATTTTGATTTTTTTTCCCTGATCCCTCAACTTACTGGCTATGTGATCTTGGGTAAATTATTAATGTACCTTGAGTGTCATTTCTCAACAGTAAAGGAGGAAGTTATTCCTATACTTTGGGCGTTAGTGGGTTGGCATGATCAAATGAAACTATTAAAAGGTCAAACTGTTAAAAAATGGAAATGATTAGCAAAACGAACTTTTGCCCTCAAGCAGAAAATATAATTTCATGGAGGAAACTGCCGGGTGCCTGATGAAGTGGAAGTATGTATTTTCATAGCTCCCCTCCCCATGTGACAGCATGAATGGATTCAGTGTTATAAAATAAAATCTTTAATCTATGTTAAAATTAATGTTGAATTTGCCCGTTGTTGCATCCCAGCGATCCAGTCTGGTAGTGGAGTTTTATTTTCCTGCATGAGAGTCTGTAGACCGTCCTGTGCGGTCTCTCAGATGGGATCCTGTTGTCCTTTGTGTTTTACGTTTCAAGACAACTCTAGATTCGTTGCCTGGTAGCTCGTGTTTAATTTTTTCCACACTTACTTACTGGTATTTTTCTGTGTGAATGTGATGGACACTCAGGTGTGCAGGGGCAGAGGTCGGAGGATACCTGGGAAGTGTTGGTTCTCCTTCCACCGTATGGGTTCCAGGAATTGAACACAGATCATCAGGGCCGGTAGCAAGTACCGTCTCACCCACACTCTCCACCTTCTTCAAATCATAAATCTTAAACAGAATGACTCATTTTATGTCACACACTTGAGCTCCTCTGCTTCATTTCAGATCTCTTCCTGTCACAAAGCTACTTCATGACACTCACACTGTTCTGCACTTGGGTTGCTCTTCCAATCAAGGAAGCCAGGCTCTTTTCAAGGGCACTTGTTTCTAGTAAAACTTCTTTCTCTTCTCACTTTCTTTATTGATAAGCACTCTCTTACCCTCTGTGCTGGGTATTCCTAATGTTTACCATAAAACATTTACTTTTCCTAGCATGCTTTTGGTTTTAAAAGGCATATAAGTATTACATCGGGAGTGTTGCCCCTTGGCTACAGAAAAAGAAAAACAAAAGACTATTCCAAGAATTGGGTTTTTAAACTTTGGGGTACTGACTTTAAATAATATATTTTTATTTATTTATTATTATAATTATTTTAGACTTATTTTATCTATGTAGGTGTTTTGCCTGTGTGCAAGTATGTGTGCTGTGCTCATGCCTGGTACCTGTAGAAGCCAGAAGAGGGTAGTGGATCTCCTGGAGCTAGAATTACAGATATATGTTAGCTGTCACATGGGTGCTGGAAACTGTTCCTGAGTCTTCAGCACAAAGAACAGATGCTCTTAGCCACTGAGCAATCTCTCAGACCCCAAACAAGATAGTTTTTTGTTTTTGTTTTTGTTTTTGTGGAGACCAAGAGAATTTATAGTCTCAAGTTGGGAGTTTTAGATGATTCAGTATGCATCCCAACCCTAGAAAATTGTTTTAGAAAAATACTGAAGAGTGGTAAAAATGAGATTCTTCTCTTGTTGAACCTTTTAAGAACCGAGACATGCATATTTGAAATGTTGGATACAATGTTTCACAGAGCTACTTGTGAATGAAGAATTTGTGACTTATATGATCTTTGAAATAACAGGGTGTTTTACAGACTAGTTCTCAAAAATCATAACATCCTCCTAGCCATTCTAAATTATTTTAACTTTTGTGATTTGATTTAATGAACTTCTGGATTTTTAAACTACTGCCCATGCCAACTGGGATCAGAGATCCACCATCTGGTTTTGCAGGGGCAAAGTTTTTTTTAGGGTTTTATTCTCTACTCCTTTCTACTTCTG
This sequence comes from Cricetulus griseus, assembly GCF_003668045.3. Classification (NCBI taxonomy): domain Eukaryota; kingdom Metazoa; phylum Chordata; class Mammalia; order Rodentia; family Cricetidae; genus Cricetulus; species Cricetulus griseus. The sequence continues at coordinate 221,724,882 of NW_023276806.1, forward strand.
ATTGCCTTGGAGTGACGGGGCTGACCTCAGCATGCAGTTGAATCCAGTGGTCCAGGTCCCAGGTCTAGAATCCCAGGTTGAGGCAGAAGTACAGCCAGTCTCTACGACATAGCAAGTTCAAGACTAGCCTGTGCTGCAGGAGACCCTGTAGAAGGAAGGAAGACTGGCTGACTGGCTACTGGCTTTTGAGATGAATTAAGAGAAGCAAATTTATGAAAAGTGGTACGTGTTTCACTTCACTGATAATATAAGAGTAGACTCTATCATTAGACAGTGGTCTACGATGGCACTGTGTGTCTGAAAGGACTGTAGACACACTGAAAGGAGCGTGGATGGAAAACACTGGTAGGCTTTAAAGTTGAGGAAGATGGAAAGAACCTGGCCTAGCAGCTAGGTCTCAAGTTCCCTGATGTAGCATGGGATCTGAAGGAAACAGGAAAGTCTGCCATATTGATGAAGCCCTTGAACCTGTGCTTATTCGATGAATGAAATCAGTGTCCTTTCTCAGAATTCTGTAGGAATAAATCACATTGTTTGGTGGCTTTTCTTGAGGACCTTATTTTAACTGTTGTTAAATGGTTTACATTGTTAACACATTGCCCACTCATTTATTGCTTGTAAGAATTAATGTGTGCTATCTGCTTGCCATTAGCATAAGATTTGCAAGAGGGCATGAATCTTAATCTGTTCTCTCACTTTGTTGCTTCCTGTATGTAGAACAGTGTCCTGAAGGTATTTTGTTAAGCAACTGTCAAGTAAACGAGTGGGCAGGTAAATGGATGAAATATTACTTCACAGCAGGATCATTGATAATAAAGTGTAAATTAACACCAAATTTCAGTAGGCATTTAATTATTCTGTCTAGTACTTTAAATGTCTAATAATTACAGTACGATGTGGTTCAGTCTGTGGCTGTAAATTGGACTATGAGCTAGGAAGCAGTTTAATAGTGTAATAATTGACAAGCAGAGATTTCCCTTGTGAAAATCCCGATACCATAACTTTGTATCAGTAATAGTAAATGATAATGATACTTACTGTAAGTGATCATTACTCCTTTTGCAGATTTGATTTAGATATTCTGGTGGAAACATGACACATGACTGAATGTTTATAAAATGGTTGGTATAGGTCTTCTTTGCTTAGTGTAAGCTCTAAGGCCCTTGCATCAGTGGCTGTGTCTGTTTTCTTATATACTGTCTTAATTAGGGTTTCTATTGCTGCAGAGAGTCACCATGACCATAGCAACTCTTATAAAGGAAAATATTTAATTGGTGCTGGCTTAGCGTTCAGGGGTTTAGTCCACTATTATCACCATGGGACATGGCACTCTGTGGGCAGACTTGGTGCTGGAGAAGGTGCTGAGCATTCATCTTGATCTGAAGACAACAGGAAGTGAACTGAGACACTGGATGTAGCTTGATCATATATGAGACCTCAAAGTCCACCCCTACAGGACACACTTCCTCCAATGAGGCCACACCCACTCCAACAAAGCCACACCCACTCCAATAAAGCCACACCCACTCCAACAAAGCCACACCTCCTAATAATGCCACTCCCTTTGGAGGCCATTTTCTTCAGAACGCCACGCATACTGAGACTCAAGTGCTCAGCCTTTGCTTTGTGCTAGGATTTCGTGCACCTCCTCTGATCAGCTGGTGAACTGTGGTGTCAGCTGGTTCTGATCAGCTATAGAAATACTTTTTTACTAAAAGGAGGGAAGAAAGGAAGAATAGTGTAAGAAAGAAAGTGTGTGCTACCCAGTCACTCCTCAGGTATGTTACTGAAATTCAATACCAAAATTAGCAGAGGAGAGAAGTTGTCAGTTTACAAAGTTAGTTACAATTTACCATGATGTTGTTTGCATTGATGTCATCATGTCATGAGTGTCTTTTTTTCAGACATGTAGTAGTAGGTGGGGGAGTTCTGCACAGTGAGTGGTGTTCCTCTGTCTCCCTCCCCCCCATGTCTCAGATAGAAGCTGGAAGTGAGGCAGCAGCTAGGAATTCATGTAAAGATTGTGTTGTCTTAAGTCCAGTGGTGTAAGTGGATTGACAGATAGCTAGATACAGCCTGAGTGGATCTGCACCTGTCTTCCTGGCCCAGGCTTTCTTTAAGAACCAAAACCTGCAGAGTGGACTTACATGATGTCTCTGAGTTCCAAAGCCTGGGTCTCCAAAATCTGTTTTGCCAATTTTGTTGATTATAAGCTATTCACCCCCCACAGACTCCAAGTAAGGGAACCTGCACCACACTGTAATGGAATGAAGAGTTGGCCTCCTCCACATACGGTCAGCCTGTTTCCGTAGCCATGATGTCCGTAGTTGGTGTGCTTATGATTAAATGGCAAACGACAAAAGCCAAACCACTGTGGCTCCCACTGCCCACCTGTACCCGAAGCTCTCCAGACACGTCTTTTAACTGCGCCTTCTTGGCTGCTGGTAGCTGCCTCCTCGACTCTAGGTGACACGCTGGTTCTGTGTGTTGATTCCAAACTCCAGACACTGTCTTTGTTTGGGCTTCCTAATCTGAAGATGAAAATTTAATCATTGCTTTTTAAAGTTTTTTTTTTTGCTGTCTTTATTTCATATAATAATTTTGAACAGTATCCCGAAGCATCGGGTTTAGTATCACTCACTCTGGCTGCATCTCCATGTTGATTTAGTAAGAAGAGAAAAATCCCTAACTTCCTCTACTCTGCAGTCCCTTTAACAGTGCAGTGCTTGTTGGTGATTAAATACTGTGTTCTTGTCTTTCCTGCTTTGTGTACAGTTGATTCGTGGAAGTGGAATGCCAGCAGAATGCTTATTTATAACTATATGGAAAGTTCAGCACAAGGCCAAATAGTGTTTTCTTCCGTAAAAGTTCAACTTTGGAACTCATTAAGACTTTGTAGTCCTTCCTTACTTTAGGTATTTCTTGCTCTGCATGATGTGTTTAAAATTGCCCTATTTGAATGTACTTTTTGACTTATACTCTGGAGTTTATGGTTGCCTTTGTATTTTTTCTTGTCCTTGTCAGTCATAATCCCTGTTCTTCAGAAATACCATGTCTAAGTGTGGTGCTCTCTCTATTCTGTTTTATTTCATTAAACTGGCTAAGCATCCCATGAGACATGATTGTCAATATAAATGATCAAGATCTAAAATACTACACTTCAGGGCCTTGGCAGTCAGTGACCTCACCTTCTTGAACTCCTGACACTGTTCGTTTTCCTGTCGTTGTCTACTAATCTTTTCAGCAGCCCCTCTCTCCCTCTCTCCCTCTCTCTCTCTCCCTCTCTCTCTCTCCCTCTCTCTCTCTCTCTCTCTATCTCTCTCTCTCTCTCCTCTCTCTCTCTCTCTCTCTCTCTCTCTCTCTCTCTCTCTCTCTGTGTGTGTGTGTGTGTGTGTGTGTGTGTGTGTGTGTGTGTGTGTGTGTTGGCAGCAGTGTTGTTTGGTTTTGTTTTTGGTTTGGTTGGTTTCTTTTTGTTTTCATGGAAAAGGTTTTTGTTGTTGACGCTATCAGTAGTGCACTCTTCCCAGCACTTGATTTTTACCACGGTTTGTTTATTCATTCACCTGCCTGTCAATGGTCAGTGTGTATGTTTTCCAGAATGGGGCTCTTATAAACGATGCTTTTATGACATTTCATGTGTAGATCTTTGCACTGATATGACATATGTTTTCCTTTCTGGAGCAAACATCTAGAAGTGGGTTGCTAATGGGCATGACGAAAATGTGCTTAATTTTAAAAGAAACTTCTAGACTTTTCCACACTGGTTGTATCATTTCTATTGGCAATGTGTGAAGTCTCCAACCTTCCTAACACTTGGTAGTATGAGTCATTTTAATTGTTGCCATTCTGTATTTTGATTTCTTTAATGGCTGTAAGTTGCTATAGGATGAATCACATTTTGTAATACAAATTCTCTAGGGGGTTTACGAAATGTGAATTCCATCCAGAACTGGAGTTTAGTGGTTTGTATTCTTTATTCTTTTGTCTTTTAAATGTCTGTAGTTCCTTCTCTTGTTCCTGATGTTAATAATTTCTGCTTCCTTTTTTGTTCGTTTGTGGGTTTTTTAAATTTTAGTTCTATATTCATTGGTGTTTTGCCTGCATGCATGTCTTTGTGAGTGCATTGAATTACTTGGAACTGGAGTTAAAGACAGTTGCAAGCTGTCACGTGGGTAATGGGAATTGAACCTACATCCTCTGGAAGAGCAGCCAATGCTCTTAATGGCTGAGCCATTGCTCTAGCCCAGTTTTGTGGGGTTTTGTTGTTGTCAATTTTATTTTCATTTAACCAGTCTTTGGTTTCATTGATTTCTTTTGTTTTTGTATTTGGCATTTGTTTGCTGCTGCCTTCTGTTTAATACTTAGTTGTCTTTATTTAGTTTAAAATAGCAATACTTCAATGCAGGCATTTATGTGACTTTATTTGTTCCATACAAATTTAGCCTATTGTAGTTTCATTCAATTCAGAATATTTTAAATATTTCGTAACTTTTCTTTGAACTGTCCATTTTTTAAATTACTAAGCAGAAAAAGGATTTTACAAATATTTTTATTCTTTTAAATTCTATTGTAATCTGAAAAATATTCTGTATGATTTTAGACTTTTTATATTTTTGATTGTGAGCCTAGCCTTTAACGAATGAGCCATCTCTCCAGCCCAGTTTTAGTCTTCTTAAAATTCAATAATTTTTTTTATTTTAGAGGCATTCATATTTACATATCCATCCCCCCATTCCCTTGCCCTCCCATCCTCCCATGTTCCCCACCAACCCCCCCAACCCATTCCCCAACTCCTCCCCAGGGATAGTGAGGCCCTCCATGGAGGACCTTCAAAGTCCTTCATATCATTTGGGGCAGGGCCTAGGCCCTCCTTGCTGTATCTGGGCTGCAATAGTATCCCTCCATAGGGAATGGGCTCCCAAAGTCCATTTGTGCTCTAGCGATAAAGACTGGCTCCACTGTTAGAGGACCCATAGACTGTCTTGGCCTCCTGTATGGCACCCACATTCAGAGGGCTTGGTTCAGTCCAATGCTGCTTCCCCAGCTTTATGACTAGGGTCTCCCTGCTCTCAATAGGTCAGGTCAACTGTTTCTGCTGGTTTCTCCAGCACCATCTTGGCTTCTTTGCTCATCCCTCCTCCCTCTCCACAATTGGATTCCAGGAGTATGGTTCAGTGCTTAGCTGTGGGTGTCTGCTTCTGCTTCGAACAGCTACTGGATGAAGGCTCTAGGAATGGCAACCGAGGTAGACACCAATCTCATTAAAGGGGAAAGACATCAAAGGCAGCCTCTCCACCACTGCTTGGATTCTTAGTTGGGTCATCCCTGTGGATCTCACATTTCCCCTGTGCCAGACCTCTCTCCATATCTGTCCTGTCTCCCTCTATCAAGGCCTCTCCTTTCTTGCCCTCCTCTATTCCTCCCCTGCCTCAGTCCTCTTGTTCTCCTCCCCCTCCCCTTCTTCCCTTCCCACCTCCTTCCTGCTCCCCCCCCCGTGCTCCCACTTTGCTCAGAGGTTCTTGTCCCCCTCCCCTTCTCAGAGGGACTGTGCAATCTTCTCTTGGGGTCCTCCTTGTTTCCTAGCTCCTCTGGCAGTGTGGACTGTAGACTGGTAATCCTTTGCTCTATGTCTAAAATTTATATTTGATTGAGTACATACCAGGTTTGTCTTTTTGTGACTGGGCAACCTCACTCAGGATGGTTTTTCTTCTAGTTCCATCCATTTATCCATTTACCTGTGGATTTCAAGATTCCATTGTTTTTTGTATTTTTGTTTTTTTGTTTTTTTCTGCTGAGTAGTACTCCATTTTGTAAATGTACCACATTTTCTCTATCCATTCTTCAGTTGAGGGGCATCTAGGTTGCTTCCAGGTACTGGCTATTACAAATAATGCTGCTATGAACATAGTTGAACATGTGTCCTTATTGTATGAATGTGCATTCTTAGGGTATATGCCCGAGAGGGATTGCTGGATCTTGAGGTAGACTGATTCCCATTTTCCTGAGAAATGTCCATACTGATTTCCAAAGTGGTTGTACAAGTTTGCACTCCCACCAGCAATGGAGGAGAGTTCCTCTTTCTCCACATCCTCTCCAGCATAGATGTCATTGGTGTTTTTGATTTTAGCCATTCAGACAGGAGTAAGATGGTATCTCAGAGTTGTTTTGAGTTGCATTTCCCTGATGGCTAAGGATGTTGAGCACTTTCTTAAGTGTCTTTCAGCCATTTTAGATTCAATAGTAGAAGCCCGGTGGCTGGGAGGCAGAGGCAGGCAAATGTCTGTTAGTTCAAGACCAGCCTGGTCTACAAGAGCTGGTTCCAGGAAAGCCTCCAAAGCCACAGAGAAACCCTGTCTTGAACCCCCCCCCAAACCCCAAGAAAAATTCAATAGTAGTTCCTTTGGTCTACCAAATAATTTGTCTTGATATCTACTCATCATTTTTCACCTGGTTTTATTTGTGTTTTCCTTGAAGCCTTTTGAGTATGAATATAAATATTTGTAATGCTTTTTATGTCTTTGCTATTCCATAAATAATATCATTTCTGAATCTACTTTTGAGGATCGATTTTTGTCTTAATTTCAGCCCACATTTTTCTGTATGTCTGCCTAACTTTTTTATGTTGAAGGTCAAATATGTGAGTGTTACATTGATAAGTGTTGGGTTTTGTTGTGTTCCTTAGTGGGCAGTCAAGTTGGGTTAAGGTTCAGCTTGATTTTTGTAAGGCTTAGTTTATTTCATTGTTGCCATTGGTGAGGGGACCTAGTGTTGGCTTTCTTCAGGACGAGCTCAGCCTGGCATTAGCAGCATTATTCTCTTCTGCCCTGTCTTCTTTCACAAGTAGGAACTTGACAGGCTGCTTGCCCTAGATAGCGCCAGCTTACAACTCTCTGGGGTTCTTCCTCACAAGTGTCCATTGCTTGCAAGCTTGTCCATACATACAGTTTGATACTCAGAAGAGTTTGATGTTTTCCATGTAGGTTTCTGAAACTTGTATTTTGGATAGCTTTTACTATTTATTTCTCTATTCTCCTTGTCTTTTCTACTTTGATTTCTGACCTGTTCACTTAGTGAAACTATAACCTCTGACATATTCCCTGTATGTTTAATCTAGAAATTGCTTTCAAACAGAAAGCCAAGGCAGCCCAGGGCTCACCTGTAGTCTTAACATCTTAAAACATTTGTTTCTTGTCTTTTTCCAATTTCTAGTTGTCAATGCAGATAAGAAGTCTGGGCCCTCTTTTCTCTCTTCCTGCCTTGGGTGTGCCCAAGTGCTTGCCTGTGTGTGTTTGTGTGTGTATGTGCCTGCATGTGTGAATGCGCTCATGTGCACGCTTGAGCTCGTGTGTGTGTGTGTGTTCATACATGTGTGGAGTACGCATTCTTTTTTGTGAGTGTGGGAATGGGTAAGATTGACATTGGGCAGTGTCTGCAATTGCTTTTCACTGTTGTCTTCCAAGATGAGTTTTCTCTGTGAATCCAGTTCTGGCAGGCAGGCTTCTCAGTTCTGGCTAGTCTAGCAGGTCAGCTCACGCTGGTGGTGCTAGGACGACAGGCACTTTTCATGTCTGCCCAGCTTTTATGTGGTTGCTGGGAATCTGAACTCTGGTCCTCGCATGGCAAGCCCTTAGCCTGCTGAGCCACCTCCCTGCCACTCTGTATTACATTTTTTAAAAGCCTGAATAGCTAATACAACTACTAAACAGACTGTTTCCTCTCTGCTAATTTTCGTTTCTGAGTCGGGTTCTGAGAAGTCTGTCTAGAGGAGGGAATTAGAGGTGGGAGTATGGTTTATAGAATTTGCTTTTGGGTCAATGAGAAAACCAACGGTTAAGATATGCAAGAGTGTTCAAGTACGGCCGTATGATCTTTCCCTCCGTAATGCTGAGCATGAGGGTGGCAACAGGGGCACTGCCAGCTCTGAGATCAAATGTCATCTGTTCAACTGACGCTGTGAGCTGTTCCTGTTCCTTTCCCCCGTTGAACCTTCTGGCTCTTGGTCTAGTTCCTGCTTCCTCCACAGCACCCTCGTGGCATGTTCTAGAGCACTGGACTCTTTCCAGTAAAAATATTTGAGTATGGCATTGACATTCTCTGATTTATAAAACATACATATACATATAGATGCAATATTATGTATTAAAAATTAATGACTTTGAAATGAAGGGATAAAAGAAATCCCACAAATAAAAGCTATTTCCTGAATACCCAATTTATCTGTTTTTCCGATTTGGAGGTCACTATCTCTTCACTGATGCTTATTTTCATCCACCTGGAAGATCTATTAAGCGCTCTAGTATACATGGCGCGCACACGCGCGCGTGTGTGTGTGTGTGTGTGTGTGTGTGTGTTTGTGTGTGTGTGTGTTGTCTGTCTGTCTTTGGGTCTTTTCTGTAGTCTGGGTTTATTTCTTTCTCTTCAGCTATCTGGAAAGAAGGGAGGTAGATAGTTGTACCAAGTCTGCCACTTAGCACTTGAGTTTGCTTCTCTGATGGGGGAAGAAAGTTGCAGCCTGAGGATTGCTTGGTCCTTTCAGGAAGTTCTTTTGATGCCCAGTCATTAAATTTAGTATGTCAGAGGAAGGGTGAAGCGAGGAAGGAGAGCAGAGTAGGTTTAGAGCAGCTGCTCAGAAGTAGGGAGGTCCCATGAGTTCTGTGTTTGCCCTTTGTACCCTCCTCTTTTAATTTGGGAGATAGTAGAACAAACATTGTCATTCTTTTGATGCCTGTTGCACCTGATTGTCTGAATTCCTCTCATGTTGTAGGTTTCATAGTCTTAATATACTATCTTGAAGCCAACAGCTGGTAGAAACTGTAACATGTGAAAGATAATATGACATCATATTTGGGATGTTGGCCAGCTGATTCTTTTCCTAAGGGAAACAAACTAGAAAACTTGGAGAAGTAATTAACTATAAATTCATTCATTGCAGGAATTTCCCATGTCTGATGATTTAAAAGACTAAATTCTGCATGCAAATGAATCATTACCAACTTCACTGAAGCTTGCTGCATACGCAAGTTTACTCACCATGGTGTGTTTTTGATAGAGACAGGAAGTGAAAAAGCATGGTCTATGAGATTTTTTTTTTTTTTTAGAGAGGTCTCGCAGTCAGTCTTTTAATGTTTCTCATTTGGGCTTTGGTTGCCAGGGTAAATGACTCAAGGTATCTATTGCTGCTTGGCTGTTTTTAAAGGGGGGGGGAATTTCCCCATGTCCTCTCCTCCCTAAAATAGCTAATTCTATACTGGAAGTTTCGGGACTTTGTTCAGAGCTTGTGAAGTCAGCACATTTTGGAAGCTCCCTGTGAATGCAATTCTGAGCTGTACTGATGCTTTTGTTTCTCCATCTCTGCAGCTAGCTCGGTACTGTAAGGACACAATTCTATTGCTATTTTCCCCTCACATTTGATGTGGTAGTTTGCATACAGCTGCAGAGTAGACAGTTACCTTTGAAAGGACCATTTGGCTGCTCTAATTTGATTAAAGAAAACCACCTCAATCATTTCTAGACTGAGAACGTTTTCATTTTAACTTGGCAGTAAGAGTTGGGAATGTCCTCACTGCACTTAGATATGTGTGGGGAAGCAGTTGGGAACACAACCAACGGCCACAGAGAAGGAAGCTTTGATGCATTTGTTTTCTTTTTTGAGACAAGTGATATTATATAGGATTAATTCTATTTCTCTTTCTCTTCCAGCTTTCTGCATCCTTGATTTTTACCACCTCCTCCTTTTTATGATCATTTACTTACTAATTCTGACAAATAAGTGGATTCTGGCAGGTATAAATTGGTGCTCAAAGTAATTTAGTCCTTAAGAAACTCCCTCTGTCCCATTTTTACAGGAACAAAGATTCCCAAATCCCAAGTTGAGAGTTTGGTTGTGAAAGAAAATTGTCCCTATCGCAGCCTACAGCCCCTGCGCTAGATGACTGTCTCCCCGCTCCAGACCTGTTCTCAAACTTAGAAGCTCTGATCGCTCCTTAGTGCAACAGTTCAAAATTTATTCTGTTGATTGTGGGTTGGCGTCAGCTTCATATGCACACATGTATTATGAGAAATAATTGCATGAAGCATTAATATCTATAGGGCAAAGCATGAGCAAATTGTTGAGCCTTCATTCAAATATTCTTTTTTTAAATAATTTTTAAGCTTTATTTTATGTGCATTGGTATAATGATATCAGATCCCCCGGAACTGTAGATACAGACAGTTACAAGCTGCCAGGTGGGTGCTGGGAACTGAACCCAGGTCCTCTGGAAGAGCAGCTAGTGCTCTTAATGGCTGAGCCATCTCTCCAGCTCCCAAATATTCTTATATACACAGTACTCTTGTGAAAGGCATCTCAGTTAATAAGTTTGAGTCGGGAACGCATGAAAAAACTGGAGGGTACGCATGAAGCCCTGGCAATAATAGATATGTTATTGCTCAGTCACTGTTATTAACCAGGAGTGGAGATCATTTGCGAATTCAAGTTTTGATTCTATGTGACTGTAACAGATTATGCTCCTTACCTAAGTTCCAGAAAACTCACTTGCAAGAGAACACACACTGGGTCTCTGGAGTCCTGTGAGAGAACACAGTAGGTCTCTGGAGTCCTGTGAGAGAACACAGTAGGTCTCTGGAGTCCTGTGAGAGAACACAGTAGGTCTCTGGGGTCATGTGCTAGAACACAGTAGGTCTCTGGAGTCCTGTGAGAGAACACAGTAGGTCTCTGGAGTCATGTGAGAGAACACAGTAGGTCTCTGGAGTCAGGAGCTTTATACTTGGCAAGTAACGAATCGTGTGGCTGTTTTGCTGTTCTCTTTACAGCCACTCAGCATAATGTTTTGGTGGGATTTTGTTTGGTTTTTTTCATTGTATGTAATTGCTTTTATAAAGAATTATACCTTGACATAATGCAGTAGTAGTGAAATCTGTCTCATTTTCTATTACAATCCTGGGCTTATTTTCTTCTGTTGTTCCTAGCCTAACTGACAAAATATTCAAGTCCTGCAGAATTATTGAGTGTCTTTAATGAAATGCATAGGAGCTAGCCTAAGACCAAAATTTTGTTCTTCAAAATAACAAGGCTGGAGAGATGGTTTGGTGGTTAAAGGACACTGGCTACTCTTACAGAGGACCTGAGTTCAATTCCAAGAACCTACATGGCAGCTCACAACCATTGTAACTCCAGTTCTAGGGGATCCATTGCCCTCTTGGCAAACATGTGGTGCACAGACAAAACACCCATACACAGACGATAATAAAATAGTAATAAATATATAAGGAAGATTAGGTGTGGTCATGAAAGCCTGTCATCTTAGCACTGTGGTGGGGGGTGGCAGACAGGAAGATCTGGAATTCAGAGCTAGCCTGGGCTACATAGTGAGAATGGGGTCAGTCAGTAGCACCACCCACCACCTACCAAACACCTCACTCCATTTTTATCTTGACTGTTGTCTACTTCAGCATCATTCTTATAGCAACAGGAAAAGAAGCCAGGGCAGGACTATTAACCATTTTATAGATAAAGACAGAGTTTAAATGACTAGAACACACATCTCAACTCCAGGCTATTACATTCTTTACAGTTTTCTATTATGGCAAGCATTTCAATCATGCAAATATCATTTGGATTTACCTGTTAAAGTTTGGCTAGTTAAATGAATATAAATTGCTGATAAAGTTTTTGAGGTGGGCACTGTTTGATGTTCCGTTGTTGGAAACTAGAGTTATAATCATTTAATCTTGACAAAATCAGTAACTCACACACACACATTTTTTTTTTTACTTTTTTTTTTTTTTTTGGTTTTTCGAGACAGGGTTTCTCTGTGGCTTTGGAGGCTGTCCTGGAACTCGCTCTGTAGACCAGGCTGGCCTCAAACTCACAGAGATCCACCTGCCTGTGCCTCCCGAGTGCTGGGATTAAAGGCGTGCACCACCAACTCCCGGCAATAACATATATTTTTATTTTTGGTGCTGGGGATTGAACCCAGGGCATCGAACACACACACACACACACACACACACACACACACACACACACACACACACACACATAAATATAAATGGTTGTAGCTTGCGTTGAAGAAAACTGCTCCTTGTCACAGCCTGCAGACTGTACCAGACCCTGTGCCAAACAGCTGTCTCCTGCATGCAGACTGTTTTAAAGCTGCAAGGTCTGATTGTTCCTGAGTGTATTTATTCTGTTCATTATGGACTGGCGTCGACCTCGTAAGTGTGTACTTATGGATTATGGAAATAGTTGAGTGTATATGTACACATGTAGATTGTGTGTGTGTGTGTGTGTGTGTGTGTGTGTGTGTGTGTGTGTGGTGTGTGTGTGTGTGTGAACCGTTTGTTTTATTCCAGTGTAGAGACGATGTATGCCTGAAGTAGGTGCTGTTAAGTTGCTGGTTCTTGCTGTGCCTGCATTCGACATTCCATAGTGTGCGCTGAACAACTGAGACCCAGGGGAGTGGCAGGTCAAAGGAAGGAGGCTCACCTTTGAATCTGGCATCCGAAGTGCTGACAGTTGGGCTGTGCATACTCTTGATGACTCAGCACTTCCTGGTTTCCCTTTTCCAGCCGGGCTGGCATCAAATGACTGGTCCAAGCTGAGGACTTCTTAGAATCAGGTATTTTTTTTTAAAATCATAAAAGGAAATGTGCCATTATTTTTTCTTTTTCTATTTTTTTTTAATTAATTGCACCAGATCCTATGTGTTTTTCACTACTCAGCTTAAGGAAGTAGTTTTGTCCCTGGACTGTAAGTAAATATATCTTTACATCTTGGGACAGCCCAGCTGTAATACATTTGGTCTTTATTGTTTCTGCAAACTATGAACAGACAAAAGCGGAAGGAAACGGAGTTCAAGCATTTATAGTGTTTGCTTCTTGAGCTTCACCAAAGGCCATCGTGGGTCTACTGGGAAGGTCACTTTCTAGGTAGTCCACATTAGGCCCCTTTTGCAATTCAGACAAGCCAAAGGTGTTCCACCTTCTCTGTCAGTGGTAAGCACACACGGAGATGAAAAACTTCACAAAACTTCACAAAATCTCGGGTTTCCCTGAGATTTTGTAGGCTGTCATGTCATCAGTTGCAGGACCTAGCTGACAGTTTCTCTGTGTTGATACATTTCTTTAAAATATATAAAATTGTTTGAAAGTTTTTTAAACATCTGGATATTTTGTTTCTTAAAAATACATTTTTATTAAGGAAATTATTTACTGGTTTACAGTGAAGAAATTAGAGGTGTTATGGCAAGAATATGGCTAAAATCTTTCTTTTCCTGTTGCTGTGATAAAATACCCCGGCAAAAGTGATTTAAGGAAGGAAGGACCAGTTTAACTTACGGTTTAAGATACAGTCCATCTTGGTGATGAGGCAGCAGGAGTTCCAGAAGGTTGGTCACATCATATCCAAAATGAGAAGACAGAGAGGGGCGGGTGCAGGCTTGCTAGTGCTCAGCCTGCTGGCTGCGTCTTCTGCAGTCCAGGGTCCCCGGCCTAGACAATGGCCAGGCCTCTCATTAAGATGGCACTTCCAAAACAACTAATGTCATCAAAGCATTCTCTCTCAGGAAATCCTAGAGACCCGTCTTCCAGGTGATTCTAGATTGTGTCAAGTTGACAGTGAGTACTGGCCATCACAGTGGCTATATTTAAAATGCTAGTGTTTACTATTAAAGGCATCCATGTGTTTTCATCTTGACTAAGGCTTCATAAATAGGAAGAATGCCTGGCCCTTTAGCCACCTGCTAAGAAGCAAAAGCAGGAACCCTACCCAAAAGCCCTGATAATTTTGTGCACATAATTCAAATGAAAGTTTAACTTTGAAGCAGAGTCTTGTTACATAATCATACTGAAACCATGTAGTCAGTGTGTAGTCTTCTGAAACATATTTTTATTTATTTGACTGGTCCTACCGGCTGGAAGTGGGTTATGTTCTTCTGGTTGTTCATCTGACCATCCAACTCAAAACACTTGAGAAATTACATGAAGACCTTCATTCCAGAGCAGGAGATTTTCACAAGGGTGGAAACTGTTGAACATGGAATTTCACTCCGCTGATGACTAAAATATAATAGTAGGTAAATACAGATATCTTTTTTTTTCTTTTCTCCATTTTTTATTTAAATTAGAAACAGATTGTTTTACATGTAAATCCCCATTCCCTCTGCCTCCCCTCCTCCCCTGCCCCCCACTAACACCCTACCTATGCCGTACCATTTCTGCTCCTCAGGGAGGGGGAGGGGGAAGCCTTCCATGGGCAGTCTTCGGAGTCTGTCATATCCTTTGGGATAGGGCCTAGGCCCACCCCCGTGTAAGACAGACATCTTATAAAGCCAGTTTGTGCTCTCAGAATTCCCGCTGGTTTCAGGGTAAAGCGTTTAATCAGTGTTTACCTTCTAGGTCGTAGAAGATACTTAGGTGTTTCAGACATATTTGTGACATTACTGTACACCATTTGGACAATTGTCCCTTTAGAACTGAGCACTCTGAACCATCACAAATGACTTAAAGAGTGTAAGGTTGCTGTGCAATATAGGCAAGACAAAAGGAAACCCACTTCTCATGACTTCTCAGATGCTGCTGTAGGATCTTAAAGTTAGGCTTGTGTGCCTAAAACCACAAGCTTCTGAGACTGTGCCACAGCATAAAAATGGACGTTTTGATTAAGTTTTCATTATGCTGATTTGGTGAATATTGTGTTTTTTAACCTATGAAGAGAATACTTCTAAGATTTATCTTTATTTTAATCCCAGTATAAAATGGCAATTGTGATGAGGTGCCTTCTGCGGGTCACAGTAAATAAAATTCTATTCATGATGGGTGGAAGAAGGGTCACCATGCCTGTCAGATAAACAAAACCAGTTGTATTATGATTTGGTTTAATGTCTCACGGATAGAATCCCATCTATGGACAGAAAGGTAAAGAGGCTGAGATGGGCATGTTAGAGGTTCCTTGGACATCTCTAGAGGGGTTTTCGGTTCGTGTATCCTGGAACACAGAGAATTGAGCAGGACAGCCGAACTAGGAAAAGATAGCTTCCAAGGGAGGATGTTAGTCAGAGCAGTTATTAGCACACCTTGCCTGCTGGACAGAGAATTGGGCTCTTTTGCATTCTTTCTTAGTGTAGTCTCACACACATTGTGTGTATGCCTGGTCTCCACCGCACTGGAGTGTGTGACTGTGACCGTAGTACAAATAGCCCCAGGCCACCTTCAGACACTGGAGTGCCTCTACTCTCCTCCAGTGGCGGGTGGTCAGCCTCTGTGGTGAATTGCAGCCCTCCTCTCAGTCAATCAGCTGCTTATTTTCATATGCTAATTTTGTAAGGTGTCCCCTGAAGTCCTCTACACCATCATCTTTAACCTATTCTCTCCCAAAATAATAAAAGTCAATCAGGAAGTTAAGATAATAGACTAATGGAGCATGAGAAGAAGAAAAAAAAAAAGAAAATTCAGAAAGTAGATTAAAAAGAGAAAATGACACAAAACCAAGATATGAACATTTTAAAACACATCATTTAGAGTTTTAAAATATAACCCAAAGGTATGTTTGGCAAGAACTTGTGACTCAGAGAAAACACCTCTAGCTAGACTCAGCAGGAGAAATGAGCAAGGTAATAATGCAGAAAAAATTACATTGGGTTTCAGTGTCACATAGTTCAGAACTTCTGGGTGTTTTATCTTAGATAGTTAAACTGTTGTCCAAAACTTGAAAAAGCATGCATTTCCTTGTTTTCTTCTTGCCTGTTTGTTTCAGGGAAGCATAAGGTAAATTGATCTAGAATTCACCCAGCGTTAAGCCTTGCTGTAGAAAAATGCCGTTTAACAGAGCTATTGTGCTTCATACTAACAGTTTTTGGTGTCTTCCACATGTTAAGTTTCTGTTGGTTTTATCACCAACGTTATCGTGCAAGGCTTACCATGCCTATTATCTCATTCTGCAGACACAATTGTCAGCTATTAAAGTATAAACTGACAGCTTTAAGCGAAGAGATACTTGGTAATCAGCTTTAGTCTTCATTTCCCCTCAAACCCTCCCTGATCCCCCTCCTCCAGGTTCATACAGGGACACGTGCAAATCTGCTTTGCATTTAGTTTTGTCTTTTTGTAGAGATGTTAATAAAATAATGAGAAGTTAAAACTCAGGGATGCTTGGGGACCACAAGGGGTGCTTCAGAATTGTTCATCCGTGATACAGGCATTTTTAATAGTCAAAGATACATCTTCAAAATTCTTTGTTGAATATTGGAAGCTTTTAGTTCACGGTTTGCACATATATTCTATAAGTGGAAGTCTCCCAACTATTAAAGGGTGTGTGTGTGTGAGAGAGAGAGAGAGAGAGGGAGAGAGGGAGAGAGGGAGAGAGATGTTTATGTTATGGTTTTCCCAATACCCATCTTGGGTCTCAAGTATTGGATCAGGTCACCAGGCTTAGCAACAAGTGCCTTTTACTGAGTCGTTGCACAGGCCCATAGGGTGGAAATGTAAGTGACATTTTTAAAGCCAGGAAAAGAAGCTCGTGTAGATTAGGCCTGGGCCAGTGGATTTAAGCTTGTAAGTAAGAAAAGGCCAGTGCAGCCACCCTCGAAAGGAGGGATCTCATGGCAAGGAGACAAGGCTTTTGTGAGAATTTTTATCCATCTGGCCTTCTGGGACAGGGATTCAGGACTCAGGGAGTCTCTAGGGAGTGCATGCTGTCTGGTTCTAGGGAGTGGCCCTGAGATTTCTTCCCTCTGTCTGCCCTGCCTCCTTCTCCTGCTGCTTCCTGTGTGTCTTCCTGTCTCAGACTCCTTTGTAACCTCTGTTTCCATGTAGCTGTTGTGGTCTACACAGCACCAACTGTGTGGTTCCCCACTCACTCCTGAGGTGTGGTGTGGAGAAGACACCGCCTGTATAGGACTGGCCTTCAGCTCCCTTTCACATGGCTGAGAGAACCTGCTGTGTCATGGCTTGTTGCTATGGTCTTATCCTTTAACAAACAAAACACCAGTGTCATGAAGACAAAGCTGTAGAATAAGTAGTAAGCCATTTTGAAGTTCCCGTGTTGGAGCCATTCTTTGTTAGCAGGCAGGTTTAAAATTGGATTCCAAGATTTAGGGGGCCGGGCTCATTTGTTTTTTGTTTTAATCATATGAAACCCTCTCCAATATTAACTACAGTGTGGCCTTAGAAAGGACATCCTGAGAATTGAACTTGTGTGAATGAGTGTTACCGATCTTTAGTTGTGTTGCTCTCTTGAGTTCACTTGCATTGGTGGGTAAAGCCAGGCTCTGCAAAACAGAAAGCGAGAGCTCCATGGTAGAAAATGAATTTTTATTTTAAACTATTGAACGGGAAAATTTGCTTGCCTGGAAAACACCTTACGTATAATTAACTCACTAGGATGCTGGAAAGGACAAACTCCAAAGCAGTGTCTCTTTGATCCTGTGTGGCTTGAGCCATAGAAAGTGAGAACTTGCTTGGAATAGTTGAGTGACTCAGCCTCCTACTTGGCCTGGGCCAGCCTTAGTGTATCTACATTCAGGTACTGATTATGTGACCAGTTATCTTCTATTGGGCCTTCAGTCCTTTGAGTTCAAAGAAAAGGCACTGTGTACTTAAAGGTGAAGAAATTATAAACTGTCACTAATTGTTTATGCAATTCTTCTGTTTGTTTAGTCTTTAAATCTGGGATTGCAAGAGTGTGGATTTGTCTCCCATGTTTACATTGCAGCAGCTGTATTGAGTCAGGAGTGACTTTGCCCCCAGGGGTGTTGGATAGTCTCTGAACCCATTTTACCTGTCACATCTAAGAAGAGATGCTTGTAGTGTCTCTGATAGAGACCAAACAACATTTAAAATTTGACAGTACCAAGCATTACAAAGGTACCATTTAATACCAATTTATAGAAGGCAAAAAGTACTTAAAGGTTAGATTGGGGAAAATGTTCAGCTGTTGTAATTTAAGAAAAGCAGCACTGAAGAGAAAGATGATGTGAGACAGGGTTCAAGTACAGGGGGGTTTTAATTAGGGATCATAAAACGGGGAGCGGGGAGACCAGCCTCCGGGTTCAGAAGCAGCTGGAGAGACACAAGAAGAGGGGGGCAGGGAGGGGAGAGAGAGAGAGAGAGAGAGAGAGAGAGAGAGAGAGAGAGAGAGAGAGAGAGAGAGAGAGAGAGAGCGCAGAACAGTGAAGGAGAGAAGATAGAGAGGACGGGAGGTGGGCAGGGCCCCTTTAAAAGGGAACATGGTGAACGTGCACAGATGGTGCTCTCAGTGGCTGCAGCTGAGGGCGTGTCCTGTCAGAACCCCAAGGGCAGGCCAGGACAGATGCCTGAATACTAACCAGTTAATACTCTGATTGCCCAAAATATCAGCATTCCCAGTGTCAGTGTTTTCCATTCTCATCAGTGCCTGAGAAGGAAAAAACCCACAAAAAGGGTTAGAAAATGTGAGGTTCCCTGAGAATGTAGTTTGGAACTGGAACCTTGGATATGAAGGTTAGAAGTCAAAAGGGTTGTTGAACTTTTTATTTTGCCAGCCATTGGATTTTTGTGTTTCTTATATTTGGACTCTGTTAGGAAATCAGGGGTGGGTTTTTGATTTGTTTTTAAGGTTAATCAGAATGACACTGCTCTTTATCACCTTCATGAATCATAGAGGTTGAGTATTCTTTTGTAGTTTTCCTTTTAATGTCTCCATTTATAAAATAGCATTAAATCCATATGAGGTAATAAAACAGTGACTCTTAGAATTAATTCAGTTGACTCATACGGAAACTTATGAATGTTGTAATTGGCTAGTATAGGCTTCACTTTCCCTTGTTTGGGGTGATGTGTTCCTTCGTGTGCAAGTGCGCCTGTGTCCATGTGCTCATGGAGAACAAAGGTCAACTTTAGGCTTCAGGCACTGTCCACCCTGTTTGGTGAGACAGTCTCTGCTGTATCTGGGACTCACCAGTCCAGCTACACTGGCTAGCCAGTGGGGCTCTGGGATCCAGTTGTCTCCATCATCCTGGTGCCGGGATTACAAGTATTACTGAGATCTTTATCTTTTGGGGGGATCCTGCGGAATGAACTCAGGACCTCATCTTATGTAGCAAGCACTTTGCCAACTGAGCCTTCTCCTACACAGAGAGAGAGACAGAGAAAGAGAGTAACAGACACACACATACAGATTCACACACAGAGACAGACAGACAGACACACATACACAAATTGTGTGTGTGTCCTCATCCCCATCCACATGTGTCTGTCCTTTTCATCAGCCAAGTCACAAGATGTGAACCCTGAAAGTGAGTGTCTCTCCTACTTTACATGTTACGACAGTACGTCAGCCAAGTTTCATAGGTACCCTTTTCGTGTCCCTGGTGCCGTTTCCCCTATTCTAGCATTTCCTCAATAGAGAACCAGATGAGTCACTTCTCTTCATCCTTTTTGCAGCAGCTGTCTTTACTTCATGTTACACTTTCTCCCATGGAATGTGTCTGCCATTTGTAAACTTATTTTTCTCAGAAATCTGGAATCATCCTACACACTCCTGCCTGTTGGACATAAGTCTGCCTCTACCTACCTGGGTCTCTTACAGTGCCTGGCTGCTTCTTCCAGCAGCCTGCTTATGTGCCCCCCCCAAAGAATTGCCTGCTTTTCTTTGCCTTTCCTGACTGATTTTTCGCTCATCTCATCTAACCAATCAATATGCTTGCTCTTTGGTAGGTTGTATGAGATAATCTATTTCCTTAATACGTAGAGGTAATATGCAGATACAGTAACTAGCATAGTACGCAAGACTTGAGTTATGCCAGTTATCCTGGGTTATATAAGAGTATGTTTTAAGATTACATCAGCCCTACTCAAGGTGAACTATGCTGTATGGCCTCAGTACACACGTGAATGTAAAGTTGCTCCTGGGGCATTTGGCAACATCTGAAGAGATCTTTAATTGTTAACAGGAGTGCTACTGGTGTCTGGTGCATAAAGGGTAGGGCAGTTGCTAAGGACAGTGGATAATTCCCAACTGAGTAATGCCACGGTTGAGAAAACCCTCCTTTATAGCAATGTGTGGGCATCCCTATTAATTTTACCACCTAATGGAATGAGAGCATGCAGAGACTTAGTGCACTTTAATATCACAGAAATGAGCACATGTTATAAACTTCAAATGGTGGGGAATGCAGTTATGTACAGAAATTGTGGTAGTCTGATTGTTAAAAAGACATAATAGCTGCTGTGTAGTAGATAGACACCCTGTCCTTAGACCACCCTTTGGTAATAATGGAGGAGAAAATAGAGTTCTGTTTGTTGGAAATGATGTACCCTATGATTTTGGCAAGTAAAAGTTATTTGCTAACCCTGGAGGTCACATAGAAATAGTAGGTCAATTTTTTAATAAACCAAGTCTTCAAAAAGGTTGATGTTTTT
The DNA here is from genome assembly GCF_003668045.3 of Cricetulus griseus. NCBI lineage: Eukaryota > Metazoa > Chordata > Mammalia > Rodentia > Cricetidae > Cricetulus > Cricetulus griseus. Next base: position 221,745,279 of record NW_023276806.1, read on the forward strand.
ATTAGAATATTGAAGCATACATCAACATACTTTGAAAGGCTCTTTGAAGAATACTTGACACTCTTAAGGTATAGAGACAACATGCTGTCCTTCCTAACATTGGCTTTGGAAGATAGTCCTACTGTGTTCAATGAATGGCAGGGTGGAAGAGAGGAACAGGCAGTTCTGGAGAAATCCCAGGTGGGCCATGTTAACCATAACTGCTCCATACCTTTGTTTACACCCTTTCCAAAAAGAAAGGCTAGAAGCTTGGATGTGCTGCTTAGCTTCAAAAAGTGGCTCATCCGGGAAGAAGCAGACTTCGCTGAGGGATTGCCTTCAGCAGATTGGCTTGTAGGCGGGTCTGTGGGCTGCTCCTGTGATTAATGGTTGATGTATGAGGGCCCAGCTTGGGGGGGAGCATGGGGGCGGGGCAGTGCCACCCCTGGGCAGGTGGTCCTGGGTGATACAAAAAAGCAAGTAAATGGAGCGGCAAGGAGCAGGCCAATAAGCAGTGTTCCTCATTGGTGTCTGCTTCGGTTCCTGCCTCCAGGTTCCTGCCCTGGCTTCCCTGAGTGAGGGACTGTAATTGGAGTCACCCTTGTCCAATGACTTTCGGTCAGTGTTTTAGCACAGCAATAGAGAAGTGAACTGGAACAATGACCTGTAGCTTTAAACTGGACATCCTTTTAATATCAGGTAGTAATCAAATGAGTTTATTTATACAAAGCAGTTTATAAAAGGATCTTTGAAGACGGTAATAATTCCAGTTCACTTTTTACAGACTTCAGAAACAGCCTTTGTTATAAAGGGCTTATATCCAGTGTTTAGAAGGACTTCCTATTACAGGTAAAGACCAAAAAAAGGGGGGGGGGGCGATAAAATTTGTAATGTGTTTCAAAATGTCATTGTTGACTAATTTTGAAAATTTTGTTCATTTTATATTTATTATAAAGAAGATATTTTGGAAGTATTCATACTAAAATTCTTCATGTAATTCATTTTAAGAATTGAGACCTACAAGGATAAAGCCCATTTGGAAGTTTCCCCGCAAAACTTTTTAACTTACTGTTTTAGTAGTAAGCATCAGACTTGGGACAAAAAAAAAGGTTTTACTTTTCACTAGATGGAAAATAAAGAGACCTTGATATGGTCTCCCTTTTACACCTCTCCCCTGAGATGCTAATTTGAGTATATGTAACAGGGGAGGTATAGACTCCACAGTGAAAGCTGGGTTTTGGCGTCTTTTTGCAAAAAGACTCAAGGTTGGTTCTGGAACTTTCGTTTCCCTCAAGCCCATGGATCGTGAGAGGGGTAGAAAATCCACAGGAAGGATAAATGTCTTTGCTTTTCTGCAAGAAAGGAGTTATGGAGGAGAGACTGGGCTATGGGAATGCTGGGACAGTAGGAGGAGAGAGCCGGTACAGGAGGTGACTGCAAGAGGGACCTGGGCAATAGGCTTGGTCCCTCTAAGACTCTTCCCTCATTAATGAATGAAGACTCCATGGAGTACTGAAGACAAGGCATGCTGGGAAGAGTCCTACCTAACAAACAGATTCTCCCATTGTAAGTCTCATCACCTCATAGCCAGCGTGTAAATGAACACTTCATGGTCTCTCAGGCCCTGGTTGGCCCCAACTAAGTCATGACCTGATTTTGCCTGAATGTCAGGTTTCCTTGTTTTGTATTCTTTGTTTATTGTTTAGAAAGTTCTGTGTAACATATTCTTTATATGCTGAGAGTGGATTGACTCACAGAATGTTAAGGGGACATGTTTGCAGAAACTCAGGAACGTTTATTTCCCGAGTAGCTCTGTCCACTTCCTAGTTCCGCTTTCCTTTCCCATTTCTCCATTCTCTCCCTCTTTCCTTCCTTCTCTCTCTCTGCATTTTTCTCACTCTTTTCTGCTGTTTCTCCTTTTTTTTCTCATTTTAATTGGTATTTTCCCCTTCCACGTCTTCTCCTCCACATTTCCTCTTTTCCTGGTTTTAAAAAGATACTGATTTTCCCCTCTTTTTTCCCCTTTAAAAGGTACTTTCCCCTTCTGTACCTTCTCTTCCATACACGCCTTTTTTATTTTTAAAAAAAGGTGTAAAAATAATTTTAATTAAAATGTAGTTATAGCACATCCCCCTTTTCTCTCCTCCCTCAACTCTTACCTCCCATGCTCCACCCCTGCATTCTCCCTGTCTTTAATGCTTTAATATTGCCTCTCTCGGACATACATAAATAAATACAGAAATGCAAACTACCAAGCCCTTTCAATGTTGCTGGTATAATGTATGTTTTTAGGGCTGAGCACTTTGTATTGGGTAAACAATTAGGGGGCTCATCCCTGAGGAATCTCTTAGCTACTGTTAATTGCCACTAGCTCTTCATCCAGGGCTGTCCCCCAGCATGTCCCCCTCCCCCCATTGTTCAGGTCTTGTTTAGGCATCTGTGTCATTGAGATTGTGTTGGTGTGGCCACACTGTCAAAATCTAGACAGTCTCACAGCAGACTTCCTGGTCCTCTGGCTCCTTCAGTCTGGCCTCCCCCTTTTCCTTGACATTCCCTGAGCCTCGGATAGCATTTTTGAAAAAGAGAAATTTAAGAGCTCTTTACTTAATTTGTGAAAAATTTGTCTTTAACTGTTTGGTAAAGGCTGGGCAAAACTTCTCTTAAACATCAGTTTGTTGAATTCTTTTTTCATCGAATGTTAGCTTAAAGTTGAAATGCAAAAGATTTGATAAAGCACTTTGATATTGGACGCTTTAAAGCACTTTCCTCATACCATCTAGCTATGGATTATTGAAAATTGTTCCATTTTTAGTTGTTTTTTGTGGTTATCTTTCTTGGACAGAAGCAAGTCATATGCTATTAATTTGGGAGAAGATGAATGTATACTAAAATATGCAAAGATTTGGCCCTGTCTTTTTTCTACTTTTTTTGTTTTTCGAGACAGGATTTCTCTGTGGCTTTGGAGGCTGTCCTTAAACTAGCTCTACTAGCTCTGGAGACCAGGCTGGCCTGGAACTCACAGAGATCCACCTGCCTCTGCCTCCCGAGTGCTGGGATTAAAGGCCTGTGCCACCAATGCCCTGCTTTTTTCTACTTTTTATTAATGAATGTTTTTGTTTAGTCTTACATTGGATACATAGGGACAGATCTGAGTTTTGAAGAACTAAAGCTGTGACCAGGATTACCTAGTGTCAACAGAAGTCTCTTGATGTCACCAGTCAGGAGCCATCAGCTTCTTTGTTTTCTAACTGCAACCCTCTTGAGACTCTTCAATTACAGTGTATTCCCTGGGACAGTGATTTTGGTTGTGGAGGGAAGAGGTTTTGCTCACTCACTATTGTGTCTACAGTTAACACAGGAAGGTGGCAAGGTGCCCCCAACCACTGATTTTCAGTGGAAAGAGAGTTATTGTATCTGTCCTTACCTTGTATCAGTTCCTGTCATGTGATGCAATCCATTACCAAGATAATTCAGTGTAAACTAGTTTAAGATTAGCGTCTCCTAAAAAGATCTATCTCTGCTACCCAAAGGCAGAAGTTTTAATGAGCGTGGTAAACACATCCAGAGGTGTTGTCTTTATTTTTATGGGTCTTCAGACTGCCTGGAGTTAAAGTCAAATCCAGACATTCTGTTGCATTATGAAGACCAGGTATATACACCCTGAGGTCAAGGGACCACTGTTGCCTTTTAGGAGATAGTCAGAATGACTGCTGGCCAACCGTCCACCACTTCTGTGCTGTAATTGCCATATTCCAGAATCTGCCTGGCATTTGTGGAGCTCAAATTTATTAGTATCCCTAGAGGGGTTGAGAGACTGGGATGACACATTCCTGCCAGCCTCACAAAAAATGAGGCTTGAACCAAAACCATGACTGTAATCTTTTCCAGTAAATGCTGAGCTTCTTGAATGTGCTTGGATCTACCAACCAAGGCATTGTCTTTCTCCCGTACTTGACCATGTGAAAGCCCTATTACAGGGAGACCCTTGCTTTGAGAATTTGGAGCCCTCAAGGGAGTTGGAGGTTGATAACTTCAGTGTCCTTTAGTTTCAGCCTCAGTGCCCAGTGCATCCGTTTTGATTGCGGTAGGGAAAGGAGTTTGATGTACAAACTCCCGTATATGTGGTAAGACTTAGCTACAAGGGGCCAAAGTGTCTCTTTCTAGAATTCACTTTTATAAAGATGGGCTATTTTGTTGGTTTGTTGGTGTCATGTTCTCATTTGCTTCCTCGTCCTGGCATGTAATATTTCAGTCTACAGCTCAGGCATTCCTTTCCCTATGTCAGTATTAGACTTTGTCCTTTAGTTTGGTTCCAGACCCCCCATGCTATCTGCCTCATATTCTATTTGAGGTTGCTTTTGTGTCTTTATTGAAACAACTGCCAGCAGACTTAAAAAGTAACTTTTAAGTTTGATGGTGATGGGCACTTAACTACTACAAATGGAGTATTTTCCTGGTATTTTTATTTCAATATTAAATAGTTCAAATACACAATCATCTGAAGCTTAACTGTTTTGGTAGAGAAGGCCTGCCGGATGTGGTGACTCAAAGCTTCAGTTACAGCACTCAAGAGGATTTTGTGAGCTCAAGGCCAGCCTGGGTTTACATAGAGAGTTCGAAGATAACCAAGGCTACTTAGTGAGACCTTACCTCTAAGTAGATCATTTTCTTGGGGATAGCTGCAGGGGGAAAAAAATGCCCTGCAGTTTCCTATTGTGTTTTCCTTTCTGCAAGGGAAATAAACTGTGTGTCTGCAAACAGCAGATAGAAGCGAAATGTCAACACAAAAGTCGGCATGCTTATAACAAATAGGTATTTAGTGATTACAGTTTTCTGAAATTTTGTGAGTTGTTTAGGAAGACAACAAGAGACTAAACTGTCTGGTTTATCATCATCTTAGCATCTCAGAACATGTCAGTGAAGGCTGGTTTCATAGAGTTACATTACCTGATTCATTAAAGTGATAAGCAACTAAGTTGGCTTCATCTTCTAATATAAGTCAAGTGGTACTGATTTAATGCTTGTTTATAACTTGAGAAAAGGTGTGAATACACTTGTACACTTACTGCTAGGCTTTCTGTTTTTACTGAAGGGAATTTTTTTGTTATTTTTTGTTTGTTTTATTTTTTTGGAGAGAGCCTGTAGAGTTCTCATATCAACTTCACCTGCTGCTCATATGGTCATTGTTCTCTATATATATCCGTCCGTCCGTCCATCCGTCCGTCCGTCCGTCCGATTTCTCTGTGGCAGAGAGGAACATGGCTTGGGCAGAAACACTGACACTTATTAATCTAAGGCTTACATGTAATGTTTATGCACACTGGTTCCATGTGCATGATATAAAAACCTATGAAACTTGGACACTTGAAAAATTAGGTCAGTTAAAATACCAGGATTTTTGTCTTCAGGCCATGAGGAAAACTTTTTGAGGGACATTTTAAAATAGGGGGACATCAGTGTATCAGGATCTAGATTTGGAAGAAGGAATGTGGTTGAAATGTGCTGTGGTGCGTGCCAGTTGTCTTCTATTGTTTTGATCGTATTGTAATCGAAGCCAGGACAAAGGCCTATGTGAGCCTGGTTTGAGGTATGCATTTCTCTTTCGGGGAGCTTTTGGTTCCTTGAGCAGTCCTCAGAATGTTGAAAGAGTAAAAATAACGTTGTTGTCCTAAAACATTTTGTGACCCAGTTTTGGTTTGAAGATACACTGTGACAGCTAAATGAACCCAAATGTATACTGAATATAAATTGCTCTCTGAAGACCGTGAATGTCATGAGCCGGACATTTCCTTGAATTTAGGGGTAGGTTTAAATTAAATACTAGCAAATTGCTTCCCTCTTTGGAATAGGGGGAAAAAGGAAGACGAAGAAAAATCACCCTTCTGAAAATAAAACGTTTCTTCAACTTGTCAGGACAGTTATTGAGGAAAAGAAGCAGAAAGGGAAATGGGGTAATTTATTCAAAAATTGACTCCTTAGAAAATGGAATGTGTTGAATAAAAGGACAATTGTCTTATTCCATGTGACCTGAAAATAATGAGACAAATGAATAACGCTGTAGCAGAGCTTTCATGATCATGACCAAATAGATCCTGTCCCATGCATGGGACGCAGTCCAGTTACTTATTCTAGCTCCATTGTAATTAAGCAAAAACATTTTCATTCTTTAGAATTGTCTTCAGGGCTGTTTCATGAGCCAAACCAAAAAAAAAAAATCAACATCTTTCCTTTATTATCACACCTCTTTTTTGGGCCCAGAAGACTATTACTCAGCCTCCCCAGCACCACCCCCTCTTAATTTATCAGACTTGGCTCGGGCTGTTTCCAGACACACAGGGCACACTCTTATAAGACAGTCACATTCATTCATTCATTCATTCATTCATTCATTCATTCATTCAAAGTCATGGCTGAGTGCCTCCAGTGGGCCAGGTGTGGTATAGTACAGAAGGCGGGCGGGGTGCTGGAGTAAACACAAGTGTAGATCACGAGGCATGTTCATCTCTTGGCGGCTGAAAGAGATGTCACCAGACAGAAGAAAACATCCCGCCACTTGTATAGCTGGCAGCACAAAAACCAGGCATGGGTAGAATCCAGTTGAAAGATGAGGATGGAGTGGTAGGTGTTGGTAGCAAGATTATGAGGGCCCCCCCCCCCCGGACTATAAAAGGGAGGATGTAGCGGTTAAGCTTTGAGTCATAATTGACACACAATTCACCCATTGAAAATACCCACGGTATTTTGTAGCGTGTATGTTCATGAAGTTCTTGTGCACACATTCTCACAACCTTAATTTAGAAACTGCTCATTCCCCTTCAAGGAATCCATCCTCTGTTGACTGGGTGGCTGGACAGCTAAGGCACTGGACGTTTCATGAAGGTGGACATTTTCAGTGGTAAATCCAGCTCATATTCTTTCTTCTCTTACTTGTGCTTCCGTGTGTATGCTAGGATCCTTTTTCTTCTAAGTTGACGCTATGCTGTGGGACGGGTCCTGCCTCATTCGTTTGCATGTGATACCCAGTTACCCTGTATGTTTGGGGAGTATACTTTTTCCAGGCAGTGGCCTTATACCTTTGCTAAAGTTCAAATCTAGCATAAACATGTAGATAATTATGCTAATTATTCTACATAATTCTGCCCCATGGGACTCTTTATCCCCTTTGTTAATACTATACTGTCTTAAGTAGTGTTATCTTGTAGTAAGTTTTCAGATTGTGAAGTTTGTCCTCCAGATCTCTCTCTCTCTGTCTCTCTCTGCCTCTCTCTGCCTGTGTGTGTGTGTGTGTGTGTGTGTGTGTGTGTGTGTGTGTGAGCGCGCGCGCACGCGCGCTCTCATGCATGTGTGTGCATGTGTGTTTGGAGCCCTTTACCACTGTCCTAAGGGTTTGAAGACCAGCTTTTTAGTTTCTTCTAAAAAGTCCAATTCAGCTAATTGCATTTCAAGTTCAGAGCTTGAGAAGTCCTTGCTGTCCCAATCCAAGGATAGGAGGGTTTCAGTTTCACCTTTTTTTCTTTCATATTTTAATACTGTTTTGTAGTTTTTAGTGTGCAATGGATTTTGCTTACTTTATAGTATATATTGTATCTTTGATGCTATTAAAATGGAACTGTTTTAATTCTCTTTATTTGTGAGTGTTTGCCTGTGTGTGTGTGTGTGTGTGAGAGAGAGAGAGAGAGAGAGAGAGAGAGAGAGAGAGAGAGAGAGAGAATGAGATAGTGTGTATGAGATATATATATAGAGAGAGTGTGTGTGTGTGTATGAGAGAGAGAGAATGAGATAGTGTGTATGAGATATATATATAGAGAGAGAGTGTGTGTATGAGAGAGAGAGAGAATGAGATAGTGTGTATGAGATATATATATATAGAGAGAGTGTGTATGAGAGAGAAAGAGAATGAGATAGTGCTATGAGATATATATATATATGTATATATATATATATATATATATATATATATATATATATATAGAGAGAGAGAGAGAGAGAGAGTATGAGAGATAGAGCAAGAGATGGATAGCATTTTCTTGAGTGGTGGTGTTTCCCAACTTTGCTGGTATTCCTACTGTGCTTGTTTTCGGGCCTCCACAGTTGTTTTATCTGAATCTGATCACTTTCCGTAAGGACCTGAGTTGGGCTTCCCAGCACCTATGTAAAAATGGAGTGTGGTGGCTGTATCTCTAATTCTAATGCTGGGAACAGGCCAGAGACGGGAAGATCTTGGAACTTGCGGGCCAGCCATCCTTGTCCTGTGATGAGCTACAGGCACATTGAAAGTCCCTCCCTCGAAAAAAAGGTGACCTTTGTCATCCACATACATATGCACACATACACATGTAATACATATGCACACACACACATGTAATACATATGCACACAAACACACACATGTACTCAACATATACATACTACATGTACATATATTTAAAAAAGCATTTACCCTTAGAGTTTTTCGGTTCCACTTAGTAGACATCTCTGTTAAGACAGAGTTTAGTAAATTAGATAAGGAATATAATATAGCTCAACTTGAAGATGAAGATAGATTGGTAGGAGCTTTTGAAACTTTTTTTCAACTTTTTAAATTTGAATTAGAAACAGGATTGTTTTACATGACAATCCCAGTTCCCTTCTCCCTCCCCTCCTCCCCTTCCACCCCCCCAACTAAAACCCTACCAATCACATATCCCTTCTGCTCCCCCTGGATGGTGAGGCCTTCCATAGGGTATCATCAGAGTCTATCATATCCTTTGGGATAGGGCCTAGGCCCACCCCCTGTGTCTTGGTTCAGGGAGTATCCCTCTGTGTAGATTGGGTTCCCAAAGTCCACACCTATGCTAGGGATAAATACAGGGCTTCTACAGGAGGTCCCGTAGATTTCCAAGATTTCCTCACAGAAACCCATGGTCCTGGGGTCTGGATCAGTCCCATGCTGGTATTCCAGCTATCAGTCTGGGGAGCAAGAGTTCCTGGATGTTCAGGTCAGCTGTTTCTTCTTTACTAGGTTTTTTGGTATTGTGGATTGTAGGCTGGTAATCCTTACTCTATGTCTAAAATCCACATATGAGTGAGTACATACCATGTTTGTCTTTTTGCAATTGGGTTACCTCGCTCAGAATGGTTTCTTTTAGATCCATCCTTTTTCCTGCAAATTTCAAGATTCCATTGTTTTTTTCCGTTGAGTAGTACTCCATTGTGTAATTGTACCACATTTTCTCTATCCATTCTTCTGTTGAGGGGCATCTAGGCTGCTTCCAGTTTCTGGCTATTACAAATCATGCTGCTATGAACATGGTTGAACAGATGTCCTTGTTGTATGAATGTGCTTCTTTTGGGTATATGCCTAAGAGTGGAATTGCTGGATCTTGTGGTAGACTGATTCCCATTTTCTTGAGTCTCCATACTGATTTCCAAAGTGGCTGTACAAGTTGGCACTCCCACCAGCAGTGGAGAAGTGTTCCCCTTTCTCCACATCCTCTCCAACATGAACTGTCATTGGCGTTTTTGATTTTGTCCATTCTGACAGGAGTAAGATGGTATCGCAGACTTGTTTTGATTTGCATTTCCCTGATGGCTAAGGATGTTGAACACTTTCTTATGTGTCTTTCAGCATTTTTAAATTCCTCTATTGAGAATTGGCTATTTAGTTCTGTACCCCACTTTTTAATTGGATTCTTTGGTGTTTTGGAGACTAGCTTCTTGAGTTCTTTGTATATTTTGGAGATCATCCCTCTGTCAGATGTGGAGTTGGTGAATATCTTTTCCCAGTCTGTGGGCTGTCGTTTTGTCTTGCTGACTGTCTCCTTTGCCTTACAGAAGCTTCTCAGTTTCAGGAGGTCCCATTTATCAATTGTTAACCTCAGTGTCTGTGTTACTGGTGTAATGTTCAGGAAGCAGTCTCCTGTACCGATTAATTCAAGGGTATTTCCCACTTTGTCTTCTAATAGGTTCAGTGTAGCTGGATTTATGTTGAGATCTTTGATCCATTTTGACTTAAGTTTTGTGCGAGGCAATAGGCTTGGGTCTAACTGCAGTCTTCTACATGTCTGCACCCAGTTATGCCAGCACCATTTGTTGAAGATGTTCTCTTTGTTCCATCGTATAAATTTGGATTGTCAAAAATATACTTTAATTTCTTTCTTTAGAGACTCAAAATGCTTATGGTACAGGTCTTTCACATTTTTGGTTAGTGTTACCCCAAGGTATTTTATGTTGTTTGTGGCAATTGTAAAGGGTGATGTTTCTCTGATTTCTTTCTCCACCAATGTGTCATTGGTATATAGTAGGGCTACGGATTTTTTTGAGTTAATCTTCTATCCTGCCACTTTGCTGAAGGTGTTTATCAGCTGTAGGAGTTCCCTGGTAGAATTTTTCGGGTCACTAATGTAGACTATCATATAGTCTGCAAATAGTGAGAGTTTGACTTCTTCCTTTCTGATTTATATTCCCTTGATCTCCTTTTGTTGTCTTATTGCTCTAGCTATGACTTCAAGGACAATATTGAAGAGATATGGAGAGAGTGGGCAGCCTTGTCTTGTCCCTGATTTTAGAGGAATTGGATTGACTTTTGACACTTTTTACATTACAAAATACTGCATGATATGTGCTTTTAGTTTCACAAAGAGCAGTAGAAAGTATTTAAACAAGGATGGTGTCTTGTTGGCCCGGCGCACTGCTGAGGGGCATAGGTGCTGACTGCCCTGTTCTGTAGGCAGCTGCTAGTTCTTATTCTCTGTTTCCCAATCATCTAGCCCCCAGTGTGCAGCTAGAGTGGCCTTTGCACCTATACCATTGCATACCCACTGTAAAACCCTTGAGTCCTTCCCAGTGCCCATAAGATAGTTTCTAGACTTCTTAGCCTAGTTGACCACACTCTGTAATTTTTATTCTGTGTACTTTTCCATCTCTTCTCTCATCCTTTCCAAGAAAAATCAGCAGTTTACACCAGACTATCCATGGTTCCCCAAACAGGAGTTTTCTTGCATACCTGAATACCTTTGGACATGCTGTTCCTTCTCCTGGGAGTGTCCCAAGCTTCCTTTATTTATATGGCAAATTCCAGGCCAAGCTTTGAGATTCAGCTCCACAGCCCCTAGGCAAAGTTGAAGGTCTCATCTTCAGAGCTTTTGGTACCTTTTGAGCTTTTCTTTCCCCTTTGCCCTTAGCATTAATGGGATAAGTATCCCTGAAGGCGTGGGGGAGTACGTGAGAACACACATTACCTATCCTGCCTTTAATTCAGTGCTGTTATTGCTGAACCCAGCGTCTGTATCCCAGTCTCAGGGTTCCCCACTATTGGTCTGAGGCCTGGTACCAATTTTCCGTCATCTGGGATGCAGCTAGAAAAACAAAAACCCTGCTCTGTGGTAGTTTTTGTTGGAACCTAGAACGGTTTCATATTTGGGGTGCTGAAGTGTGATTTCTTTGTAAAAGGTGATGATAGTAAATGGGACGGGCGTGTGTTTATGTGTCTAGTTGATAGCTTTCTATCAGGGTGCTGAAGTTTTTGGAAAGTTTACAGTTCTCTGAAACCCAAGGTCTGGGAACACTGCTGTATCTCTTGGGGTGGCACCAAGTCCCCAAAGTTAAAAGCCTGTGACTCATCCTTGGCTTCTCCTTTTTTCCCATCCCTCCACCCCACCATATCCAGACACTTAGGAAGTCCTGCCAAGTCAGCCTCCTAAACATTTCTGGAATCTCTGCTCTCCCTTCTGTCCTTGGCTGCCAGTTCCTCAGGACAGGCCGTCTTTATTTTCCCTGTGCTACTGTGGCGACAGTCCCCTTAGGTCTTCTTGGTTGTCTCCTGCTCATGCTGGAAGAGTGAGGTGTTTGGAGATGAAAACACAGATAGCTGTTTTCTAGAAGATGAATTTGTTGTGATGTACAAGATTTCTCTAGTGGGTCTGGCTGTCTTGTTGGTCACCTTTCCCTTGATTTCTAGTGCCCTTTCTCCACCACTTGTTTACAAAATTCCCAGTAATCTTAGATAGTCGTGTGGTCCTTTCTTCTGTGAATCCTTTCTACTGCATTTCCAGGTTGGATGCACCTTTTGTTTATCTTACAATGCCATTATGTGCAGCACTTAAAATACACATACATCTCAGTATTTACAGAATAGTTGATTTCATCTTTTTAATGGCTACCTTCTCTGCTGGACTCTGGACGATTTATGATCATTTATTTTGTCTTACATGTTTCTACTAGCACTTGATACGATTCATAGGAAATCAGTACTTAATAATCATTTATTGGTTAATGTGTGTAAGGTTATGCTCAGCTATCTAGTGCAGGAGGATAACTGGCTGCAGGATGAGTGCAGAGGTCTCCACAAGGCACTAGAACAGCATTAGTGTATCATTCTTAAATGGTCAAGAAAATCTTCAGTGCACATTTCCAAGAAACCTCTTGACAACAGTAACTTTTAAAAATGCGTGAGGTGGGTTTCAGGTAGAGTGTTGCTTAGCAGGAAGCCCTGAATTCAAGCATTAGCATCCCCCCAACCCTGTCTGTCTTTCTCTCAGAGTGTGGGAGCTTATAAGAGGAAGAATCCAGTATCCAAAATATCTAGTTGAATATCCAGCTGCCTAATAGGTCTGCATAATAAAGATGTTCTGTGTTCTTAGAGAAGTCTAATTTGAAGTTACATATAAAAATTTCTCATTCTCTTAATTTTGGATTGCTGCTAATGTCTTGAATATTTATTTGCCTTGTCTGAAACAAGATCAAACTCAAAAATAAATTTGAGTCACAGAAATATAGCATGTCATGCTTTACTATTAACAAGTTTTTATACCCAGCAAAACCATCCCATTTCAAGTCCCTGCACTTAAGCTGTTGAGAGAGATACTAGTTCAGTGTTTCCAACCATATTATTTTCCAAGCTTTTCGTACAGTTTTCCAGTTGCCTTAAATAGTTACAAAATTTTCCTCAGTTGTTAAAAGGATAATGCCTGGAAGTTGTAAAATTAGAATAGAGCTAATTTTAAAATAGGATTTTTAAGTATCATTTTTTAAAAAGGAGTGTTTTTAAAACTGTGTGTTAGTCATTTTGATGGCTGGTTTCTTGCTTTTGGCAGAATGTTTCTTTATCTTTTCCATTCTGCTCTGTTTGCCTCTTTTCTCATCAACAAAATTACTCTGTAGAACAAGGTAACCTCAAAAGCTCCCTCTCTTTAGAAAACCCATGGTTTGTCCTTGCTGGATTTTTCCTTGGTTTGCATAGTGAATATTAGAGTGATTTAAAGTCTCTATCAGCTACCATTGTTTTGTTTTGTTTTGATGGTAATTTGATGTGTGCATACGTGTATGTCCATGTTCAAATAAAGATATATGTACATATGTGTGTGCAAATTTGGGGGCCTCAGTCACTATCTACTTTTTTTTGTTTGTTTTACTTTTTGTCTTTTGAGACAGTGTTTCTCATTTATCTGAATCTCACCAAGTAATCCAAGCCCTAGGGTTGTGCCTCTCTCTGTCTCGTCATTGGTGGGTTTACAAGCAAGCGTTACCACACTCAGCCTTTAAAAAACATTCTTAAAGTGACTTTTATTTATTTTGTGGGTGGGGATAGATAGGAGATGTGCACAGTCAACAACACCTGTGTGACAACTCGTGGGAAATAAGTTCTGATCTTGTGGATCCCAAGGATTGAAATCAGGTAGGTGCTCAAGTCATCAAGTTGGCAAAGAAAGAGACCTTCCCCATTTGTGCCACCTCACCTGACCAGCCTGCTGTTAGCTTTTTGTTCCTGGGTTCTGGTTACTTGAAAGTCGAGCATTACTGACCAATCACTCCCAATCTCAAGCTCTGATAGACTTTGTGCTTGTTCCTTTTTGGTAATTGCTCTGTATCGGGTGGAGTATTGAAAATTGTATGTCGCCGTTGATAAAGTAATGACACATGTTACCTTTTTTTTTTTTTCTTCTTGAACAAAATTAAGACTTGGTATTGTTTAAATTATTCATTGTGTAAGTTATATTTTCAGGATTAATGATCAGTGTTTTTTTTTTAGTAAACTCAGAAAAGCAGGTTGCAAACAAAGATTCAAGAAATAGAAGGCTCCCCGTTAATTCTTGCAGAGAACTTGAATTTAGTTCCCAGCACCCAATTGAGTGGCTCACAACCATCTGTAACTCCAGTTCCAAAGGATCCGGCACCAGGCCACACATGGTACACATACATACATACATAAAGGCAAAACAGTCATACACATAAAAATAAATGTTTTAAAAAGTTGTTTTAATTAGTAAGCTCCCATTGTAGAAAGTATATATAAGGAAATATCAGGAAACAAACATTTCATAATTCTTATCATCCGAAGATAAAACCCTGTGCTGTTTTGTTTACATGTATGGGATCAGCTTGCAGAACATCATGCCTAGTAAATGTAGACCTGTATTATAAGAATCACATAGTGTGTGTGCCTGTGCGTCTGTGCATGTCTGTGCATGTGTGCACGCGTGCCAAATGAATACATACAGAAAGGTCCTTAACAAATTGTGTTCCCAAAGTAATGTTGAGGGGGGCATTTTCAAAATAACTCGCAGAGAATATGTGGTTGTATTATTTTAAAAAGTACACCACTTATGTGAGCCCCTCTTGAGCAACGTTGAATATTTTGTCACTGGTTGTTTTTGTTAGTGTTACTTGATTTTTTTTTAATTTCTTTTTAAGTTACTACATAATGATCATTTGCGATTCCTTAAAAGGAAAGGACTTGAAGGTTAGCTCATTGGATGAGAACCTGATCATAAGTACCGGAGTGAATCATGGCTGAGACCAAGTGACTCATCTTATAAGGATTCGATACTGGCAGAGTTTGGCATATGGTGTAGGTAAACTTGTTTCTCCCCCTAAAACTGTGCAGACAGTCTTCATCACATGGGGCTTCCTAGTTTTGGCTGCCTCATCGTTTTTCCTCAAGAGAGGTCCAAGCTGGGAAACAGGGTTTTTACAGGTCAGAAATGGAGAGAGAACTAAATGTTGAAAGTTGTCCAGAATGTTCCGCACTGTATGTGACTCAAGCCAAAGCTGTTCACTTCACTTTTAAAAATACCTCTTAACTCTTCTATTCTTGGAGTCAGAATATCTTTTTCGAGCCCTTTTTGGAGAACGGCAGTGTGTCATTTTTCTAACCAGTCAAAGGACGAGCACAAGAGGGCAAGAGATCATCAATCTTTAGCTTTTCAGTTTTTTTCTGTGGATTTTCTGAGCATTACTTTTCCTAGCCACCCGACCCCGTGTGTGTGTGTGTGTGTGTGTGTGTGTGTGTGTGTGTGTGTGTGTGTGTGTGTGTGTGTGTGTGTGTGTGTGTGTGTGTGCGCGCCCCCATGCATGCATGTGTGAGTGCATGGGTGTGTGTGTGTCTGTGTGTGTCTGTGTGTGTGTCTGTGTGTCTGCACATATGTGTGTGCATGTGTGTATATGTGTGTGCAGCACGTGTGTTTGCACATCTGGGAGTGTCATTCACAATGAGATCTCTGCATTGCTGACCCTTGCTTTTCATGGAACAGAGCAGAAGTTTCATCACCACTGCTTTCTGTCTCTGTTGTTTAAGCAAAGTACAGAATCTTTTTCTGCTGGTTTTCTACTCCTGTTTGTTTTGACTTGTATTTAAATGTCTTCATTAAGATGCACTATGAACACCGTGAAATTCACCTGTGTAAGTATGCAGTTTAGTGACTGTTCTACTGCATTTACCGAGTTTGTGCAACTATCACCATGCTCTAAATTTAGAATGTTTTCATCATCCTAGAAAGGAACCAAGTGTACATAAGCATTGTTCCCCTTTCGCCACCAACCCCCACGCTCCCGATCCTAGGCAACTGATGGCTCAGTCTATTTTTGGCTCTATAGATCAGCCTGTTTCTCTACACTTCATATAAATGGAATCGTGTAGCCTTCGTGACCAAATTCTTACTTAGTATAACCTTTTCAAGGTTTATGCAGTATATAGTATGTTTTCTTTTTATTACCAACTAAGAGTCCATGTATGGGTGTGCCCCGTTTCTTTTCTCCATCTGCTAGTGGATACTTGGTTTGGTTTTGCCTTTTGGCTTTTAAGAATGGTGGCACAAGTCTAAAACAAGGACCATCTCATAGAGTTTCTGTATGAAATTTAAAGTGTCAAAGTGATGTAAGAGTAGCCAGCAAGTCTGTTGGAGACAAATACAAATTTCCTAATAAATGAGGTATGGTGGGCTCAGCATCAGTTACAGAGTCCCGCCTTCTCATTGTGCCTTGCTCTCCACATCTCTTAAGTACCTTCTCCTGGCCTTCCTCTCCTGGACTATCATTTTGAAACTTTCATCCCTTTGCTAGCCATTTCCTGAGTACCCACTGTGTGCCAGATCCCACACTGGACACAGTGGACCCGAGAGACCATCAGGTGCTTCCAGTCCCAGGCTGCTCTGCTCTTCACTTGTGTTCTCCTGGATTGGGGTTCCCTTCTCCCCAGGTGCCACCGCTCTGGGGTTCTCCAAGGTGTTCACCAGCCTTAGTCCTTTATTGTGTCGCAGATGCTTAGTGTGACTGCAATTGCAGTTAGCAATTGTTTGAGGAGGCTTGTATAAGCTGCAAAGGTTGCCATGCCTGAGAGAGACTTGAGGAGGAAGTAAGACGCTGGTGAGAAGTTGAGGCTGAGGTTGGTGAATTATTCTTCACTCAAATCTAAACCCAAGTCCTCTGTAGTTGTCATGAGCGGCAACTTTCTTCATAGAGTCAGCTTTATGTCCCTTTAGAATTTCCGGAACAATTCAGCATTAGTTCTAGACTCAGTGAAACTTACCAACTCCTAATTGCTTAGATGATGCGTGCTTTCTCGATTCTCTGTCTCTGTCTATCTCTCCCATCTGTGGAGGTAATGACCTATAGGGTGACTGCGAACTTTTTACTCCTGCTACTGTTGTCTTCCCTGCAAAACACAAAATGGTGTTTTTATGAATTTTCTTGTTTCCATTCTGAAGAAATATTTTCCTTTTTTTCCACAAAATACCATGCAGTTAACAGTGAGATTGCCACTTCATGTCTTTTCTGCTTCTGGTTCAGGCTGGATTTGAAGAGTTACGTTTGATAAACGGAGAATGATGCTAGTGCCCATTGTAGGACAATGGAGCAACCTCAATTCTGTCATTGTAACCCATTTGAAGAATTTGAATCTGAGCAGAGCAAGATGTAGGCATCCCAGGATCCCATCTGCCCACCGAGCTATCCTCTCTACCTTATTTGTGAGCTGGCGGTCACACCAGTTGTTACTGGTCATGTTCAGGAATGTGTCCATACACAGAGGTTTTACTGTTTGCTTTATTTTCAGTATTTACTGATGTAGTGCAAGGCACATCTTGTAAAATTGCCCACTTTAAGGGATTCCCAGTTCACCATGAAACATCTTTTTGGTTAAAAAAAAAAAAAAAAAACATACTCACCGAATCTTAGAGGCCATGTGCTCGTAAGAAGCAGCTGCAGTAGATTGCTTCAACTCTGAAGACCTTGGAAGGAGATGAACTGTGAGCTGGCGGGCACGCTACTGCTCTAGGACTACAGATGAAGGGCACAGAGGTGTTGACTTCTCACTCCTGTTAGATTTGCATGAAGGCCTTCCCTGGTTTTGTTAGTTTGATGTGCTGATGTGGTCTGCTTCCCACCAACAGCTAACGGGAAAGGTGCAGTTGAATTGTCTGTTTCAGGAGCACATACCACTGAGTGTTGGGCCTAACTTTTAATTAATTGAATGATGTATCTTTCTATTATTTGTAACTCCTTCTGTCTTCCTCATTTCCTTTTCTCTTCTAGGTTCCTTATTCCTGTTAGTGATGAGCTGCACTGTCTTTCTCCTCACCCTTTGTCTCCTTCCGTGCCGTAAAAATGTCTGTGGTCAGATCAGGAAGCTCAAAAGGGAGTTAGATGGCTGAAACTATCCCAGGTTATCCTGGAACTCACTCTGTAGTGATGGAGGGCCTGACCTTCACCTTCTGAGTGTGAGATGAGTGTTAGGTGCCAACATGTCCTGTGGATAGCATGCTGAGGATCACACACAAGGCTTCTAATATGAGAAGCAAGCTCTGTATCACCAGGCCCCACAGGGGAAATCTTTAAGAAAGTCACACAGCCACTTAGCAGAGAAGAACTCACCAGGCTTGCTGTTGTCCATTGCTCTTGCCCTGTAGCCATGCTAACGGAGGAGAAAATCAATGACAGTGAACAGTCTCCATAAAGTCAGAGTCTAGTCCATGGAGAACCGTGCTTTCTAAAACTCTTTCCACTCCTGGACCCCTTCTGCCCAAGAAATTTTCTACAGCCCCAAGTATATTGGACTATAAAATACATACATAAATGAAACATGTACTGATAATAAACTGAATAATTATACTTTGAAACAGTTTTCTAATACATAAGTACATATGTATATATGGTTTATCATTTATGGAAATGAAACTGAGTATGTATTTTAATGAAATGGATGGGCTTGTTAATTTCACAAAAAGAATTAAATCTTGGCTGAACATGTGACGTAAAAGAATGTATTCAGTGTTTTGCAGAGGTGGTCTGATTTTCTAATTGTCAGTGCTGGAAAACTGTTTTAAATCAATGAATACATACTACAAAATGACAAAACATTTTTAGAGAAGCTACTTCAAAAGTATTTTGAGATTCTGCCCTAATCCCCAGCCAGAATTAACGACTTCTTACAAAGCCCATCAGTAACTCAAAGCAGCAATTTTTAAAAATGAATTGTTATAATATGACCCAGCCTAGAGACAACATACTTTGATTGTTGAAATTAACATGGTGAAGAACGGCAATAGGAGGACACTCTTTGTTTCCCTTAATTAAGCCACTATCTTTCTCTAACAGCAGACAGCTTTGTGTGTGCAGTGACTACTGACTACTACAGTGTAAACCAGTGTGACCTGAGGAGCTCCAAGCCAAACCCTTTGGTGTTGGAGAACCCAACAGCATGCACTGTGAGAATGCTACATGCTGTGTGCAGTGTGAAGGGCACAGGCCATGTGCAGTGTGAAGGTATTTTCTCTGTAGTGTGAGGGGTGTGTACTGTGTGCTGTGTGAAGGACATAGACCATGTGCAGTGTGAAGGTATTTTCTCTGTAGTGTGAGGGGTGTGCTGTGTGAAGGACATAGACCATGTGCAGTGTGAAGGTATTTTCTCTGTAGTGTGAGGGGCGTGTGCTGTGTGCTGTGTGAAGGACATAGACCATGTGCAGTGTGAAGGTATTTTCTCTGTGGTGTGAGGGGTGTGTGCTGTGTGAAGAGTGCAGGTTCTGTGTAGCAGGAAGGGCACTTCCAGGAAGACAAGTTTTCTGTGGCCAGAAACTCCTTAAACATGTTTTAAGTTTTCATTTAATTTTTGATTGTTGTGTGTTCAGAAACCTTTTCTGTTGCCAGCTATTTTGCCACCCCAATATTCAGCTACCCAACCCCAAGTGGAGTTGTGACAGTGTTGAAAGAGCTGTGACTTAGAGAGCATTAATGCTACATATGTGTATGAGCTTAACTCTCTTTGTTTACTGTATAGGATGCATTTTAAGTCAGATGTTGACTGAAGTTAGTAATTTCAAAATATTTATAGATGCCTGTTGAGTATTTTCTTTAAGAATTACCATGATTAATTGTGCACTATTTCAGGTGAATCCCTGTGTATGAGCCCCATACATGATTTGCCAGGGGTTAGAGTTTTATTTTGTTTTCTGTAAGTAATAAAATCCCAACTCAAATTCAGAAATGGGATTTCACTAGCTCAGGCAACTTTTCTCAATGCAGAAGGTAAATGAGACAGAATAGACCTCAGGCACGTAAAAAGGGTCCCCTGAACCCTCTGGCCAGTGTTCTTGTCTGCATTCTGACTAAAGTGGGGAGGGCAGCCACCAGTGGTGCAGGCTTACGCCTTGCCCGTATGGTAATGCTTTTATAAAGAGAGTTTTTCTCTCGGGTCTTCCTGGGACCCAGTCTCGGGCTTCTGTCTGCCCTGGTCAGTTGCCACCGTACAGCGTTTTTCACATGCTTTCCCTGCCCCATATCTGTCAGAAACTTTAGACTAAGTATGGCACCCGCATGTGCTGAGCCCTGTGCACATGCAGTCCTGGAGTGGCTGCAAGGTCGTGATCAGCATGCTCTTGGCTGTTGCTGGCCATACTCAGGAGTTTGTCATTTCTGTCGCTAGTGAACCACTGCATACCCAGTCTGTATTTCTGGAGCAAAAAGAGCCACGTGGCCACTGGACAGGAGTGTTGGGCTAGTGAGATGGTGATCGTTGATTGGATGAGCAAGCTTTACCTACCATTGCAGTTCATGGAGTTTCAAGATTAGATACAGGGTGGTGGTTGGAGGGGGGGGGAGGAATCGTCTCCGTTTCAAGTTCTGGCTCTAGTTCAAATAAGAATTTGTTATGTCCCTTAGGCGGCTGTGCCAGACAGTGCTCAGCTCTAGAACTATTTGGTATCCAAACAATTCAGAGTGTGCGAGGTCAGGGAAACCTGACAGGAAGAAAGTCCTCTTAGAACTTCCTGCTTTGGGTCATGGTATAATCACAGCAAATAATACAGATTTCCCTTTTATTATAACCACAATAGAAAGGCCGAGGTTGTGTTGACAAGGCTCGTTGTTTGGGAGACGTTTGTAAACTGTAAACTTTGGAAATCCCAAAACTACTGGATGCAGTCCCATCTGTTAGCTGAAGGCCGATGGCCTGGGCAATAGGTCCTGAGCCGCAAGTTAAATTGAGAATGCGAACGGGAAGCAGAGATTACAATGGGTAGGATGCGACCCAATTCAGGGAATGTTCGGAAGGGTGATTACATCATAGGACAACAGGAAAGCCAAGTGTTGTGCTGGACTCTGTTGTCTGCCCTGCAGCTGGAGGTCAGGACCCTAAAGACAGCAAGAAAAGTAGCTCCCTTGGTGGAATAGCTAAGGATTGGCTGCTTCACTTTGAAATGATAACAGCCTATATTTTGGATTGCGTTCACTCTGCCAAACTAGAGTGAATAGCTTCAATAAATACCCAGAGCCACTTCTCATGTCTACTCTTTTAAAAAAAGTGTTTATTATTTATGTGTATGTGCGTGTACCTTCATGAGTTTATGCACCACGTGTGTGCAGGAGCCCTTATAAACCAGAAGAGGGTGTCAGAGCTTCTGGAACTGGAATTGTAGGCAATTGTGAGCTGCCCTGTGGGTGCTGGGAACTGAGCCTGGATCTCCTGCCCCAGCAGTAAGTACACTGAGCCATTGGCCTCACCCTTTGAATGGAGTTTACGCCGATTCCAGGATGACCTCCCTCCGAAGGTCATCGAAAGTTATGGCACTCCATTTCTAGAGAATCTGAAGCCCTCTACCTCCAAAGGCATCAAGTACACACATGCTACACATGTACATGCACGCAAAATACTTAAATACATGAACTAAAAATAATAGCCTTCTATATGCATTGTCACTTGTCTGTTTAAATGTATTCCACTCTTGAGTAGTAACTAAAGAATTTAAATAAAAAATTATTCCACTTTAACATTTTTCCTCATATTTATCATTTAAGACAATTAGTAGTGGCTATGTTAAGCTTGCCTCTGTCTTCTTTTGCATCCTTAGTGTGCAGCCAAAGTACCTTCGTTGACATTAGCAGATATTAATATTTTGAAAAACAAGGCATTATTTAATGAAGAGCAGCTTGGGTGGTGAGATGCTATTCATGAGTTGTGTTATACAAGAGTCTTGGAAACGGTTTCAGGGTGATTAAGCAATATTGCATACGGCCAGGGTTATTAGGTAATTTCTAAGACAACGGTTTAGGGAACAGGTGACCTTTTTGGCTCAACTGTGTTATGTCCCCATCATGATTTTTCTTTGAAAATTAATAACAGCAAACCCAGACATAGACACACGCGGTGGGGGAGAGATATCTAGGGAGGATACCCCTTTAATAAGAACTGGAGCTGTTCATTAGCAAGTGATGAACAACGCACTTTTCATTAAGGAATATCCTAGTTCTACTGGGAACTGTTCTAAAAGTGACACTTGAGAAGCCCAAGTGGAATGAATATGTAATGGCCTAGCTAGAGCGTTTGTATTTGATTTCATCACATCCCACTTTGAGTTCATTGGAGCTCTATTGCAAAGACAGAGGCATCAGCTTGCTGATTTTGCAACTCTTTCTTTCCTTCGTGAAGAAGTAGTTGAAAGAGGTGGTTTATAGTGGTAGACTGGCTCAAACCAGCTTCTGGACAGATGGTCAAACTATGGAGTTCAGAGAGCCGTTTTGATAGAGTCTCCAAAGCCTTTCAGAGTGCGGATTTTATACAGCTTATTATAGATTAAGATGATTACAGTGTTCTAGAGACGTTAACATCAAACTTGAAGTCCATGTACCCCAGAAATACAGTAGTTTGGCCCAGTAAAACAATTAGGCCTTGAAAATTTACTAGAAGTAGCGTCCAGCTGAACCAAGGCAGTGAGCCCATGGTTTAGCAAGGGGCCTGTGTGTACACACAATTTCTTTGACAGGTTTTTTAGTTTTTAAATGAAAACTGAAAAATGACATTTTATATGTTTCCTCATATTTATGTTACACTCATCTCAAGAAGTTCCCATACAGTATATTTATGGGTGGCTTGTTTAATTCTTCAGACAGCTTGGTGAGACAGTGCTCAGTCAAAGGCTCTCTGTCCTTGGCTTGAAGGTTCTCTGGATCGCGGAAGGTTCTCTCTGTACTGTTTGTTCACCTGTGCTTTTTATTAGTTTTCCGGTGTATCCCCCTTTCCGTTCACAGTGTTTGCATGATAATCAAGTTATTTAACAGAACCATCTTATATTCTTAGTTGGCTTTTTTATGATTTCTATAAACATTTGAAATTGATACTTTGAACAGCTTTGGAGTATATATAGCTCTTTATTTGTTTTAGTTCCTATTCTGTACAGTGGTTTCCCAGTAGATGAAAACATTGTATGGTATCCCATGAATACATGCAGTTATTTTCTGTCAGTTGGGTTAAAATAAGAATAAAGCCTTAATTTTTTATGGTGTGATTCTACAATAGAGTTGGAATGCTAAAACTAATTAAGAATTTATGCCATTCTATGGACAATCATTTTGCAGAATCCTGTGTTTGAAATGTTACTCCATAGTCCATCATAGTTGTTTTCACAGCCATGGTTGTTCTGGGAAACTTTTTTGCTAAGTCCACGGTCTTCCGAAAACTCTTAACTAGTCTCCAATTTTCTCAGCCTGTGAGCTAAGAATTGTTAGAATTATTTTGCCCGGTTGCAAGTTTTTAAAGCTATTTCCATCAACAAGTTCTACATACAGACTTAATTAGGTCAGACACTCTGGACACATATTTTTGATCTCCAGTTATGTTGCTTTGTGACTAATACTTGGACAGTCTGTGTTTCACGGCTCCTCGGCTGAACTTTGAGATAGATACAGAAAGAGCAGATCCCATTAGATAGGATCACAAGGCATGCCCTCAACTAGAGGCATTCACAGAAGATGCATGGCTTACTACTTGGCTTATTTACAGCTGCTCATTCTGTTTGTTTTTCCCCCTCCTAGGTTGTTTGATGTGTGCACAGTGTCACGGACAGACAGAGAGACCAAGCTTACACTAGTGTTTGAGCATGTTGATCAAGACTTGACCACTTACTTGGATAAAGTTCCGGAGCCTGGAGTCCCCACAGAAACCATTAAGGTACCGAGAATCACTCTTCTGTCTGGTCAGACTAGCCACTGTCACAGCTTACTCAACACTAGTCTTCTTTCTTGCGAAAATTGCCAGAACTGGTATTTTTGAAACTTAATAACAGTTGAGAATGTCAACTAAGTAAAATGTTCAAAGATTGGAAAAAATCACCTAGTCCATCTAATAAGTGGAATCTTCAGAATTGGATTGCAGTCCAGTTTAATTTCAGGGTGAATTTAAAAAAAAAATAGCTTTAATGCACATTAAAAAAATTAAAAGCACATATTTGTATATTATCTGGCCCCAATCTTACAGAGTTTGGTGTAACAGATACAGCTCAGTATCCTGGTGGTTCTTATTCTTTAAGAGATATAATTTTAAATGTCACTCAAAGACACATTCTAATTATATGCTGATTCTGAGGTGTATTCTTTTGGCCCTTTCTGTTTGTTTTTTTTCCAATTCATAGATTTGTTTGTTTTTTAGTCTAAATGGCAAGTAGTAATCTTGGGACTCAGAGGTGGTTAAGACATGCTTTCTGCCATTCATGGTCAGCAAGCTAGGGAGTGTATTGACTACAAACAAATTCTTTCTTCCTTTAGTCTTTAGGGGAAAGCTACCCAAAGCATTTTAATGGTGTAGGCTGTCTGCTTAACTTCGTTTTTCCAGTTCATCTGTTATATCTGTGCCCATCACCACAGAGTAAGAAATGTCTTTTGAATGATGGCTAGATGATGTCCCCAGAAACTGATACATTTAGACTGTAACAATAAATGATTACCGTTTGGGTTTAGGCCAATAAGAGCTTGGTTTTCTCTCATTAAAGAATGTGATGCATAGTGGTGGTTCCAATTCCTTGTGCCTAGTTTGAAGGCCATGAAAGCCCTCTAAATGGAAGATTTCTGATCACCTGATCTGCGCCATCTTCTCTGACATTATATTCCAGTCCCATGACCCCATTGCTTTCCTTTATGCATTTAATGCAAAAACTCCACTTGGTGCCTGCAGAGCAGGGTCTGGTCCCTTCTGCTCGCACTGTTTTCTGACCACATTGAACAGATCACAGTTTTTGATGTGGTGTGACTTCCCACCTCAGTGGCCCTCCTTTTCATGCAGTTGCCTTTAGTCCTCTCTAGGTCTATCTAGATGTGTTTCATCCACTCTCTTAGTTGGATATCGTCTGGTTTGCCTTAGAGTAATTGCTGCACCATCCACTTCTGTGATGCATTTTCTGCCTTTGTGGTTATTTATGTATGTATCTTATTACCTGTTTGCCCACATGTTCTGGCTGCCATACTTGATTAGTACACTTCGGAACACAATCAATAAGACACATTGCCAAGCTCCCTTCAGACATAATTACTTCAACCAGCATATTAAGCACAAATGATCACTGGCTTTTTCTGATGCAAGTCTTCTATCAGTTACTCCATGATACCTTTTAAAATATCAAAGTAACCATGTATTGTCCACATTACCTGCTCCGTAGAGTTTTTTGAGGTTCACGTTTTCTCCTAAGATATCAGAGAATGATGAGTGGAGGATTTGTATAATTAAATCATTTGATACGGTTACCAGAAGGCTGAGATTCTCCTAGAGGCTGAACAGTCTACAGCCATCAGAATTAGTGCCTCCCTAGATGAGCTGATATAAGCAAGGTTGGGTGCTGGGCCTATAGGTTAGAATAAATGGCATATGGTTAAGAATGTGATTAATGTTTTCAAAATGGCATATAACTACGATCAAATGAAATTAATTTCTATGCAAAGACAAGGGTCTTTGGTTAACTTTAAATAGTAACTAAAACTTTCTTGTTTTCATCTTTGATTTTTAAAAATAGGTCTGAATTGATCCACTTTTCATTTTTATTTATCAATATGTTTCTAATGCTGAGTGTTACAATACTTTAATAAGGCTGTTATGATGTGAATATAAAATATACCTTACAGGCTCATGTGTTTGAACATTCCTTCCTAGCTGGTTGGAACACTTAGAGGATGGGCTAGCTAGAGAAAGTGCGACTTTGGACTGCCAGCCTTCTGGATTGTAGCTGAGCTGCACTTCCTGCTCAGACTGCTTACTTCCTAGTCAGGGAGATGTGAACAAGCTGCTGGCACTCTCACCTGAAGCCACTTGTCTCCATACCTCCTGCTTTCCTTACAATGACTCCCCATTGTACCGGAGCATACCCTCTCAGTTGTGAGACAAAATAAATCATTCGTCCCCTATATTTGTCCTTTAAGGTGTTATATCACAGTGTGGAGAAAAGTGATGGATATAAAATTCTTTTTAAAATTATGAATAATTATTAAGGAGCTTATACAATCATCAAATGGATAGTTAGGTTAAAGGTATAGCTGCTACAAATATCCTCACTAGGCCGTTGTAGCTTCATTTTGGTGATCAATTTATTTTTAGGAATTGGTGTGTGGGTTAACTGCATTGCTGGATGATGGTTTCAAGCTTGGACCTGGAGAACAGAAATATTTTGTCGTACAGAAGATGCATTTATGCCAAGTTTTTCATTGAGCTAGTGAATGTTACTGTGTTGAACAGTTTATTGGAAACACAAAAAATGGCATCTTTCTATGGACCGTTCTGTGGAATAAGACTTTCATAGAAAATACTAAGACTGTTTATTCATTCAGTGTTTATGGAATTCAGGAAGTTTCTGTGGTGAGCACTTTGCAGACACAAAATGAGCCTACTCTCCGGGCTCAGACCTTTCCAAGACAAAAGATGAAATGCACAATTGAAAAGAGAGAGAGATGAGCCTCACAAAAGCATATGGCAAACATTCTCAAGTACAAGCAGATGAACCTCAGTCACAGGCTCTTTGCACGTGGTACTGAAATGTTCTCTAGAGTAGTCACAGCAGCTAGAAGGTTAGAATTACCATACGGAAATTCTCTTATGTGCACTGAGAGGTGCCGTGTTGCCAAAATAATTGTAATCTGGAACATATTTTAACATGAAATAGATATATTTAAAAAATCAAGATAGCAGCCTTGTAAGAAGATTCAGGCCAAGGACTGTGTCCTTTACCATCTGTCTTCTGAGGTGTTCTCATGGCACTCTTAGTTTGCCACCTAATAACCAAAATATCCCAGTGCTTATTGGGGTACTCATTGTAATTGGAAGGCAGGGCTTGGATAAAACTAGAATATTTCATCATGTCTGGAGAGGGATAAAACCTTTGTTTATCATTTAATCAACATCTTTGTTAGAAAACAGCAGATGGAGGGCTTATAAATCTCTCTCAGAGAACAGGTTTTCAGATATTTGAATAACATTTGTTTTGAGAAAATTAAAATTCATGAAGCTTTATGAAGTTGTTGAGGTTGATATTTGGGTCAGTTTGTGGAGGATGTCCTTCCGTTACTGCATGGTCCTCCCGTCAGCCTTGACTAAAGGAAGTCCCAGGCTATGCCTGAAAATCCATAGTAATAATAATAATGAAAACAGTAAGAGATTGTTCTTTCCATTTTCAAAGTAAACATTTCTAGGTATAATGTTCTAAGACTTAAAAAGTGATGTATAAACCTCACCTTTAAGGTGCTGTTGTGATTTTCTTTAGGTCCATCTGTTCCTGGCTGATGATAACATTTGCATAGGAAGCTTGTTGACCACTCTACTGTGAAACCAACAAGCAGCCTGATTTGACCTTGTTGACATGGCTGGCTCTCCTCTTTCTAATTCAGACTGTCATCTTAGAATCTGTTTAGTGTAGAGTTTAGTTCCACCTTTACTTTCCATCTTCACGTATCCATCTGCCACTAAATGACAAGGGTCAAAAGAAGTGTCAGAGAGTTCATTCACCATATTCTTTACTCATTTGGAGCAAAGGAAGCCATATGGCAGAGTACTGAGGAGAGAGAGGGACCCCCGTGACACATTCTTTCCAGGAGCAGACCCTTGGGGGGCCTGTCCTCTCACACTGAACCACTTCTTGGGCACTGGCACTTGCCTGCAAATCAGCTTTCCTAGTACCTGGCCCAGTGTCTTCAGCTAACTTATAAACTCTTTTGAGAACATACCTAATGTTACCCCTTGGCCATTCTGCCAGTGCTACATTCTTAATGAGATGGGCGGCATCGCTTCTTGAGAATAAAGTACAGAAGAAACACACAGATCAGTAGCCTCTCTAAAACAGGACAGAGTTCTGTGAGCTCCAGACCATATGGCCTCACAGAGTCATGGGATAAAAATCATGTCCGTGAATCTCCTATGATAAATCAATTCTATGGAACTGGAGAGAGAGAGGAAAAAAAAAAACTCAAAGTTTATGTCTGTGTGGGTAATTTTCTCACTGAATTAGATTTCTTTTTATCTTCAGTTGAGTGTTTCTTGGAGATTCTGCTGGTTTTTCTGTTTTCAATAAGAGATAAAATGTACTATTAGGTTTATTTTACAAAACCCAGACTTCAGAGGCTAGCATGCACTCTTGATTGCACCTGCTTTCTGCTCTGGGAAATAGTCTGTTTTCGTGACTAATATCTGCTTGCAGCAAACAGTGGCTCTGATGTCAGGACGAGTGCCCGAGGCTGCTTCATCCTTCTCTGTTTGACATAATGCAAAGTGACTGGTCCCCGTGCTGCAGATGAAAGTCTCCCAGGTCTTCCTCTCCTGCTCTTAAAGGAGCCCAACTCTGGCCCCTCACAGATCCTGGTGGTCTCCACTTTGCCCGATTTACAGCAGGTGATTTGTCCTATCTTTGCAGGACACAGAACAAATTAACATGAAAATATCGCTTCTCAGAAAACAAGGCTGGCTTGACTGCCCTGTCACTGCTGGTCATTAGCCATCTGCCACCAACACTCATACTCTGTTTACCACATTTGAAATTCAGAGCAGATGTTGCATAATAAGGTGATCCAAAAAACAAGGCGAGAAATTAAAAAAAAAAAAACAAGTTCTCCACAATAATGATAAAGATCATAGACCAAAATTATTTTTCAGCTTAATATCATGGCTAGATTAATTGATTAGACTAGGATTTTTAGCATGGGTGTCTGTACAATGCTATCCTTACTATTTATGCAAACTATTTTTTAATTAAGGTTTTAAAATTAGGTGCATATGTGAAAGATGCCTGTATATTGTTGGATTAAATGTCCTTCAATGAACAAAATGTCATATTTTAGTAATAGCCATTCTGATGTAAGGGACTTCGTAGATCAGTCATGCTGCTTTTATTTTATGATACACCCTGGCTTACTGGTAACTTCACTAAGAATAACTCTTGCTGTAATTAAAGTTGGACATCCCAAGCCCGGGTAGCTTCCCACAGAATTTTTTTCTTGGTACTCAATGCTCTATGTACCCCACAGCCTTTCCCTTGACTGTCTTCTCCGTTCGCCCTTCCTCCTCGTGTGACTATCCCATCAGCGCCACCCTCGGCCTGCCTTTCTGTTAGCCTTGTTGGCCCTGGGTCTGTCTAGGCTGCTCAGCTTTAGACTTTGTTTCCATCCTGCCAGATTTTCCTCCCAGAAACTCACTTTAGTCCTTCTATATTCATGCATGTGGCATCTGATGGAATTAGGTATTGTTGTGATTTATCTAATTTATTAATGCACACTCTAACCTTTATGATGCTTCATAAAACTTATATGAATTACAGTGTATTAGTTGTTAGGTTTCACAAGCATGTTGTATTTTTAGAACAGACGTCCTTGGGTGGCAATAAACCTGAGTGGTCAAGAGTTTGCCTAGCACCACAGAAAAAGAAGGTACCCTAACTTGATCAGGGCCATGACCTACGTACGATAGGAAAATTGGTTTTGAGTCTGGCACTGCTGGCACCAGGCCATTGATTAGATTAGGAATGATGGTTTGCCTGGTGGTGTTTCTGTACCAAGTTTCCTCTGGGTTCAGGAAGAAACTAGGGCGAGTGAGCTTTGACATCCACAGTCATTTGTATTCCTAAATCCATAAACACAGTTCTGATGTAGAGAGAGAAATGAACTTGTTAATGTGTCCTTCATCCCCCTACTGTCCTTGGTCCTCCTCCTGCTATTTATAACTCCAAATGAAAACTTTCAGAAACACAGGAAACTTTTTCAAGGTGAGCATTTTTAGATAATTTAGATTTTGAGTATCCACACAGAAATAAAGGTTTATGTATATTTCCACATCTTTGTAGTAACTAAAAATAACATGGATGGGAAGAAGATAGAATTATTCAAATACATAATACTCCCAACTCGAAACTACAACAAAATTATACAGTGGTTTGAATTCTCCCACAAACAGGAAGCACGTGTTTTTAAAAAGTCACTTTCTGAAGGTATGGTGAGACTCACTCATGGAAACAAAGGCTGACTCATTAAATAGACAAATGACACTTAGATTAAACAAATGGCAGATAAATTGAACTCTCCTGAGAAAAGGCTTCCTCACCTTAGACATTGTCTGTTGATAGAACCCATTGAAAAGGTTATAGGCAGTGTGCACCTCTGCATGTCACCATGGTGACTGAAGAATCTGCACAGAGGGAAGATTTTCCTGTCTACATTTGCTTGTTCTCAAGCTCCTCGGTTATTTCCTCTGAAAATGGGCCGTGCTTCATGATAGCCCTCTTTTCTTCCTTAGCTACACCATTACTTCCTGTTGCGTCATGCTGTCCAGGTACTTACTGTCCAGCCTGACCTCTCCCGCCAGCTCAGGATACACAGTCTTGACCTTGGCAGGACCATAGCCAGAGGGGCTGGGCAGATAGACTAGTCTACAAAGTGCTTGCTGCACCAACATGAGGAAGTAGGGCTCAATTCTCAGCCTCAGTGTCCATCATCCTAAGTAAACAAACAAACAAACTTACTTGTCATTCCAGTGCTGGGGAGGCAAGAGACAGGAGGATTCACCGGGCTTGTTGGGTGGTCAGTCTAGAATAATTGGTGAGCAGGTTCTGGAAAGAAAAAGTGGATGACTGCTCAGGAATGACACCCAGAGTTTCCAGTGTGTACACACACACACACACACACACACACACACACACACACACACACACACACACACACACACACGAACGAAAGACCCCCAGAGGCTCAGGTCCCCAGGATGTCGGCCCAGGACCGAGGTGACCCCAATCACTAGGTGGAGGTGAAAGCTTGATGCCAAACAGCAAGAGACTTTATTGCAGTTGTTTAACTAGCTAACCCCATGTTAGCTCGGGCCTTTCATCCATCCACTATGGTGGATGGCTGGGAAAAGACTCCAAGAAACCACGGGACAGAGGTCTTATAGGGCAGTGTAAGGGGAGTATCTAGGAGTACACACAGGCTCAGGATTGGTGTGCCTCCAGGTTGGAGGACTTGTCCTGTGTTGATTGGTCAACTGGTTGTTATGGCCCATAGGCCCTCCCAAGGCGGTTGCTATGCTCTGGGAGTCATTGCTGTGCACTTGTCCATAAAGCACACCCAGAGCTGTAAAGCATAGCACCACCAGCTAACTTCTGATTGGTTCCTTGCCACAAGGCAGGTTATCTGACCTCCTAGTGACCAAGTCAAGGTCAGGCAAACACGTTAGGCTTTTATGGCTGCCAAAATGGGGAGCTGGTCCCTACACACACACACACACACACACACACACACACACACACACACACACACACACACACACACACACACACACACACACACAACACGTTAGGCTTTTATGGCTGCCAAAATGGGGAGCTGGTCCCTACACACACACACACACACACACACACACACACACACACACACACACACACACACACACACACACACACACACACACACACACCCAGAGCCACCAGCAGCCCACATGCACACACAAACCTGCAAGGAATCTCCTCCTCAAGCTAAGCTTTCCTTAAACCTAAGCATCAGGCTAGATGCCTTGCTTTTCACAGTCTTCATCAGTCCACCAGTAAGTGATTTCTTGTTTTTCATGCTTGAAATACATCCCCAATCTCACTTCTTAACACATACCAAACACTAACTCAACATCCCATGTACCAGTGTCCTTTTGTGGATCTGCCTCTTATTAGCAGTGGCAGAGATTGTCTTTCAAGTAAGTACACATAAAACTCGGTGACTCTCCTACTGGAAA
Organism: Cricetulus griseus; assembly: GCF_003668045.3. Lineage (NCBI taxonomy): Eukaryota > Metazoa > Chordata > Mammalia > Rodentia > Cricetidae > Cricetulus > Cricetulus griseus. Next base: position 221,777,014 of record NW_023276806.1, read on the forward strand.
CCTGTCTCCAGCGCTTTCCCATGCTCTGCAGAGTGTATGTCCAAAATGCCATTTCATCTGGGGTCTCCTAACTCTACACTTGTTCTTGTTCTCCATCTTTTGGTCACACTGGCCTTCCAAGTGTGTGTGCTTAGTGTTCACTCAGTTTGAAAGGCTTTGCATCTCCCAGGTCATCCCTACTCTGACCATCTCAGCCACAACTCCCCATCAATTTCAGGTTCCCATAGGCTATTTTGCCTTCTCCATAGTACTTACTTGAAGTTGTTATCTACTATTTTCTGTGTTATTGTCTTTAGTAAGTAGAAGAAACTTGAAGTTGTAAATCTATTGCAGAATTTTCCAGGATAGACATCCTATCTAGAACATGAAATCATGTGTTTGCACCTCTACTAAGTCCTTACCTTATAATTGACTTTGAAATGTGCTTTAGTATCCCTTAATACAAGTAAAGAAACTGGAGGCTGGAGAGATGGCTCAGTGGTTAAGAGCACCCGCTGCTCTTCCAGAGGACCTGAGTTCAAGTCCCAGCATGCATGTCAGGTAGCAAGAAGCAGGATAGGACACATACATGTCTGGGTAAGTAATTAAAAATAAGAGTTAAAATTATTTAAAAAAAAAAGTGAGGAGACTGCTTTGTAACGGGTAGGTTTTTAAAAATAGATACTAGAAAAACCTAGAGGATGTCACTTCCCAGCACATCTGCTTTGCTCTTTCTCAGCAAATGCCTTATGGTGGGTATGATCCCTGGGATTCTCAGTCACAGCTTAGAACTTACTTGGTTGGCTTGTATAAAACATGAAGCCAGTGCCTGAGCTGTTATGGAACTGGAAACATTTTTTTTATACAGCCCTGAGTTGAATTGCAGCATTTGTTTGGACTTCTGTTAAACCATTTTTATGATGAAATTGTCAGATCTCATTCTGTTATTTCGATGCTTGTATTATTAATCAGGAATCAAGTATGTTACATAACTTTTAAACTTAAAAATTGCTTCCTGTATGTTTACCATTGTATGGGAGGGGTTTGCCTGTCTCTCCCATAAGAAGTAGAAACTTCAGAGATAAATTACTGTTAAATGCATTAAATAAGATATCCTACACATTACCCATTTGCATATTTATATTTTACCCCCAAAGTTCGAGTATGCTTTTATACTAGGGAGCTGGTTATTAGAACAGCACTGCTCTGTTGCACAGTTACTAACAACTTACTGTATTCTCTGCACTAAATGTTTTAGTTAGCGATGGGTGTGCAGAGCACAGATCCACCCCTTATCTGAGATGTCTGAGTCTTCATTCCTAAACAGGATAGGAAGGAGTAGTTTTACTGCAGTTGAGAAAATAATTATTGGTTCTGATAAATGTATGTTGAATGAATAGGTTCTTTCCCTGAGGTTGTGTAAGAGAGCCTCAGTGCCAATTACAGTCAGAATCTCTGGCATGCAGCTTCCGCTGTCCTGCTTGTCATCGCCCCATCGTCACCCTTGGAGCAGAAGCCTCCAAAAGGATTGGTTCCACAGATAAGTCCCTCTGGTTCGAGAGTTTGACAGAATTCGGATTTACATACTTAAATCAGGGACTGAGTGTCTGTGCACGGTGACGTTCAACGTCTTCCGTAGTGGAAGAGAATCCCTCGCTACAACTCTGAAGCTTTTTAAAACCCTGGCAACTACCATACAGCAGTTAGCTTGATTTGGGTGCCTGGTGCCCAGCAGATTTTGCGAAGAGCAGTTGCTACCTAATAATACAGGGTTGATGATTGCTTGGGTACACAGTGGGTTCCGTTTCTTCAAAGGTGTCGTCGCTGTGCTGTCTCTCCAAGTGTGGCTAGCGAATCACTGTGCCATCTTGCTCTAACTGACTGCTTTCCCAAACAGGAGTCCCTGGGAGGGAGTTTCTAAAAGTTACCCTCCCTCCATTCCCTACAGACACCACAGCTTGAGAAAGACTCCCCTGCGGTGTGTCATGGGGCGCAGACGACAATGGGGAGCATCTCCTTTTTGTTCTGAGATGACTAATGTTGCTTGCCCTGGGTGGACCTCCAGACTAGCAGGCTCTTCAGGTTGAATGGTGGCTTATCTTTGTGACACTAATGCTCAGGGGATGGAGGCAGGAGGAATGTTGAGTTCGAGTCCAGCCTAGGCTGCTTAGTAAGACCCTCTTTCAAAACAACAACAACAACAACCAAAAATGGAAGGAATTAAGGTGGAGTCACGTGTGGCATCTAACTGAAGTCGCCTGTATGGGGGAAGCTGATTTAAAAACACTAGATTTTTATTATTCCTTTAAATGTTCTGTTAGAAAGCAATTAACTGATTGGTAGGAGGTGTGAATTAAAGTATGCTTAGAAGTATGAACTTCCTAATTGAAGAGTCCTTTTTGTGTTTGTTTGTTTGTTTGAGACTGGATCTCTACATAGCTGTGGTTGTCCTGTAATCACTACATACCAGGCTGACCTTGAACTCCCAGAGTTGAACCTCAACCCCTGCCTCCCAAGTGCTGGGATTAAAGGTGCGTGCCATCACATCCAGCCCTTAACTAAAGATTCTTAAGCTCACTCAAGAGTCTACCCTTTCAAAATGGCAGGCCTTTATAACACACCATGACTTGACCTTTGAAAGATGCTTTTTGTGTCATGCATACTAATGTTTTCACAGCTCCATGGTCTTGAGTTAGAAACCCATTACCGGACTCACCAGTAGAATTAGTCAAAATTCTTGTTCCTTGCCTCCAATAGTAAGGAACCAAAACCAAATGAAACATAAGTGAGCCGTTTGTCACAGATTTTAATGGTATAGTCAAATACAGTAAGTACATTGAAACCAAGGGTGCCTAGGCTCTGGTTGTCTCCATTTTGAGTCAAGGCCTCTAACAAATGTGACCTGGAAACCTTGCTGATTTTGTTTGACCACTGTTCATGTCTGTCTCTGATAATAGATACTTTAATTTTTCCTTGTTCTGGACAAAAAGGAAGCATTCTTTAAAAAATTATTCTCCTGAAGTGTAGTCATAATTCGTTCAGATTAGAAAGCTAAAACAGAACATAGCCAAGAGGGGGGTTGGCCAGGCTGAAGAGGGAATGAACATCAAAGGTCAGGTCTGTGCCTCGTGCAATATGTATTGATCTGGAAACCGTTACCTTCAGTTAAGATGTTCCCTGAATATGGTTAGTGTGGAACGATCCTTTCATCTCACTGATACACCACATATTAATATTAGAGCCTTGAACTGAGAATCCACCATCCTCACAGATTAGACCTATAGGGCTCTCGGAAATGAACATGTTATAAAATCTGTAGGTGTGGGCCCTGTTTCCTTTTTGCCCTTTCCTTTCACCAAAACATATTCCTGATTGGGAAGGTGAAGAACAAAGAGGAAAGAAAGAAGCTGGTGATTGCAGAAGGAAAATGAGTTGATTGGGCCCCATAAGAAAGATTTGTGGACTAGCAAAACCCTCCTTCCGGAGGTGGTTTGTCAAAGGCAATTCACTATGTGGGGCCATAAATGCATGAAACATTAATATTAATAACTCTCATTCTCCCCATTAAGATTATTACGTGGAGCACAGCCCTTTCTAAATCTTCTAAACCCCAAGCCCTTTCATGTATGTTTTAACCAGATATTAAGGACAGGCTGGGTTATGTCTGTATTGTAAAGCTATATGAATCATCCAAATAAACCACACACAAGGGATTTGTCTTTGATTGTATCTGTTCTGAATTTCACCACTATACTAATAATCTGTGATGGGCATCCCTCATCCATGCTGTGAGATCTTAATTAAAACACTTAAGAACGTGAAAGGAAGTAACATACAAATTACATCAGCATGAATTAAGAAATGGTTGCATTTTGGTGTCCTCCTAGGGTCGCACCCTGAGAGAAAGGACCTCTTTTCTGCCTAGCTTTGTTCATCACTTTTACCACCAGGGGTTCACAGAACTTCATATGTAATTTATCGTCATGTCCCATAATTAACATATGGTTTGTGTTATTGATTTCTCCGGTTTCAAAGGGAAATAAATTGAGCTTTCTTCCACTTTTAGGATATACAGTTTTTTTAAGGAACTCCAGACAAAGGCACACATTATTTGTAAGTTAGAGAACAGCTGCCAGAACACAGAACATTAGGAATGAGTTCTGGCTGGAATAATGGAGATACTGTTCAGAGGTAGCCCTGTACAGCAGGAAGGTTCCTTAGAAAAGAGACAGCTGAGTTTGCTTGTAAATTTTGCTAGAAACAGGCCTGATTTAGCAGCACGCTTTCAGCTTTGCATTTGAAGCAAGTACCCTCACTAATGACCTGTAGGAATCTAAATATTTCTAGCTTGGAAAAATGAATGAATATTGATGGATTACAAATTGTTCTTTTTAATATATAGAACATTTTAGCAAATATTTAGCAGAGTTTGGAGTAAAGTCTCCTGTGTCTAAAAAAAATGTATCACAAAAGCCAGGTGTAGTAGCTTCTGCCTTTAGTTCCAGCACTTGGGAGGCACAGACAGGTGGAGCTCTGTGAGTTCAAAGCCAGCCTGATCTACAAAGTGAGTTTCAGGACAGCCAGAGCCACACAGTGAGACCCTGTCTCTAGAAAACAAAACAACATATATATAAATTATTCAGAGATTAGGAAAATATTTAATTTGTAGTGTTACATGTAAAATTGAAAGGCAAACATTTACACAAAGTATGACAAAAATTTAATACAGAAAAAGTTTTTAGAAACTAATAAAAAATTACCCAGTATAGATATATAAGGAAATAAACATTCATCAAGTCCTACATATTCATGGAATATCTACAAGATTTGGGCTTGAGAGGAGTTCAGCATCACTGATGTTAAGAATTCCTATTGAAAGTCACAATTTGCTATAAATGATGATTTCATAAATTACAAAAGTTCAAACAGAATGACTGTATCACTACACAAACACTTCTCATAAAACCTCACCTTAAAAGACTATCTCAAGAAAGACAAGATACAAAATGTATAAGTAGCTTATACTCCCAATTTGGAAATACTTGTCTAGTGCTTATGTTTTCAGAACTAGCAAGAAGTATACTAAAATATGAATGTGTATCTATCTCTGTTGAAATATGCTGTGTTGTTTATATTTATGGCCAGGTATGTTAGAATGGATGAAATTCCTAGTCACGGCCTATTTTTATGACCCAACCAAAGGTCTTCTCATACACATTTAGTGGGTAATGTTCTCTGTTACAGAGTAGATGCTCTCTTGTCGGTCTTTTCTTTGTACCCAATATAGGAATTAGTAACACCCCATCTCTTCTGCTTTGGCCTCACAGTAGGACAGACCTTATGAAACAATCAGTGTGTATACACTGAAGTATTGGGTTTGGGGCACGGATGATGATCTTGATAAAACAGCAGAACTGAGAAACTCAATAGTACTAAACCTCCCTGGTCATCTCCTGTTGCTGCCCTTGTACCTCATGTCAGGAAAATTGGACTGTGAAGGAATTTCACTTAATTGTAATTGAAAGCAATCACTAGGCAAACATAAATCTAAATTCATCTCTGCATAAAGAATAAGGTCACAAACCTTTTTTTATTACAATGCAGTTTCATGTATAATTTCTTTTGGCCTAGGTTTTTACTTGAAACCAGCTTTCAGAGCTGCTGTTAGCATGAACTCATGGTGATTATATTATATATTTGAGCAGAGGCTTTTTAAAGGTAGATATGTGTAATTCTGTGCCTGCCTAGAGCAATTCAGTACAACCCGCAGTCAACAATATGCCCAGCCAATGACAAATCTGCACAATGCCACAATCTATCCAAATGCAGCCTACTCTGATTCTCAGTTATAGGTAAAGTCATGCTGAATGAGGAAGTGACATAAATTTGTGCATTATTTTTAAGCTGTTGGAGATGTTTGTTTGAGAGGAATTGAAGTCTGTCATTTTTCATTATGGTTTCTTGAACTGTGAACCACCTTGGGTAAGAGTCAATGAGAACTTCTGAGGATGTCTCATTTAGAGAATTATAAATATAAATTACAGATAGCGTAGTTTGGGGGGTGTCTCTAAATCACAATTAGAAAATTGGCACTATGAAACACAGTTTTCCCACACAAGTGTACAACTTGTTATAGATTACCCCCCCCCAGCTCATCAAAGTGGATGTGCCTAGGATGCCAGTCCACTGGGCAGAAATCACCAAGCTTCCTTCCCTCGGTCAGAGTAACAGGTCCCGGCCTCTGGGAACTGGTGAGCATGGACTTGTTGCCTCTTACATGCCACAGGAAGATCCTGACAGATCTCCATCTTCTTGTTTGATAAGAAGTCTAAGGAAGCATCAAATAGAATTCTCAGGTCTGGAAAGGTACTGTGTCCAGCTGCTCACTGAATCACCGTCACAAATGAAATTCATGGATCCCCGTCTCACAAGTTGACAAGCCATGTGACTTCTGATTACTACAGTGTGGCATTGGGCTGAGAAAAAGCTATTCATAGTAAGCATAGATAACCTTATTTTGTTGAAAAAGAGTCAAGACTTCTGAAAAGTACTCATGTGATGGAATTCCGTCTATAGAGTTATTTTACTAACACTGGTATTATATAATTAGATGCCTATTCTGGAAGAGCTTAGGAAGTCAGGAACATAAGCTGCAGGTAAATTATAAATGCACGTGGTATTTTAACTTAATGAGGAACAACATTGGGAACATCCATTTGGGAAAACCTCCATTGGGGGTCAGATCCTTCACATGGCTCTAGGGACCAGGCCTCTCTGGAAGTGTGGACATCATGCTCACATGACCCCACAGTGGACTTTGTAGCAATTGGAGAAGATTACAGAGCCAGAAATTGAGGGTGTCACTTGTACATGCCTTCATCAACATTTGCAGAGTGGGTTCTGAGAGATGCACATTCAGATCAAGGAGTTATCCTGTAAAAGGGAATGACAGAAGTTGAATGGGTTTTTCTGTTAATTGATGTTTCTGTATTAGTATTGAGCAAAAGGGAGCCATTATTTAGATAGTGCATTCTGAGCATGCTTTGGGGTGGCATGTTTGGATTTTCTTTAAAGCATTGCTTTGTTATGGGAAAACAGGGATCCTTAAAGACTGTATTGGCAGTGAACATTCTAGAAGGCCCAGGTTGCCTTATTTAGTGTATTTTAGAAATGTGTTTGTTCAAGAGATTAATGATTCCATTTCCATGACCTCTCCATCATGCGTTTTTTTTTTTTTCCATCCCTCCAACACTGTGCTTTGATTCTGAGTTACAGATGTTTTAAGCTGTTCCTAAGCTTTAGTAGATATCCCACAAGATTCACTTACAGAAATAACAGCCCATCCACTGAAGTTATTCCTGGTGCCTTTATCCAGCAGAGCCCAGTCCTCCCCTGGTCTTAATGCTTCTAGGCTGGGTGAGTTTGGAGAGTGTTGTAGTTTCCATTTGTGGATGGAAAGATGACTACCTGTCCCTGCAGCAAACTCTTTGTGGCCAAAGAGTGACCACCCCAAGGCCGTCACTCAAACATTGGCTTGGAAAAGTCCCCTTGAAAGTGGAGATACATCTTTCTCCCAAGAGTGCACCTAGCCGCTCTAGCTTGCTTCGTTGTCTGTACTTCTCTTTCCCCCAGAGAGGCTTCTCGTTAAGCTGCATGTACACCTACCCGTTGTGAAATTCCCACATTGCCACGGCTTCCACATGCTCTGTAGCCTATTCTTGTAAACTCTCATACTTTAAAAGCGTGAATGAATAGGAGAAAAGGCAAGTTAAACATATTACTTCAGAGCACCAAAATTTCCCATCAAGCCATACTAAATGGAAAAATGGAGGCCCTTGTAAATGCCCTAGGAGTTTCCTGAATGTGGTAGAGAAGCCCTGCCAGCATGATTTTCCCATTATCCGCTCCCATCTTTCTGCCGTAGACCTGACTCAGGCTGTCCTCAGACTCATAATTAGGAAACTCATCTGCCTAGTGCTCCCTCCCTTTTCTTGCACAGGATCTCACTAGGTAGCACAGGTTGGCTAGGAGCCTGCTATGTAGATTAGGCAAACTTGGAACCTACAAAGATCCCCCCTGACTCCGCTGCCTGAACACTTAGACTAAAGGTGTGTGCCACCCAAACTGTTTTTTATGCCAACTCTTTTTTTTTTTCTTACTGTGCATTTATATATTAATCTGTGATGAGATCAGCCAGGTCTGAGCCATAAAAGAGCTGCTGTTTTAAGGGATGACAAGCCCACGTTGATTGGATTATTTTAAGAGGGGAAAGTACATCTTGCCAAAGTGGGAGCATATTCCCCAACCCTGCAAACTCTGGTAGGCAATTACTGGGCTCGAACTGAAGGTTCTTTTGTGTTTATGAACTTGTGTGTGCACTTCTCCATGGGAGAAAGAGTGAAAGAGATACCCAGGCATAGAATTCTAAACCAGCACCATGGTTGTTAGCTGCAGGCGGAAGATAAGGCAGGTTCCCAAGTCTTCATGGGAGCAGCCTGTTAGGAGACCTCCTTGAAAATGAGTCTCACGTGGCTTCCTCTTGCCTGAATGATGTCCCATTCTAACTTACACCTTAGGAGCCCGTATGAGAGGTGTGCTTTGTTCATTTGAATCACTTTGGAAATGGAGCCCTGCAATGTACCACTCAGGAAAACAAATGGTCATATTAACTCGTAGCAAATGCCACCTCTTTGGTTTGAATCGGTTTAGAAAGCATTTTCTTCCTGGTTTGTACGCACCGCATTGTTTCAGCTCCTCTCATCACTGACCAGCTGGCTTGTCGGTGAATAGAGCGGCGGGCCTCTCGCCATGTTTCATGTGAGGTCTTGGCTGGGTGGCAAACAGGCAGCCTGTAGCCAGTGTCAGCAATTCAGGAGGAATTGGCACAGCAGTGTCCCCATTAATTTCTGTTTGTCACATGCTGTCATGCAAGTTACACCAGAGAGGAAATGACCGTTAAAAAAAAAAAGGTACCCTTGTGGCACTGGGTCCCCTCCAGACGTCCCCGAGGTTAAACAAGTGGATACAATTAGTTCTACACAGACAGCTGCAGGGAAGGGAGAGCCTGGACCAGGCCCCACTGCAATGTGCCTGTCCTGTTGCAAGGAGTGTCAGCTGTCAACATCTGCCATATTTTAACCCTTCAAAGGAACCAGTGAATTAAGGGGAGTTATTATCCCACGCTCTGCTGGTCATTATCAGTCATAATGCCTTGGGAAATTACCACAGTGCTGCTGCCTCGGTGGCAGGTTTTGTCTTTGGGGGGTGGTTTTTATATTTTTGCTAGGAGCAGAGAGAAGTGGTGGGGCACAGGGTGAGGGCAAACAGGCTCTTTAATCGTGGTAATTTACTGCCACATGGAAGGAGCTGCGAGCGAGCAAGCGGCACTGAACTCTTCTTCAGCTCTAGCTAGGGTGGTTAAAATGGGTGGGCTCCAGGCGGCTTCCATTTCCACAGCAAGAGGTCTGTCTGTCCTGCTGTCTTCACCAGGACCTATGGCGGCTTTTACAAAGCACAGAAGAGAGCTGTGGAAAATGAGAGCCAGTTTCAGAAGAGAAAGGCCATTGAAGATGAGAAAAAGAAACTCTAAGATAAATAGAGGCTTCCCAAAAACTGTTCTGGTGCTTTTTAAAGTTTGAAATGATTAAGCTGCTGTTACCCAGATAGACTGAGTGCTGACTGAGCTCTGTGTGAGCATATGCTGTGCTTGGAGTGGATCTGTCTGGGGAAATGTTTGAAGGGACAGCAAGGACACGCAAATGAGATGTGTGGAACTGTTGAAACACATTCCTTAGAGCTAACCATTAAATATCTCAGGAGGAGTAAGGATGGTTTCTTGCCGTATTTTAACTCCACAAGGAAGTCGCTTCCTAATTATTAATTCAGAGCTTTTTCTTTAGAGAAGACACCATTTGCTTGGAAGCATGCAAATAGCAAACGTTCTTTAAAAAAAAAAAATCAACAGGATGCTTATTTGGATGATTGCATCAAAAGACGGAATCATTGTATTATTAATTGTTTATTGCAGATGATTTGACACCATTTAAAATCATTTGAAGGGGCCAGCAAAATGGGTGTGTGTTAAAGCACTTGCCGAGCAAGCCGATGGCCTGTTCTAAATCATTGTTTAAAAATAGGGAAGAAAGAAAAGAGATGTGGATGCTGATTTCTGGTCTGAGCACTCCAACCCCAAGATGGGAGCAAAGGACAGGAGACTTTACCCTGGAAGGCTGGCCACCCTGGGGTGTGCAGGTCAGCACAAACAGCAAAGTGGAAGGAGAAAGCAGACTCCCCAGAGTTGTCCCCTGACCTACACACACACACACACACACACACACACACACACACACACACACACACACACACACACCTACCTACCTACCTACCTACCTACCTCCAGGGCATGCTCTCCAAGTGTGGCACAGGCACACACAATCCAGAGAAACGATGTCATCTGATTCTGTGTAAAAGATTTGGTATGATCACCAACTAGTGAGAGTATTAGGTCTTGTTGGTGGTGAATGTCAAGGTCTTTCTCCTTCTGTAGCCTCATCTAGTTTTAGACCCTCATTTTATAGTCTGGGAAACAGAAGTCTGCCAGGTGAGGACCTTTTTAATAATTTCATCGAGGCAGAAACTCAAGGCTGAATTCACACCATTCCACAAGCTGAGTCAGGACATCCCAGCAATGGCCAGTCCATGCAGCAACAGACTGACAGCAAGAAGTGGGAAGGACCCACAGACATGGACCCTGGCAACCCTCTTCAGTCCTTCTGCAGCACTCCCCTTGGCCCTGTGGAGTCAGATTCGCTGACTTCAGAAAACCATCTTTCTGTCCAATTTTATCTAACAGCTCGTAATTTTGACATTTAACATTAGGCTGAATTTTAACATCAGCTTATGGATTTGAAGAACCCTGTTGGGTATTTAAAGTCCTTTAAACATTAGACCACAAAGAAAAATCATTAAATGATTAAATGGATATATGCTCCATCCCTAATTAAGGGATCTCTTCTTGTCCTGTAGTTGGGTAGACTGCATGTAATTTTTCTGTTAACTCACATCGTTGAACTTTGATTTTTAAGAGGATCATCAGTAATTGACTTTGAAGTAGCTCAGCTTAGGTGCATACTAAAGCATGAAGTTTAATACACTAATAAATGTCAAAATTTGATGTTCAGAAGTGGGTTTATACACAGAAAAATGGATTCTCATTTCAGTTAACTATGAAAACACATGGGAAATAAATTCGTAATACTTTCTTGATGTTTACATAGGGTGGCTTTCTCAGAATTTGTATCTTAGGCCTGATGTTAAGATCTGTGCAGAACTGTCTAGCTGGAAGTGCAGTCCTTACCTGCAGGCTGAGGAACCAGATGATTGGGAACAGCCCTGAGAGAGAAAATACTCACCAAGGAACAACGATGAGCCAATTAGACTTAGCACACTGGCATGAACTTCATGGGAAGGCCCCCAAGTGATTACTAACCACTGTGGTATTCAGAACAATAACGTCAATCATGAGGAACTGCTCGGGTCGTCATGTGTCCATATGTAACTCCAGAAAAATTCTTCTATTTTGGCATCAATTAATAGCAACTGCACTTCACAAAATGGCTTATTTCATTGAAAACACTTGTGTTCAAACATGTCAGCTTAGAGCTCTTTTCCAGCATTCATTATATTTGTAATTGCTGAGTTCTCATGGGAAACGGTGGTTTCTTGTTTTAAGTCCTAAAGTTTCGACAGGATTTGATGTAGCATTTCATTTCCCTTCAAGTTCTAATGACTCACTGCATTCTTCCCCCCCCACCCCTCCCACCCCAGCCCTGGAACTTATCCTCTGTTTACCCTTGGAGCCTGTGCTCATGTAGACACAAGCCTAGGGAATCAATGAGCATGACTATACTCATGAACACTGTTCAGCCTCTCTTAATTCCACCAGAAGACATTGTCTTCTCTACAAGGTGAAGTAAAACTAATGTTTCCTGTGTGTTTCTATCTGGATTTGGCTTTTTAAGTTCTGAGGGAGTCTTCTCAGGCACTTAAGCTGGGGTGTTCTCGTGCAGTTGGGCTGTAGTATGGTGCTAATTTTACAGGTAGAAGCATATGACATTAATCACTAATTAATGACTTGCCCAAGTTCACACAAGTTAAGACCCAGGAGGTAAACTTGACTGTTGCACAATCTATTAGACTGTTTTCATCTCTGCCCCTATAGTAGAATTAAATACAATTTATGTATGTTTGTCAATGCTCTTTAATGAGTAAGTCCTATTTACATAAATGTTTTAGCATTTCCATACCCTCTGGGCCGTTAAAGTCATTTTATGTTTATGATTGTAATTATTATAACTCTCTAAGTGAGAAATGAAATGAAGACAGATGCAGTAAATTTTATTGTTGTTAATACCTATGGCATCAGTGACAGGAGTCAGAAACAAAGGCTGTTCCTTTATACAATGTCGTTCCTTGGTTCTCCCGAAACTCTATAGAGAGTTAGGGAGAGCATTTTCTATCTGCAGATCTGCTGTACAGCCGCTTAACAGTACACATGGCACTTGACTTGTTGTTTTTCAGAAATGGCTCCTTGTTCTAGGGGGTGTCACATATTCCCTGTGAGGCCTGTGAAGGGGACAAGAAGGAGGTCAAACGTACCAAAGTACAGATGGCCTCATGGGGATGAGAATCTCTCCCACACACATAATCTTAAAACAAAAACAAGTTCTCACTGTGTAGCCCAAGCCACCACCTAGCCCAAGGCCCCCTGCCTCTGCTTCCTAAGCTCCCAAGTGCCAGAGATTCCAGGTGTGTCCTACCAGGCCTGGTTCCGTGCTCCTGATACAGAACCACACACAGCCGTCCTCAGTTTACCACCCCTGTGAAGTCCCAGCTCAAACTGGGGAAGTTGAGATATATCTATTGAGATCAAGAAGTTAGAAAACTGAAGAGTCATCATCAGCCTTCCCTGGAAGCCATGTCTTAGGCTTGAAAGCACAGAGCAGTGGAATTATAAAATGTCCACAGGGAGATAACGTGGGTTTCTGTATTCTCCTTCCTCATCTAACATGTATGAAAGTAAATCCGGGTCAAGCTACTAGAAGTCCTTAGCAGTAGTGTTAGTACTAAAATCACCATCTATTCTAGACATCAGACTTTCTGTAAGCCATAAAAGGCAATTTTGTTAGCACCTCCTTAGGAATGTTTTCAGTAATAAAGGTCTGTACTGAACGTGATTTCTTACTGAGTGAATTGCTTACCTGTCTGCTCATTCCCCTGAAGACAGTGTTAAACTTCGTCCTTGCTTTTGTGAAATTTGATCACCATCGTGTTTGTGTGTGGTGTTTTTGTGTGTGTGGTGTGTGTGTGTAGTGTGTGGTGTGTTTGTGGTGTGTGTGTGGTGTGTGTGTGGTGTGGTGTGTGTGTGGTGTGTGTGTGTGTGTGTGTGTGGTGTGTGTAGTATGTGGTGTGTGTGTGGTGTGTGTGTGTCTGTGTGTGTGGTGTGTGTGTGTGGTGTGGTGTGTTTGTGGTGTGTTTGTGTGGTGTGTGTGTGTCTGTGTGTAGGGTGTGTGGTGTGGTGTGTTTGTGGTGTGTGTGGGGGGGGTGTGGTGTGTGTGTGGTGTGTTTTGTGTGATGTGTGTGTACGTGCATTGGAACTTCGTTAACATCTTATTCTCTTCGAGAAGAGCTTCATTCTGTGTGTGTTACTTTTTACCTGTGATGAGCCATCCCGCTTTCTGTCTACTTCTTTAGTATGAGTAATACCATAGAGTTATCTCCCTGTCAGTTTCTAGCCAATCGTGTGCATACTTTCAGGTAAAGGCATACATCAAATCAGCATATGGCGTTTATTGAACACCATAAACATTTGCCAACTGTCTCCTTCTTATGATGCTCCATTCCATCCACAGCACTAGAGAGGGGTGGAAATAAGGGGAAACCCTCTCTCTGTCTTTTCACACACAACCAAGTCTAGAACACCTAAGCTGAAAACAAAGCTACCTATTTAAAACAGAAAAAGGTACCATAACAAGTGCTGCAAGGAAACACATGTCCCACAAAGGAGGATGAAAGAACCAAGGTGCAGATGGCCTCCTGGGAATAAGATCTCACTTGTAAACCTTCAAATCTCAGGGTTGGCTCTGGACACTGGTATTTATTTTATTTTCTCAGTTGGTCTTCAGTGACAGAAGCACCTTGCATCTGTTGTTTCATGAGACACTAATTCCATCAGTCTGGAAAGGAATGGCTGGAGAGATTATAATACTTACATGACAGTCCTCAGTAGGGCTTCAGGAAGCAACATGCCAACCAGATTATAGTGACTGTAATACTGTTTGATACTCCCATAATCCAAAGACCCAGAAGGCATTGTCTGCATATTTCATTTATCTATTTGATGTGGTGAAAGTCCCTGGCAACATGACACCTTGTTACTAGCCTGAGCAAGTCACTTAAGCTCCGTTTCTTTATCTGTGGAACAATTATAAAGATGTGTAAGTAAGAGGCACTAAAATGTATAGATAGTTTTCTTCATACTCTGCTGTCCTAAAGACAGAAGGCAATGCATATTTTTGTAGTCATCACAGTGTCATTTCAAATGTCAAGAGTCCCAGTGCTGCCCTAGCGATCTTTCACATTGTCTAAAGTGAGGTCAAGTAGATTTTGCAAAGAGGTGTTCATGGTTTGCCAGTGTTACCTCATCTGTTTGGTGTTCATAAAACCTGTTTTCCTCCATTTGGCCCTTTGTTCCATCACTTTCTTGCTGATGATATGTAAGAGTTGTCTAACTTGCTATTAAAAGTCTTCAGCCCTCTGAAAGGTCAATCCTATAAACTTTTATTATAAAGTATCTAAATATAGAACACAATCCGCCACCATAAATACAGGGAGTTCATGTTAAGAATTTTCCATTGCACATTGGAACACTTCAAAACTAAAAGCCTGGGAATGACACAGTCTATTTAACATCTGTGCACTTTCCCTCAAATTTCAGTCATTGTGCTTTCTAGGTGGCGCACGACCAAATTGAAATGCTAATTAAAAAATACTCTAATATTTGATGTTTTTAAGATGCAGCAGATCTTATTGGTGTTTTAAGTGAGAACCATATAAACTGAGTTCTAGATTTACACCTAATTTCTTCTCTAAATCCTTATGCTGTGTTTATGCTAATATGTTAGATGATGAGCACAGACCGCATAAGCCCAGCTCATATATAATTTGTATAAAATTAAGAAAGAAAATAGACACACAGATGAAAGGAAACAACATAAGCCAGGAACCACAGGTACCATGTGGATGCTGGGGATGACAAGTGCTGCTGCAGGAAGAGAGGAGGAAGACAGCATTGGCTTTCATGAAGGAAATGGCAGATACTGATTTGAGGCATGAGTGGCATACGCCAGTACAGGCTAGGATTTAGAAGCCATGGTCAGGTTTTGCTTGTTTCCAGTCACGGAGGATAGCACTAGTCCGGGCATATCCAGAGAGGTGAAGATGCATGTGATTGTGGAGGTGCTGGGAAGTGATGGCAGCTGTTGAGGGAGAATTTTAAGCAGATTAGTCAGGTAGCAGTGAGCTCACTTAAGACATTAGGATAGAAGAGCTGCCAGAGAATCTGGTCCATTTGTTTGGGAATGAGAGAAGGAAGGTTAGTGTGAGTGTGTCTTTGTCAAACAAATGGCCAACTGAGAAGTATAAAGAAAGACTTGACAGGACCTGGTTGGTGTTCCTTGTCCAGAGGAAAAGAAAAATAGGTAATTAGAGAAAGGAATGATTGCCTGTTTAGGAAAGAAGGTGTTGATTTGGTCTTGTTGAATTTAGCCTAGTATGGGGAGTTATATATGAGGGTACTCTGGCTGAATCCCAAGAACCTTTTGAGGATTTGGGCCCTAAGAAAGACCCTACACACTGCCAAAGGGAACAAATGTTTTATAGAGGCTAGCTCTGTAAAATACAATCTAGTAAAGTTTGTCTTGGGTTATGAAGAGAATAAGTTATGACTATAGAAAAAATGATAAATTGGGCTAGGGGAGGTCACAGTTCAGTAGCCTAGCACCTGTTTAGCTTGTATGACACCATGGTTTGATCCCCAGTACTGTATACCACAAATAAAGCCATATTAGTACATAAAGATTCCCAAACTCAATGCATTCAATGAAATGTCCCCCGTCAAACTGACAGCCAAAAGAAAAGAGGATTCATGGTACCAGCAACAGCTCACCAGTTCAAAATATAAAGTGCCTAGTGTGTGAGTTCATGTGTTAAGAAAGATGTAAATAGTGTATTCCTCTCAAATAAACCCTAAAGCACAAAAATGAAGACCATCTATATTCAAGTATGAACTACTAAAGAAAAATACCACCCAGCATTTGCAAACCTGGCAACTTCAAGCAGGTGAGTAACAGCATGTCTGAGATGATCCCAAAACCTTAGCAAAAAAGTCATCTGCTTTTAGAAAGCCAAAGAGACCAAGCAGTAAGAAGGTTCAGAAACCACATGGAGAGATTGGCAGGTTCCAGCAGCCAGGAATACAGCAGGCCTGGGAGTAATCGAGGCAGATGAAGTTCAGTTGCTCGGTCTTGGCTACTCAGGTTTTGGTTTGTTTTTTGGTTTGTTTGTTTTAATGTTGGGATTTTTGCCTGCCAGCTTTTATGCATTTTGACCTTAGCCAACATTAAGTTCAAAGTTGCTGTGAAGGGGTGTTCCTGATTTGGCTTTCATTTTGAAACATTCTAAATAGTTAAATTAAGAAAGAGTTTAGGGAGCTGGAGAGATCAATTGCTTCTCTTGCAAAGGACTTGGTTCGTTTCCCAGCACCCCCGTGGCAGCTCGCAACTTGAGTTCTAGGGAACCCACCACCTTCTCCTCATCTCTGCAGGCAGAAGGCATGCATGTAGTGCACATACGTGGTGCAAGCAAACACTGAAATTTATAGAATAATGTTTTTTCAAAAAGAGTCTAGGAAAAAAACAGATACATACGTCAATATTTTTTGTGTCAGGGATGATGATACAAGCCAGTAATCTCAACACAAGGGAAGCAAAGACAGGAGACATTGAAGGCCATTGTGGTCTATATTGATACCCTTTTTCAAATAAAGTAAATCAATAACTAAAATACAACAAAACTGGTTGTTTTATTGTCTTTCAGAACCATCTCTGCCTAGCAGACATGCGTAACTGAGGAGACATGTCACTGCCTAGTGTGGTGCTGGGGCCTGTGAGGAGACTTCTCCCTGCATAGTGTGGTGCTGGGGCCTGTGAGGAGACTTCTCCCTGCATAGTGTGGTGCTGGGGCCTGTGAGGAGACTTCTCCCTGCATAGTGTGGTGCTGGGGCCTGTGAGGAGACTTCTCCCTGCATAGTGTGGTGCTGGGGCCTGTGAGGAGACTTCTCCCTGCATAGTGTGGTGCTGGGGCCTGTGAGGAAACTTCTCCCAGCATAGTGAGGTGATGCTAGCTGTCTACTTCTGATAACATTCAAAAGGAGGAAGAGCAGGGCTGGAGAGCCAATGCAGTGATTAACAGCCCTTACTGCTCTTTCAGAGGACCAAGTTTTGATTCCCAGCACCTGCGTGACAGTTGACAATCATCTACCACTTGAGTTTCAGGAGATCCCATGCTCTGTTCCAGCTTCCTCGGGCTCCCTGCATGCACATGGCACACAGAACCTCACATGGGTGTACACATGTAAATAAAAATGAGTGAACACTAGAGTGGAGGGAGGGAAGGGTATCTCAGAAACATTTTGAGGAAGTGTGTAACAATAAGTCTTAACTCCAAGCCGCCCGAGTCCTGCTGCCACGTGGGCACTTTCCATCAGGCTGCCCAAGTTCTGCCTGCCGAAATGTTGAGGTCCCAAGTAACACAGAGAGACTTATATTAGGTACAAATGCTGCTTGGCCAATGACTAGGATTTTTCATCTGCTAGCTCAGTCTTAATTATCATAAATCTATATATTTTATAAGACTTACCGGATGCCAACGTTAATCATCCTGGGCTCACATGGTGCCTCTGCGCTTTCTCCTACCTTTCCCAGAATCCTCCTTGACTCCTAGTCCCACCTATCTTGTTTTCCTATTGGCCAACAGTACTTTATTTATCAACCAATAAGACAATCATATACACAGAAGGACCTCCCCCATCATCAGTACCCCCAGTTGACCTCAAACCCCCCAGGCTCTACCTCTTAATTCCAGTACCTTCCAGTAGTATTAAACTGAAGACCAAGTCCTCAGCACATAAGCTGTTAGGATATTTCAGATTAAAATTAGTGGATATAGGATTTATTTCCCGCTGGTAAATATTTGGTGTATTTTCCGGTTTTGTTTGTTGGTTTACTTTTTGTTATTGTTGTTTTGTTTGTTGTTGTTTTGGCTTTTTTTATGTCTTTGAAGCAAAGTAGCACTGAACCTCTCTGTTTTGACTTACTATAAACTTGAGCTGTTGTATCTGTGGGGTGAGTTTCCAGAAATAGAATTACTAAATCATAGCATATTTTTAGAACAGTGTTCATTCCCATGCATATGTATTAGTGGATGGACAGATTGATTGATTTTTTTTTCCCCTAGTGTTGGAGTCACAAAGCAAGTGCACCTGAGGTACAAGTCCAGGAAGCACTTAGGCTCTAGAGAAGTAGAGTTTTGGGTGTTAGGTGCCTCTCCTGTCCATCCCGGGGCAGCCTTCCCCCTTACAGTGCTCTGTGCTTGCAGAGTATGGGAGGAGGGCTGGAGACTGTGGATGTGTAGAGAATTGTTCAAGCCTTGCTTACATCAGTCCTCAAATACAAGTTGCGGGAGCCAGATATGGCGCATATATTGGAAGATATGTGTGTGTCGGAGGATATAATAATGAAGGGAACATTCCTGGAAAGATTGCGCTATTCCCGGGAATAGTGCTGCAAAAGGACCAAAGACTGTGGCATCCTTAGTGCTTAGTAACAGAATCAGAAGACCGGCTGGGAATGAAAACCGTGGTTGTTAGGGATCAGACAGTAAAGCACCTTGGGTAGCAGTTTGTTAATGGGTGAGCTGCCCCAGCCCTAGCTGAGGAGCTGTTGGCAACTGATAGCTGTTGTGAGAAGAGAGTCAGTCTTCTTTAAGAGTGTACCCCCTGGTGAGTCAACCACAATCCAGTGGAAGGCCACACATCCAAGAATATTTGGGCAGCACAAATTGCACTTACTTGACGGTTTTAAAAATAAAATAGAGGCCACAAGGTTAGGTAAGTTGGGGAGAGCTGGGGACAGGATGAATATGATCAAAACACATAGTTCAAAATTTCCAAAGAACAATACAAGTATTTCTTAAAATTAAAATTAAAATTTAAGAACAGGAAGAGTGATAAAGGACTTCTGTATGAGTTAGGCTACCTTTTAGAAATATCCACACTCTCGAGAAAAGAGAAGAGATGATTAAGTGTGGCAGCTGGGTATGTTGGAACACTAGTGACATGTTTGAGACAAAAGATATTAGCAGCTTAATCAGGGTTGTGTAAAAGGGAGAAAAACCGAAGTGCCTCTTTTTGAAAAGTGATGTAGAAGCTCTTATGACCAGGACCCGCAGACTTAGGTGACTCAGGAAGAGGATTCCTGAATCCATCATTTAGTAAATTGTAGGTCATTGTACTTTTGTATACAATAAGAAATCAGACGGAAGGACAACAAGTTTTGATAGGGATTTTTACAAAAGAAATCATTTTGGGACAGATTGAGCTTGCTTTTGGTGTGGAATAATCTAGAGGATATATCAGGAAGCATTGAAATGTGTACATTTGAGAATGGTCCCAATAGCTAATGTGACTTGGGGTGTCTTAAACTGTGACCAGTGTAAAAGTTGGAGCCATGAATGGTTGAGGTGAGATGGCAGAGGGATGGTTCGGATTCAAGGGTGTGTATTGAAGGGACCAGACCTTCACCCAACCTCACCCAGCCCCCTGCCTTGGTGCCCATGACAGGCTGCAGAAGAGACCCAGCAAGAAGTAGGCCTATGACTCAGCAAGATTTGCTGAGTTCCCCCCAACCTTGCCCAACCTTCTAGTCACTAGCCAGATACCCTCCATGTGGCAAGGAACCAATCAGAATTTAGCTGGTGGTCTCTGGATGTGCTTTACAGTAACAGTGGAATGCAGAGCATAGCAACCACCCTGGGAGGGCCTATAGGCTATAGCAACCAGTTGACCAATCAACATAGGACAGGTCACCCAAGCCCGAAGTGTACCAATCCTGAGACTGTTGTGGACCCCAGACACTCCCCTTGGTCCACCTCAATAAATGTCTTGCCCCACAGTCCCTCTGGGCCCTTCTCACTCCACCCCGCTATGTCAAATGAATGGAGGACCAGAGTTAATTCCAGTTAACTCGTTAATTATTAAAGACTCTTTGCTTTTGCATCAGATCGGGTCTCTTGGTGATTTGGGGTTCAGAATTTGGGTACAACATGTAGGTGTGCTGCTCATAATAAAACCTAGGGTCGCCCATGTACCAGGCAAGAACTCTGCCACCGAGTTACATCCCCATTGTATTTTGAGCTCAGATCTCACTTATGTAGCTTAGGTTGGTCTTGAAGTTTGCCTTGATCTTTCAAGGGCTGGTCTAATGGACATGAGCCATTCTACCCAGATCCTAAGACAATTTGAGACGGGAAGTTGCCAGTGAAAGTAGAGAGGGAATGCAACTCATGCTGAATATGGAAGCCATGGTAAATGACAGAAAAGGACACTTACGGTAGATACAGGTAAGGTGGCTAAAAGCTCGGGTGAAGCTAGAGTTTTCCTGTAGGCCTTTCCTCTCTGTTTTATTTGTAGGAATAAGGAGGGCAGTGGTGGCTCACTAACTCTTGTGGGAAGAAATGAAAAACAATTTCATGGTACCAAAGAAGACAGGCACACAAACGCAGACTGGACGCTTTCTGTGGGCCAGGAAGGTTGAGAGCCAGAGAGATGTGTTGAAGACAGCGACCAGATGGAGAGGTTCAGGGCACCATTTGCAAACACCGGCAGCACCTGGGGGGTAGATGCGGCTGCCCCCCCTAAGCCTTCTTTCCCCGGACCCTTCTTGTCGTGAAGCCAGTTTTCATGTTAGCCTGCCAAATCCTTGTCACCCCGTCACAGATTGTTTGCACTGGCCTCAGGGTTGGCTTGGTGATTAGTTCTTCAGTTCCATTTGGCCCAAAAATACCCTCCATTCTTGGCCCCCATGCTCTTTGTGATTACGTGTGACCACCTGCAGCCCCTTCCTGTAGATTCAAGAGGTTTCTAGATTTCTAGTTCCCCTCCCTCTGGCTCATCCTAAGAGGCCTCAGGTCTGCAGTGACACACATTGAAGGCTGTTGAAGTACTGCCCCTTCTCTGGAGTCTCCATCAACAGCTGTGCAGGCAGCCCTACCCCAAAACATATAATGTGTGCAGATGTGTTTATGGGAAGACCATGCAGGTCTCAGCCTCTCACTACTGCAAAGGCCTTCTTTTCTTTCAAGTGAAAAGGGACATTGTGGTAAGCAGTGTTTTACAACCCATAATAAAAACCCTTGTAAAGACAATTTTTGACCAAATGAAGCTAAGTGTTCTTTTCAGAGTCCCGTCCCCCCCACCCACCCAGCACTGGTATGCACACAGGTCAGCATTAATGGATAGCATAAGGAAATAATGTCACACTTCTAGTTTTTAGTTGTGAAGCTGAGAAAGCAACCATGGTCAATTACATAAGAAAGCTTACCAGAATTTCTTCCCAGTATTCTGTGTGTGTTGAGGGGGGGAGTGTATGTCTTTCTGTCTATTAAGTAAATTTAGCATATGGATGCTAACCTGTAAGATCACTCAAAAGACAATTTGAAAAAAACCCCTCCCCAACCATTGGAGGGCCCCAAAGAAAAGTTTTTCTAGGAATAGGTTAAAAAAAAAAAAAAAAACTCACATGTACCTTAGAAAGCTGGGTTATTTATGAAAAGAGAAGAGACTGGTCCTCTGTTCATTAAACAATAACACAAATTTTGCACATCCTTTCAGACCTACAACTAGCAGTCTGTGGAGTTCCAAATTAAGAACAGGCCAATGACACTTGATTCAATTATAATGCTAAATATTTAAAGATTCTGGCCTTTAGTGTGGGCACAGTGTGTTTGTTGATCTTAATAACAAGGATTTAGGAAGATGGGATGCTACTGTGTCATTGGAGAGAAGTAGAGTGCCTTGTGTTGCCAAATGCCCTTGTTAATGGTGACAGTGTAGCCTTTGAGTTAATGACACGACTTTTGAACCCATTCCTCATGCTGAGAGGTTCTTCACAACCACTCTACCAGAGAACCTTATCTGTACTTTGCAATGAGGAAACAGACTAGATGTTGGAGTATGAGATGTTACCAAGCTCTCAAAAGACATCACAGAGTAGTTAACCCATGAAAGCGAATATATCACATTTGTTGCCGTGGTGGCTATTTCCCATTATTTTTAATATTCTAGTTTGTGCCCTTAATGCTTTATACCCAAAGTAGATTAACAACCACCCTTTTTCATCTTCTGTACTTCCTACATGCTAAACTATCAATAATGGCAGCCTAGTTTTTTTTATATTCCCAGCAGTAAAGCCCTTGATAGTGTGGTACCACTTAGCAGTGTGTCCTCTCCAAGATCCTGTCTGGTAAGGCCGTGGCTAGTCTCCTGACTCCCAAGCACCAAACTCTCCTTATGATAGACACTTTCCTACACCAGACTCAACACTAGCCCAATACTCAGGTTGGCTCCAAACCAGACTGAACCTTAGCTCTCTGCTCAGGTTGGCTCCAAACCAGACGGAACACAAGCCCACAGCTCAAGTGCTTCTTTATCCTCCAAGTGCACCTGTGTCCTCTCTGGTCACAAACCAACCTGAAGTGTGTAGGTACAAACCCACATCTTCTGTCCTTGTTGAAGTAAGACTTCCTTGGGCCCCTGTCTCTGGGTGCCTCTATGTAATATTGCCTAATGCAATGACTTATACATTCAAAGAGCTTCATAGTTCTCTTAAATTAATGGCAGCTTGTCGTTGTATATAGTTTACAATATATTAAATACTTCAGTATGGGATATTCAACTTACTTTTTATATATAACATACAAGTATACATTATGTAATTTAGAACCTATTTAAATCTCCCTTTTGGTTTTATTTTTTATCCTTTTTGTGGACATGGAAACAAAGACTCACAAAGACACAAGTGACTGACTTTAGTTTTATGACTAGTAAGCACAAATTCATAACCAAAGCTTTTAGCTGTGAATCTTATGTTTTATTTACATGGGTCTGGGTGGACAGGAGGTGGAAGTTAGGTGAGAGCCTTCTGCTGTGCTCCTCTT